>NC_140584.1:837725247-838925247 GCF_964204655.1 Triturus cristatus
TGCATGTTTTTATTAAATAAACGTTGCTGAGTGCTGTTTATTTTAAGCACGAAACGCTTTTGAAATTAATGCTTTTCTGTGTTGCTAAAGCTAGATGATTACATACACATAAGGGTATTAGTGGGGTTAACACTGTTCAATCACTATGCTGTGGTAACGTTGTTTTTGTCTCTTTTAATTAAGATGGTCCATTTTGGCCTAACCAAAAATGTCCGCCGTTTGCAGCCTGGCCTCGAGTGAGAATTTGTGATGAGAAGGCCTTGCTGAACACATTTGATCACAGTCCTTGCCTGGTTAAAACTTTCCGTGAGGACAGCAGCAGTTCTGGGCAGGTTTCCAGCTGTATTGGACAGCCTTGGAGGACAAAGGAACTGTTAAGAAAGAACTCTGAGCATTGTGTCATCGCTGAGGAAATGTGGACTGTGAAGAGATACAGTTTTATTTTTGGTTCCTGTTCTGTCTTTTTATTTTTGTGATTTTCCTGAGCGGAGATTTTCCAAATGTAGCGATGCGACATTCTTTCCTTCTCGCTTTGCTCAGAGGTTCAGCGGATGCGATGAATACTTTTTGTTGCTTTCTTTTGTTTAAAATACTATAAAAATTGTTAGCCTAGAGAGGGTGGGAGGCCACTTTGCCATTTCCTTCCCAAACCTGCGTTGGTGAGGTTCGATGCTGTGAAGACGGTGACTTGGGGGATTTCTACTGAGAGACTTGTCCTGATGATCCATTCTGACATTTAGCTAGAATAGGTAATTATGAGAAGAATGATTTATTCTGATTAATTTCTTTTGACTAATTTTAGATAAAGAATCATAATTTTAAATACGGTGTTGGTGAATATTTCTTGTCAATTATTGAGTACTCTATTTGATTATTGATGTATAGATTGTTTAGATTATGACAATTGCAATAGCTAGGTCTTCTTTCCACAGGTTCAATGCTGGTAGAGTATTTGAGTGTATGTTAGTGAAATGGGCCCTAGTGTATGGTGAGTGTATGTGCGTGTAACTGTGAAATTACTCTATCCGTGGAAGTAGGGAGATTTTGTACACCCCAAACTGCATCAAGTTCCTGGTAGCAGAGTGATGATGGTTATTGATGATTGTCTTGATCTGATTAGATTGCTTGTACATTAGCTTATTGATTATTGATTATTGGTGATGTTGGTATATGTACTAATACTATATGTTGGAGTCGTCATGTTGAGTTATATGTAGTGCTTCTGGAACTTGGAAGCTAGTAGCAGTTCCGTAGTAGGGCAGAGGGAAGTATATGCTGCTCTCGGGAAAGACGGGATTGTTGGTCCTGTACGTATGCAGGAAAATTCACATTGTCTGGATTCGGAATCAGTGACATTGTTGTATGTTACTATTAGAGATATTTCTGGTATATAAGGAGTGCGTATGGTAGTGAAGGTTATCTGTGAAACTCTGGTTTTAAGTCCCAGGGATCCGTAAGGTTCGCCGTTAAAGCTTATCGCGGGAGAAGTAATAGGTATTCTCTGAGCTTGTTTGAGAAACTGGGTAGAAGTAAGCTGCTTGGTTAATGTGTGTTATAATTCTGTAGTAGAGCAGATTGTTCGCTGTTCTCGGGAAAAGCAGGATTCTGTGTGTATGTACTATAATTTCTTGTATGAATGTGCGTGAATGTTCGTATATTTAGTTGACTGTAAGACTCTTTGGACAAGTCCTAGAGGAAACAGTTAAGGAATGTATGAAAGAATTCCGTTGATTCTTGTGAAATAGATTTTCTTTACTATTCTGTGGTTAGCGAAGCAGACAATGGAGATGTTTATATGTTGTAACTAATAGATTTTGTAGAAATTTGACACGGAGTCTACTGAGAAATTTTGTAAAGGAGGGGTAGACGAGTGACAAGAAACAGGAGACAGAAGCGACTGCAGCGACTGCTGACGTCAAACAGACCGCGCTCTGATTGGATATTGGATCAGAATAGTGCTCGCGCTGAGATCGGTGCGTTGGTGTGAGCCGCGCAAGGATTGGTGGAGCTATTTTAGTGACGTAACGTTCCAGGATTGGTGCGTTAGTGTGAGTCGCGCTGTTATTGGTTGAAAAATCATATTGTGCAGTTGTATTACGGAAGGGATTAGAAAGTTTTGGTAAGCGTTAAAATGTATTACCAAGAAGAGAAAAAGAAAAAATCTTTGTTCAGAAAGATTAAAAATTGGTTCGACAAGGATAAAGATGTTAAAACGAGAGAGGGTGAATTGTTACCTCCATCGAAAACGCCTGCATCCTTCATGGCTGCGAGATATGGGTATCATACCTGTATATGGTTGGAGAATTGGGTTAGGTATACCAAAGAGGATGGAGTTTTAGCATTTCCAGAACATGGTTCATTTAATCTGGCCGTGTTGAAAAATTTACGGGAAAAGATGTTATGTCTTGACCCAAGACCAAGGCCGACGCAGTTCGAGGCTTTAGTGGAATGGGAAGAGGAAGTGCATGAGCGAGAGAAACAGAGGTCTGGAGGCAACTATAGGTATATGTTCGGGAGGAGACATGGTCGTGAAACTCATCATGATCGAATGACAAGATGGCGAGATGCTAGTATGTCAGAGGGATTATATCCTGTGAGAACAGTTGAAGAGGGAGCAGAAAGGGTTCCTGAGGCAGAAGTGAGAAGATATGGAGTTAATGAATATGAGGATGAGGTTTTGAATGACATGATTTACAAAAGACCACCTCCATATAGACCGGAACCAGAAGAGAGTACACCAGTTGTTTCTCCGATAAGAGATACGCATCGTATCATTGAGACAGAAAATGTGACACCTGAGTTAAGAAGTGGTAATCCTTTCAGGGAAAGAGAGAATAGAAGCAGTGGCGAAAATACGTGAGAATTAGCTAGAACTACATCGGAGTTGACTGAAAAGATCAAGGAACTGACAAAAAATCTAGACGCTGTTACGGTACCCGTAACCATAGGTCCAGTTATGCCTGTTTTTGATAAGCAGAGGACGGGTGAGAATGGTTTGGTGATTCCATATGTTGGGAATAGATTGACAAGTTTGGCTGGTCCTTCAGGAGATTCAGGAAAAAGGGCAGGAAAATTTAGACATGACACATGTAGTGAAGGATTAGAGGAGTCTAATTCAGGACTGGATGCTGGTGAAGCTAGTTGTTCAGGGATGCCGATTTTAGAACCGCAGAAGAAAGTGGTTCCAGTGAGAAAATCTACTGAAATAACAGCTGAAGATTTGAATGAATGGATGAAAGTTCTTCAAAAGAGGGATAAAGATTCACAAGCAATTGATGTTGCTAGGTTACGTGTAGAATTAGAAGAGCTTGTTGCAGGGACAGTTCCAACAGAAATTCTAAAAAATCATCATGATGGTGAATTATTGTTTATGTGTAAGAACATCACCTGGAGAGCGAGAAATACACATGATAGATTAAGAGCAATAGCAAATGACTATGGAGTTGACATTGATAAAGTGAAAGTTTTGCAGACGTCTTACAGGATGGATTTCACAGACAAAGACATAGAAAATTTGAATGGTACTGGTAGAACAGGACAGATTAAAGAGATGATCGCTTTATTGCGAAAATGGGGTGATGTTGAGAAGTGGAAGGATAGATGGTACAAAAAGAGAGAAGAATCAGGGGATAGGACTTATTCAGCATTTCCTGTGAGAGAAAAGGAAAAACCAGTGGATACTTATCCTATGAGAGAAATACCTGGAGGAGGATATGTACATGTTCCATGGACCAGACAGGATATTTTATCATTTACGAATGATTTTCCTCGACTGAGAGAAAAGCCCGTCGAGTGGTATAGGCAGGTAGACAGGTTTGTGAAATTGTCAAAAGTGCTGTGGATTGACCTGAATAGTCTGTTTGATATAATTGTTCCAGCAGACTTGTGGGCTGAGTGTAAAATAGTTGTGAGTTGGCCTACTGAGGAATATCCAAGAGATCAGAGAACAGGAGCACCAGATCCAGAAGTAATGAGAAAATATGAGCAGGTGATTGTATACCTGAAAAATAAAGTACCTCCAAAAGAAACAGACTGGGTTAAAATAGATCGAACACATCAGGAAGCAAAAGAATCAGTTCATGCTTTTTACGAGAGGCTGATACTGGCATTTAAACAATTCAGTGGAGATGAACACCTGGGTGACAAGGATTTGAGTCATTTTGTATACAGATTTGTATATGGCCTGAGACCTGAGATTAGTGAAAGAATTCGTGAGCATACTGTGGATTGGCAGAGTAAGAAAATAGATGAGATTCTGAGACATGCAAAATACTTCAGTGATGAGATTGAAGCAAAACAGAGAAAGCTGAAAGAGAAAGCAATGTGGGCACAAGTGAAAGTTGCGGAGAGACAGGAAGCACAGTTGGTGGAACAGGCGAATAATGCAGGAAATAATGCAGGGAATAGACCTAGGTATGCAGGGAAAGGAAAGGGGAATCTTGAGGAAGCTAAGAAAAAGTTCTCATGTCACAACTGTGGCCAACTGGGACATTGGAGATCAGAATGTACCAATCCACCATTAGTGAATAATGAGGGAAAATCCTTAAATCAACAGGTGCAGAACGAGGGGAATAATCAACAGCAGCAACAGCAGAAAGTTGTGAGACAGCAGAGTCAAGAGCCAAAACCGCCCTTGCCGCAGAATAGAGGAGCACAAAAGTATAATCCGGATTCGGGATTCTACAATGATGAGCAGGTAAACAAACCAAGGCGTTCTAACCAGGTACAACAGTACTTGTTAAAGAATGAAGGGAGTGAGTCTGAGGGTGATTATTGACGGTGCCGAAGAGAGGAGGAAGAGTGCATACTTGGTGCAACTCTAGAAATAGACCAGGCAGGACCATTTGTGGATGGAAAAATAAATGAAGAAGGTGTTACTTTTTTAGTAGACACAGGTGCGACAAGATCAACTGTCAGGTCAAGCATCATTTAGGGCATGGATGGCATTGGATTGAGTTGGGGAAGTGTGTGTTTTTTGGGGTGGCCTTTCTGATGTTGTTGGGCCTGGCCATGTGGCCATTTTGAAGCCTAGGCCTGCAAGCTTGCCTGGCCTTGTCTGCCAACAGGCCTGCTTTTTCATCCACTAGGATCAGAGCAGGTAGCCACAGCTTTATTAATCAAGTGTTTTCTGTGTGGTCTGTTGAATTTTTAGACATCATTTAGGGCATGGATGGCATTGGATTGAGTTGGGGAAGTGTGTTTTTTTGGGGTGGGCTTTCTGATGTTGTTGGGCCTGGCCATGTGGCTGGTGGCCATTTTGAAGCCTATGCCTGCAAGCTTGCCTGGCCTTGTCTGCCAACAGGCCTGCTTTCATCCACTAGGATCAGAGCAGGTAGCCACAGCTTTATTAATCAAGTCTTTTCTGTATGGTCTGTTGAATTTTTAGACATCATTTAGGGCATGGATGGCATTGGATTGAGTTGGGGAAGTGTGTTTTTTTGGGGTGGCCTTTCTGATGTTGTTGGGCCTGCCCATGTGGCTGGTGGCCATTTTGAAGCCTAGGCCTGCAAGCTTGCCTGGCCTTGTCTGCCAACAGGCCTGCTTTTTCATCCACTAGGATCAGAGCAGGTAGCCACAGCTTTATTAATCAAGTGTTTTCTGTGTGGTCTGTTGAATTTTTAGACATCATTTAGGGCATGGATGGCATTGGATTGAGTTGGGGAAGTGTGTTTTTTTGGGGTGGGCTTTCTGATGTTGTTGGTCCTGGCCATGTGGCTGGTGGCCATTTTGAAGCCTAGGTCTGCAAGCTTGCCTGGCCTTGTCTGCCAACAGGCCTGCGTTCATCCACTAGGATCAGAGCAGGTAGCCACAGCTTTATTAATCAAGTGTTTTCTGTGTGGTCTGTTGAATTTTTAGACATCATTTAGGGCATGGATGGCATTGGATTGAGTTGGGGGAGTGTGTTCTTTTGGGGTGGGCTTTCTGATGTTGTTGGGCCTGGCCATGTTGCTGGTGGCCATTTTGAAGCCTAGGCCTGCAAGTTTGCCTGGCCTTGTCTGCCAACAGGCCTGCTTTCATCCACTAAGATCAGAGCAGGTAGCCACAGCTTTATTAATCAAGTGTTTTCTGTGTGGCCTGTTGAATTTTTAGACATCATTTAGGGCATGGTTGGCATTGGATTGAGTTGGGGAAGTGTGTTTTTGTGGGGTGGGCTTTCTGATGTGGTTGGTCCTGGCCATGTGGCTGGTGGCCATTTTGAAGCCTAGGTCTGCAAGCTTGCCTGGCCTTGTCTGCCAACAGGCCTGCGTTCATCCACTAGGATCAGAGCAGGTAGCCACAGCTTTATTAATCAAGTGTTTTCTGTGTGGTCTGTTGAATTGTTAGACATCATTTAGGGCATGGATGGCATTGGATTGAGTTGGGGAAGTGTGTTCTTTTGGGGTGGGCTTTCTGATGTTGTTGGGCCTGGCCATGTTGCTGGTGGCCATTTTGAAGCCTAGGCCTGCAAGCTTGCCTGTCCTTGTCTGCCAACAGGCCTGCTTTCATCCACTAAGATCAGAGCAGGTAGCCACAGCTTTATTAATCAAGTGTTTTCTGTGTGGCCTGTTGAATTTTTAGACATCATTTAGGGCATGGTTGGCATTGGATTGAGTTGGGGAAGTGTGTTTTTTTGGGGTGGCCTTTCTGATGTTGTTGGGCCTGGCCATGTGGCTGGTGGCCATTTTGAAGCCTAGGTCTGCAAGCTTGCCTGGCCTTGTCTGCCAACAGGCCTGCTTTTTCATCCACTAGGATCAGAGCAGGTAGCCACAGCTTTATTAATCAAGTGTTTTCTGTGTGGTCTGTTGAATTTAGACATCATTTAGGGCATGGATGGCATTGGATTGAGTTGGGGAAGTGTGTTTTTTTGGGGTGGCCTTTCTGATGTTGGTTGTTTTACAGACATGCTTTTGTTGTATGTGTCTGGTGTGTTGGTGTGCAATGCAAGCACCCTGCAGACCTTTTTGGGGCCTGTGAATGTGCGTATTTCTATTTTTGTTGCATTAAAAAGGTAGAGCAGTGTGCTTTAGCATGCATCCTTTACCTGGCTTTTATAGACCTTTTGTCAGCTCCTGGTGTTTCCCAGGCCCACTGCTTCTTTGTGATTTGTGAGTGTCCATGTGGCTGGTGGCCTTTTTTTGTGTTTGGACTAGGAGTTATTAGTGTCCTGCTTTTGCCATAGGCCTGCATGGGTTTCCTATTGGCTATTTGGCTTACTGCTTCCATCCATCCACCCCCTTTGCCAGCAGCAGCTCCATGGATGCTGAGATGCTCAAATAATTTAATGGCAAATAAGGTCCACCCCACTTCCATTACATTTTTATTTTGGTGGTTATTATTAACTTTCCTATCCTTCCTGAGAGTGTAGTGTGTGACTGTACACAGTAGTATAACATAGACCTTGTTAAAAAAAAGTCATAAATGGCTAGACTATATCTTTTGTTTGCACTAGTACAGTACTAAGTAACTTAACCACAACAAAAAATGCAACATTTCACTGATGTCCTTCTCCTGGCTTATTTGCTTTTAGGTGCACAAAAGACAGAGGAGGAGGTGTCATCAGCATCACCCGGCTACCCGTTGTATTGCCAGCCAGACAGAAGTCCTGCTGCGCATCACGTCCACGTGTGACCAGAACTTGTTGTGCATCTGCATCCTGCCTGACATCTGAAGAAGATGGCCCCAAAGAAAGGTACCAGGTCCAGTACCAAGAAAGTTGCCGGTGAGAAGAAGGAACAGAAAAAGGAAGTGCCATTAACCACGACTGGTGGTGTGCCGGCCAATGTTTTTTTTGGCACCAAAAAAGTTACGCCTGCAGCAGCGTTGTCCGGGAACCAAGCTGGGAGCAGCACAGCGGTCCAACACCACCAACCTAGGTCCAAAGGCTTTAGTGTCGCAGAGGTAGCCAGTCTACTAACGAGCAGCGATGTTGAAGAAATGTCATTAGCGCAAAGTAGTACACAATCAAGTTCAACGCAGGCGCTAAACTCAGCAGATAAGTGTGCAGCCGCAACAAGAACAGCAGCAGCCGCAACAAGAACAGCAGCAGCCGCAACAGGAACAGCAGCAGCCGCAACAAGAACAGCAGCGGCCGCAACAAGAACAGCAGCGGCCGCAACAAGAACAGCAGCGGCCGCAACAAGATCAGCAGCGGCCGCAACAGCCCACTATAGTAGTTGTTGCTCCTGACGTAGGGGCATTTCAGGAAATCGAGCTTCCTGCAGACAAAGTGGAGCAAAGTCAAACCACTGTTTCAGAAGATCTATTGTCTTCCAGACCACCAGCAAGGAAAAGGAGGCTTAGTCCATCATCTTCTTCAAGCCCCGCTTCTGATGATCGTGATGCCACTTGGCTCCCACCAGCTCAGTCTGAGAGTGATATACACCACAAGACAATGCTTCTGAAAAGGAAGGTCCCAGAAAAACTTAGAGTTATGGAGGTAGATCTAGAAGAGGGGGGTGATGATGTTGATGAAGACGAGCCAGTCATCACGCACATTACTCCCGCCCCAAAGGGATTGGAGACCAACATTCTCACCCTATCCAGAAAGGCTGCTACTGAGCGGGATGTAGCACGGATATCACCAACACAGGTTACACCACCACTACCTCCAGCTGCCATATTTTCCAAGGCTCGGCAGGGACCTACATCCAGCTCAAACATCTCAGTAGGTAGAGGTAGTAAAAGTCACAGTCTAGGTGCACAGGGTCACATTTCAAGCACACTCTCCAGTTCATCTGGTATTGAAAGTGGCACATCCAGCAGTGCCAGAAAGTTCTCCTCCCCAGTTTGGGACTTCTTTTCTGTTAGCGCCAAGGAGGAGAACGTTGCTATATGCTCGATTTGTCGGCAAGGTGTTCGGCGTGGTAAGCTTGGCACAAACTATGGTACCGGAGGACAAGCAAGTCATCTCAGAATACACCACACTATCGTGTGGGAGGATCACCTACTTAAGTTAAAAGAAAGTAGAAAAACTCAACACATTTAAGTTGGTCAGGATGAATCAGGGAGCGATATTATTGCGGTGGAAGGTGAAGAAGAGGGAGGCATTTCTAGCCCTGTCCCCAGTAGTGCAGTGGTAACGCCCACATCCTCCTCAGTAACATCAGAGTGGCACCGCAGTAAGAGCCATACTCTGAGTCAGGCTGAGAGTGAGACACCAAGGCGACCGAGTACCGCAATGAGACAATCTGTGTCGTTGAGCCTTAGTGGGTTAATGAAAACAGCACCACAAAGGAAAGTAATCCAGCCTACCATTGAGAGCATGTTTAGGTTGGAAGGGCAGTTCCAACGCAACAACCCAACGGCACGATTGTACAATGCGAAGCTGGCTAAAATGTTAGCGCTGGACCTTCTTCCTTTTTCATATGTGGAAGGGGTGGGTTTCCTTGAATTTGTGTCTGCCATCTGCCCTAAATGGAAGGTTCCCAGACGGTCCTATTTCGCAAGAATTGCTGTTCCGGCACTACATCATGATGTGCTGGAATTGGTTGGACAAGCTTTGCTGCAGAGTGCTGTTCACAATATCCACCTGACCAAGCCACAGATTACATGTGCATCACTGCACACTGGATCTCTTTTGTGGGGGTTAGAGATAAGCTATCTGCACGAGGTGCTGTTGACACAGCTGCGATTTTGAAGGTACTCGGAAACATGCAACTGTAGCCATGTTCGCCATGGAGAAATCTTATATGGCTGAAAACATTTTACACGAGTTTCGCAGTAAGGTTTTGGAATGGCTGCGGCCAAGAGGGCCTGGTATTGGTTTTGTTGCCACAGACAATGGCAGTAATGTACTTAAGGCCATGGAACTTGGTTCCTATTTCAGGGTTCCGTGTTTGGCGCACTGCATAAACATTATATTTCAAAACTTTCTGAAAAAAGAACCCATAGTCAGCAATTTACTGGCCATCTTCCGAAGAATATGCACTCATTTCAGCCATTCTTTTAAAGCTCGGAAGCAGCTGAGGATTATCCGACGTGAACATAGGATGCCAGTCAAGGCACTCATCCAGGAGGTGGCAACACGTTGGAACTCAACGTATTACATGCTTGATTGTCTGTATGAGCAGTACAGGTCACTCCATGAATATGTCTGGAAAAGAAGAGGGGATGCTACAGTTAAAGGCATGAAGCTTGACATGGAGCAATGGAGCCTAATTAAATGCCTGACTGAGATGCTTTGTCCTTTTGAGGTCTTCACACGTGAAGTCAGCAAGGAGGACTGTACAATGGGCCAAGCTATCCCATTATTGCAAATGCTAGAGCATCAGCTGAATAATATGTCTGAATCATACAAAGGTGTAGAGGACAAAAGGCAAGCCCATGACTTGGTGGAGAGCTTATCTCGTCGCTTAGCTAAAAATGTAAGGATACAAAATAAAATGTTGTCACAAGAACATTACATTTGTGCCACAATTCTGGATCCACGTGCAAAATTTGGACTGAAGACATTCTTTGCTTTTTCCGAGATTGATGTTGCCCGCTACAAAACTTGTCTAGCTGAAGCAGCCAGTAAGTTGGAAAACGAACGACTGCTAATTAAAAGCCCGCAAGATCAACCCACAAGAAGTACTGCAGCAGGCCATGCAGGATCAAGTGCAACTTCGTCGGCTGAGGGCAGTGCGTTTGGATCACAACACTCACCATCACTATCGACCACAGAAACAATAACTGGATCATTAGGCTGAGTACCATCATTACACGATTGGTATGTAAAGTTAGGCATTAATAAGCACAGTGCTGATGCACAGAGAAAAGAGCACGAAAGCTTACCAGCAGCAACCCTGAACATTGAACGGATGGTCCAGGCCTATCTGGACGACCCAACAGAGGTGTACATTGATCAAAACACATTGCAGTATTGGTATAGGAAAAGGTCTGAATGGCCACAGCTCAGCAGGCTGGCGATAAGCTATCTGGCTTGCCCTGTCGCAAGTGTCTCTTCCGAATGTGTTTTCAGTGCTGCTGGTTCCATTGTAACATTGAGAAGGACCAGTCTCTCGCCCAAAAACGTGGAGAGGTTAACAATGATCAAAATGAATCAGCACTTCATACCACCGAATTACACAATACATGAAGCAATGGAGGAAGATGAGGACAGCGGCTCAGGTGACGGAAGTAGTGTGTCACATGATGATTACCTACTACTGGCTGACCCCCCAGAGTTTGAGGACGAGCTATACTTCCCTGACAATTAGGCTTGCACTTACTGTCTTCCTCCCTTTTTTCCCACCGTTATTTGTGTGTCTGCCATTCCGGTTACAAACTTGTGAATCACAACAAATCCATTACCACCGTCTTCTACTCTTCTTATTTAATATACAATTTTCAGGTGTCTGCAATTTGACAGTACAGTCCTCCGAATCCAGCTCCTCCGCTCCATCATACTGAATCTCCCGCCCAAATTCATTGCCCTCATGAATGATGATTGGATGATGGTAAAATACTACAAGAAAAAAATCAAACTTTCCTAGTCCTGCCAAAAGAAGTGGAGCATGAATCAGATGACTATTATAGCTATCCTCCTTTCAGAGCCGAGAGAGACTGGCCATTAACTGAAAATAAGATGGAACAGGTAATGATTGATGCCATTCTTTGGACGCAGAGTCGCAGACTGAATGATTTTGTTGTGTTTGTTGTGCATTAATTTATGCAATTGTGCACTGCCACTAATCAACTTACTACAGAACACACTAAACTTACCTCAAGGTGAATTCAATTTTCCACTTCTTGCAAATAAGAAATTTGTACTTCTCCTGCAGCTTGGTGATACATTGCTTTTAATTCAATACAGGAAGGTGACTCACTCTATCTGCGCAATGAGTATGATTGACACAACAGCACCGTCCATCATGATGATGGCGAAATAGAAGGCCCGTTAACTTAAGATGAGAAGGAACAGGTAATGACAATTAATGGCATGCATTGGACACCTGACTCTGAGTGATTGGTCTTTGTGTTTTCGTTGTTTGTTTGTTGTGCACAAAGTGAAGTCAAAAAGTGTACTAGTAATCTATCTTTTTGTACACACTAAAGACTGACTCAAGTCAATAATATTTCTACGCTTGTTGTGTAATAACAATTTTACTTCTACTGCAGGCTGATCTTCACAGTCAGTCAGTAAAAGTATCGGAGATGATGATGAAGTCAGGAGGACGTTTCATGAGTGGCATAAAATTAAAAGCCCAAAAGGTAAACACGTCAACAACAACCACAGCAGACCCAAATGTCTGTAGAAGTGGAATAGAGTGTAGCGGTGGGATGACTGAGGTGCACTGATTTACTAACTTAAACTGTAAAATGCTATGTTTGGAATGGATAATGTGCTTTGCCTTTGTCCAACTCTTTAAAAAAAAAGTACTCTAAAGTCTTAATGTAGGATGTGCTACTGCTAAGCACTGTGGGCCTGCTCTCTCCTGTTATTGTTGAAGGTCAATGCTGGAAACAGACTAGAGTAGAGATGATGCATACATGCCACCTTGGAAAGTGTTCTTGTTGCACTACACCATAACTTGTGCATTTGTTTTAACTTTGTTTCTCAATATCCCCTTTGGTTTTCCATCTACAATTCCAGGCCGGGCCTTGCCCTATACTTTGGAAAACATTACAATGCACACTTACCTTACCAATAAATCGACATTTTTTTTCCAGCCGGGCAGTGGCAAGGCGACACACCCAAGATTGATGGACGAGAGGAGGACCAAGAGGAATGTCGAGATGCAAATCCAGTCCACATTTTTTACCAGGATAACACAGTAACAGTATCCACTTTTATCTTATTTTAAATAATTTGAGTAATATTTTGTATACAATCTTTACAACAGTGTGTTCTTGGAGTTGTTATTATCATCATTAGGTTTGCTCTCTGTTTACGATTCTTCCCTACCAATATTTAAAATTTCTATTTGCTATCTGTAAAAGTATTAAGGCCGGAACAACAGAACAAGAACTAGAAGTGTATGTAATCCGGGTCTCTCATCATCGTGCATGCATTTCCTTTTTCTCCCTTAACATATGGATATGGTAGTCTTCAATGATTGTCGTTTGTTTGTCCATGCATACTGTTTTTCTATGCCAAACCTTTCCCAAAAACCCCCTTCCCATCCATTCAACAAACCCTAACCCTCTTCCCCCGGGCTGTGTGACTTATTGTCGAGGTGTGACTAAATTAAATGTACACCAATACTTAATCACACACTTGCTGGGGCGGATGTGGCGAAAGCAACAGTACTTCAATTTCAAGGCAGAGCGATGATCTTCTTCTGCTTGCCCACCCATGAGTAGGATATTTTAGAGGTTATTTATTTAACAAAGGAACATCTACCTCAGCATTAATTGCCGGCATTGATTGGATTTGTTTGTTGTCATTCCTCATATACAGCACTAACTGTTAGGCTGTAGGCCTAGTCAAGTGACTCGACACAACTGTAGTTTGTAACTCTGTCTAGAAGGCTATCCCAACCACCATTATATTTTGTTGTAAAATATTTTAGCATATTATTGTTGCTCGGTAAGTTCTGTACTGTACTTCATTCTACTACTCCTCTAACAGCCTCTCAAAGGCGATTGACTGTCTCCTTTTCTTTTTTTGCAAATGCTGCCGCCCTGCCAGTGTCTACTACTACTACTATACTACCACCACCACCCCAATCATGGCATGTTAGAAAAAGGAAACCATCTTCACCATGCAGCCATTGCTGTGCCAAAGTTAAACATAAACATCAAGCACAGGTAAGAGAGAAGTTTGGGAGAGGCAGAATTAATAATGGACATGTTGTCAATGATTTCAATTTCACACACCAGTCCAGATAAAGAATGCATAGACTAGAGGACAGACTGAAAGTAGTAGAAGGACAAGTCAATCATTGAGGTGTGTCGCATCTATCTGTTTGTGTCTTACACAGTCAGCTAATTATTTAAATCAAACACAGGATATGGGCGGCCCTGCACCAGCAAGGAAACAGTGTGATGTAAAACAGTTACCCCACCTACAAAACATTAACAACATTGCATGTAACATAGAAAAATATATTTAATTTACCCTAACAAAAATAAACTAAACCCACAAAAGCTGACCCACCCCCCTCCCTAACCCCAACCAATGTCCATAGGAAAGTCCAGGAGAAAAAGCCCGTAAAGCAAAAATCCAAACCCAACGCCCAAACCAGTTCCCACCCACCCAAACAAGAATTAAAAAAGGGGCAGAACTTGATGACAGGGACTAAGGTGTGGGGCGGGACTCAAGGAGGACACGCATCTGCTCCTCTAAACGGGCGACGCGGCGTGGCAGTTGCAGCCACAGTGGGGGGTGCACGAGAGATGGCACTACGGTGGCGGCGGGCAGCCGCCAGACGGTGGTGCCGTACCGCTGGAGGGCGGTGGCTGGGGCCCGGGGAACTGGAGGAGGCTTCAATTGCTGCCGCAGTCTCCTCCTCCTCCTCTGCTAAGACCACCAGCCGTCGGTATTCCCGCTGGATTCCCTCCAGCTTCCAGCGCCGTGCCTTGGCGGCCAACTCCTTTCGGTTGAGTTTAGGAGTAGCTGTGTATCAAAAAGAAAAAAACAAGACAATTGTAAAATATACTCTTAGAAAAACAGTAAGACAAGTTAATTATTTACACACATAGTGGCATGGTAGAGTAGCACTATAAAGCACAGTAGTACATAACATTTTAAATCTCGCCCATCCTTCTTCCTTCCACCCGTCTTTCCCTTTTTAGTTGAACAGTGCACCAGGTGCTCTTCTCCACAAAACTTTCAAAGCGGAGTTGAAATCAGATAGATGAGGCCATTGGTTACTCAATACTCCCGCTCCTATGCCAATTAAAAGGATTCTAGTCTTCTAGTTCACTCCTCAAACGTTCCCAACAACTCATACTTACTTACGACTTCGGATCCGCCATCCTCACGCTAAAAACGGTGGGGGTCCCGTGGGGACAATTAATTAGGATGATGCGCCCGGCACAGTGGCAGGCGCATCCTGGTTTTTTTACATTCTGGTTGGCGGTGCCGAAAGCAATGCTAAAAATACATGTTGCGCTGCTTTTCCAAGCATAACATGACGGGCCCCGCACGGAGCCTGTCACGTTTTGCTTTGAAAGGCAGGGGGGTACCATAGCATAGGTAGGTAGTACCCTCCATGGGGGCCCCCAAGCATACTCTGCAATGTCTGCATGCCTTTCCGTGGCGGACAGCAATGCCGCCACGCAAAGGCATTCCAAAATGCAGATTATATGGCTGGCGGTGTGTTCAGAGAGACACCACCGCCATATTGAACCCTTTTCCGCCTGGTCGACATGTGGGGGTCTGACTCTTTTCTACAGGGATGGCGGGAGGTTTGCCCCTGCGGTTTCGGCGGGGCCCTAAGTCTCAACAGTACAGTATACATATACATACAGTACACCCTTGCAGTGAGTGTACTGTCAAGTTCAACAATAGTTAAGGATTATGAATCTAACTGACCACCGCCCGCCACTGGTGCTGCCACTCCCCCTACCGCTCTGTTGGTATCTGCTGCAACTGCCGCATCTTCTCCCTCCTCATCGCCTTCGCTGGCCCCGGCAATGGTGGTCGGTAGTGCGCCTAGAAAACATTACACATTTATTAGGCGTCATATACACCTCCCCCCTATTGATCAGTAGCAAGGTTGAAAAATGAGTTAATACTAACATACATCACTAGTACAAATCAGGTAGTAGTAGAGTAGACACTAATAGTTATATATGGTCATTCTAGCCTTTGCTTAGTTAGCCCGAGCCATGAAACCATTTTACCATTGTCACTTTTATTTGTGCACATGTGACGTTACCTTGCAACTTTTTGTGTAAGACACCTTTGAGCCCACATGACCTGCCTCAGACTGCTACTGTCTAGTCTACGCGCTGCGTACAAGCGGTCAACAAAATTAACAAGCCACTTTTTTAGGAAGTACTGGTGTACTGTTAGTCCATATTGCTTATCAATAAATGCTACACTTTTTGGCACGGCTGAGAAATGCTTGCAAGTTGCAATATACTAACGCGCACCATTTCATTTTTGCGCATTACAGACGGAAGATTCCCTTCTACGAACCAGAGCTTGGCAGAGCTTCTGAATGATGCAACAACTACCAGTACTAGGTTCTTCTAAGGTGAGGGGTCTCTTCACTCACATCTTCATTTATAAATTTATATAAACTAAATTCCTAGGGGATGGTGGTGCTGCCTTCCACCACTGTTCAGTTATCATGATTTAATTCCCAACTGTAAGTAAGTGTAACAATGTTTAATGTTTTAATGTTATTGATTTTCCGGTTGGTGCTGCATTTTATAATAGAACAATGTACAGAGCTTCTCAATTCAAAATAAACATTTTGAACGTACATAGACTTGGTGGTATTTGGTGTGGAGTAACTTACACGAGTGAGCACATTAAAGTAAGGGTGTGCATGTGCATTGCTTCCACGACTGAGAGGTTGGGTGTGTTATGTTCTGGGTTGTCTACTTGTTGGGTATCTTGGGGGGAGGGTTCAGAGACCTAATAGTTATGACAAGACAGTAATATAGTCGGGCAGGGGATTGTGGTGGGTTCTGAATTTCTGATTGAGGTGTGTGAGGAAGGTCCAACCTATCATCACCAACATCCTATTTTCTTGTGCAAAGGTCTGTGTTTGTGCAAGTTCCCTACAACAGTAGTAGTATGTCCTATAGGCTATCATATCAAAATAGTAATAAATCTGGTTGGGCTTTTGTTGCTGTGAATTTTCAAAGCCACAAGATTAACAAAGGCTCAAGATCAATAAGACTAGAAGTAGTACAAGAGGACGACCCAAAGGATTGGACTCAATGGCTAGATCTACTGGTGAATATGAGTTTTATATTACAACCTTTCACATAAAGAGTGGCACTGGCCAACTGGGCAAGCTTAGCTACTACAGTACAGACAGAATGATAGTAGTAGTAGTAGTACTGAGAGTCATCATAGCAGAGGCAGGGATAAGATTTTTGAAACCGTACAGATCGAAGGATAATTGTTTGTAAAAAGATAGCATTTGGAAACAAACAATAGTTCGTGAAAAATATGGTGCAGTAAAAGTTATAGAATAAGAAATATAGAATAAGAAATATTATTAAAAACAAGAACCAGCAGAGGAGCCCTCATTGGTGTCCTCATTGGTGTCCTCCTGGTGGTGCTGTTCGGACTGTTGTCCCGCCGACTCCCCACTCCCTGTCTGTCTGCCCCTGGGTGCTGATGAACAGGAAAGATATAAGAAAGAGACAAACATTGATGGATGGTGTCAAACAAATACAATATTTTTCAACAACGGTCAAAAAACACTTATGTAAACAACAATTGCAATAACTAAATTGACCGATCTCATCTGGTCAACAAGTAGAATCGGGGGATTCGCGGATCGACTACTTAAGTTACTATTTATCAACAGTAATCCAGTCTTCCATCCTGATTCCAGAATACTAAGTTACAAGCAATTAAGCCTAAGTACGACGTACCACACAACCTAGCCCACCTATTCCAGGCATGCCAATTGTACATTAAGTATGCATTTCCACTTATTTTATTCCTCAACAATGCATATGGTCAAATGGAGGACACATGACTACATTTTTTGTATACACCAAATTTTGGGTTGATTGATTGATGCTGATGTTCTGCTAGTGCTAAGCCAATTACCACCACTCATTGAACAAACTAGAAAAGGTTCTAATAAAAACTGCCGTACTAGCAGCACGTCACGTAACTGAGGGGGCATCACGCATACCACTAAGAAATTAGAAACTCATACAAAGTACCTAAACCTAAGTATCAATCCGCCCCTATCTATTAGTGACAGGACAAAGTAAGGAGTGGACTAGAGTCACTGTAGCATTACTAAACTTAATTTCTCTAAAATAAACTCGTACAGAATGAATCATGCAAAGTTGCAAACAAGTAAGATTAGTAGTAGCGCAGAAGAGCACCTGTGTCGTAATCACAGAAGACTTTTAAACGTAATTAACCTGGAATGTAAGCAGCAACATTCTAGCTGGTTGGAAGAAAAAAAAGATATTCACAATATATAACACAGAGCAGAAGAACAGACACAAAGTAGTAATAATTAAATAGTTACTCACCAAGCCCCGGGACCTCCACTCCTAGCAGGTTCAGCAGGTCCTGCTCACGGTCCAGGATGTCGGACCACCGGTGCGTCAGCTGCGCCTGGGTGCGCCGGACCCCAGAGAAGCGCGACACTGCCCGGCGCACCTTCCCCCACCGCTGATGGCGCTCCCGGAGGCCGTACCCGGACCCAGGCCTACCACCTGCTGCCTGGGTTGAGGGGAGGTGGAGCTGCACAAAGAAAATCAGTGCAGCCAACTCCACCTCCCCAAATAAGGCCCGTGCCTGCACCCCTTGTTGGCGCCACCTTCCACAAGGAAGGCGGTCGCGGCTCTGGCTGCGACGGCGACCAGCCCTACTGTTAGACATGGTTCTGGGGTAAGAAAAGGTAATAAAATTAAAGAAGTAAAGGAAATAAATAATAGCAGGCAATAGAAAGAGAAAAAGTAGCTAAAAAACAAAAAAAAGGAGACAAAAACCAAAAATATAAAAGCAGGAAAATAGTTAGAGAAATAATAAATAAGAAAGATAAAAAAAAGTGGGTTTAAACAAAGGAATGAAAAGATGTAGGGAGGATTCAAAATCAGGCCCCAGAACCATGCAATAGAGTGAAAAACAAGATGGCCGCGCCCATTGCGACCACGTGCACAAGTTTGCGCGATATTTTCTCCCCGAGCAAGCAAAAAGCAACGCGATCAAGTAAAAGCGGTCACGAACAGGAAATATCTACCGCGAAATGGCGCGAACATACACTGCGCGACCCGGAACAGGAAGTAAGCATCGCAAGAGGGCGGGACAAGTGAAAACAAGATGGCCGCATCCGTGAGCAACCGCATGGGTAAGTTGGCGACCCGCGATCACGCAAAAAATACCGCGAACAGGCGGGAAAAAAACTTCTGCGTCTTCGCGATGTTTCCAGCATGTTTGCGGAGATTTTTAGCATTTTCGCAATAATTTGCGAAAGTTAATTTCGCAAATTCCGCCCACCCCTATTCAAAACACGTAAGAGGATTTAAAGCAGTCTTTTTTTCTTCGAAATTTTTTATTGAGCAGAGCATCGAGAACATGAACTATCAGAAAAGGAATATAAAACAGGAAAACATCTCAAAATCAACATATGGAGAAAATCAGTTCATAAAAGCATAGCCTCAGAACTTCAAAAACAGCATCATTCACGTAAATATCAATAATAAAGCAGTCTTAGAAATATCTGACGTTCATTCTTGCAGAAATACTTAAAGTGCTAATGTATGAAAGTGCTAAAGTGCCAGAGTGCTAGGTTGCAGAAATTGCCCAGAGAATCAACCTCCAAACCCGTTGAGCATATCCCCCATTCCACAAACCTTTAAAATTCAAAAGGACCTAAATACTTTATCAAGATAAGGCTATTAACCTGTCTGATTATACAGAATCCTAAAATACTTCCATATTTCATTAAACTTTTTGGAAGCGCCCACCCGCCTCGCATAAGCTTCCTCAAAAGCCCTAGTCCGCTTCATTTTGTTTAACTACTTCTCGTAAGTGGGTACTTCCGTCGACCTCCAGTTCTAGGGAATTAGAGAGCGGGCAACAAGGGAGGAGATTGAAAGAAAAACCTCCTCTGCTTTTATCAGATTTGCCCTATATTTACTTATTCCCAAAAGGACCACCTTGGCCTCTGGCTAGACCCTCTTCTTAATTGCCTTATTTAACGCCAGGAAAATCTCACTCCAAAAGGGCCCTAGTCTAGAACACGTAAAGAAGATATGTAGCCAGGCCTCTTCACCTTCCGCCTGGCAATGGAAGCAGTTGTTTTCAACTTCTGGGTATTTTTTATTCAGTGCTTTAGGTGTAAAGTATGCTAGCCAACGGGATAAAAAGGCCATACTTTTAAAATTATATAGGAAAAACAATGCTTTCTGTGGAATAATATACTATGAGGTTATGATACATAAGCACAATTGCGATATAGAGGGTTTCGATAATGGCAGAGCTCGAAGGAACCACTAACACACTGATAGTGGTTTCTTCACGCTCTGCCATTATCTAAACCCTCTATATCGCGATTGTGCTTATGTATCATACCTTGATGGAGCAGGTAAAACTAAATTTTGTATACCTTCTCTATTTTGCATGTAAATACTAATGACGTAAACAGTTATATATTAATCTGTATTAACTATGTGCTGTGATTTATTAATCAACAAAAATGCACTTTTATTAAACACGAATTACACGTGGGACTAATTGCTATTTGCATGGCAGAATAACTTAATGACTAACTGTGGTACGCCTATTAACAATAGAAGGTGTGGTAATAGAAAATTGCATGATTTATGTTGCTTTGGGGACGTTTGCGTTCCTGTTGGGACCGAATGGTGAGTATTATTGCTTTAAAGGTCGCTATAAGCTAGGAAAATGCTAATATATAATGGGATTAGTGGGTTTAAACATTAGAATCTTCATTTCCATATATTAATTATGTTTTATGTTTGTTTTGCTTAAGTTGGCATTCGGGCCTAACAGGCCATGACATTCAAAATGGAGTTCGGAAGTGGCCACCGTCTTGTGAGCGCGATGTCTACTGCGCAGACTTGGATGGCTCCGAAGATCTCCAGGCATCCTCAATTCAGAGCACAGTGTTCCTGGTCAAGGATAGGAACGTGGAGGACTGCCAGATTTCAGTCAGTGTAAATTACCCGAAGAAACAATTGCCACCTGTAACGAAAAACCAACATTGGGGATACATTGGGCATTTTTGCATGAGAACTGTATGAGCTCAGTGAATGATATAGCAAATTTTATGAGAATCCCGGATCATGTGAAAGGAAGAGTTAAATTGCAACTTTAAGGGGTCCAGCCAATCCCCGAGCATTCCCAATTCAGTAAATGTTACACGTTCCCCCGAATTTGTTATAAAAGGATAGTAGAATAGGGAAGAGTAACAGAGTGCGTCCCGAGGAGAGAGTGCGTTCCAGAGGGGTGTCCCAAATTTGCGTGCTCGACTTGCTTACACGATTGTTTGGTCCTTTGGATATCTTTGGGACTGGGCCGTGCTGAGCAAAGGAACATTTTGGACCTGTTGAGTCGTGGCCTGCATTCGATTGGGATGATTTATTGAAAGAGATTTGGGTTATGCAGAGCTAACAAAATCAGAGAAAATACCCCAATACCAAGAATAGGTAAATATAAATGCCAAGCTAAATTGTGTTGATTAATTAATTTGGAACTTTGTTGACCGAAATGCAAAATGTATGCGACTAAAAGCAAGTAATTAGATAAACGAAACATTGATTAACAGAGAATGAGTTTGTGGTTCTTTAAATAGGACATTAAATAAGAATTCCGAAGCTTTAATGTGTTTTAGCTGGTTCTAAATCACCATCAACCAATCCAACTAATTGGTCCATTGACCAAGTGGTGGAGTGTCTTGATGTTAAGGTTAGGATTCTATGGTTATTGATGTATATGTGGAAATATTGTAACACATTTCCTTCCCCATAGGTAATAAGGTACTCCCCCACATGTCCAGCAGATTCATCGTCCTCCTGCGTGAAGATACGAGTGAGACGTGCAAGTGTTGGTGTTATGGGCCACACCAATGAATGTGTGTGTGAATGAATAAGTGCGGTGACGGATCTGTGACGCAGGGAGGATCTGTACATTTTATGCCCCCTTTCCCGCTGGATCAACCTCATAGTATATTATTCCACAGGAACCATTGTTTTTCCTATATAACTATTACCCTGGTTCCTTAGTGAGTAGGGTTCCCCTGTTTTTTCTTATTCTTTTAAAAATGGCATCTCTTAGGACCTTACCCCCTAACTGGCATATAACTTGCGATTCTTGACTAGAGAGGGCACATTGTGTTTCCTGAATTACTCTTTCTAGATGTTTCTCAACCAATAGAGGTTGACAATAATTGCGCAGGAGACGATACCAGTTACCCACCCCTCTTAGCTTTGCTCCAAAAAGGGCTGTCGTCAATTTGGTGGGGTACTAAAAAAAACTTTTGTCTATTTAGGAAATATAAAATCTGTAGATATAAAAAAAACTGTCTTCCTCTGGTCCCTACACCTTGTCAGCACTTCTTGCCAGGTAATTATCCTGTTCTGAATTAAGAAATGCCTTAGTTCTTCAAACCCACAGTCTTCCAAATTCCTAGATGGCTAAATGGGATTTGGAGGTCGAGATTTTTGCATTCTCCCAATTTTAAATAGTCGTACCCGGAAGAGCCAGCATTTTAAAAAAAGGATTGAAGTATGACAGAGTAATCCTTCAACTCTTATATCTCGTCCTTTTAGGGAGTTTAGAGGTTTTTAAAAATATTGAAGTCTGGGAACCCGCTTCCAGCACCATTTTATACCCCAAAAAATTATAATTTTAACCATTAGGAGCCAATAAACGAGCTGTTAACTCTAAAAAAAGCTGCTTCATAGTATGAGCGAAGGCCAGTCCACCCTGATTGATGGCTAACTGTAATGAAGAAAGCTTAACCCTTGATGTCTTTTTCCTCCAAACAAACTGTCTAAACATAGTCTCCAACTCCTTAAAGTACTTAATGTTAATTTTAATAGGTATATTAATGAAGAGGAAAACAAGTAACAGAAGTATGGACATTTTGATTAAGGATACTCGACCTATCAAAGTTAAAGGTAATAGCAGCCAATTATCCAACAGTGTCTTAATTTTATCCTGCATAGCTACATAATTCAGCTTGTATAACTGTTGATATTGATCAGAAACATATATCTCCAAGTAGCGTATTGGATCAGGCTTAGCGGCCTGGTATCTGAGATTAACTGGAAGAAAATTTGTCTCCGAATTCAATACAAGAACTTCCGTTTCCTTTTGGTTTATTTTATATCCCCCTTTTAATTAAAATTTACTGAATTCCATTTTTTTTTTCTGAACAACAAGAGGTTGAGCGAACGAGTGCTGGAAAGAGTACTTTAAACCACGTAGTCTTTGTGCCCCCTTTTCTTTTGGGAACGAAAAAAGAAGAGAGTATTTAAAAAGTAGGAAGGAAAGAAAGAAAGAAGAGGGGGAGGAAGGAGGAAAGAACAAAAGGGGAAAATGGGGAAGCATTTAAAACAGTATAATGCTGTTGTCAAGGTTGTTTCTGCGGCCAGGCTAAAAGCCAAAACCCATTTAGCCCAGGCGAAGGCAATTTCTTCCACGGCCAGAGCTGAACGAACGCTAAGTCGCCCTGGCCTCAATTCCAGTTTTGAGAGTTCAGAAGATGAGCAGCCCGTGTTTCTGGTACAGCTAGAAGGGGAAACAACGACCACAAAAAAGTCAACGGACGGGCTGCTGAATATAACCAGGGAACAACAAGACAAACCAACAGAGAGCAACAAGGACGAGTTGAAAGGCTCGAATGACTTTCCTTTATTTTTTTTAAAAACACCGGTGTCGGTCCAGCCTAAACCAACAGCCAAACCACAGGTAGTGCCGGAAGAAGTGCTTAATAGCCCTCTGCAGGTGTCGCTTTTATCACCACGAGCCAGGAAACAGGGACAGGCTCTAATTTCCCCTTCAATAGGCGGGTTGACCGCACAGGATCTCGTTAAATCCTTAGATGAACAGGCTATATAACCTACCCCAATATCATTAATGGCACAGAATCAGACCCAGCCAGTGCTTTCATTCTCTGAAGATACTACAACGCCGTTATCAGAGGTTCAAAGTCAGCCGCAGTCCCAGTTTCAGTTGCAGTCTCAGCCGCAGATGTCTAGTGGAACTGGCTTGGAAATTGAGGGCCAATCGGCAGGGAATCAAACGCCAGACGGGAAGGCTTCACAGGATAACCCCGTCTCCTCGATATCAGGATCCACCACACAACAAATTGAAATAAAGGACATGCTGAATCTTATCTTGGAGGAGATAAGGGAGATGAAAAAATCACAAGAATATGAGATTGCCTCACTTTATCTGTGTTTGGGGAAAATTGAAGAGGCAGTGGCCTGTTTTCCAGTTAAATTGCAGGAAGCCGAACCAAGGATTGCCCTGTTAGAAGATCAGATGAGTGAAAGGCTTCTGAAGGTGAACGAAGGGGCAAAGAATAAAACCTTTTTGGAGAATAAACTGGAGGAACTTGAGAAACATTCTCGACGGTCAATTCCACGTATAGTGGGTGTTCCCGAAGGGAGTGAGGGATCCCAAACTATTTAATGGGTCGACACGTTCATCATGCAGAAGGTTCTGCCTGACTTTGCGGGAGATCTAACCATTACTAGGGCACACCGAGTTCCTTCACACACGCTGCCCAACTCCAAGATACCACGTACCACCCTGATAAACTTTGCTGATTTCCGAATTAAGGAGAGAATCTTGGCAAAGGTGATACAGCAAAGACAATTCTCTATTAATGAAACTACCAAATGTCGCATATTTTCTGACATGTCAGCCGTAGCTGCACGTAGGCGAAAGGAATTTGTTAAGCTGCTATATCTTTTTAAAGCTCAGGGTGCCCAGGCCTCAATAGCGCAGCAATCCAAACTCCGTGTCTTAGTGAGGGGGAATTTCCATTTATTTTTTAACTTAGAAGAGGCTCCGGACCGATTGAAAGAGATATCTGTTAAGATCTGAAAACTACACTTGTATACAGCAAGATGTTAAAATATTCCATTTCTGGGGGGGAGAGTGTCACCAAGGGTGTAGTTCCATGACACCCATTAGGAAAGTAGGGGGGGCTGAAATGTGGCTAGCGTGGATAGAGGGGTGTTCCGCATTTCAGGGGTGGGGCCCACATTCCAGGAGGGAAGGTGGTGGGGGGTGATGGTGGGATACTTAGCAGTAAAAAGAGCAGTAGTACAGGGAACAAGGAGTGGAGAAAACAGGATCTTGCATCTGATTGAATTTTATGCTTATTCAAGTATTAGATATGGCTAGTAAATGTAGCATTTTGTCTGTAAACATGAATGGCATGCTTAACAAACAGAAATATGGTGGACTTATAAGATGGCTTGCCTCCTTTTCGCCCCAAGTTCTTTTTCTTCAAGAAACACACCTTAAGGCCAATTCACCCAAGCTTTATTTGCCGAGAATATTCACTGATGCTTTTTTTCCTTCTACTTTTCTAGAAGTTTATCTTGGGAATTTGAGCAAGTTCGCAGAGATCCCATGGGAAGATGGATATGGGGTGTGGCGAAATTAAATGGGAGGATTTTGAATTTTGTGAATTATTATGGTCCGAATATGGATGATACCTCTGGGCTGGCTAAGATCAACGAGCTGCTAAGGGGACTCCCTGGTCAGATCATTATTGGGGGGACTTTAATTATATTCAGGATCTAAAAAAAGACACCTCCTATAAAAAATAAAAAACAACTGAAACCTAATACAAAATAAATCCTTGAAGCTGCAAAGTACAACTATCAGCTCATAGACCCATGGCGTGTTGCCAACCCGGCCACAAATAGCTATACATGCCACTCACGTCAATATCAGACGGCATCCCTTATTGATTTTTTTCAAACTTCCAGGTCACTAAATATTCTAAAGGTAGATTTCGGGGCTAATTCTTTTTCCGACCACTCCTATGTTAAGCTTGAGCTAGAAATTGACAAGGAGATAAGGGAGCGATCTAGGTGGCAGATGGATCGTCTCCTCCTGCAAGATCAACAATGGGTCGAGAGCTTAAGAGTATGGATTCTTGAGTATTTTAGGCTAAACAAGGGACGGCGGAACCCTTCGCAGTATGGGGGGTTTAAGGCTGCTGTTTGAGGACAAATAATCTCCTTCATCGGCCGCTCAGTCGAAAGCGCGATGGGCCAAAACAGCTGACTGTGGAAAGGGCTCAAGAGCTGAGAAATGTGTCTCAACTACATCACCTTGAAAACGCCAAAAAGGCGCTGAGGGAATTCTTCCTATTAAAAGAAGTTAGCAGTTCTCGAACTTACCAACAAAGGGTATACGAAGAAAGCCAAATGGTGGGTAAATTGTTAGCTGGCTCCACTAAAACTAGACAAGAAGAGGCTTTCATTTTAAAGATAGTAGATCCCAAGACTGGTGTTACAGTGTCAAATAGCGGCGAGATCGCTTTGGCCTTCATGGAACACTACCAATACCTCTATACTACAGAATATCCAGCTGGGCAAGATAGTATACTGAATTATTTTGACCTCGTAGACCTCCTGAAACTGTCTGACCCCCTTGTGCAACAGCTAACATTAGATATATCAAGTACAGAAATTCAGGCAGCTTTAAAATCTACTGCTGGAGCCAAAGCTTGTGGAGAAGTTGGGCTCCCTATAGAATTTTATAAGGTATTTGTACAATAATTGACTCCACCCCTGACCAAGTTATTCAATTTGTGCCCTCGCCCTTCAAAGAAGCTATCGTTGTCAGCTTCGTGAAAAAGGTCCAGAATCCGAAAGATGTCAATTCTTACAGACCCATTAATCTCCTCAATCCTCATTACAAGATCCTAATGAAGACCTGGGCGCAGTGTTTTATACCTGTTGCACAGGAAATAATTCATAAGGATCAGTCTGGATTTATAGCTGGGAGATCTATGTCATCAAACACTGAATTTTTAAAACAGACTCTTGACTATTGTAATACTCACTTAACTCCGGCTTGTATTATGATGGTCGATGCCGAAAAGGCGTTCGACTTGGTAAATTGGAATACCCTCTTTTTTGGCCTTGGCAGGTTTGGTATTCCACCCCAAATTATCTCAATGCTTTGGAACATTTACTATGAAGCCCAGGCTCAGGTGGTAATTAATGCTATTTGGGTGGGAACAGTAAAAATAAATCGGGGGACAAGACAAGGGTGCCCGCTCTCCCCTTTCCTGTTCACGTTTTTTATCGAACCATTAGCCATCCGAATTCGAGAAAATGTTGCAATCAGCCCTCCAATTCTGGGTATGCCTAAATTAAAGCTATTTGCGAACGATATTATTGTATATCTTAAACCAGTTAGCCAGAATCTGGAATCGATTTAAAGCAGTCTTCAGAGGGAAGTTTTGGGGGTTCTCGTCCAGGAATTCTTGTAATAGTTAAGTCTCTAAAGGAACTTTTTTAAACATCTTCATCTAATGAGTTTACCTAAAACTTGATAAGATTTAAACAACTCATTGCAGAAATTTGAGTGTAGTCCCCAAAAAGCAGATTTTTTTTTTTGACAAACTATGCATTATACAACACCTGGGTCAATAATAACGCAGAAAGTTTGCTAAGGTGTAAAGACTTATTTTCCGGGTAAAAAAGGTTTGACAACACTGTGTCACAGGGTGCATTTAAAACATAATGAGCACTAGTGGTGCTGGAACAATTTTCAGAATGGGGGTGCTGCTATCTATGTTACAAAACTAAAGTCATAAGGATTATAAAAAATGTAAGCGTCACCCAACAAAACAAGTATAGCAAATGAGTCCCCCACTTTCAGCAGGAGAGTAGTAAGGATGTGCTATGTAGCTAGTGGTGCATTTTGCAGGAAATATATTACTAAATCATGTGTGATAGCACACTGTCATTTACAGACAGCACATTCTCCATTGAAATGGCCACAAAATCCGCACTCTCATGGCGTTTTACAGATTAAACTATGTAGTGCATAAACGATAATGCATGGAAATTGGGTTTCAGCACATCTTTACCATTTGCTCATCACCAGGGAAAGTGTCTTGATTCGTTTTGATCCTATCAAAATCCTTGTTTCCTTCACACTTCATTTGTGCGCTCCTAACTTCTGCTATATTTTGAAATATTTGCACAGTTCATTTTCAGGTATTTAAATGCTGTTGTGCGTTAGAATAAAAACTGACTTCCTATAGCCTTAGTTTTCACACTCCCTGGCCTGTATCCCTGCAAGATTGTAAGGCAGTTCACTTTACAAAATAGTCTAACTTTGCAGTCGGGGAAAAAAAGTTAACATCAAACTCTATGTTAAAAGAATAAGCAGCAACCTATCAGAAGACATGGCTTAACATTTGACCTCTGTCTTTGAACACACAGCAAATGTGACAAAAAAGCCCCAAGAATTAATGTCCTTTTTATTGCTCATTAACCTTCTAATCAATAGCATGATTATTCTGATGGCACTGCAGCACCCCCTGCACCCTACTTCCAGTGGCTATGTAAGAGGAAAAAATAATGCTGTAAACGCGATAGAGATTTAGACTACTTTATAGGAGTACTGTAACAAAATAGAAATAATTACTAGTCGGTCTTGGGATTGTGGGTACTGAGGCGGTAGGAAGGCTTTGCCCCTATACACCGAGGTCCCGTATTCCTGCGCATAGTTCTGTGTATGTGCAGAATCCCTGCAACAATGCGGTATGACTGGCGCTTTGTCCCAGTCGGGGAGGGAGCTGGGGTGGCTGCTGTCACGAATGAAGGAAACAAGCTACGCATCTGAGCTCAGAGAGGATAAGCAGATGCCACAGAAAACATGCAGACCATAGAGAAGGGCGCGCAGGAGACCATCCTGAATGCACACCGCCAGCGCAGGTGCTGCAACATACTGCCAAAGCCTCAAAAATACTCCCAATCTAAAGTAAGGCACAGATCAAGATTATATAACTAAACTGAGCAACGTTTGAAAAGACGCCGACTGACAGCGACTAGGCACGAGGGGACTGCCTGGAGGGAGGGATACATGGATGTCAGACACAATTGTCATGTCCCCGGATTCCAGGCTCAAGGCCCATCTCAAATATGGCTGCCACCTTTGTTGAAAAAGCACACCAGTCGCAGAGAGGGCGCTGGTGGAGGCTACCTCTTGCCCGGCAGCAGGGGGACCCGCAGTGCCGACGTCAGACATCCACATCCCTTAGTGTACCTGCTCCCCTCCCCTCTCACGTCACTGTACAACTGCTACTGGGAACTAGGTCTGCAGTAGAGACTAAGAAAAAACTGTGAAAAGTGCTGCACTCTGTCTGTTCCTCGTTACCTAACCTTTCTGCCTCTGCTCTGCAGCCTCTGCGTCCACTCACCCCTAATCGTCTCTGACAGTCACTTCTATCTAAACACTCCCTGGGACCATCCGGCTCCCTCCACTATCTGTCCTATTCCTTGATCCCCTTCTTCCACCTCCATTTCCAGCCCCGTCAGGCTCCATAGAGCCTCCGCCGTCTGTTCTTCCAGCTCATCACACACACACACACACACACACATGCCTGCACTGGTCTTCAGGGCCGGCTTTAGGGAAGTGCGACTGGTGCGGCGACACTGGGCGCTCACCTGGAGAGAAGGCGCCGACCTAAAGTGGGGGCATTGTGTTTAGCAAAAACTTACGATTTAAAAACACATTCTGCAGAATTCCTTGTGAGTCCAGTTTTCAGGCAGCATAAAATATTTAATTAGGTTTACAGTACTAAAATAGAACTACAAAACGTATACAAAGTGCTGTTCACAAACTTCACTTCTGTTGTAACTTATACTTTTTGAGCAAGTTTACTACTTTTCTGTATTCACAAACTGCTCTTCTGTTGTAACTTACACTTTTGTAGTAAGTTTCTACCTCCACTATTTTCTATGGGAAGGGCTGCAGTGCCAGTGGTTGGCCAGGAGTAGTGCTAGACTTACTACAAAGGTGTAAGTTACTACAAAAATGCAGGGCCCGATTCACAAAAGTAATGTGAGACAAAATCCTAACTTTACGACTTTCGGTATTCACAAAAGGCATTTAGTAGTAGTAAAGTTAGGATTGCTAACTTTACTACTACTAAATGCCTTTTGTGAATACCGAAAGTCATAAAGTTAGGATTTTGTCTCAGTTTAGTAGTAGTAAAGTTAGGAATCCTAACTTTACTACTACTAAATTACTTTTGTGAATATCGAAAGTCGTAAAGTTAGGATTTTGTCTCAGATTACTTTTGTGAATTGGGCTCGCAGTTTGTGAATACAAAAATGTAGTTAACTTACTGAAATGTGCATACTTACTCAAAAGTGTAAGTTTCCTTTGTGAATTAGGCCCATTGTCTTTAAATATGTATTTTTGATCTCGGGTATGGCCGCAAATATCAAGGAATACATGTTAGTTCCCAGTTTACTGGTTTGGTTTGTTTGCTCAGCTGTTATTCTCTCTCTGGCAGAACACCACACGTCTGTCATACACTGGCTGACAGCCTGACCATGGGCAGGCAGCTCTGGATTCCTGAGCATGTGTTTCTAAGCAATAACTTTTCCTGTAAATGTCCTTAGAACGTGACACATAGATAATTTGTTTGTGAAAAACGTTGCGTAACAAGGCCCTGAATTGTCGCCATGTTTTACTCAGTGGTCGTGTAAGTCAACGTTGCCAGTACTTTTCTGGAATTTGGTAGAGAGAGGAATATTTTGAGGAAGTGATGTTGGCTAAAAAGTCAAAACTGGCTAGAGATGTTAAAAGAGACAACGAGTCAGTGACAACTTGGTTATTGTGTGGTTATACACTTTTTTGAGAAAATGAATAAAACAAGCTTCAAGACAATATCAAAAATCTTTCCAGGCAACTCCTACACAAGCTGAACGAATGTGCCATAGTATTAAAAGATAGGGGGAGTTGGAAAAAATATGGAGGTTCTTATAGAGGACCACAGTAACATATATTCTGGCAGAGATGATGAGAGTGTGGTAGAGAAGAGGTATGGTGACAGATAGAAAGATAGAGTGCCTGGAAGAGAGAGCTCATCTGTGCTAACCTTTACACTGCCCACTGTTGCTGGCACTTCACACTATCCACCAATGCCAACTTCACTCGCTGCCCAGGAGAGCCAGCACATCTCTGCCCACCAGTGTCAGCTTCACACTGCCCTCAAGAGCCTGCTTCCTACTGTTTTTTTTGCATCTTTTGTATAGCGCGAACTCGACCCGAAGGTATTGGAGCGTTGTACATGAGCACCGTATTTACATTACACATTCAGGCACGGGGAGATTAAGTGATTTGACCAGAATCACAGGATGTGGACGCGACCCCGAGGCTCGAACCCTGGTTTCCAGCATCAAAATCGGCCGTCTAGCCGATGGACCACATCCTCTCCCCAATGTGCTCACCAGTGGTTGCTTGTTGGGATTCAGAATGTTGTGAACAGGCATTTGAGGCCTCATTGTGCCTCATGTGACCCGTGGCTGTGCCCCTCCAAAGCCCAGACTAACCAACAGTGTTAACCGGGTATCTACGAGCAATGACTCGCCCATCTTTGATAGCCGGCTCCTGCTGCAAGGCGTTCTCGGTGACATGCAGGTGGCCGCAACTCGCCAGACCATACAATTAAGATATAAAGAACTTAGGGGGTTGTGGAGAGTTTGGTGGGCTGGGCGCCATTCCACTAGGCCAGCAGAGGGATGTACCCTGGTTCCTCAATATCTACATACAATCGTAAGCCAAAGTGGAATCAATGCTGTGAACAGATGGCTATGACGTTTCCCAAACGATGGGGATGTTGACATGTATGCAGTGCTTTAAATGGGATAAAATAAGTGTAGGTACTCATCAAATTGAGCTAGGGGGCGGGGCAAGAGGCGGAGCTGAGGGCGGGCCATAATTATATAAAGACACTACTGCCATCTGTCAAGTAATCATTTTGCCCTTGAATTACACTTATCAATAGTCTCAAATTGCCTGCATGTGCAAATTACCTCTGCACATGTGGTCATGGCATATGTAGACAATTAATAACCTGTCTCCTACTACGCCCCTTTCAACTGTGTAAGCCGCCCATTGCATTTAAAGGGAAATGTTAGTTACAGCAATTTCAGCACACACCACAACACATGATAAATGTATGAACATAAAGTGGTTAACTCCTTACAAAAAATTAAATGAAGGCCAAATAATGTGTTATGCTTTAGATCCTGTGTTTTTTATATTTGCAGCTTCAGTTCTTATTTGTTTTATTGGGTACAGCATTCATACATTCTCTTGCCCATGAGCACGCGCTCACACACTGGCACAAGAACAAGCAGACATGCACACACAAAACATTCCTCACATTTTCTTTAAAATACCTACAGATAATGTCCCGATGCTCTCTCTGTCGCTTCGGCACTCACACACAAAAGCAGACATTCATTGGCACAAAAGGCTCACAACGGAATTAAAAATGTTTTTTTGCAATTCCTACCTCCCACGGCTTTCTTCTTGCAGACTCTCAGCCAGTTGTCTGGACTTTCAGTGCCTGCACAATGTCACAGCTGTGATTTACAGTGCAGGGTCTGATCGGACCCTGTCACTCACAGTGCAATACTGAGCTTGCGCACCTGCCACACTAACAAAATGTAATGAGCCTCTGCTGAATGATTCAGCAGCGGCTCGGCACAGGGCTCCGGTCGCGCTTTGGCTGACAGTGGCGTTCATATAGCCTTATCCTCGGCAGCACAAGTACCAGTGACCTACCAGTCATGAGTACCGGTACACTCCTTGGCAATGAAAAAGTGCCGGTACTCAGGAGGTTAAAAATAAAAAGTGCCGGTACTCAGTACCGGTGAGTACCGGCCCATTTAAAGCACTGCATGTATGTTAATCCTGAAGAGAAGTGCTCACTGAGACTGCCAGGGAAGTAATAACAGGATTTAAAAATCCCAAGTACTCAAGAAGCTATCCTACTGGGATGGATGCCAGAAGTTTGGAGAAACAATAAGGGAGCTCTGTTGTTACTTAACTTATTCCTGCGATCAGCCAAACAGACCCTTTTGACTATATATGGGAGATACCCTAAGTGGCACACACACACACAACTGTTATAGTATATGATGGTTAATTCCTGGAATAGAAAAAAATCCTGTCTTTGGGTCTAGCAGCTTCAAGGGACTCCCAGCTCCAGATCTACCTGCGCCAGGAGGCGCCCATTAGAAGTGGAGGAGTGCTTGCCATCAGGCGCTATAAAGCGCTGTGCTCTCTCCTGCCATGCGGGACGCTGTCTTTGGGGCCAGTAGCTTCAAGGGATTTCCAGCCTCAGATCTACCTGTGCAAGGAGGCGCTAATTGCAAGGAGAGGATCGCTTGCCATCAGGTACTATAAAGCGCTGCGCTCTCTCCTGCCACTCAGGATGCAGTCTTTGGGATCAGTAACTTCAAGGGACTTCCAGCCGCAGATCTACCCGTGCCAGGAGGCACCCATTGCAAGGATAGGAATGCTTGCTATTGAAGGAGCCGGGTTCCATGTTCTAGATCTGCTCTGGAACCTCTGGTCGATGCTACTTTTTGTCAACATATAAGTGTGGAGGGGAGAGAAATAGTTAGCCAATCAAACATTTCAGTTCCAATTCACCATGACTCCTAAGAATCCTAGACTCCCAGTTAAATTTGGTTAGTTTATTACAAAGCCAAAAACAGCTGGTCGTACAGGCACCTCAAAGTGAGGCTGTAGAAATACACTGGAATTAATAGAAAGCTAAATCTAAAGATGAAGCTAAGGCGGTGCAGCATGCACAGGATGATCAGTTCGAGAATCAGAACACAGAAAATAACAGAGCAGACATCGAGATTACCCTTAATTTCAAGTTTGTGGGTATAAAGCATTAGTCTGTCCCCACACTACAACTAGAGTGACATACCTACATAGCATTTCCCAAGGTAAGATCCATTAAGATGTCAGTGTATGAAGTCTTCCTAAGAAGTCTCTTCACCATAGATGGGTCTTGTAGCATTTAGCTACAGAGCTCGTTCTAAGTTGCTCTCTCTCTCAAGGCAAGGCAGAAGGTCCCATACACTTTCCCTAGCTTCTATATATCAATACCACAGGTAGTATCCCAAGATGCATTGCAGCATCACACCATCCTGTCAAGCCACCTCCTCGTAGATGATATTCTATTAGTTAACGATGCTCCCAGGCCTTGATGAGATGACCTTGAGTCCCAGGCTTGCTCCGATGAGAAAGTACAACAGTTCTCCATTATCGGTATCAATGCTCAATGTATCCTCTTCTCCCTAAGCCTGCCTCCTAGAGCAAATACATTATTCCAACTAATAAAGATGAATTCTCCACCAGCAACAGAAATGTGCGAAAGAACAAATACAACATGCACATGAAATTCAGCTATTAAATCTAATGGAAGAGCTTCCAGGGAAAATGCATTTCAGGCCTACAAAAATCAGCCAACATAAGAAAATAGCACACTGGTCTCACAAAACTACATATAAAATGAACACTTTTACCAAGCACTTCTAAATTAACACGTTACATCAAATACATGAATAATTGTCAGCAGCATGTACGAATTCTACATGTTAATATTTTCGTTTAAGCACATCTATTATCAACGCTAATTTCTTCAAGTTACATTGAAAATATCCCTAACATGTCACCTTTCACATTATTACAGTACACGTTCTACTGTCCCAGGTTAAAACGCCAAAGGATTATATATGCGGTTGCGGACTACTCATGATTATGATGCAAGCCTACAAATGAAAGAGCAAATTTTGCACTACATCACTATCAGGTGCTATAAAGCACCGCACTCTCTCCCACCATGCGGGACGCGGTCTTAGGGGCCAGCAGCTTCAAGGGACTTCTAGCCGCAGATCTACCCGCGCCAGGAGGCGCCAATTGCAAGGGGAGGAGCACTTGCCATCAGGCAATATAAAGTGCTGTGCTCTCTCCAAACACGCAGGCCATATGCAGGCCGGGCCGGGTCAAGGGCCGGCCCATCCACACCCTTTGAAGCCCGAAGTTGGCTGAGCCACCTCTCTTTGGTATTATTATTATTGGGTCTTGTTACTTTGCTTGTTGGCTCTTCAAGCAAATTGACACCTGACTCGTGACCACAGCTAAGATGGTGAAGGGAAAACTGGCAGAAGGTCAGGTCACTACTAAGCCACCAGCCAAAGCCACCTTAATAGATGAAATGATTCAGCAAGTGGTGAATGTGATAAGCAATGAAATCAACTTTGCAGGGGCGGGCAAACAAAATTTAAAAAAAGAAAAAGGAGAAATACTTACCGAACGTGAGACAACGTCCTTCTCACTCCGACGTCTTCTGCTGGGACTGCAATGCAGACCCCAGCAAACTCCCTCGACCAATCCAGGCCTGCTCAAGTGCTTTAACCCAGCCCTGATTAGTGGAAGAGGCCTCTGTTGCCCCTCCCGAGGGTACTGGATGTCTGCACTTGCTCTCAACCTAGCTATCTTAACACAGCTGGGTTGAGAGGTTTAAAGTGTACATGTGTGGCTGGCCATCTCAAGAACTCCCGACCAAAGAGACATGCACAGTTTAAACAAGTGCAAAGGCAGCCCTCTGCCGACCACTCCTCCCTGCTCAATAAGCAGGCCCGCCCAGTCCTGACGCTTGGTTCAGGTCGGGACGATAAAAAATAAAATGGAATTCAATTACCATTTTATTTTGTATCTTTGGTGCTTTGGGGCGGCACGTAAGTGGGGCGGCGCTCCTCTGCTCCAATGGAGGAGCCGCCCCTTAGCTAACTGCTCAAAGTGACTTATTAAGCCGCGGTCAGTGGTAACAGCAGCCTCGACTAATTCACCACAGTCGTTTTACTTGTCTCAAACCTTGGGAGCAAGGAGCACAATTGAAGGTTGTTTGGATAAAGTCCACGCTGACAACCTTGAAACGTATATGGGAATCCTCTGCCCAGGGCCTTGGTAGGCCCTCCGCCTCAAGTATAGGTGAGCTGGAGGGTCACATAGCACTCCAAAGTAACCCTGTAAGGCACCAACCCAGCGGTGCCCCCAATTCCTAGACCTCCAGCTGATTTGCCAAAGCTGGTCTCTAATACTATGAAATCTAAGCAAAACAGGGACTGGTGCATCTCCAAGCCCAGTAGTTATTCACAAGCAAAGGCTGATGTCACAAACAAAGCCCAGGATTTTGATAGTGATGGCTGGAGTGGCCTCGCAAAAGTGACAATGTAGCCAGTCATTAATCTACCCCCAGCTTTGTGCCGTTACCTGGCAATTCTTTCTGGTGTATCCCCAATGAGATTTGATCAAAGAGAGACCCAGACTGATTTGTTCAACAAGACACTGAACTGGTTGGGACGCCATAGAAATGTTCTGTTGGCTATGGCAAGCAACAGCCTGCTGACAATGAGGTGGGCTGGCTGGGTGTGGGACCCAAGGATAGGCAGGGGGACTGTATTATTAACAACTTTACATCACCTTATTTGGTACAACAACTTCGAGCACATGAACAACCAGCTGGATAACTGCCCCAGGGCTATTTTCACAAGCCTTGATCATGGGCTATTGAGGATAGCAGATGGGTGCAGCACAAGGCACCAAGACTGAAAAATGTTTTACCGAGCAGGATTTTGACCAATAACCGCTTTTATGTATTGGCCAATATGGATTGAAATACTAGGGTGGAGCCAAGCCCATCTCAAACCACCAATAGTGTGAGTGCATGCCGACCGGGACTGAGCCTGTCCCACCCCATGATGATGTTGTTAACGAAAGTGTGCCCCAGGCCGGGACAAGGATTGTTATATTTAATGACGTTGATAAGGTGAATTTGTGCATGGATGGAGACGGGCTTGATCTACTTAACATCGTTGATGGTGAGAGTGCGCGTGTGACTAGGGCTCATTCTACCTCAGCCATCAAAGGTATCAAAGGTATCCTGGAAGCAGGGCCACTGTCCAATCTGTCTTGCCCCAAGTGGTGTGCCTTTATCGATGCATACAACATATGTTTATTTCAAGAAACTTGATTGACTAGCCTTATGCGCCACTCAAAGTTTATGTCATTCAGTAAGGAGGCCACCTCATTTGGAAGAGGCAGGCCAGTGGGGGCGGGGTATAACAATTTGGGCTAGAAAAACGTTAATGTGTTGCATCAAGGAAATCAAGCCGGATTCTCCAGATTTGTTGTGTATTGATCTGACCTCTCCAGGTATGGCTATATTTTATATTTACAATGTTTACTGTATGCCCTCAGCAAGTAAATCAGAATCTGGAGTAGTCCAAAGTTATCCACCCATCTGGCTGAAATCCCGGTAGACGCTGTTAAGATTGTGGGGGGCGATTTCAATTGCCAGTTTGAGCACCTTGATGCTCACGTTGAGCTTCAATTAACTGAGGAAGATCAATTGTGACTTATACCTGCACTAACCAACCCTTCTATAAAAATATGGTCCCTGTTGACCCTTCAACTCAACTCCCTAATGCTGAATCATGGGTTAAGAGCCTGAAATGTCAGGTCAAGGTCAGAAAAAGAAGGCAAACACCCATTTAACAGACCCCAGAATAAACAAGCCTTATTGATTATTTTATACTTGATTTCCGATTATAGTCAAAACTAATAGCCAGTATAACGACCACAATGTGATTGCCTAATGTTAGAAATGGGATTTCTGGTTGGCTGGGGCCTGCGCCTAAGCCAGTCAGAAACCACCACTCTAGTCAGGGCAAGGGAGTTACACGCTGAAGATAACCCTTACTCACCCCCTTGGTTGCTTGGCAGAGCAGTCAGGCTTATCCCAGAGGCAATGTGTAAAGTGTTTGTGCAACACACACTGCAGCGACACACTAGGCACACCACAAAAGCAACGCCACACAAGGTTATATCAAAAATACCCTTTGTATTACTCATAAAACACATTAGAACATAATCACATAAAAATATACACTGTGCCACCTGGCACTTGGCATGACTTTACAGGGATTATATACATCACAGGGCCAATCGGGCCACTGTCATAACATCACAACTCAGTTAGTGAAGACAACCAGTAGCTACTGGTAAGGGTACACTTAGCATGAACACATTAGGCATAGACCATCATCATCAGCAGTGCACCATATCATTATCACTGCACACATGGGTACCCAGCATAGCACATTATGTATACACAGAATTAGCAGTGCATTGCATAGGGAGATATAGTCCCCACAGACTCTCTGGAGCACATCTAATCACATTATGCCCACCTCAGGCATATGCAGGTCACCCTTACTGAACATTTAGGGTGTAGTCCAGACAATGTAATCCCAATTACATGGGACTATCGGGTCTATTGTGCATTAGTTCACTTTGCCCTGGGGATAAACCCACATTCAGGGCCTTGCGCCCCAACCCCAATTTCCACCAGCCTCCGCTGATAGGGCACCTTACTCCTGTGCCACTATTTAGGAGATGCGGAATCCGGGACTCGCTTGGGTGCTACCAACACACCAGAGTGAATTCTGCCAATAGCCCCTCGAGGGTGGGACGACCTCACTTGGTCTCGCTCCACCCACTGTGAAGCTAAGAAATGGCCCCCAAAGCGGCCACCCGCTTCCTCGCGGTGCGGCTGCCTTCCTGTTGCAAAATGAGGGACGGTTCTTCCCCGGGGAACTCACCTCCATGCCAGGCCCTCAGGACGCGTCGGTTCTTCTGGGCTGAGCACGGCCACACGATCCTTTTCACCGGGAAAAGGATCGTGTCCGGTCTCCTCATCACGTCTGGGGATCACTGGTGACCCGCCTCTCTCTCTACCAGGTGGGCGGAGGCAGGAAGCCATGGAATCGAGCCCGGGAGGCTCAGGTTCTTCTCCTCTCATAATCTTGATTATTGGAGCCCGGAGGCGCTGGATCCACCTTCCGCCGGGCCCTGCCCACAACCAGGCAACCTTCGCCTGTTTTCCTGCTTTCTTTGCCGCGATCTAAGTCGCGGTTTCCTTGCTCTGCTGGACCCGGAAAAGGGCTGTTGTGTTCCGCGGCCACAAGCAACTTGTGATCCTTCTTTCTTTATGGTTTAAATACTTCCACCTACAACCACTGGCCGGCGGGGAACCTTGCAATCACTTCCAGGTTTTATTAATGTGAACACAAACAACAACCAAAGAGAAGAACAAAAGGGAGAGTCAAATAAGAGTAGAGTGAAGCAGAGAAAAGAATGAAATCAATAGGAGAGAGGAGAGACAGGAATACACCCACTGCCTGCTCAAAGTACGACTTGGTAGGGGTCTAGGGCTGAGCTTCCTTCGAAGAGGGGGTGGGTCCGCAAAGGAGTCGTAGTAAACCGCAGGACCCTTAGGTACCGGGGGCAGGTAAGCTCGATGAACTCGGAGGATAGGTACATCACAGTGGACTCCCAGGTCTTATCAAACTTAGATAAAGTGTGATTGACTCCCGCAGTGATCCTTTCCATCCCAACCACCTCACACAATCTGTCCAGCCAATCTAGCTTTGTTGGGATAGCATCCGTGCCCCATTTTGCTAGGAGGACCTGTTTAGCTGCTCCCTGCGCTAGAGTGATGCCCTACCCCTACAGGAGCGGAGAGGGTATGTCAGGGGATTCGGAAGTCCCAACAGGATGTAGCTGGGGAATCTTGGAAGTAATGTACTAGATCTCAAATTATGTAAGCAGCCGACCTGCATGTATACGGACCTGAGGTTGTGTGACCCAGTGGCGCAACACTAAGTAGTGCCAGTACGCCTCCTTGGGGATCCCATAATGAGTCACCAATTGGGGGAAGTCCATAATGCCTTGCACATCAAAAAGGTCGCGAATACGTTTACAATTTGTTTCCTGCCATTTCAAATAGGCATTCCCTATGAGAGCCAGGGAGGGGAGTCTGGATTCCAATAAAAGGGGTCAGGGGCGACATAGCCTTAGACAGCTAACATTTCTCCTGGACCTTGTCCCATACCTTCATGGTGGCGCGCAGGACCGGGGAGAGATACACGCCCTGTGGGTGATGTCGCCTGGGGAGCCAGGGGAACTTCCAGATATGAATCCCTGCCACACCCCTGTCCATGAAGCACCAATGCTTCTCGGACTCCAATTGATATCATTCTAGGATCCAGCGCAGTTGCACTGCCTCATAGTAGCGGCCAAGATGGGGGACCCTAGGCCTCCGTCCTCCTGTCGCAAGTACGTGAGGTGTCGAGCCATGCGCAGTTTCTCCCTCCCCAAATGAAGCCATTAATTAGTTGTTGCATTTGGGCCAGGATCGTGGGCGGCAGACATAAGGGGAGCATCTGCATTATGTAAAGCAGTCGGGGTAGTATCGTCATTTTAACGGCGGCTCTCTTGCCCAGCCATGAAAGGACATGTGTCTTCCAGTTCAGTTCTTGGCGGGTCTTGGCCAGCATCTCCAAGTAATTCACCTGGGCCGTCTTAGTGGCATTCGAAAACACCCGGAGCCCCAGGTATGTGATATCGCTGACAGCCCAAGAGAATGGGAAGAGCAGAGACAGTTGGAGTCGGTCCGCCGCTGGCAGCGTGAGACTCAGCGCCTGAGTTTTCGTTAAGTTAATTTTGAATCCTGACGCCGCACTAAAGGCGGCCACCTCCGTCAGCAAGGGGGGAAGAGATAGCAACGGGCGGGTCAGGAAGAGGAGCACGTCATCCGCATACAATGAAATCTTGTGCTCCCTATCCCTCATCCGGATCCCGATGACCGTGGGAAGTTGGCGAATTCTTTCAGCAAACGGTTCCATATAAAGCGCGAAGAGGAGAGGGGAGAGTGGACACCCCTGCCTCGTGCCGCCCCCAATCTGGAAGGACCGGGAGACCACCCCATTGACCCAAATGTGGGCCTGCGGCCCTTGGTAAACACATTTCGCCCATTTCCTTAATCGCTCCTCAAGTCCGAAGCGGCAGAGAACCTGTTGCAAATAGGGCTAGTGAACCCAGTCAAATGCCTTTTCGGCATCCACTGATAGGAGTATCGCTGGGGGTCTGGGTGCGCTGCGTCTTATCCAATAGATGGCACAATCATCGAGTCTCATCACCGCAATTACGGTCTGGAATAAATCCCGAGTGATCCGGGTCTACCAGCCCTTGCATATGCGGGGCAAGTCGGAACGCCAAAATACTAGTAAAAATGTTCAGGTCCACGTTAAGCAGGGAGATGGGGTGGTATGAGGCGTACTCTCGAGGGTCCTTCCCAAGTTTGGGAATGACCACCACCTCTGCCATGGACATCGATGGGGCGAGTTTCCCAGTGGCGCTGAAGGTGTTGAACGAGCGCACCAAGAGGGGGGCAAGGTCCGATGCAAAAACTTTATAAAAGTCAACACGGAAGCCGTCTTCCCCTGTAGCCTTGCCAACCAAAAGTTCCTGTATAGCCCGTAAAACTTCCTCTGGGTGGATATCCGCCTCCAAATTGGTCGCGATGGAGTCCAGCAGCGGAGTCACTGGCGCCGCTTGCGTGTACTCCTCGACCGCATTAGGGTCCAGGCTCCCAGCTGAGTATAGCTCCTTATAGAAGGCCTCAAATTTGGATGCAATATCCCCATCCGCCCGTAGGGTCTCACCCCGGGCATTCGTAAGTTCTGTGACCCGACGTGTCGCCGTCTCTGCCCTCCCTTTTAGCTTTACGATCCCTATTGAGACATGCCGCTATTGTGATACAGCGCCCGCGGATGACAGCCTTCAGGGCATCCCAGAGCATGTAAACCTAGACCGAGCCTACGTCACTCAATTCCAGGTAGGTTTTGATAGCGCCCTGTAACTCAATAATATTAGCCTCGTATGTGAGCAGCTTGTGATTTAAGCGCCACGCATTCTGCCTCGGGGAGCCGTCCAGAGGTTCAGTGTTAAGACGACTGGGGAGTGATCAGAGAATGTCACCACACCAATAGAGACGTCGTCGGTGGACGCCGTGACCCTGGGCGAAATCCAGAAAAGATCAATGCGGGTGTACGTTTGATGAGCTGCAGAAAAGAAGGTGTACTCCCATGCAGATGGGAAGCGATGATGCCAGGCGTCCGTAAGACCAGCCTCCCTCAGTCTCTGAAGCATCACGTCGGAGATCATGCGCGTATGTCCCACCCTAAGCGCCGACCTGTCCAGGTCAGCAGCCAGGACCAAGTTAAAGTCACCCCCAATTACTAAGTCTTTATCAGGGGACTCCAGAAGTAAGCTTAACGTATCTCGTAAGAAAGCCTCCTGATGCTCATTGGGGCTATAGACCATGGGGATTATATGCACTTGCTCTCCCAGTAACACCCACAGGGCCAGAAGGCGCCCAGCAACCTCCGCGAAGGTCCCCACTACAGTCCCCTGGAAGTGAGTGGCCAGGAGGATCGCCACTTCAGCCTTCTTCCCTGGCCCTGAGGAAAAATATTGTCTATCGAACCATTTAGATCAAAGTTGCCTCCAGTCCGTCTGTATGAGGTGGGTCTCCTGTAGGAGGCAAATATCGCATTTGGCATCTTTCAACAAGGCAAGAAGTGCTCGCCGCTTTGCCGGTGAATTAAGGCCCCGCACATTAAAGCACATGATTACTACTTTAAGTCGAGTCATGGGCCATTATGAGAAGGTACCGCCGCGCACTGACCCATCCCGTCTTGAAAGAAGACCTGGGATAGCAGGATACTCACGCCCCCCTCTCGCACCCCAGCACTGAGCCCCCATCCACGCACTGCCGCCTCCCCTCGCAGCGCTGCGCTGTGTCATCAAGCCTGATGGGGCAGACCCTCTCTGTATACATCTGGGTAAGTCCAGGGCATCTGGTATATTATCTAGCGCAATGGGGAAGGGAAAGCGCAGGTAAGACGCACAAATTGAAATACAGAGACTGGCAGAGGCATTGTTACGAGAACACAAGTTCATCGTTTCAAATCCCACAAATAATGCACGAAAACGATGACAGAAATGCTGATTCTTTCACTTTTTGGTTTTGTAGATCCGGAATGGGACAGTGATCTAGGACCATTGCATATGGAACAAATACGTTTTTGCAGACTCTGCGGTTAAATTTAAAGCATTTGAGAAAGTGACGTTTGACTTGAGCTTGCATCATATGGACTACAGTTCATGGATTGTGTGGACTATTTCTTTGTCCTGAAGAAGCCCACAAGGGTGAAACGCGTTGGCTGTTGTATGTTCAATAAAGAATAAAAGGATCTACAAAACCAAAAAGTGAAAGACTCGGCATTTCTGTCATCATTTTCGTGCATTATTTGTGGGATTTCAACGCTATGAACTTGTGTTCTCGTAACAATGCCTCTCCCAGTCTTTGTATTTCTATATTGTTTTTGAAACTATAGTAGGTGGCTGGTTTCGGGAAGTGGGCATTGGTTGTTAGACAGTATACAGAATTACTCAAAACTAATACGTATAGTTTGTGCAGCAAGATATATCCTACCGCTGTTCTCGGTATGTAGTAAAGACGCACAAATAACGCACCTCCATTGAGCCCAACCGCCCCAATCTCCCCCCAGGTGGTACCATCTTCCCCGTTCCCACCCGCCACCCTTGGCCACCCAATTTGAAGGAGTACCCTACCTGTCCGCGGGAGAGCTGCAGATCTCTTGTGGGTGAAAGAAGAGAGAAAGAAAGGAAAGAGAGAAGAAAAGAGCAGAGAAAAAAATAAATTGAATATCACAGAAAGACTTCGATGACGTCTTCCGACAGGAACAAATCGCACCAACATACAGGGGTCCATGTGTCTGGTGGTCGGTCATCACCGTCCAGAAGGTGGGGTGCCCCCCACCAAGACCGACATCTCAAACCCCTGGTTTCGGGCCCTTCGTGTTATCAGCAGGACGCAGAATATCAACTACCTGGGGCAATTAATGGCATCAGTCCCCGGAGTTCTCCTGGCTCTGCAGCTGAATGAGCAAGGTGTTCCGCTCCTGCTGGTGCTCCTCCTCCGACAGCTTCGCCTGGGTGCCCCTCCTAGGGCCTCGTCTTCTGCCCGCTCTCGACAGCTTCCCGGGTGGTGGACCTCCCTCCACCGCATCTGAATCCTACGTCACAGTCAGAGCGCCACCAAGGGTGGCCTACGCCTCCTGTAAGTTCCGCACACTATGCGTTTCATTATTCCAGATAAAGGACAGGCAGAATGGGTGCCCCCACCTGTACCGAATTCCCTGCTCGCGGAGTGATGTGACTTGTCGCAGCTCCCTCCGCCTCTGTAGTGTGAGGGGTGAGAGATCCTGGAAGACCCCCACCTGAAGGCCCTCGAATTCCACTGTTGATCGATCCCATGTGGCGTCCATGATGATCTCCTTCTGCCGGTAGGAATGCAGGCAAGTCAGGATATCTTGTGGTTGGCCGGGGCCAGAGGCGGGCCCCCCGGTCCGATGTGTGTGGTCCAGCGTTACCTCCTTGTCTCGCAACACTGCGTCCATGTGTTTAAAGATGCGACAAACCCATTCTTCCAACTTGCCACCATCTGCCTGATCTTCCAACTTGAGGTATAGCTCGTCGTTCCATTCACGGAGGTCAATAAGTTATCGGGCTTGGGTAGCAAGCTCTTCCTCTTGTTTGTCCCCATTGCGTTCCAGGATATTCACTCTGTCCCCAACTTTGCTGAGCTCCGTCCGGAGCTGCTTGACATCGGAGGCCATCTCTTGACGCAGGCTAGCAAAATGCCTGTGAGGCCTCACCACAAAGTCTCAATTCCACCGACCGCAGCTGCCACTGAGCGGGGCACCACTGCAGACACGCGGTACCGGCACTCGGTCACTAGCGCTTAGAGCCCCTCCTGACTGGCCTGTTAGAGCATAAGGATCGTATTCCAGCCGGGGCCCCCAGCAGCAGCGAGAGAAAAAAACACAGTTCACAGGGCCTGGGTCGACTCCAGTAGGCCACTCCACGCTCCACTGCCTCAGCGCCTCTCGGTCTTGCCCATCAAAGCAAGGTGGCACCGCTGCTCAGTCCCTCAATTGAGAAACCCCAGGGGGAGGGCCTCGCCGCCGATGCCTAGTCTCAACACCAGGCCTCACCAATTATGACCGCCTCGTGGTTGTCGGGACCGGGTCTCCGACAGGCCCCCTCACGTCTCCACAAGAGGCAGCAGGCCCCCTGGCGTCACTGCAGGCACTGGAGCACCTCGCACTGCAGTAAGGGCTCCGCCAGCTCCACATTCGGCGGATGCCGCATCCACCGGGGCCTTCTATGTTGCCGCCGGGTCCCGCGGGGCAAGCCCCGCACTGTCACTGCGTCCGAGTCCGATCGCCACGCCTGAGCTGCCGCAGCTGGAATTGATGGGAGTCGGGAACCGCTCACCAGCCCGCTCCGCTGTCCATCAGGAGCGCAGCCTGGAGGCACTACCTACTTCCCTGCAGTTTCTCTGCCTCCAGCGGCACAGGCTGAAACCCTGCCCCAGACTCCTCTGGGCTACTATTGCACTCCTCTGCGCCATCGCTCTTCCTGAGAGTGAGCTCCCGTCTCGGGCTCAGTCAGCAAATTCAGCCCCTCACACACGCTGGTGTCAGATAGGCACAGCACTCACCGCTTGCTGCTTTTAGGGTCAGGAAGGCTGGTCACGAATACCCTGGGAGTTCCCTGGGGTCCCGAGCAGGAGGCAGGCTCAGGCCAGCACATAAGCAGACTTCAGATGGCAGTTCCCTGGCCCAGCAATCTTCTGGGGCAACAGTCCCCCCAGTGAGTTCTCCTCCACTAGTTCCAAGTAAGCTCTTTACATGGGATCACAGCCCCAATATTAATACTCCATCATGTCTTGTTCTGCCCTGGCACAGGGTCCGGGACCTAGTCCAAACCAGTTCTGGGGGGCACAACCAAGTGCACAACACTCCCCATTGTCAGTGTAGGCTCTGGCCCCAGAAACACCACAGGGGGTCGGAGCCAGCATTGTGGAAGGCAGGCACAGTCCTATTAAGGTTTAGGTGCTACTCCTCCCACTACTCCAAATGGAGATTTGGCCTATTCAGCCTAGCACTGACTCACCCAGGTTCTCTGGAGCCGCTGCACCTCCCCAGCCCCTGTCATCCAGAGCGCCAGACATGCAATACACAACAGGCAGCCACAAAGACACAGAGCACACAGAAATGCCCACTTCTAAAAGTGGTATTTCTAAAATAGTGACAATAAATTTGCGAACACCAATACGCAGCATTTATTTCCACTATTCCAAACATACCAAACTTGATCACACCACCCCTCTCCTGTCAGGAATTACCACTGAAACACATATCAGGGAATCCCCAAAGCATTCCTATGAGAGGGCAGCCTCGCAGCAGTGAGAAACCAAATAGGCTGTTCGTCACTACCAGGGCATGCCACACATTTAAGGCACATGTCCTACCTTTTACCTACACCGCACCCTCCCCATAGGGCTAGCTAGTGCCTACCTTAGGGGTGACTGATGTGTAGTGAGAGGGGAGTCACAGACAAGCCAACCACTTTATGTGCCACGCCACGGTGGCACCAACTGCGTGTGCAGACCCTGCAAAAGCAGAGGCCTGAGACAGGTTTGAAAGGTTACTTTGGTGGGTGGCGCAAGCAGCGCTGCAAGCTCACCAGTAGCATTTAATTTACTGTCCCCGGGTATTTGGGATACCACTTTACAAGGGACTGATAGGTAAATTAAATACTCCAAACATGTGTAGACCAGTCTTACAAAGTTTACCATTGAGAGCACATGCACTTCAACACTGAACAGCAGTGATAGAAGTGCCCTGAGTCCTAAAACCACCAACACCAGGTCAAAAACAATACCAGGAGGACGGCGAAAGATGCTGGTATGCCTCTGCAAAAAGGCCAAAACCAACACCTTAGAATTGAGGAGCCTTATTTCTGTAGTGCAGCCAAACAATAATGAGCCATTTGATAGAAGGTTAACTCTGGCCCCAGAGAGAAAAAGATTAAAATGGAGCGTTATCGCGCTCTAGGGAATCGGTTTCTGAAATCTACAAAGAAGTTGCTGATGCGATAGGGACGTTAATGTCATTATTAAACATGCCTATGGAGCATGATGCGGCCCTACCCAGTTTTAGTCATATTCAAACCCGAATGTTCTAGAAATTGAGATTTCACTTTTTTGTAGAGGTCAACCGATCAGCTAGGAGGTGCAGTGCCCCCACTTGGTGTAATACATGATGCAATGAGGCTCGCAGGGCACTAATGGGTGCTATTAAGTCAAACAATAGATTATTGATGCAAGAAGCTAGAAGGGCATATCCAAAATGCCAAACGGGCAGCTAAGATATAATGGGAAATTGAGAAATGGGAGGATCTACTTGGAGCAGTCAAAAGAGCAGATTCACATACTTTTTGGAATATTATCTCCACTGGTTCTTGTGATGGGTTTATCCCCATTGAAAAGCATATCATGGTGACGGAATGGGTTTCCCACTTCTCTAACTGGTGTTTCCCTGAGGAACAGTGTGAACAGTCTGAGCTGGACGCTTGTGGTGCATGCTCGGTGACCTCTGACAGGTGAGAACCCACCCCAAGATTACCCATTTTGATAAGTGGCCCGCAGGAAGAGATAGACTTTAGTCTTGGGGAAATTAGGCAAGCCATAAATAAAATCATGCGACATAAAGCTCCAGGGCTTGATAAGGTACTTGGGGAACTTATTCTGGGCAAGATTGATGTTTGGGCCCCTTACTTTACCATACATTTTAATGCCATATTGAAAGGGGCTGCCCTTCCCCCTCTTGGGCAGGTGCTGATAATGGAAAACAACAAGAAATCCGTGGGTCTGAGAAAGAAATGCTAAATGCTAATGCCCACACATCTAAATGCTGTAAGAAAACAAAAGTCCTCATGAAGAGGACGAAGTCCCATCACCCACCGAGGTGGCATGCTTCATCATCTGGGGCCTCCTCTTAAGCACACCTAGTGTGGTTAAGGAGCTACAACTCCTGAATGGATGGAGAAGGAGGAGCTTGCGGATGTTTTCTTGACCTTAACACCCTAGATAGACCTAACTAAACAGGGACTGAAGCTGCCTAATGTGTAGTGGAATGGCGTGGGAAGTGCAGTGTGAGTAAATATAGGGTTAAAATTGACTATCTAAAGAAAAATATGTTTATTCAATATCCTTAGCTAAATTCTCAATGCAGTAATAAGAACAGCTTTTAGTGTGTGCAGAGATGCAGATTAATGCTGATGGATGTGAGTAGCCACTGAGACTTTCTTCAAAGCACAAAGTGACAAATGAAACGGACCCTCTAGTGGCTGCAGAGTTAACGTCAGGCATTTGTAGCGATCCACCCCATCACAGCAGACACTGTTTGCGCTATACAGTCTGCTGCTTGAAGATGCAGCAGATGGCCCCCAGCAGGAAGATACAGTCTGCACACAGTTTATCTCCCACTTTATAAATGTTGTAAGTGCAGGGAGTGTCCTAGCACCACCATTCAAGCTCGGTCTCAGTCGGATTTGTAGCACAGATTTTTCTGCAGACACACATGTGAAAACCATATAAGTTTGGAAATAAACACTTCTTAGGCTGTAAATCCGCCGTCTGGCCTCTAATGGCAGAAAGCTCTTAGACCACTACGAGGCAGAGTGGTGCATGTACGCTGTGATCACACTACGCGTTTGGCAACGCAGCCGCCTGATATCTTTTTGGGGGATTCTCTAAGAGACACACCACAAAGTCTCAGTATGTAGCGCTCCGCAAGCCTCTGAGCTGCTTGCTAGTTCTTCCAATGAACAGGGCGCAGCCTTTTATTTGTTTTTTTTTAAATCATTCCTCTGCTTCTCCTCTTGAACTAGGCCTGTGAATATGCAAACTGCTTTCCCCACAGCCACAGGATTAAAACTGAAATTGGCCCATTAAGGAAAAGGTTCACAGAACTGAAACAGGGAGAAAGTAGAGTTCAAGGCAAAACATCAGATGACTGCAGGACAGCAGCGTAAACAACAACACCAGAGCATTGATTGTCTGTGGAGCATCTACAACTCCCAAACACTGCTGGTATCCATCGAACTGAAAACAAATGTAAAATTACCCAACACAGCCACACTCACAAGGACCAAATCATGGCTGCCACCAGAAGCTCCACAAAGCTCCCTACATCACAGGACTGGGCATGCAGCAGTCACGCTAGCCTCCCATCGCATGCACCCTGCCCTCGGAGCCCTCTGGAGCGCCGCTAGCCTCCCATGGCATGCACCCTGCCCTCGCAGCCCTCTGGAGCGCCGCTAGCCTCCCATGGCATGCACCCTGCCCTCGCTAGCCTCCCATGGCATGCACCCTGCCCTCGCAGCCCTCTGGAGCGCCACTAGCCTCCCATCGCATGCACCCTGCCCTCGCAGCCCTCTGGAGCGCCGCTAGCCTCCCATCACATGCACCCTGCCCTCGCAGCCCTCTGGAGCGCCGCTAGCCTCCCATCACATGCACCCTGCCCTCGCAGCCCTCTGGAGCGCCGCTAGCCTCCCATCGCATGCACCCTGCCCTCGCAGCCCTCTGGAGCGCCTTCTAGCCGAAGGGCCGAAGTCAGGCCCCTGGTACCAGCCATGCAAAGCGGAAGATGATTACAGCCTCTTCAGGTCCCTCCAAGGCCAGACTTACCAAAAGGGAGTTTTACAAACTATCTCCAACAGTGAACAGAGTCAGATCGAAGGATTGTCTCATCTGATTATGGACTGCTGGGCCTTTTTTTGTCCGCCTCGGCACACAGTTGTTAGATTGGTTTTCTCGAGGCCGTGCTCGAGCTGGATTCTGGAAGTCTGCTAATTAGAAAGAAAGTGGCTGGAGCGTCCCTATCAGCTCTCGTTAACGCCGGTAAAAGACTCGAGAATCGTCAGCAGTGGTGCCAGACTTCCTACTCCAGCACTCTCACGGAGTCTGGGGCCGGAGGAGACCCTGGCAAGGACCTTGGATGAGGAGACAAAAAGAGCACAATGAGAGGGGTGAGGCTGGCGATGGAAAGAGAGGTGCACCTTCACAAGTTGTGGCCGTCGACACGGTCTTGCAACAGCAGCGCGGGAAGCACTTCGAGTCTGCGCAGTGTGTCTTCAAAAGTCTTGATGACAAACTGCGCAGACTCGGCTTCCCACCTGCAGCCTCTACCACACCCTTTCCCAACTGGTCACAGGGCAGGACCCACCCCCTGTGACAAGTTGGGAAAGGGCAAAGTGAACACCCTCTCCACTCCCTGACTGACGTGAAGCCCCGGGCGCTACAGGGCTTGAACCTGAAGCTCCCGGGGCTAACTTTACTCCCACATCATCAGGGGGTGGAGACTGGTCTTCGAGGCAATGTCTTTGCTGAGCTGATAACCTCACGGGCCTCAGGGCTGTGAGCTCGTCAGCCCTGCAAAGTAGACTCAGGGCCAAAATTGGATGCATCTACGAAGTCTGGTTCACGTGACATGGCACTCGTGATCCCTTATGATTACAGCAACAGAAGCCCCGGGCCCAGCCCCAAAGAAGAACAGGTGTGTGTACATTTCTTTTTTTAGTGATAATTAAAAGAGTATATCATTGCTTTTGTAATGGCTGACCCGAGGGGGGTGAAAGCAAAGGGGGTGTAGCCCCAAAGCCCTCACGGAGAAACCGCCACTGTTCCCCGACTTAAGTTGTGGCAAATTTTAGCTGACATGGGGGTCCAGCTCTACTTTTTGAAGCTGATCATAAGACTTGATGACAGCAACTTCGCCCAAGTCAGATGTGGGCAGGTGGGGGAAATGACAAATCGATTCCCGGTCAGCAGGGGAGTTAGGCAGGGGTGCGTTCATGGACATAGATAGGTATTCCTCACCTCACAGAAAGTTGTTTACCTAATACAAACCAGATTGTTTAAGTTGTGTTGGGAGCTCAGTCACGACTTACATCAAGACTGTGCCATCTCTTCTCTCTACTCATTTTGTTTGCTTTGGTTTCCAAATGTTTCTGTAAGACATAGGAGACAGGAAATTGCCTCTCACAATTAAGGTGAAGTCGTTCAGGAACTTTTGTGTGTAATGGAAAGGGGAGTTTTGTGCTTGTCTTCAGCGCTGAGCAGGTTCCCTCCCGGCAGTGGCTCAAGCGCGGGTTTTTAAACGGTAAACTTGTTTACTACTGGTAGTGGATCCTGACCCAAATCTGCTAAACCCTGCATAAGTTTGACTCCATCATATGTTGTGATAGACATCCTGCTCTGGCAAGTCATTGATAACCTATTTATCAGAGTTTCATGCTAAAAACACGATGTGGGAACCCCATCTAAAATATGAAGCGCTCTCCCATATCCACCAAAGTCCATCCCAGCTCAGCCTCATCAACTAGAAAATAGAATGGGCTCTCTAAGCTAACACTTGGAAGGGCCTTCCACAATCGAATGGGTACGAGTGGTGGCTCCTTCACCATAGCGTCGGCCCCCCAAAAACGTCAGGAAAGAAAAAATAAAACGATAATAAACACTTGTGTTAATTTTCCTTTCCTGCTGAGTCTTGGGGGCAGGGACTGGGGGTGACAGGCACTGAGGGGAGTGGTAGGTTCACTCCCTTTACTGTGTATGATGGTTTGGCCGGCCGTCTCAGGCCGGCAAAACCGTCATGCGCAGTGAAAGCTCTCTTCAACCCAGCTTTACAGCTGGGTTGGAGAGAGCAGGCACAGACTCACAGTCTGTCCTTGAGTGCAAATCGAGGGTGCTCTGGACAATCGTGAAGCTCGTCTCATGCATGAGATCAGATTTAGGATTGGCTGCAGGGCATTCTGGGAGCCTGTGCCATCTAGAGAAGAGAAGCAGAAGAGCACGACGTGGCCGGCTGAAGGAACGTTTTTTATTCCCCCCGCAACCCCTATGCCCTATACCCCCCCTGCGAGCCCACTCACCCTGCTGCTGGTCCAGCACACCGGCCGCTACTGATGGGTGCCAGAAAGGAGAAAGGTGTGAAGAGCTCTGTTCAGTCAAAAATGGTTCTCTGTCAAACTTATGGCAACTCCTCTCTTACTCTGTGCAATGTGCATGACATCCCTTTGAAGCGGATGCTGGAAAGCAGAACGACTAAGCTGTAAGTTACATGAAGCATAGACACAAATGTAAGGTGACTGCTCAGTTGCTATGTTTAGACTGATATGTTTCTCATAACTACTACAAGGATACATGGCAACTTCAATGCAACCGATGCTAGAGAAGTCTAAGAGTTGGAGTTCCGCAGGGCTCTATATTGAGCCCCAGTCTTTTCAATCTATTTATGTCCCCCCTGGCTCCTGCGGCGGAAGCATATGGTGTTAAAATATTTTCATACGCCGATGACACTTAGCTCCTTTTTACCTGTGATAGGGCAGGAGACTATGAGGGTGAGAAGATTAAAATCTGCCTCACAAAGGTGTTCAAATGGCTGCAGACGAATCAACTAAAATGTAATCCAGAGAAGTCTGAAATTATCTTTTTCGGCTCCCCAGCCCTGGAACAATGGAGACGCTGGTGGCCCGAAGATATGTCACCCCATTTCTCTGCGCAAAAGACGGTAAAACTCTGGGCGTCATGATGGACGATACTCTCTCGATGAGAGCCCAAGTACAGTCAGTAGTAGGTACCTGTTTTGGTCTATTGCGTATGTTGAGGAAATTCCTTCCCCTCCTGCCACTTGATTGTAGGAAGACCGTGGTCCACGCACTGGTCACTTCAAGATTGGACTATGTGAATATACTGTACCTGGGCCCCCCCGACTGCCTGCTCAGTCACCTGCAGGTCACCCAGAATGCACCCGCCAGAGCTGTTCTCATGCTTAAGCCCAGGACTCACATATCCCCGCACCTCAGGACCCTACACCGGCTACCAGGTAAAAAGAGGATCAGGTTTAAAACTTTGGTGGTATTTTTTATGGCCCTTCATGGGAGTGGCGCGGGCTACCTCAGAAGGAGAGTAACCCATTACACACCACCAAGAACCCTGAGATCATCCACCTTGAGTATGGGATCAGTTCCCAGAATATACCGTTCCCAGTCAGGCGGCAGCTCCTTTAGGTTCTTGGGAGCCCAGGCCAGCAACCAGCTTCCATTATCTCTCAGAACGGTGACCGAGCTAGCCGTCTTCAATAAACTGCTTAAAACCTGGCTTTTTTGTGAGTGACTGAGCCATCTCCTGGATGCATTGGTAAACCTGGTTCCCTGCTGCTTGGGGTGTCAATCAGGTTGATGTGGAGCCCTTTTCAGCACAGGGACACTCTAGTTGAGTAGCTGTTTGGTTTATAAATGTCTTCATTCATTCATTCATTTCCTGACCATGTTACTGTATGTTGCCAAATGGCTCTGGTCGCTTTTCTCATTCAACTTTTATTAATTAACAGTAACATGAAATTTCTCTACCAAAGAAATATTCTTCAGCATTAGTTGTATTCTAACAGCACGTGTTCAGTTTAAGGAGTAGCTAGGGTCACTACTACTTCCCATATATGCACTCTAGACTGCTGAGTCTGGGATCATCCCAGATACAGCTATTTTAAAAATGTAATATGTGAAGGATCTTAGAAAGAAGAACACATATACCTTAAACAGAGCACATGTGGCCTGGTTTATCCAGTAGACTGCAGTAAAAAAATCAGAAGCCTAGAACAAACAAGTGAAAGTGACAATAGGATGAAAATCCTCACATCAATTCTCACACTGATCACCAAAGCCCATGCCCCAACCTGCCCACCAGTACCCACTTGATCACACTTCCCATCAGTGCACACTCCTAAAGCCTCCTAAAAAAGCCATCTGATCACGTCACTACTGCCAGCTCCTTAAATTAATCCACGAGTGTCACTTCCTCCCAATTCCCACAACCACCGGCCACCAATGCCTACTCCCCATACTGCCTTGAAGTGTAGATAAGAGGCAGATAATCAAATTCACACTTTCTGATCAGTATTTCATTGGGAGCAACCAAAGTGCCAATTGTGATGAAAGTGTATCTGTATCCTGTTCTCTTTTGCTTTTCCCTCATTCTTTTCAGTAGTGTTCTACTTCTCCCACCCTCTCCAGTCTTCTTCCTTATTTCTGTGGGATTATCTTCTCACCCCTCATTTCCGCTTCCGTTTCCGCAATGATTACATTTCAATCAAAGTTGGTGTTATATGTTTCTTTAGTCGTATTAATCCAAATGCATCTTTCTTTCATTCTTTCGGGGTTTTTTTCTTGCAGTTTTATAAAGTGAGAACTCGGCCCAAGGTCATTGGGGCCCTTTACATGAACTACAGTGAAGTATGTGAATTGATGGAAAAATGGAAACTGAGAAACCACATTGAAGGAAACCAAATAATGAAAAACTAATTTTAAGGTAAGGCAATCTTAAGGAAGTACTAATACATCGAAAATTAAAGGAAAAAATTTCAATGAACGATTTTTCATGGATAAATCCAAAACTACATAAAACTTGGGTGAAGTTGAGTACAAGTGAGGGGTTTATGGATTCAAGGATGGGTAATGTTTAGGGTTGATAAGGTGTTTTTAGGGCCAGGAATGGGTGGAGTTCAGGCATAGAAAGGAGTTTTTAGATTTCAGGTAAGCTTGGAGTTTAGGGGTTGTGAAGTTTTTTAGGCATCAGTAATGGGTGGAGATTAGGGGATGCTGTGGGGTTTTTAGGCTTCACAGGTAAGCGGAGTCTTGGGGTGATGAGGTGTTTTTATGGTCAGGGATGGGAGGAGTGTACGGATTTTTAGGGTTTATAGATAGGCAGGGTTTAGGATTGGTGAGTGTTTTTAAGGTTCAGTGACATGTAGAGGTTGGAGAGGTGAAGAGTTTTTAGGGTTGAGGATTAGATGGTGTTAGGGTGGTGACAGGTTTTTAAGGATTCAGGGATAGATCGAGTGTAGTTGGGGAAGGTTTTTTATGGATGGGGATCGGTAGAGCTTAGGGGTTGTGAGAGGTTTTTCGGGGTCATGGATGGGTGGGGTTTGGGCAAAGAAAGGGTTTTTAGGAGTCAGGTTTTTTTTGCAACTATGGGTGTGGTAGGTGCTGAAGCACCCTCAGATAACCATGAAAGAATTCAAATGGCACATGAGCAACTAAAAAAGCCATTAAAGTGTTTTTTTCTTCCAGCTGGGATTGCTGTGTTTTCAAAGACAGAGTATTCAAAATAAAACAAACTGTTGCTAATTATTTCGGATGTGGAGATCTATAATATATGTTTACTGTCTTTGACTTCTAAGTGAGAGAGTTTTGTCACTCACTTTTACTGACACTGTCATTGGGTTCAATTCACAAAGGAAATTTCACTGTAAGTGCATGTTTATGGCTGAAAACACATCCACTTATGTCTGCCAGGGATTTACAAAAGGATTCCTTACATTTGTAATCAATGTATTACTGCAGATTTCTCTGCCACATGTCGAAGAAATCTACAGTAGTAAACCCCAAGCAAGAATTGGGTGTTAACAAACTGTGGTTAGCCTAGTAAGGTTGTGAATACCAACAAACATGGACACTTGAGTGCATTTAAAAACTGATATCTGGCAATTATCCAAACGTGCATGGTTTGATATTTGATTTACACCAGCCAAATGCTGGAGTACGCCCACTTCCATGACGGGAAGGAAAATGGATCACCCCCAGATTTGGCGAGCAGGTGGGGACATCTTTCTCCAAGAGGAAAACCATTTTCCTCACAGAGAAGAAAATAAAGAAGAATTTGCTCAATGGTCTTGATTCATCCTGCATGCAATTGTGGGCTCTTTAGAATGAAGCACAGAGGAAACAAGAGACCCCGGTTACATGTCGCACCCCCAGTGGCAGACCTGCAAACCTGCACCTGGACTCTTCTCTGCATTCTCATGACAATATAAGCAAATTCCAAGAAGTCGTAAACCTGTAGACATTCAAAGGCATACTTCCTTGAGTGCAGCTATACTGCTGTTTTCTGGTGGCTTCTACTTGTTTGACACAATATTACTGTTATGGCTGAGTGTGTCAGAATGTGACAACCTCTAGAATCACACAAACAGGGCATACAATGTTTATAACAGAATTATAAAAGATTTTGGAAATACAGAGGAGGAGTAATGAGTCTCTTACTTACCCATAATGGCTTTAGGAAACGGTGGAGGGTGATGCCTTCTTAATTGGTCCACGTCAGTGGATAATCAACATCAAGAGCATTGCTCAGAATGAAATTACTTGTGTTGTTTTTATTTCTGGCAGACAAAACAGGTATAAATTGTGAGAGGAAAAGCAACAAGCCGACACGTGTTTCGCCCTAGTGGCCCATTGGCCTTGGGCTTTTTCAAGGCTAGAGTGATTAGAAAACCAAGAATAAGTTGAATACAAAATGGGTGAGAAAAGTGAGAGAGAAAGAGAGAAAGAAAGAGTGTGGCAGATTTACCAAGAGTGTTAGTTTGGGGAAAAGGGAGAACGGGAAATTAGTCAAGGGAAAACAGATGGTGATAAGGGAAGAGGAAATCGACAATGCAAGGCAAGAGATAGAAAGAGGGAGAGAGAGGGAAGAAGAATGCGAGGGGAAAGAGAGAGACGATAAGAAAGACATGATGGTTCAAGGAAGAAAGAAAAGATCAAACATAAGGCTTATTAGCGGCGACATTCTGTTTTAACATAAAACAAAGTATGAAAGGCGAATAAATAAATAATCGGCACAATATTAATACAAATGTCTTATTGAGTGCATTGTCACATTGCTAATATGGTAGAATCATAGCATTGGAAAAAAAAAAAAAAACATCCTTGGCGCACCATCATACCCGGGACAGAACCAACAATGCTATACGAGAGGTGAATTGTGAAAAGAGAAAGTATGTGTCATAATTATAGGAAACAGAAGGTGAGATGATACAAAAGTCAATGAACGCATAGCCTGCAGGTTAATACGGTAAGGTCGCCAATAACTTTTAATAGTGACACCAGAAAGGAAAGTCAAAAGAAAATTGCAGGTGAAAGGAGGGGAAAAATTCACAAGAGCAACGAAAAAAACGAAAAAACAAACAAAAGAAAAAAAAGAAGAAAAAAGAAACAAACAAAGTGTCTCATTAGTTGTACACGTGGCAAGAAAGACTGCTCACCGGTTTTCAGTAAATAACAAGGTCTTCCTATATGAAAAAGCAAAAAATTCAAGAAATCACTCTTAAAATCGGGATTTATAATAAGAGTGCGCAAAATTGGGGGCTTAATTTGAAGGTAAAAGGAACGCTGCAAGTTGCAAATTAAGGGATTAAAAAAGGTTTAAAGAAACCGGCGCGCTAGCCAAGGGGGATGTGAGCGTTTGTCATAATATGTGATTTGCCAGTGAAATAATATAGGAGTTACATGGAAGTTAGATGGAAACGAAAATACATGCTGCATGAGGCGTTAATAATTCCAAAAATGGTGGCATTTAAGTTAAAACACAGTGATTAAAGGCTGCGCAAAATGTTGGAAGCCGGTTAGGTAATGAATGAAACTGACGCGCTAAGCAGGAGATCAAAGGGAGCGTTGTGACAGGGGCGCACGGAGATAAAATGTGATTGCCAGTGAGACAATCTAGGAGTTACATGGAAGTTAAATAGAAACGAAAATACATGCTGCATGAAGCGTTGATAATTGCAAAAACGGGTTGTCTTTAAGTTAAAACACAGTGATTAAAGGCTGCGCAAAAAGTTGAAGGCCGGTTAGGTAATGAATGAAACTGACGCGCTAAGCGGGAGATGAATGAGAGCGTTGTAACAGGGGCGCATGAACATAATATAAGAGGTTGCAAGTGCAGGGTTGCCTTTTGTGTTGAAACGAACACAAATATAGTTAAATATCCCAGAAGGGGAAGCAAAGCGGGCCTCTCTCACCTGCGGATGAAATAGATGAGTCTCTGCGGTCTCAGGGAAATCGGAGGAATGAGCTGTCAGAAAGGTTCTGGCTCGGGTTGCATTGACGTCAGCAAAATAAAGAATGCTGACGTACGAATGAGGCCACTGAAGAGTTACTATGTTACTAGTGACTATTGTCAGTAAAAAATTATGGGAAATATTATAGCAAAGGTTAGGCTTTAAGAAAATAATGCTAATATTAAGGGAAATGGTCTTGACGAAAATTAAGGGAAAGAAAAAGAAAAATTATATATAAATGTATATGTATTAATATAAATTAACACAAAAAACGGCTTCTCTGATTTCTGGTGTCAAAGGGGGGCAATGTTTTGAAAGTTTAGTATGAGTCTCTCTTGGGTCAGTAATTAATGTTAGTTTAGGTAAAGAAGGTCCGAAATGATAACAAAAGTGTGTTGCAGAAAAAGGACACGGAAACACATCAAAGTAAGGGATGGCAGATGAAAGTAATTAGTATAGTCTACAAATAAGGGAGAAAGGTTGTCAATGGCTCATGCAAAACATAATTATTTGCATTATAAGTAATGTAAAACATACTTAGCGTACAAATATAAATCTTGAGTTTTCAACTGGTTTACACAGTACATCACGAAATCTGTGAATGAATTAAAGAATGGAAAAGAAACAGCATAGTATAAAGAGGTATAACCAAGTGAGAAACTCGGAGCGACTAACATGCAAGGAAGTTAGTGATTGTTTTAAGGTCAGTCTTATTATAAAAAGGTTCATGAAAACAACGAGGAGAATTAATACAGCCAATAATGCATTTCTGCATCTTTGTTGAGGCCCAAGGTTGTCGCATTAAGGCGCATGATGTGTTCACTCTCTCTGCGTCTCATTATAAGTTCACGATTCCCTCCTCGTGACGCTGGTTTGATAATCTCCAATCCAAAGAATTTGAAAGTCTTCTGGTGTGGGTGCAACTCTTGGAAATGTTCAGTTAAAGGTGGTCCTATCTCTTCTTTGTTAATGTTGCGATAGTGTTCCAAGATTCTGGTTTTGAGCGGCCTGATCGTGCTCCCTATGTAGAATTTGTTACAAGGGCAGATTATGATGTAGATTACATGTGTTGATGTACATGTGATCCAATCCTTAATTCGAATGGTGGTAGTGGGGTCGTGTTTGTATTCAGTTTGCTTATTAACTCCCAGTTTACATGCATTGCAATCATGGCAGGTGTAGAAGCCAGGAGGTTTCGTCAGAAAATTTGTCTTGGGTATGATCCTTTTGTCCTTGAATTCAGACTTGCATAGGATTTGTTTGAGGTTCGTGGCTCTTCTGAAACCCATTTGGGGATATTCTTCCATCTGGTTGTTTAGTGAGGAATTGGAGGTCAGAAGATACCAGTGTCTTTTTAGGGCTTTCCGTATGTGTTGATGTCCATTGTGATAGTCTGTCAGGAACCTAATTGTGTTCCCTCTCTCATTGCTTGTAATGTCTTTGGGTTTGAGAAGGTCATCCCTGGACAACTTTTCACAGTCCTTGTACGTTCTGTCAAGGAGTTTCTTGGGGTATCCCCGATTCAGAAGCCTCTGAGTTAGGAGATTCGAACTTTCTTTGAAGGTATCCAAATTGCTGCAATTCCTTCTCATGCGTTGGTATTCCCCTTTTGGGATGTGATCAATTGTTTTATTAGGGTGACAGCTGTCTGCTCGGAGTATTGAATTGACCGAGGTAGGTTTCCGGAAGGTCTTCGTTTGCAGTTTGTTAGCCTCTACATATATGGTTATGTCTAGGAAGTCTATTTGGTTTGGTGAGACGTTATTCGTGGTTTTAATATTCCATCTGTTTGTGTTGATTTTGTGTAGGAATTCTTTAAGTAAGTGCTCGGATCCCTGCCAGATGCACAAGATGTCATCAATATATCGTCCCCAGTAAGTTATGTGGGCGGTATATTCTGCAAAGGTGTCATCCCATAACCAGAATTTTTCCACAAGTCCCATAAGAATGCATGCATATGGTGGCGCAAATTTGGCTCCCATCGCACTGCCTTGAATTTGTAGGTAGTATTTCGAGTTGAATGTGAAAACATTGTTTGTCAAACAGAAATGAAGCATTTCAAGGGTCATTTGGTTAGATTCCAAAAAGTGAACTGATTTGGTTGATAGTGATTTTTGTACTGCTTCCATTCCATCTTGATGACGAATTGAGGTGTAGAGACTTACTACATCAATCGTGACCAGGAGACAGTCCTCATTCCATGGAATGTTGTTTAATTTCAAAAGAATATCCTTCGTGTCCTGAATGTATGATGGGAGGTCTTTCATTAGAGGTTGCAATTGGTGGTCAACATATTCACCCAACTTAGAACATATGGAATTGATACCAGCAATTATTGGTCTCCCTGGTGGTTTGGTTTTATTTTTATGAATTTTGGGTAGAAGATAGAGTGTTGGCATAGTTGGATGTTCTATATAGAGCTCCTCTCGTTCCATGCGGGTTAGTAGGTTTTTTGTATACCATGTGTCTAGTTTTCTTTTTAGGTCTCCTTGAATTTTAACTGTCGGATTGGAGGATAATTCTTTGTAGCAAGATGTGTCTTTTAGTTGTCTATGTGCTTCCGCTATATAGTCATCTGTATGTAACAGAACTACATTACCCCCCTTATCTGCTTCCTTGATCTCCACTCCAGGAAGGTTCTTTAGTTCTTTGAGTGCATTGGTTTCATTTTTGCTTAGATTTCTTGGAAGGAAATTTTTCTTTTTCTGGTATTTATAGTATTCGGTAGTTAAGTCTTTGGAAACTGCTGTATGGAATAGATCAATGGTATTGCCTGGTGGTAGTTGGGGGCAGAAGATGGATTTTGAGGTCAACCCACTGGTGTTGGGATAAGATGTGTCTATGCCTAATTCTTGTGCCAATGTCTGAGAAGTAGTTTGGTCTTCCGGGTCATCTGTTAGGGAAGTTAACAGATGTATGTTTTCCAAGTCTTGAATCGATAGGTGACTCGTAATTGGTGTTGTCTTGTCCCTCTGTATTGGTGGTCTGTTATGAAAGAAAGACATTAGCTTGAGTTTTCGTGTGAACTTGTATAGGTCTATCATGGTCTTGGTCAAATCCCAGAATGCCGTTGGGCAAAAAGATAGACCCTTATTGAGGATCTCCACTTGTGCCTTAGTGTTATGATGGTCCGAGATATTAACCATTAGGTCGATCGTTCCTTCGGTTCTATTTCTTGTTTTTTCCTTGCTCTGGTCGTCACTCCTGTTACTGGTCTTGGCGTTGTGATACTTTGGATGTTGTCTGATGGGGTTCTGGTATCTTGAATAGTTTGATTTCGAAAGCCAAGTCGGTGTCGTCTGACTTCCTCTAAAAAATTAACTCCTACTTTAGATGTTGTAGCTGGAGTTTCCACTCCTGGTGAGTCTACTTCGGAGCTTGTGATTGTGTCGTATGTTTGTTTGGTCATAGGCGTTGAAGTGCCTTTTGGGATATTATCATACCGTTTGGCAAAAGTGTAGACTCGTCCTAGTTGGTAGTCGATCTGGTCTCTTCTAAATTTCCTGTTTTTTCTCTGGATTAGGTCTTCTTCATATTCATCAATGATTCTATTGAGTATTTCGTAATTTTTGGTTGTAATTTCACCCCAATTGGATTCTTCTATTTTCTTTGTGAATTCGTCTACTTCTTTTTTGTGTTTGATGTGTTCTTCTTCTGCTATATCTATTAGTTGGCGTATCATATTATTTGAAGCCTCCCTCAGGTTCTCTTCCCATCTTACGATCTGTTCTGGTTTCGTTGTTTCAACTGGAGGAAAGATGAGGATCCGAAGTCCTCTAGGGATTCTTTCTGCTTCAAGGTACTTTTTGAGACTGGCAGCTTCCCACCATTTGGTGGTTTCTTTCTTTAGCGATTTTTCCAAGGCTTGGAAGATGGATTTCGCAGAATTAGGGTTAAGTCTAGTCGGTTGAGCCGAAGTTCCTGCGGTTGAGAAGATTTCATCAATTCTACGATTACGTTGTTCTCTGCGATCTCTGCAGGTTGCCATGAGGTCAGAATTATTTGATTTAATAAATATTATATTTGAGGGCAACGTAGCGTGGCTGGAAAGGCCAGAGGGATAAGAATATGAGAAGCTGTATGGGTGGAAAGTTCTGGACTTACGGCGCTACAGTTGTTAGGGCCCAATTTTATATGTGGCACAATCCTCGTAAATGGCTACACCCAAGAGCCATTGAAAAGGTAAGGTTAGGAAACGGTGGAGGGTGATGCCTTCTTAATTGGTCCACGTCAGTGGATAATCAACATCAAGAGCATTGCTCAGAATGAAATTACTTGTGTTGTTTTTATTTCTGGCAGACAAAACAGGTATAAATTGTGAGAGGAAAAGCAACAAGCCGACACGTGTTTCGCCCTAGTGGCCCATTGGCCTTGGGCTTTTTCAAGGCTAGAGTGATTAGAAAACCAAGAATAAGTTGAATACAAAATGGGTGAGAAAAGTGAGAGAGAAAGAGAGAAAGAAAGAGTGTGGCAGATTTACCAAGAGTGTTAGTTTGGGGAAAAGGGAGAACGGGAAATTAGTCAAGGGAAAACAGATGGTGATAAGGGAAGAGGAAATCGACAATGCAAGGCAAGAGATAGAAAGAGGGAGAGAGAGGGAAGAAGAATGCGAGGGGAAAGAGAGAGACGATAAGAAAGACATGATGGTTCAAGGAAGAAAGAAAAGATCAAACATAAGGCTTATTAGCGGCGACATTCTGTTTTAACATAAAACAAAGTATGAAAGGCGAATAAATAAATAATCGGCACAATATTAATACAAATGTCTTATTGAGTGCATTGTCACATTGCTAATATGGTAGAATCATAGCATTGGAAAAAAAAAAAAAAACATCCTTGGCGCACCATCATACCCGGGACAGAACCAACAATGCTATACGAGAGGTGAATTGTGAAAAGAGAAAGTATGTGTCATAATTATAGGAAACAGAAGGTGAGATGATACAAAAGTCAATGAACGCATAGCCTGCAGGTTAATACGGTAAGGTCGCCAATAACTTTTAATAGTGACACCAGAAAGGAAAGTCAAAAGAAAATTGCAGGTGAAAGGAGGGGAAAAATTCACAAGAGCAACGAAAAAAACGAAAAAACAAACAAAAGAAAAAAAAGAAGAAAAAAGAAACAAACAAAGTGTCTCATTAGTTGTACACGTGGCAAGAAAGACTGCTCACCGGTTTTCAGTAAATAACAAGGTCTTCCTATATGAAAAAGCAAAAAATTCAAGAAATCACTCTTAAAATCGGGATTTATAATAAGAGTGCGCAAAATTGGGGGCTTAATTTGAAGGTAAAAGGAACGCTGCAAGTTGCAAATTAAGGGATTAAAAAAGGTTTAAAGAAACCGGCGCGCTAGCCAAGGGGGATGTGAGCGTTTGTCATAATATGTGATTTGCCAGTGAAATAATATAGGAGTTACATGGAAGTTAGATGGAAACGAAAATACATGCTGCATGAGGCGTTAATAATTCCAAAAATGGTGGCATTTAAGTTAAAACACAGTGATTAAAGGCTGCGCAAAATGTTGGAAGCCGGTTAGGTAATGAATGAAACTGACGCGCTAAGCAGGAGATCAAAGGGAGCGTTGTGACAGGGGCGCACGGAGATAAAATGTGATTGCCAGTGAGACAATCTAGGAGTTACATGGAAGTTAAATAGAAACGAAAATACATGCTGCATGAAGCGTTGATAATTGCAAAAACGGGTTGTCTTTAAGTTAAAACACAGTGATTAAAGGCTGCGCAAAAAGTTGAAGGCCGGTTAGGTAATGAATGAAACTGACGCGCTAAGCGGGAGATGAATGAGAGCGTTGTAACAGGGGCGCATGAACATAATATAAGAGGTTGCAAGTGCAGGGTTGCCTTTTGTGTTGAAACGAACACAAATATAGTTAAATATCCCAGAAGGGGAAGCAAAGCGGGCCTCTCTCACCTGCGGATGAAATAGATGAGTCTCTGCGGTCTCAGGGAAATCGGAGGAATGAGCTGTCAGAAAGGTTCTGGCTCGGGTTGCATTGACGTCAGCAAAATAAAGAATGCTGACGTACGAATGAGGCCACTGAAGAGTTACTATGTTACTAGTGACTATTGTCAGTAAAAAATTATGGGAAATATTATAGCAAAGGTTAGGCTTTAAGAAAATAATGCTAATATTAAGGGAAATGGTCTTGACGAAAATTAAGGGAAAGAAAAAGAAAAATTATATATAAATGTATATGTATTAATATAAATTAACACAAAAAACGGCTTCTCTGATTTCTGGTGTCAAAGGGGGGCAATGTTTTGAAAGTTTAGTATGAGTCTCTCTTGGGTCAGTAATTAATGTTAGTTTAGGTAAAGAAGGTCCGAAATGATAACAAAAGTGTGTTGCAGAAAAAGGACACGGAAACACATCAAAGTAAGGGATGGCAGATGAAAGTAATTAGTATAGTCTACAAATAAGGGAGAAAGGTTGTCAATGGCTCATGCAAAACATAATTATTTGCATTATAAGTAATGTAAAACATACTTAGCGTACAAATATAAATCTTGAGTTTTCAACTGGTTTACACAGTACATCACGAAATCTGTGAATGAATTAAAGAATGGAAAAGAAACAGCATAGTATAAAGAGGTATAACCAAGTGAGAAACTCGGAGCGACTAACATGCAAGGAAGTTAGTGATTGTTTTAAGGTCAGTCTTATTATAAAAAGGTTCATGAAAACAACGAGGAGAATTAATACAGCCAATAATGCATTTCTGCATCTTTGTTGAGGCCCAAGGTTGTCGCATTAAGGCGCATGATGTGTTCACTCTCTCTGCGTCTCATTATAAGTTCACGATTCCCTCCTCGTGACGCTGGTTTGATAATCTCCAATCCAAAGAATTTGAAAGTCTTCTGGTGTGGGTGCAACTCTTGGAAATGTTCAGTTAAAGGTGGTCCTATCTCTTCTTTGTTAATGTTGCGATAGTGTTCCAAGATTCTGGTTTTGAGCGGCCTGATCGTGCTCCCTATGTAGAATTTGTTACAAGGGCAGATTATGATGTAGATTACATGTGTTGATGTACATGTGATCCAATCCTTAATTCGAATGGTGGTAGTGGGGTCGTGTTTGTATTCAGTTTGCTTATTAACTCCCAGTTTACATGCATTGCAATCATGGCAGGTGTAGAAGCCAGGAGGTTTCGTCAGAAAATTTGTCTTGGGTATGATCCTTTTGTCCTTGAATTCAGACTTGCATAGGATTTGTTTGAGGTTCGTGGCTCTTCTGAAACCCATTTGGGGATATTCTTCCATCTGGTTGTTTAGTGAGGAATTGGAGGTCAGAAGATACCAGTGTCTTTTTAGGGCTTTCCGTATGTGTTGATGTCCATTGTGATAGTCTGTCAGGAACCTAATTGTGTTCCCTCTCTCATTGCTTGTAATGTCTTTGGGTTTGAGAAGGTCATCCCTGGACAACTTTTCACAGTCCTTGTACGTTCTGTCAAGGAGTTTCTTGGGGTATCCCCGATTCAGAAGCCTCTGAGTTAGGAGATTCGAACTTTCTTTGAAGGTATCCAAATTGCTGCAATTCCTTCTCATGCGTTGGTATTCCCCTTTTGGGATGTGATCAATTGTTTTATTAGGGTGACAGCTGTCTGCTCGGAGTATTGAATTGACCGAGGTAGGTTTCCGGAAGGTCTTCGTTTGCAGTTTGTTAGCCTCTACATATATGGTTATGTCTAGGAAGTCTATTTGGTTTGGTGAGACGTTATTCGTGGTTTTAATATTCCATCTGTTTGTGTTGATTTTGTGTAGGAATTCTTTAAGTAAGTGCTCGGATCCCTGCCAGATGCACAAGATGTCATCAATATATCGTCCCCAGTAAGTTATGTGGGCGGTATATTCTGCAAAGGTGTCATCCCATAACCAGAATTTTTCCACAAGTCCCATAAGAATGCATGCATATGGTGGCGCAAATTTGGCTCCCATCGCACTGCCTTGAATTTGTAGGTAGTATTTCGAGTTGAATGTGAAAACATTGTTTGTCAAACAGAAGTGAAGCATTTCAAGGGTCATTTGGTTAGATTCCAAAAAGTGAACTGATTTGGTTGATAGTGATTTTTGTACTGCTTCCATTCCATCTTGATGACGAATTGAGGTGTAGAGACTTACTACATCAATCGTGACCAGGAGACAGTCCTCATTCCATGGAATGTTGTTTAATTTCAAAAGAATATCCTTCGTGTCCTGAATGTATGATGGGAGGTCTTTCATTAGAGGTTGCAATTGGTGGTCAACATATTCACCCAACTTAGAACATATGGAATTGATACCAGCAATTATTGGTCTCCCTGGTGGTTTGGTTTTATTTTTATGAATTTTGGGTAGAAGATAGAGTGTTGGCATAGTTGGATGTTCTATATAGAGCTCCTCTCGTTCCATGCGGGTTAGTAGGTTTTTTGTATACCATGTGTCTAGTTTTCTTTTTAGGTCTCCTTGAATTTTAACTGTCGGATTGGAGGATAATTCTTTGTAGCAAGATGTGTCTTTTAGTTGTCTATGTGCTTCCGCTATATAGTCATCTGTATGTAACAGAACTACATTACCCCCCTTATCTGCTTCCTTGATCTCCACTCCAGGAAGGTTCTTTAGTTCTTTGAGTGCATTGGTTTCATTTTTGCTTAGATTTCTTGGAAGGAAATTTTTCTTTTTCTGGTATTTATAGTATTCGGTAGTTAAGTCTTTGGAAACTGCTGTATGGAATAGATCAATGGTATTGCCTGGTGGTAGTTGGGGGCAGAAGATGGATTTTGAGGTCAACCCACTGGTGTTGGGATAAGATGTGTCTATGCCTAATTCTTGTGCCAATGTCTGAGAAGTAGTTTGGTCTTCCGGGTCATCTGTTAGGGAAGTTAACAGATGTATGTTTTCCAAGTCTTGAATCGATAGGTGACTCGTAATTGGTGTTGTCTTGTCCCTCTGTATTGGTGGTCTGTTATGAAAGAAAGACATTAGCTTGAGTTTTCGTGTGAACTTGTATAGGTCTATCATGGTCTTGGTCAAATCCCAGAATGCCGTTGGGCAAAAAGATAGACCCTTATTGAGGATCTCCACTTGTGCCTTAGTGTTATGATGGTCCGAGATATTAACCATTAGGTCGATCGTTCCTTCGGTTCTATTTCTTGTTTTTTCCTTGCTCTGGTCGTCACTCCTGTTACTGGTCTTGGCGTTGTGATACTTTGGATGTTGTCTGATGGGGTTCTGGTATCTTGAATAGTTTGATTTCGAAAGCCAAGTCGGTGTCGTCTGACTTCCTCTAAAAAATTAACTCCTACTTTAGATGTTGTAGCTGGAGTTTCCACTCCTGGTGAGTCTACTTCGGAGCTTGTGATTGTGTCGTATGTTTGTTTGGTCATAGGCGTTGAAGTGCCTTTTGGGATATTATCATACCGTTTGGCAAAAGTGTAGACTCGTCCTAGTTGGTAGTCGATCTGGTCTCTTCTAAATTTCCTGTTTTTTCTCTGGATTAGGTCTTCTTCATATTCATCAATGATTCTATTGAGTATTTCGTAATTTTTGGTTGTAATTTCACCCCAATTGGATTCTTCTATTTTCTTTGTGAATTCGTCTACTTCTTTTTTGTGTTTGATGTGTTCTTCTTCTGCTATATCTATTAGTTGGCGTATCATATTATTTGAAGCCTCCCTCAGGTTCTCTTCCCATCTTACGATCTGTTCTGGTTTCGTTGTTTCAACTGGAGGAAAGATGAGGATCCGAAGTCCTCTAGGGATTCTTTCTGCTTCAAGGTACTTTTTGAGACTGGCAGCTTCCCACCATTTGGTGGTTTCTTTCTTTAGCGATTTTTCCAAGGCTTGGAAGATGGATTTCGCAGAATTAGGGTTAAGTCTAGTCGGTTGAGCCGAAGTTCCTGCGGTTGAGAAGATTTCATCAATTCTACGATTACGTTGTTCTCTGCGATCTCTGCAGGTTGCCATGAGGTCAGAATTATTTGATTTAATAAATATTATATTTGAGGGCAACGTAGCGTGGCTGGAAAGGCCAGAGGGATAAGAATATGAGAAGCTGTATGGGTGGAAAGTTCTGGACTTACGGCGCTACAGTTGTTAGGGCCCAATTTTATATGTGGCACAATCCTCGTAAATGGCTACACCCAAGAGCCATTGAAAAGGTAAGGTTAGGAAACGGTGGAGGGTGATGCCTTCTTAATTGGTCCACGTCAGTGGATAATCAACATCAAGAGCATTGCTCAGAATGAAATTACTTGTGTTGTTTTTATTTCTGACAGACAAAACAGGTATAAATTGTGAGAGGAAAAGCAACAAGCCGACACGTGTTTCGCCCTAGTGGCCCATTGGCCTTGGGCTTTTTCAAGGCTAGAGTGATTAGAAAACCAAGAATAAGTTGAATACAAAATGGGTGAGAAAAGTGAGAGAGAAAGAGAGAAAGAAAGAGTGTGGCAGATTTACCAAGAGTGTTAGTTTGGGGAAAAGGGAGAACGGGAAATTAGTCAAGGGAAAACAGATGGTGATAAGGGAAGAGGAAATCGACAATGCAAGGCAAGAGATAGAAAGAGGGAGAGAGAGGGAAGAAGAATGCGAGGGGAAAGAGAGAGACGATAAGAAAGACATGATGGTTCAAGGAAGAAAGAAAAGATCAAACATAAGGCTTATTAGCGGCGACATTCTGTTTTAACATAAAACAAAGTATGAAAGGCGAATAAATAAATAATCGGCACAATATTAATACAAATGTCTTATTGAGTGCATTGTCACATTGCTAATATGGTAGAATCATAGCATTGGAAAAAAAAAAAAAAACATCCTTGGCGCACCATCATACCCGGGACAGAACCAACAATGCTATATGAGAGGTGAATTGTGAAAAGAGAAAGTATGTGTCATAATTATAGGAAACAGAAGGTGAGATGATACAAAAGTCAATGAACGCATAGCCTGCAGGTTAATACGGTAAGGTCGCCAATAACTTTTAATAGTGACACCAGAAAGGAAAGTCAAAAGAAAATTGCAGGTGAAAGGAGGGGAAAAATTCACAAGAGCAACGAAAAAAACGAAAAAACAAACAAAAGAAAAAAAAGAAGAAAAAAGAAACAAACAAAGTGTCTCATTAGTTGTACACGTGGCAAGAAAGACTGCTCACCGGTTTTCAGTAAATAACAAGGTCTTCCTATATGAAAAAGCAAAAAATTCAAGAAATCACTCTTAAAATCGGGATTTATAATAAGAGTGCGCAAAATTGGGGGCTTAATTTGAAGGTAAAAGGAACGCTGCAAGTTGCAAATTAAGGGATTAAAAAAGGTTTAAAGAAACCGGCGCGCTAGCCAAGGGGGATGTGAGCGTTTGTCATAATATGTGATTTGCCAGTGAAATAATATAGGAGTTACATGGAAGTTAGATGGAAACGAAAATACATGCTGCATGAGGCGTTAATAATTCCAAAAATGGTGGCATTTAAGTTAAAACACAGTGATTAAAGGCTGCGCAAAATGTTGGAAGCCGGTTAGGTAATGAATGAAACTGACGCGCTAAGCAGGAGATCAAAGGGAGCGTTGTGACAGGGGCGCACGGAGATAAAATGTGATTGCCAGTGAGACAATCTAGGAGTTACATGGAAGTTAAATAGAAACGAAAATACATGCTGCATGAAGCGTTGATAATTGCAAAAACGGGTTGTCTTTAAGTTAAAACACAGTGATTAAAGGCTGCGCAAAAAGTTGAAGGCCGGTTAGGTAATGAATGAAACTGACGCGCTAAGCGGGAGATGAATGAGAGCGTTGTAACAGGGGCGCATGAACATAATATAAGAGGTTGCAAGTGCAGGGTTGCCTTTTGTGTTGAAACGAACACAAATATAGTTAAATATCCCAGAAGGGGAAGCAAAGCGGGCCTCTCTCACCTGCGGATGAAATAGATGAGTCTCTGCGGTCTCAGGGAAATCGGAGGAATGAGCTGTCAGAAAGGTTCTGGCTCGGGTTGCATTGACGTCAGCAAAATAAAGAATGCTGACGTACGAATGAGGCCACTGAAGAGTTACTATGTTACTAGTGACTATTGTCAGTAAAAAATTATGGGAAATATTATAGCAAAGGTTAGGCTTTAAGAAAATAATGCTAATATTAAGGGAAATGGTCTTGACGAAAATTAAGGGAAAGAAAAAGAAAAATTATATATAAATGTATATGTATTAATATAAATTAACACAAAAAACGGCTTCTCTGATTTCTGGTGTCAAAGGGGGGCAATGTTTTGAAAGTTTAGTATGAGTCTCTCTTGGGTCAGTAATTAATGTTAGTTTAGGTAAAGAAGGTCCGAAATGATAACAAAAGTGTGTTGCAGAAAAAGGACACGGAAACACATCAAAGTAAGGGATGGCAGATGAAAGTAATTAGTATAGTCTACAAATAAGGGAGAAAGGTTGTCAATGGCTCATGCAAAACATAATTATTTGCATTATAAGTAATGTAAAACATACTTAGCGTACAAATATAAATCTTGAGTTTTCAACTGGTTTACACAGTACATCACGAAATCTGTGAATGAATTAAAGAATGGAAAAGAAACAGCATAGTATAAAGAGGTATAACCAAGTGAGAAACTCGGAGCGACTAACATGCAAGGAAGTTAGTGATTGTTTTAAGGTCAGTCTTATTATAAAAAGGTTCATGAAAACAACGAGGAGAATTAATACAGCCAATAATGCATTTCTGCATCTTTGTTGAGGCCCAAGGTTGTCGCATTAAGGCGCATGATGTGTTCACTCTCTCTGCGTCTCATTATAAGTTCACGATTCCCTCCTCGTGACGCTGGTTTGATAATCTCCAATCCAAAGAATTTGAAAGTCTTCTGGTGTGGGTGCAACTCTTGGAAATGTTCAGTTAAAGGTGGTCCTATCTCTTCTTTGTTAATGTTGCGATAGTGTTCCAAGATTCTGGTTTTGAGCGGCCTGATCGTGCTCCCTATGTAGAATTTGTTACAAGGGCAGATTATGATGTAGATTACATGTGTTGATGTACATGTGATCCAATCCTTAATTCGAATGGTGGTAGTGGGGTCGTGTTTGTATTCAGTTTGCTTATTAACTCCCAGTTTACATGCATTGCAATCATGGCAGGTGTAGAAGCCAGGAGGTTTCGTCAGAAAATTTGTCTTGGGTATGATCCTTTTGTCCTTGAATTCAGACTTGCCTAATTTCCCGTTCTCCCTTTTCCCCAAACTAACACTCTTGGTAAATCTGCCACACTCTTTCTTTCTCTCTTTCTCTCTCACTTTTCTCACCCATTTTGTATTCAACTTATTCTTGGTTTTCTAATCACTCTAGCCTTGAAAAAGCCCAAGGCCAATGGGCCACTAGGGCGAAACACGTGTCGGCTTGTTGCTTTTCCTCTCACAATTTATACCTGTTTTGTCTGCCAGAAATAAAAACAACACAAGTAATTTCATTCTGAGCAATGCTCTTGATGTTGATTATCCACTGACGTGGACCAATTAAGAAGGCATCACCCTCCACCGTTTCCTAACCTTATCTTTTCAATGGCTCTTGGGTGTAGCCATTTACGAGGATTGTGCCACATATAAAATTGGGCCCTAACAACTGTAGCGCCGTAAGTCCAGAACTTTCCACCCATACAGCTTCCCATAATGGCTTTACCCTGACTCCTACTCCTTTGCTTGAATTTATTACAGATTAGGCCTCCCTGCCTCCCCCAGACACCAATCCCAAGAAACATCATACAATAAAAGTCCCTCCCCTCTGCAATAACTCCTGTACTTAAACTAAACTCACAACTAACCCACAGGTTAGTTGTTCCACATTCAGAGGGTGTATGAATTAAAGCGAGGGAGTAGGACTTCGAGTAATGCTATTAATGGCAAGTAATAGACACACTGAACTTACGCCCTTCCCTCTCTTGAATTCATTACCGATGAGAGTTAGCAAGCCAACCACACGGACAACTGATAGTGGTAAATTTACATCACACCAGGATGTATTGAACAGAACATAAACAATCCCCTATTCTCTCGTAGAGGATAAAACTCTGTAACCAAAGACATATTTTATGCAAGAAGCTTCCGAAACCTATAACGCGTAGTAAAGGTGGAAGAAGCAGACTATGTGGCTGCCCTACAAATATCAGCAATTTAAGTTTTTTTGTGATTCTGCTACAGTTGAAGACATACCACGAGTTGACCTGTCTTGAACCCCATCAGGCGGGACCTGACCTTCAACCTCATATGCCCAAGCAAATAGGTACCTTTTTCGTTGGACCCAAGTTAACAAACAAAGATTCTGTCTTTCAAAAAGACTTAGGGGCAGATTTACAAGCCCCTTGCGCCACCGGTGCGTCAATGTTTGTGTTGTACCGGTGGCGCATTTTACTGCTCCATATTTACAAGGACAGGAAAAGCCTTTTCATGCCCTTGTAGATATGGCCCCTTTGCACGCAGTACTTTGCGTGCAAGGGGTGTTCCATGGGTGTTGCTGTGGGTGTTCCCACGCAACACCCATGGAACCACACACATTCCCAGATTTACGAGGAATCCTAAATCTGGAAATGCGTGTGAATACTACGCCTCCAAGGTGCAACGAGGAGAAATGCATTCATTTCCCCTCGTTTTCTTTTCCTCCTTCTATGCGTGCTGCATTCTGCAGCACACATAGAAAAATGAAATCACCTCTGGTGATTGTTTATGTGCAGGAAGGTGTCCCTTCCTGCACATAAACACTGCTTTAAATAAAGACGTTTTACAATTTCCATGTGTGCTAATGCAGCACACATAGAAGTTGTAAAAAGCCATTTCTGATTGTTTATGTGCAGGAAGGTGTCCCTTCCTGCACATAAACAATCTCCCCATGACGCAGGCATTCTTGCACCATAGTGCAAGGGTGCCTGCATCGGCGTGCATGGCTGCAGTTTGTGCGCCAGCGCAGGGGAAAGCACAGAGATGTGTTATATTGTTGTAAATATGTTGCATCCCTGTGCTTCCAAACTAACGCAGAGCGGAGCAGCAAATTAACTTGGTGCACCGCGCTGCATTCGTTTTTTGTAAATCTGCCCTTTAATCTGTAGTAAATAGATGAGGAGAGCCCTCCTAAAATCTAAAGAGTGCAGCTTCCTTTCCTCATCCGAGGAAGGAGAGGGAAAAAATTCTGGTAGAATTACTTTTGGCTGCTTGTAAAAGGAGGAATTGATCTTTGGCATAAAAGAAGGAACCAGTGCCAAAACTACTCTTTTCTGAAAAATTCTGCAGAAGGTGAATTAATAGGATAAAGCATCTAAGTCCGCCAACTGTCTTGCCAATGTGATTGCCACAAGGAATAACGTTTTCAGGGTTAGGGATTGAATATCAGCATGATCTAAACATTCAAAATGAGTTTGTCAGTTCGTTCAACAGAAAATTCAAATCTCAAGGTGGAAAGGACCTCAACGGTCCAGTGCACATATTTGTTAAACTATAAAATAAAATCCAGGTATTTCCAACTAAGCAGTATAGGTGGCATGCAAGCTAGCTTTCAGGGACAGACTGTCCGCAGCAAAGGCTTTCCTAAAACCTGAATTGACATTTTTCAGAGGGGTCAAAAAGGGAACAGTCCTCTGGATTAATTCAATTTCTACCAATCAAGTTAGCCAACATGGAATTCACTTTAATATTATGAGGTGAGACATCATCTCCCTCCAGCATATGTAATATCTGTAGAAATTGAAGAACCATAATTTTGCCTAAGTCCTTCCTCTCCCATGACAATGTCTCTTTTTAAAAAAATTTTTTTTATTGGTATTTGTCATTGCAAACAATACAACACAATAACAATGTCAGCTAAACAAGGCAGGGGAAGCAGATGGACGGTAACCATGACAATGTCTTTAATGGGTCCATGGAAGGGCACAGCCATGGTGCAGGACTTCACATATTAATGAAAGAGGACAGCCCATCCTTCATCCACACGAGAGGGAAGGAACTCCAGAGTATCTTGAACACGAGACAGGATTTCCCACATTTCCTCTCTCCTAAGTCATTTGTCTGATGAAGTGTAGGGTTTATTGAAGTCAGAACCAGAGGGGTTCATGCCCTCCAATCTCCTGGATGAGCTGAAACTCTGATCGCGCTTAGAGGCTAAGGGTTCGAGACTTGAGCCTCAGTCGTGTCTTGCACCTCTGTTTGTACATGAGAGGTGGTACACCAGCAGCAGAAACATCTTTCCTATTTGCAGGATGACTTGCTGTAAAAGGACCTGTCTTAGCTGAAAAAGATAAATAAATGAAAGGCTTCCTTTGGCGTCTGTCCTACCCCACACCTTGACACTTACTGAAGGGGAAAGCCACCCGTCCCTTAAAAAGGAGACAGTGGATTGAGAACCTTCAATGGCAGGCAAACACAGTCCCACCTATCTCACTGACCCAACACAAGCCAGGTAAGAAAAACTTGAAAACAACGTCCCAACTGGACCTCTTGTGCTCAGGACAAGCCCGGCTCTCCCTCATTGTTTACACAGGAGCGTACACCAGGCCGAAGACTGCCTTGTCCTCCAACCTGGAAAACACCGCCCCAGCCAAGAAGGCCCGCTCCGACTCCCACCGCAAGCCCACTGCAAGCAGCTGCGTACAGTCCCGCTCTTAGCACACGACTCAGCGCAGCGCCATTCCCACTGAGTAGGAGCCGCAATCCAAGGGGAACATCGCTACCAGAACTGCACATTACGTTGGTCAATGAGGCCCCACCATCGCCGACAGTCTGTATCGTACTAGGAGACAAAAACAAGCATTGGAAATGCAATAGGTTTTGCATTTTTAGTTAGAGCTATTGGCATTGTAAAAGGCAATAAGTATTATGGAGTAAGTATTATGGAGTGTATGTATGTTGTGAATAGTGGAATGTTGTGGGTTAGATTAGTTAGTTATGGAATTGTGTGGCCTGTAATTGTGTGGTGTGGAGTGGATTTGTGTAGTGGAATTATGTGGCATGGTGTGCTGTGGAATTATGTGGATAGTATTTATGTGGTATTGAGTGTACTGGAATTATGTGGAGTGGGTTTGTGTGTTATGGAGTGTAAATATGTTGAATGGTATTCTGTGTTGTGGATTGGTATGTAGTGGAGGTTAATTATGTGGTGTGCTGTTGAATTTTGTGGCATGATGTGGAATTTTGTGGTGTGGATTGGATGTATGTGTTGTATAGTGTAATTGTTTTGTTGAGCTGATGTATGTTGTTTGGTGTTGAATTATGTGGTGTGGACCGGACGTGTGTGGAGTTGAATCGTGTGGCGTGGAACTGTGTGGATAGCTCTGCACTTTTGGTGATTAAAAAATAAAATATGTGGGAGCCTTTATGGATCTCCTTGTCATTATGTTTATGGGCAGGATGTAGTAGTGACAGAGGCATAAGGTGCCACCCAGCAGAGGAGAGAAGGTATTGGAAGAGTTACAGTAGAAACAGAGGGGGGAGGGAGGAGATCTTCCGCACGACCATGATGCCTACTCTGCAACAGAGTTAAACATAGCGTGTGTTCTTGTGCATCCGCTTCCATTATAGCCCCAACACCATTATTAATCACTAAGTGCCACTGTCCTTAATTGCATTGGCCCATTTTGAATAGTGAATGCCCCTGTGATGTAGCTCCGAGTTAAGGCCCATTCAGGGGCTTGGTACTGTAATAGATCAATGTTATGAAACAGCAAGCTCTTGCAGTAATCATAAATTAAATGAAACATCTCGGTTATAAATGGATCCGTTTGGAAGCGCCATAAAACTATTAAACATAGAATTGCATTGTGATGGATGCAGGCGGCAGGGGGCACGTAAAACGCATTGACAGGGCCAAGCTGCTAGCAAAGCCAGTGATCATATTGTGGCGTCACCCTGTGTTGTCAAACTTTATAAATGAACTATTGCAAGGCAAAGCAAAATGCTCGCTCAGCATGCAACAGGCGAATGAGCAGATTTAAAAGGGTCCGCCAATGGCAGCAAAAATGGTTTCTTTGATGGCGCTTGTGTTGGGATTTTGAACTTATTAGTGGCATCCCTCACCAGACCACCCCTTTAAAGTACCCATAAAAGCACCTTGAGACATTGCGTTGAGTTTCTAGACACCCCCAACTTGCGCAAGGTGTGAATGAATACAAGTGAAACATCCCCCTCCCCGGTGAGTGCAGGCGTTCCAAAGGTCAGGGAGACGCCATTTTTTTAGAAAATGTGGGAGAGCTGTTCTGCTTTACCCAGGCGGTTAACCTTTGTTAAAATGTGCCCTATAGAGGATGTCTGCTAATTTCCACGCCCCTTTCATCCCTGTCTCGATTGATCTGGGGAGAAGTGCAGTTTTAAAGTAATTTGTGAAAGATACATGAAAGGCCCGGCTCCATAGGTATTTTATCTTGTGACAAGCTGATGCCCCCTATGTACACAAAAGCCTTGATTGGGAGGGATAGATGGGACCACCCCAGATAAAGGGGCCATCCAAATGACAGAGCTTAGGCAGGGATGGAGGGGTTGTTTAGTTAGTGGAACATGTAAATATTGGCGAATTAAGCCCGCTATAAAACTCCCAAGGAAGGGATAATGAGCTCAAATTAACAGATCCTGTATTGCATGAAGTGCGGCCATGTGTAAAATTAAAGACAGCTGTTGTAAAGAAAGGGGGTGGGGTTTGTGTTCCCATAAAATGGACCTTTGAAGGACCTTCTGGGAGCGCCCTGGAGACAGCTGCATGTCTTCATCTTTGTATTTGCACTATAAAGTATCCAAAGGTGTGCTCTTGGAAGTTTAATGATATGTAGTTCAGAGAAAGGAGGTGATCACTCCACTGTGATGGCCTTTTGCCCACTGTAGCCTAGAGGTATTAAAAGCAGACATAGGTTGCGCCATTATTCTGTAAAGTTAATGCAACGTGAAAAGAATGTGTTTGTTGACGATGTGGGCAGGGTATTGCTAAACAGGGTGGAGGGGTACATTTCCTACTCGCGTACCAGAGAGATTGCATTTGTCGGCTCTACTTAAGAGATTGTGCACTGTTCTAATATTACTTTTTGGGGAAATTCCAAGTGCTTGGCTCCCGCTCTGCGTGGGTGGGTGCGAGGGCAGAGTGAGACAGGTCCCTAACAGGCAGGAGAAGTGGGGGACAGTAAACAGCATCATTTCTGTACGCAGGCTTAGCTCTTTAGACATGAGCCGCTAGTGTGGTGAATACATGGGGAGGAAGAGGTGGCATTACGGTTGGACCTGCCAAGGTTCGAGGCTTGGAGTCAGATCAGCACCCTGTGATCTTGGCCAAATCACTTTATTTCCTGGTAGGTATAAAAAATGAATGTGTTATTGTACAATTTAAGTGCCGCTGATGTAAGGCATTCCAGTATCTCTGGGTCGAGTTGCAAAAATAAACAAGCCGCCATTGAGGAGAGAGATTGCAAGTGATATGGTCAGTGGCGGATTGTGTTTTGGGAAGACATGCTGCTGCATTGTAGGGAGCGGAGCAGTAGCTGGAAGTTGAATGTGGACGAATTATGGCGGCCAGCAGCACACTCTCACCTGGTGCTGCGTTGTAGGAAGCTGAATATGGACGCGTTATAGTGGCCAGCAGCACGCTCTCATCTGGTGCAGAGTGTCCGCGGGAAGCTGCGTTGCCTTGAAGAGCTTGCCCATATTGTAGTTCCCTGCGGTGGTCGCTCTACCCGCTCTCTCCGTCTAGTACCGCCCAAACAGCCACCGTGCAAAATGAAAATGGAGTGCAGTGCTGCTTACAAAACACATATTATATATTTTTTTAAAGGAGTTGGGCAAGCCACGCATATGAAAATAAAGGTCCGTGGCCGCCGCTGCTTTAAAAACACATGTAATATTAAAAAAAAATAGTTGGACAAGATGAGCATACCAAAAAAAAGACGCATTGCGCCATTGTTAAAAATAAAAAGCAATAACATGTAGACGCCATGGAGCAAGGAGGGAGCATCTTTAAAAGATAAAGCGTGGCGTACATGGTCGGTCATCAGGCTGAGCCAGGAAACCACGTGGACTCTGATTTGTGGAAGCGGGAGAGCGTGTTGTGCCTGCAACCGCATCTAGGAGAAAGTCATTAAGAAAATAGTGCTCACAAAGTGTAAATAACACATACTGAGTAACAAGACATGTAGCAGGGGCAGTCCTCCTGGGAGGTTACAATAGGAGAAAATGTGGTACTCAGGAGGGACTACTAAACAATTTGACCAATGGAAAAAAAACATTCGGAAAAGACAGTCAAAGGTGCCAATAAAATACAAGGATGGAAAATGGGCAGAGCTTAAAGCCCATATTCAGAATACAACATGTCTCGAAGAGACAGCGCAAGCACTGCATAGGAAAGACCTAAAAAAACAGGAAGGGCTGCGTTGTAGGGAGCTGAGAAGGAAGTTGAATGTGGACACATTACAGCGGCCAGCAACATGCTCTTACCTGGTGCAGAGTAAGGGCTGCATTGTAGGGAGCTGAGCAGAAAGCTGAATGTGGACGCATTATGGAGGCCAACTGCACGCTCTGGTGCAGAGTGTCGGCGCCCATTTTGTAGTTCCCTGTGGTGGTCCCTCTACCCGCTCTCTCCGTCTAGTACCGCCCAAACAGCCACCATGCAAAATGAAAATGATGTGCAGTGCTGCTTTGAAAACAAATATTATGTTAAAAATATGCCGTGGAACCAGGGGGGAGCGTCTTTAAAAGATAAAGCAGGGCATATATGGTCGGGCACCACACTGAGTCAGGAAAACACGTGGACTCTGCTTTGTGGAAGCGGGAGAGTGTGTTGTGCCTGCACCAGCAGCTAGGAGAAAGTCATTAAGAAAATAGTGCTCCCAAAATGTAAATAACACATACTGAGTAACAAGACATGTAGCAGGGCCAGTCCTTATGGATGGTTACAACAGGAGAAAAGGCAGGACTAAGGAGGAACTACTAAACAATTTGACCAATGAAAAAATAAAATATTTTGAAAAGACAGTCAAATGAGCCAATAAAATACAAGGACGGAAAATGGGCAGAGCTTAAAGCATACAACATGTCTTGAAGAGACAGCGCAAGCACTGCCTAGGCGAAACCTAAAAAACATGAGGTATGGTGGTGGGGCTTTGATTGCTTAATGTTTCTTAGCATTGGTGTCTGGGGGAGTCCTCATCTGTAATGAATTCAAGCAAGGGAGGGATGTAAGAGTAATGCATCAGCATATGGGCTTTGTTCACAATTGTGACTAATGACCACATGACGTAACCGCTGTGTTCCAGTTTTGGGGTTTTTTGTGTATGCACTGGAGGAGCATATAGCGAGGACTGAACTATTATACCTCAACCAAGAGATGTATGTTATGTATTATTTATTCCACAATCCGCATGGCAAAAGTAAGTGACCTTCCCCTTTCTTTTTGCACTTCCTCCTTGTGTGTTTGTATAACTGTGTAGTACCCTTGATAAATTTCAAAAGATAAAACCTTTTTCTATATATTCCCGTGTTTTGAATATTTATTGTTTTGTGATTGGTTCATTGGTTCTTATGTCCTCACAAGGAACAAAAAAAATTCTTAGTTAAAATACATTTGAATAATATCTCTCTGGCGAGTTTATCAATAATTCTTGCAGTTAAAAATATATATCAAAAGCAATAGAACAGAGTATTCCAAATAAATCCCTTGAAGGTGCCTTTTATCCGTTCATTTGATTTGCCTAAGCCCTCAAGGGTAGATTGGGTTTCCCATTATATTCAATTATTTACAAGGCAGCGTTAAGCCACATTAAGTAGCTTAACGCCGCTTTGTAAATAAGGGGAAGTGGATTGCGCCACCAGACCGTCGGAGGTTTCCCAATGCTCTTCTCCAGTATGGTAAGCCCCTCCACAACATGTGCAGTTTGCTGCGAGGGCCCACACAGCGACCCAGGGATTAGACTGTGCATACCTTATGACTGCAAGAGCATTGAAGGAAGAGCTCTGCAAGGCTGGTCCATCTTCTGGAATTTCCATCACTGTTTGATGCCTCTGCTTCCGTCACCTCTGCGGTAGTGACCTCAGTAGGGATGGATGGTGTTGTGGTCCTCGCCTTACTCTGCTTTCTGCCTGATATGCCTCTCTATTTCCCTCTTGCAAAGAGAACTTCTGTTTGTTTTTGGTCACTCCACCTACACAATGTGTAAAGAAGCACCCATGCTGCTGGGTCTGCTCTGCCATTGCTTTTGCTAGCTATTTTTCACTTTTCACTCAACTGGGGGCTCCTGTGATTGCTAACTTGCACTATGAAGCGTGACTTGGGAAGCTCTTAAATTATTTTACATGGCATGCAGAAATTAGAGTTAGACTGATGCAGCCATATAGCGCTCCCCCCTCTTACACAACTTGTTCCAAAGACTTCAGACACAGGGGTTGAAAATGACTATGATTGTGCAGTCTAAGTCCTTAAGGGCCGCTTTAATGCTCAGATCAATCTGCACTATGAAATATTAGTCTTCTGGCAGGCACTGCAAGTAGGCAAAATGAGAGTTTTCATACCTGCCTGTATGAACTTGCCAGCACGTGCACAGATGATGATCAAGTGAGAGCCAAGATCACCCTGAGATGCAAAGGTTCTGTGTTGAGAAGACTAATCCTCCAAGAGCTAAAGGCAATAGCGGCCTGCATGGCTCGCGGGTGGCGGGTGGAGGGTGGAGGGGTGGCACGGGGGAGTCATACGGCGGTCATAATTGTAAAAAACAATATTTAAAAGCCTACCTTTCCGCCGGGTCCTGCGCCTTTTCTGCTCCTGCTCTCCTGCCTCCAACAGGAACAGGAAGCAGGCAGCCAGGCTCCCTTCCGTAAGCCACTCACAATGCTGCATGCAGTGTTGTGATTGGTCTGGAGTGCCATGACATGGCACTCAGCCAGGGGCTAGAGGGGTGAGCATGTTCTTCATGCAGGGTGCAATGCAGCCTGCATGGAGAAGGGCACCGTGCACATGACAGGTTTGGGCAGCCCAATGGGGTCAACCAAACAGTCTTTACGCACTCAGGAGTGGGCAAACGACTCCTCCCCTGCCCTGGCCTGCTCGGAGAGCAGAGCAGCACCGCCCACCCGCAAAGCAAACATAAAATGGTAATAACTAAAAGTTATTACTATTTTATGTTTTGGCTTCTTGCACTGCGAGAAAGTAGTGGGGCAACGCTCCTCCGCCATAGCGGAGAAGCCACCCCTGGCTAAAGGTCACATGAAATGGCCATTGTTCATGCCACCACAATGGAGACTGCTCTGGAAAAATGGTGATCAGAACTAAAGCATACAAACCTGAAGACAGGCTACAAAGGGGGAGAACACAGCCAGTACAAGACAACTCCAGACTGACTCCTAACATTAAGGTTGACACCCAACTCGCAAACAATTACAGGAACTGTAGCAGCAAACGGCCTCGTTTTAATGGGTGTCCCATAAAAGGTAAAACTTGCACTTTGCGAGTGACTGAAGCACTTTGCATGTGCATACTATAGCACTGCACACTGCTAAAACTACACAAGTTGACCTCCACTGTCCTTGAAAGTTCACGCTGCAAATAGAAAAGATCGTAATTTCCTCTGAATCAGAATTTTCTTTATTTGGCTGCAAACAGCCATAACAGCATGCAAGACATGTGTACAAAATAGCAATAGAACACTTACAAATTATTTAAAACATGTAAATAAAATACATAAAATCATCAGGTTTGGGATATTAATGGCCAACAATCTGAATAAAAACAGGCTGGGATTGACAAAACCAAGATTAAGATAGAGTCACTGGCGTAACAAAAGTTGAGGGCCCCCCTTCAAGGGACATGAAGGGGCCCCCACTCAGTATTTAAGATGGAGCTCTCAGGCCGCGGGGGCTGCGGGGGCCTGTGTTACGCCCCTGGATACAGTTGAGAGTAAGATCGTAAGTGGACGACAACACACCCACAGTCAAGCAGAGACTGACAAGGTAGAAGAGGGGGAAGTATCCCTCATAGCATTCATGGATAGAAAGGTTAAGCACAAAAGAATTAATCCAAAAGAAGGTGAAAAGTAGAAGGACTTCACATTATGGCACACGTGCCGCCGTGAGTATAATGTACATAAACCAACAGCCTCGGCTCCAAACCAAACTTGAACCGGGAAAAAGAACAATCTGCATCAATGCCTATAGTGGGTTGTGGCAACTGCGGCAGGCTAGCACTTTTGAAACTAATGTATGCCTTCAAGACTAACAGGGTAATACAGAAATTTTCGTAACTGAACGTTCATGGGCACATTACTGAGCTGCAGCACCGCTGAGGATTTGTGTCTTGTGAACTTTGCAAAGAGCGTCAAAACCTGAGAAGGCAAAGATCCACAACAAGATTTCCAACCTCTACAAAGTCCTTGGCTGTCTACAGATATGACCAGTGAAGCTCCACATTGACTTGACAATCCAGCCAATAGCCCCGAGGCGTAGGCTCATCTCGTTCCACAGTGGTCCCTTGGTTACGCAGAAACGAGGAATCTGAAAGAAGTGGGGTAATCAGAAATGTAGGTGGGCCCACACATGGTGAACCAACAGCAAGCCAAGATGATCAGGGATGGGCATAATCTTCATGGACAAGATACTCCCAAACCAAGCCATCAAGTGAGAGAGGCGCCTGATGCCCATTATTGATGATATTATGGTTGACCTGAACAGGCCAAGATGGTTGACAAAGCTTGATTTGAATCTGTGGTGCCACTAACTAATGCTGGATGAATCAAGTTAGTATACCAACGTTCGCCAACCATATAGATCCCTCACCATACTGCAGACTAAACTTTGGCATTTCATCAGGTGCAGAAGTATTTCAAAACGCCTTATGAGAAGCTCTAGCTGGTTTGGAGGGTGTCAACAACATCTGGGAGATTATTCTCATAAACACCACAAACATACAAGAACAACACAAAAGATTGAGTGATACCCTCCAGAAGATATCAACATGTGGCTTAACCCTTCTTAAGAAGAAGTGCAAGTTTATGAACGACAATCTGCAGTTCTTTGTTTACATATTCTCATACCACAGGACAGTAAAATTCTGGCAGTGAGTGACTTCAGCTAACCACTCAACCAATCTTGGAGCTTGATAGTTTGTCACTACAGTGGAAATGGTGAAATGACAAATCCTAGCCTGCTCAGTGCTGTTGCCTCAAACACCATGACCCACCTCTAGGCATGGGGATAATTCCGAGCTTTGGTCCAGGTCTGCTCTGGGCACTAGAGGCCAGTTGAGTTGTTGTGCCATGCTGCCCTCGCTGCCCGCAGCAGCACTTCCGACCCCGCTCACAGCCTCCTGTGCAAGCCCCACCTTCCGACTTCCGTCAGCTGGCGAAGGCGGCGCTTGAGGGCATCAAAAGGGAGGGGTCCGCGAGAGAGACACGCTTTGCGTACCGTTACGGACCCTCACCAGGCCTCCTTTGGATGCCTTGTTCGTTCCCCGTACCTACCTGCATTCCTGTATTAGCGCCAAAGAGTAGAGACGTCTTTGGTGTTCCTCTCCCGGTGTCTTCAGAGCTCTGTTGCTTCCGGGTTGCCGCTACTTCTTTCGGGGCATAGTTTCAGCGTAGGTGCTCCCTCGTCAGCCAGCCTCATTGTTTCTCTCTTTGGGCAGCATTCCATAATGCTAATATTCTGGTGCCTTCATATTAAGAAGTACAAGAAAACAAGTATTTAAAGAATCATAATTCTTGGCTAAGGTAGGATGAAAGATATTTAAGTATTCTGTGGCAACCATTATACTTATCTGAGTCTTTACTCCTTCATCGTTGTTGAGTGTTTTCTCTGCCCTGAACTTGCCGTGCTTCACAATTGCTTCACCTCTCTGGCTACAATATAAATAAGGGATTGATTTTAACCACCTATTCCTGAATGTACTTACCCATTCCGACCCGCACCTTTTTTGTGCAACATTTTTTCCTTCCTTGTTCTCCTGGCTAGGAAAATAAGTTTTTGGTTTTTTTCCTAGTGTTCAAGCGATATATATATATATATATACTTTTTTTATGGGTCTGATGAATCCAAATGGTGGTTACCGTTAAGATGCTCTGTGTGAGTCTCACATTTTAGTTGTTCGATATCTCCTAAAGACCACTGGCAGAACAATCAACAGGTAGATCCCTAGAGTAGCCAAACATCTATATAGCAGTTTCATAGTTCTAACTTCATACTTATGTTTGGGTCTTTTCCCATTAGGAAACATTGCGACATCACACTGGACAGACCAGTGGATTCTACTCCTTTTCCCTTTCCTTGTTTTGTTTCCCCCTCTTCCCAACCTTCTCCTTGTTTGCTTCGACTTTGTTGGGCGAAAGAGGTGGGTGAGGGAAGTTGGGACCCAGCATCTGTTCCGTCCACTTCGCCCCTGCGGAAAACCCAGGTGAGCCTCACATGAGCTTCGGCTCCTTTTAAATCCACTGCATTGAAAGATCTCCTGTACCCACTTTAGCTGTTGTCACTTAAAGTACCATCTGCGGTTAAACAGAATGCAAAACCAAGCTGCTCTCATAGGACATCTGCCCAGGCTTTCTTCCCTTCTTTATACCTGCAAAGAGCTTCACGTTTAATGAAAACAAACAGAGTAAAAAAGCAAAGACCGCGAGTGGGCGAGGTGTTCTTCGCTACTAGTACACGAAACATGCTGGAATCCATTTGGGACAGACAGTATACAGTCAAAGCTGCCTTCTAATGCCATGTCATGATGGTCACTTTTACTGCACAAATATCAGAATCCAGCCAAGAACACTTTGCGTGCTGGGACCTGTTCATTCACAGATTCCAACATAATCATGAACTGGAAGTCCCAGTGACGTGGAATAAAAGGCCTGACAGGATAAAGGTGACCCGATCCTAGCTGGAAGCTCTGCAGGGCACATGCAGGTGAGGAAGACTGGGTGTCGCCTTGGAAATAGATGAAGCTGAAGTGACTGACACGGGAATCCTACAAAAGATGTCCAGCAGAGAGTAGCCTGACTGACAGTGGTGTAGATCGCAGAGAATGGGAGCCAGGGTTCTTGACTAGACACGCTTCAAGAAATGGATTTCAGATTTCATAAGGGTGCAGTTGCTGATACAATCTTCCCCTGAAAGGATGATTCTACAAGTACAGCTACATTTCTGGGGCACCTTCCCTGGCAGCTCTGCACACCCTTCAAAAAAGGAGATCAACCTCATTCCATAGAGTAGATATTTGCAGTTTATTTGAATTGTTTGATGATTAGTTTGCTTTTTTGTTCTTTATAAGCATTTCCAGTCTCAAATGATTTCATTCGCATTTTAGACTAAAAATGCCTCAAATCTGTGTCGAAACAATCAATGTCATCAGCACGTTTCATGACTTTTACGTGCTTTTATCCAGAGGAATAATTGGAAAAATATCTACAGAATAAAAATAAAGGTGCTTTTCATCGGGGTGTATGCTTTCAAAGTGAGCGAACGGATTGTCAACAACCAAACAAATGAATGATCAAGGACGAGCTACAGTTTTCACAAAAGGATGATGTTACTCTTCGCTTGTGTAACAGGGAACATTCAGCTCAAGATTCTGCCTTTTGGAAAAAACTTTTGTTAACAGTTTGCCTTTTGTTGTCGAGTAAGACAATACAGTCCTATTTATGTTCACAAAGGCGATGGCCTTCATGCCATTCAGCGTGTTTGTATGCACTTTTTTGTTTTAGAGCATGCTGGTGAATTCAAATGTCGTTTTGAGCTGTGTTGAACTCTGTTCTTGTGCTAGGAGGATTGTTTTTGTGCAGAATCTTGGTGCTTGAAGTTTTAATCAATACCGATGGAGCGCCCGTCATCAGAGTGTATTGGTTTATTGTTGTGTTTACATATCTACATCGTTCTCTGGGTGCAAACATTTTCAAGACTATGGGGCAGATGTATCAAAGGATTTTACCCATTCCGTGTCTATGGAAAAATGAGTTCATACACATGGCCCTATATCAATAAGTGTAATTATTGCAGATTATGGCATTGTATTCATGTTCGTGGCATAGAGGTAAAGTGAAATGCCGCAAGATAAATGGAATAAATTACTAAAAGATACCAAAGCTAAACTAGAACAATACCAAAAGGAACTTAATGACTGTGACATGGTTTTTGTCTAAAGGCAATTATTCCACTTTTGTTTTCAGTAAGTTGTAGGCAGCTGTACCTCATCCAAGTGTTGATAGGAAGATCGGACTGGAGGGTCTAGAAATTTTGGTCACATCTAATGATTCTCAGGGTGCTTGTTTGTCATTTTTAGGTCTTACCTAACAGGTAACACAAGCTGTCTGGTTGTGAAAGACCAGATATGAAATTACAGTGGTTTAGAGCCCACCCATTGATTACCATTGGTTAGCTGTATTGTCACTCTCGTTTGTTTACTTCTTATTTGAAGGTTCAACATCCTCTTCTTGAGCCTGCCTTGGAGCACAGCCTCTTTACCGTCGTTTTGACTGGCTGACTTGTATCCTTCCACCGCTCACTTTTAGGAAACGACTTATATTTGATTTAGCACTCCAAAATAATGCATGTGATTTCCAGTTCTCTCCCTTGTGTGCTTTTTTTGCTCTCTCCCTCGTGTGCTGCCTTCTGTCTGTCTCGTGTGCTTCTCCCGCCCACCTCCCTTGCTCCATGCTCTGTGTAATGTTCTTTGTGTGCTTCTCCCCTCATCTGTATTGCTTTCTCCCTCACATGCTGCTTGCTTGTGTGCTTCTCCACCCACCATATACCCTACCCCTGCGCTGCATTTTGATCTCTCCATCATGTATTTCTTCCCATCTCCATATGTTGCTTTCTTCCTTGTGTGCTGCTTTTGCCCTCTGCCCGCACACACAAACCCGCTCCTCCATTGCCTCCACTTCTGCTATCTTTTTTATTTTGCTCTTCCAGAATAAAAAAAAAATATTCCCCCATTCAAGATTCAGATGGTGTCTGCATTCTTGGATCAGTAAATAAAAATAAAAAAAGGAAAAATGCACCACGTCACTCTGTAGGAACACTCATGCATGGTGATGTATGTGCACATCTACAGAATGACACTCCAGGCAACAGAGGTCACAGTGCCACACCTTTTTTTAGGTCTCGCTTGAGCCAGCGCATGCGCTGCACTGCAAGACATTTAGAAAGTAGGTTTTCAAAGTGCTACCAAAGGCTTTTGATAGCCTCAAGCGTGTGGTTACGCGCACGTGAACGTGCACAGCTGCCATCTGGCTTTCTGTAATGGCTCATTAAGCCTTACAGCGCCTCCACCCCCTTGCTCTCTGCTCTCTGCTCTCACTCCCCCTTCCTTTTCCCCCTCCCTCCTCGTCAGCTTCATTTGCCTTTTCATTCTCCTCGACCCCCTTGCTCTCTGCTCTCACTATCCCTTCCCTTCTCCCCCCTTGTCTGCTTCATTTGCCTTAATGCTTTAGTGCTTAAACATTTCCATTTTCTTATTATTAAAGAAATAGCGTGCGCACATTTTTTATTTTTAAATCATGTGCTCATTGTAGTACCATGACGTCCTCGTCTCATAATTATTAATGTTTTTGTGCTTAAATGTTTTGGACTACCCAACCACAAACATTTTGGGACCTTTATCAATGATACGTGCATTTCTAATATTAGATCCTGCTGCAGCACAGATGCTAGTCCCTCCCATACCAGACAATAGACGCAATTCCAACCTCAACATAAATCGATGAGAGAAATACAGTTTACTGATTTTTTTTTGTAAATCACCCACTGTCCTCTTCTAAAACATTGGCATGCATTCACAGGGTCTGATAAATGAAATCGAGCGCGTGCAGCTGACGGCATGTCACGTGCGCACCGCTCGAGACACATACACCAATATTAATAAAGCGCATCCGCATCAGTTTGTCGCCTCTATGCAAAGCGAGCTGCAGAACTTGTTTCAGGACTCTTTGGCAACTCACTGGAATGTGTGTGTTTTTTTTTTTTAAATTAGCCAAACCGACAATAAAATCCGGTATTGGTTGGCCAAGTCCGGCTCACGAACCCTCGGGCTGATGCATTCAGGCCGACCTGTGTTTCCAGAGAAGATGGAGACCCTAGCAGGGGCGTCGGCCTCTCCTGTGAGACCTACGAGCTAGCATTTGTGCCCCAGAGCAGGATCGGTGGAACCCTAAGCAACAAGGACTAGACTTGGTACGCCACAGTTATCAGACGATTATTAAACTAATATCGAGGGCTTTAGAGTTCAAACCCTTTACATTTAATACGTTCAGAATTAATAAATGGCCAATTTTGGCTTACAGGATTGGCGTCAGCTCTTCAGTGGAGGTTCTCATGAACACCCATATCACTTTTGAGTTGACCACATTTCTATATTGAGTTAGTTAAGTGTCACTACTGTCCACAGCAGAGGCATGGATGACACTTATGTCACCGTCCAACAGAACCATGCTAATTATTATGACTACCTCCGGAGCTGGGGTTCACACATCCACTACCCACAAATCCACTACAGTATATTACATCCTTGGCTGTGTGGGCCAATTGTCTGCTGGAGGATATGACCAGAGCTAAGGTTTTAGTCCCTTGGGTGACTCCTGTTGTGCGCGGCCCTGCCACCTCAACCACTACCATGTCCCAGCCCTCAATACACTTCATGCTGGGCAGCCTGGCCACGAAAAAACTCTCACTTAAAAAAATCGAAAAATTCTCACACTGTCTAGGAGGATCTCTGACATATTATCGACAGACACATTATCGAACTACACAAATATCGCATCAAATATATCGACATCAAAAATATCGACATTGTATACTTATTTAAAAAACTACACTAATATCGACACTACAATATCGTAATACAATTATATCGATCACACAAATATCGTACACATTAATATCGCAATACTAAATATCGACATGAGTTAATAAATATGACACATGTCACAAATATCGATAACCAAAATATAGACATCAATAATATCGTTTTTTTTAAATATATCGACAATTCTAATACTAATAAAACCAATACTTTCAACAACATAAAGACAATATTTTCCCAAAACATACATTTTCAAATGAGATTCTACTTAAACATAAACATAATATTTATAGCGATCTCAATATTTAACAACATAATAAAAAAACACTGAAATAATTATCACATTGGCATTTCGAACACATTTAAATTAAATTCCTACACATTATAAACAATCTTTTTATATATAATGATTTAAAACTCTCCTCCTTTAAAACTAAATATACTCTTACTTAGCATTTCCCATAAAAGGAAACCAATTAACTAAAAAAAATTCAAACCATCCAATAGAAAGGCCACATACAGAAAACAACCAATAACATTCAAGAAACAATTTGAAACCACTATATAAACCAATTAAAACAAGTCTTCTACTGTGCCTTAAACCAAAGCATTGAACGAAGAAGAAACTCTACTAAACAGAAGAAACCTACATCCTACTACTATTCTAAAAACGTAAGTAAATATTCTTTTCTAACTAAACTGCCAAATTAAACTAAAACACTAATTTATCTTTACTCAAATAAATAACTAACTTATATATTCCATCTCTTTATGTTTCCACTACAGATATTACTCCAAACAGCTAAAGAAAATATTGAAGATTGCCAGAAAAGACTCACTAAAAAGTAAGTATACTATCAAAATACTTTATAAAATATTAATTAAATCCTACTCAAACCCCAAAACATCCTAAACCCCTAAACAAATCCATGTTCTCTTTTTTAAATTTTTAAAAACCTGTATAAATTAACACCTATAGTCTATACCACTGGGCATGAGGGTAGGCTCTGTTTGCTTAGGGAGAGGTTAGGCTACTGCATCTTATTTATTAGGCAGGAGGGGCACATAGTAAGAGGGGTAGGGAACGGGGGTACATTGACATGTGGTGGGGGAGGGGGGGGGTAGAGAACTGGGTGGAAAGGTTGTTCATTCTCCTGAATAATTGGTCTTGATGATAAATGTGTGGTACTTCCGGGACAGGTGAAGGCGGGGGAATGTTTTTTGAGTTGTTAATTTGTAAAACAATAAAATACGTTTCTACAATAAAAATATAGTCTATACCAAACAGCAATACCACCCCACTTAAAAAACTAAACCAACCACAACAATAAATGTTCTTTAACTTTCAGAGACTACATCAACTAAACAACATTTTGTCTACAAACAACATCTTCATTCAAATACAACCAAAAACACTTGGTAAGTATATATAAAAAAAATGCTTTTTTGCTATTTTCATTTAAATATATAAAGTACTATTGCATATATTTTAATATCCATTTTTTCCAGATTTGTAACACATCACGATGACAGAAGAAGCCCAATTTATAACTTCGCAGAAAGGAAAATTCCTATTGTTTTACATGGGTTACACATACACCCAAGAAAAGCAGACGGACCGAAAAGTGAACTGGAAGTGTACTAAATATTATTCTAACAAATGCTACGGACGAGCAACAACAAGAGAAACAACTGTACTATATACAAGAGAGCATAACCATCCACCCAATCTCTCTGAAATAGAAGACAGATCAACTCTTGAAAATATCAAAGAATTAAGCACATGTTCACAAACTGCTACAAGTGTAATCCTAAAAGAACTATTACCTAGAGTGCCCAAAGAAGCAAGAGGCCAATTACCATCAATTGCTTCTATAAAAAGAACTATTGCTAGGACCAAAAAAGCAACCACGACAACTATACCATCCCCTAAAACTTTTCAAGAGATCATCATTCCACCAGAATTAAGTATCACCCACAATAATGAACCTTTTATTTTTTTTGATAACAAAAGCCCAGAAAAAAGAATCATAATGTTTGCTACTGCAAACAATATAACTAAACTGCAACAATGCCAAACATGGATGATGGATGGCACCTTTACAATATGCCCAAAACCATTCTACCAGCTTTACACAATACACGGTCAATATCACAACACTTCCATACCTTTAATTTATGCACTATTACCTAACAAACAAAATACAACATATAATGAAATGCTAGGAAAACTAAAACAAGAATCAAATGATTTTTACCCTCAAAGAATTATCATAGACTTTGAGCAAGCCATGATAAATTCCATTCTAAAACTGTACCCCCATACAGCTATCCAAGGATGTTACTTCCATCTAAACCAATGTATATGGAGACATTTACAAAAATCTTCACTTTGGTGCCGATCACGATCCGGCAAAAACCGGGTACGAACCGTCGGACGGAGCACAATCTCCGCCCGACGCGTACCCGGTCGTCAATTTTTACAAACAAGGAATTACGATTCGCACGGGTACACCATTACCGTACGAATCGTAAAAAAGCCCGACCGAACAAAAAAACACCTACCAATGCGATCCGGGAAAGCGCCGACCTGACGTCGGGACGCTCGCAGCCAGCCATTCACGACCCAGGAATCACGATTCGCACCGACGTCACCCCGCACGGTGAATATTTTGCGGCAGCCAAAAACTGCCGGGAAATCAGGACGACGCGAACAAGGACCACCAGTACGCGACGGACAGACGACGACACGAACAAGGAGGACCAGTACGTGACGGACACACAGGACGACGCGACCAAGGAGGACCCGTACGCGACAGGACGACGCGATCAAGGAGGACCCATACGCGACAGGACGACGCGATCAAGGAGTACCAGTACGCGACGGACAGACATGGACCCGAACCTACGAGTCATCCCTGCCCTCATAGCAGTACACCTCCTCTACAGGTTACGCCGCAGACGCCGCAGAAGGTCAGAATAACTAAGGGAGGGGGGAAAGTGGGGTGGGGTGGGGGTGGCACGACCAGGGCAGGCCACAAAACAACCACATAAGTCACACACCACACATGGCCTGGACATACCTGACTCCCATGCCCTGGTCACCACGAGGGGGTGGGGGCGTGTCCTGATAAGCCGGCGACCGCCACAACGGAAGTCCGTCACCACGTGAACCGGCAACACAACCAGACAGGTACGTCCCGTACCCACGCCTGAAGAGCGTGGGTACGAGTCGTACCACGCCCACACACACGTCACCCCAACAATGGCCGGACGGATCGTACCCACGTGGCAAAGGCCTGGGTACGGCCCGCACAAGCATCACATAGCATGGGGACGGATATGTACGGACCCTACCCCCACCCCGTATGCATGGAGCGTACCCCCACCCCAACAGTGTAAGTACGACCCGTACCCCCACCCGCGTATGCAAGGAGCGTACCCCCCACCCCAACCGTGTATGTACAGCCCGTACCCGCACCCACGTATGTATGGAGCGTACCTCCACCCCAACCATGTATGTACGACCCGTACCCCCACCCGCGGACTCACGGACCGTACCCCCACCCCAACAGTGTAAGTACGACCCGTACCCTCACCCGCGTATGCAAGGAGCGTACCCCCCACCCCAACAGTGTAAGTACGACCCGTACCCCCACCCGCGTATGTATGGAGCGTACCTCCACCCCAACCATGTATGTACGACCCGTACCCCCACCCGCGTATGCAAGGAGCGTACCCCGCACCCCAACAGTGTAAGTACGACCCGTACCCCCACCCGCGTATGTATGGAGCGTACCCCCCACCCCAACAGTGTAAGTACGACCCGTACCCTCACCCGCGTATGCAAGGAGCGTACCCCCCACCCCAACAGTGTAAGTACGACCCGTACCCCCACCCGCGTATGCAAGGAGCGTACCCCCACCCCAACAGTGTAAGTACGACCCGTACCCTCACCCGCGTATGCAAGGAGCGTACCCCCCACCCCAACAGTGTAAGTACGACCCGTACCCTCACCCGCGTATGCAAGGAGCGTACCCCCCACCCCAACAGTCTAAGTACGACCCGTACCCCCACCCGCGTATGCAAGGAGCGTACCCCCCACCCCAACAGTGTAAGTACGACCCGTACCCCCAACCGCGGACTCACGCACCGTACCCCCACCACACCAGTGTAACTAGACCCGTACCCTCACCTCGAATGCATGGAGCGCACCCACACCGTGTATGTTCCAAGCGTACATATCCAGAAATAGGAGGTGTGTGTGCAGAGTCCACCCAGCAGTGCCCTGAGACAGGAGGGGTGTGTGCAGAGTCCTCCCAGCAGTGCCCTGAGACAGGAGGGGTGGGGCCCTATCACTCACAGCAGTGCCCTGAGACAGGAGGGGTGGGGGCCTATCACTAACAGCAGTGCCCTGAGACAGGAGGGGTGGGTGCAGAGTCCTCCCAGCAGTGCCCTGAGACAGGAGGGGTGGGGGCCCATCACTAACAGCAGTGCCCAGAGACAGGAGGGGTGGGGCCCTATCACTAACATGCAGTGCCCTGAGACAGGAGGGGTGGGGGCCTATCACTAACAGCAGTGCCCAGAGACAGGAGGGGTGGGTGTGGAGTCCTCCCAGCAGTGCCCTGAGACAGGAGGGGTGGGGCCCTATCACTCACAGCAGTGCCCTGAGACAGGAGGGGTGGGGGCCCATCACTAACAGCAGTGCCCAGAGACAGGAGGGGTGGGTGCGGAGTCCTCCCAGCAGTGCCCTGAGACAGGAGGGGTGGGGGCCTATCACTAACAGCAGTGCCCAGAGACAGGAGGGGTGGGTCCCTATCACTAACAGCAGTGCCCTGAGACAGGAGGGGTGGGTGTGGAGTCCTCCCAGCAGTGCCCTGAGACAGGAGGGGTGGGGCCCTACCACTCACAGCAGTGCCCTGAGACAGGAGGGGTGGGGGCCTATCACTAACAGCAGTGCCCAGAGACAGGAGGGGTGGGTGTGGAGTCCTCCCAGCAGTGCCCTGAGACAGGAGGGGTGGGTGCAGAGTCCTCCCAGCAGTGCCCAGAGACAGGAGGGGTGTAACACATGTGTGTGAGGCCGGAATTACCCACATCCATACTGCCTACAAGGGAACATGTCCCCATGAACTCATGTCAACAGACTCCACACACAAGTACAGTGATCACCAAGGATGCCACGATTGTTGCAGGTGGAGACATGGCCATGCATGCATGGCCAAAGTAGAAGGGCTCCGTCACACACACAGCTCATGTAGACACTGCTCTGCGCTAAACATTGGGAACACCCTGCAGGGAAGAAATCTGGGTACACAGAGGAAGGAATACACCCTGGGACAATTGAACCATGCAGTAACTGCTGACATGACCTAAGGAAGTTAGCCAACACCTTGTGATGGCACACAGATCCCAGGGTCGCCCCAATGAGCAGAACACTACTACAAATCCCACACACCCAAAGCCTTAAACACCACCCAAAACAATGTAGCAGCCCCACCAACACCAATACCACCATAGCAGGAGTGTGATAATGAAAACAAAATTAAGCTTTATTCAGCATGAGCACAATGTCCGTGGATCGCAGGCAGTTCAATTTTAACAAAGGCCATAGGGCAGTCAATGATTCCCAGCTGGATGGGGGACACAGTGGGATGTGTGTCCCCTACCTTGCCTGCACAGTCAAATGGCATCGTCTTCCATACTGGTGAGGGCATCAGGGGGGGGGAAGCAACAGGCACCGCAGGGACATCAGGGCAAAGGGGCGGCGTTGTGGGTGCAGGGATGGAGGACTCAACCACAGGGGGTGTGTCATGGCCAAAGGCGGAGGCCAGGATGGCACTACACACCTTAGCAAGGTCCTCCAGGGACTCCCCTGCACCCGAAGTGACCTCAGGCCCCAAGGAGGGGGGGGGGTCAGAGGGATGGGTTGCAGCGCCACCGGGGGCGGGTGGAGACAGGGGGGGAGACTCAACCACCCTGACCGAGGACTTCCTTGACCGCTTGCGTGGTGGTGGAACTGTGGGGCTCAGGGACAGAGCGGCCATGAAGGAGTCCTTGGGGGAGATGTGGCCAGGAGAGCTGAGGGGAGGGGATTTGGAGAGAGTGGATTGTGTGGAATGCGGACTCCCACTCTGGCTGTGTGTCACACATTTGCCCCCCGACCCAGTGTGTGTGCCTACCTCACCCTGTGTGTGCGTGTCAGGAGGAGTGCGGTGGACCTTCCCTGCTGGTGTGGTGCCTGTGTCTGTTGTGGTGGGTGCATGCCGACGTCTGTGTGTACGTGGGACAGGCATGGAAGTGGGAAGTGTGGATGGGGCAGGGGTAGGTGGGGGGAGGTCGCGCTGCAGGAGACCCACTGCTGCAGTCAGTGTGGAGTCTATGGACCTCAGCAAGTTGCGTTGGTCAGCCTGCGAAGAATGAATGCCCTCCAAGAATGCCTCGATGTTGGTGAGGGTTTTCCCGTGGGCATGGAGGACATTAAGGATCGCAGCCTGACCAACCTGCAGTTGCCGCTGGATGTCCACAGACTCAGCATTGGCGGCAGCAGTGGAGACAGGGGCAGGGGGTGCGGTGCCTGGCCGGAAGGAGACATGCGGTGACCGGGCACGCTGGGAAGGGACACGAGCAAGTGGGAGGCGGCTGATGGGAACTGAGGGGGCGGTGCAAGGTGTTGTTCCGCTGTCAGCTGCTGGTGCAGCCACCGCCCACTCGGAGAACTCCTCCTCGGACCTGTCAGCTTCGTATTCTGACGTGCCAGTCGACAGGTCCTCGGCAGCACTATCCTCCACCTCTGTCCCACTCGATGTACCAGCCCCGATGTCACGGCTGGCACTGGTGCTCGGTCCCTCCGCCTTGCCTGTGTCCATGTCTCCCTCTGTGTCCCCCGACGATGCTGTGGGCAGGGTGGAGAGACATAAATTAATCAGACAGCTGTACACATCAGTCACATGAGTCCAATCGACATAGGTAACATTGCATAGCCTGAAAAGGAAGATCCCTAACATCTTCAAAACAAGGTACCGATGTAGGGCATGAAACACACAGTTGGTTGAGCCACCATGCCACTGAAATACCATGGAGAGCATGAGACAATAGCTAAAGACAGGAAACGGAGTCTGACATAGCACCCAGGCCCTGGGGACAATCCAGCACTGCATCTGCACCACACAGCGTTGGCGAAAATACCGATGACCAGGGACCATATCCATGAACTTGAGACACATGCTGCATAGGTAATGCTGCAAACATGCCCAACATGACTCGGTCACTGCACCTTGCGTGTGTGTCCAGTAACATCACACACTGGCCAGACCCAGCAAGTAGAAATCCGGATTTGACACATAGGCATTGCCCGCCCCAACAAACCCCTACACGAGGCAAATTGTTGAGACACAGGTGGCACCAACATCTCATAGTCTGGGTGATAAACACAGGGGCAGGCAAAAAGCAAGATTGGACGCCAAACAGCCAAGGTGCGCCTGTACAAATAATGAGGTACCAGTGCCCATCCTCAGATGAGTATAACAAGACACACAGGCACTGGCAACTGTGAGTATGAAGAAGGACAATCAGGTCAGGCTGCACAGTGGACACCTGTACATAATAGGACGTCTATATACATGGTGACAGGGGACAATGGCACAGAGCACAACCTACGCTGTAGACAGTGAGAGTGTCCACGTTGATGATGACACATACAACACTGAGGAAAAGGTGCCCCAGGGGACAGTAGTGGGCACGCAACTACATGCTACTGAATGGTAATGACTGCTACACACGTCACCATCCCTGCACTATGCGTATCGCACACTCATGCACATCATGTCACAGGCCACTACATAGGACATGCGCGCTGTGAGGCATGACACATGAGAGACCAACTCCCATGTCTGGAGTCAGCATCAGTGCCAACTGACATGGAACCCACATGCAGTGAACTTGACAGTGCACAGGCAAGGCCCCACAACCTGTTACACACCACCCCCAGACATGATGCTACAGTCATTGTTCTCGTGGACAAAGCGCCAGCCTACATTACCTTGTGAAGGAGTGACTACACACAGACCAGGGAACACATTGCATGGAGGGGAAGGGTGGCAGGGGCGCAGCGCTATACTGGGGCAAACTGGATCTGCACAGCACCTTTAAACCCTGCCAGTGAATTCATGCCACTGTGCCCTTACAAATGCCGGTGACACACAACAAACGCACATGTACCTACCCCCTTCCGGCTGCTGCATCGCCTGTAAGCGCCTCTCCAGGTCTGGAAAGACCACCGGCAGCACACGCCTGTGGAGGTGGCTCAGACGGCGGCGGCCGCGGTTCTTGTGGCTCTCAGGTGAGTCCCCCAGCAGGAGCCGTGCAATCCTCCGCGTCCAGCACCGGATATCCTGCCAGCGTTTCCTCACCTGGGACAGGGTCCGCCTCCGACCATCCACACCCCTCACGGCACTGACGGCGGTCAGCCAGATCTGCTCCTTGGCAGTGGCGCCTACCTGTGAGGAAGAACAAGTGACACCACATCAATACACCAGCCACATGTCACAGAGAGACATATGAGAACAAATTAGCTGGTTACAACAAGGCATGTCATGCAGCCAACGCATTGCACCTTTGTCATAGGGACATCATCCTCTGGTGAGGGAAAAGGCAGTACGTGCCATAGTGGGTACACAGGTGGAATGATGGCAATGTCACAATCAATGATCAAGGCTCACACTGTGCATCACACCCACCCCTCCTGTCTCAGGGCACTGCTGGGAGGACTCCACACCCACCCCTCCTGTCTCAGGGCACTGCTGTGAGTGATAGGCCCCCACCCCTCCTGTCTCAGGGCACTGCTGTGAGTGATAGGCCCCCACCCCTCCTTTCTCAGGGCACTGCTGTGAGTGATAGGCCCCCACCCCTCCTGTCTCAGGGCACTGCTGGGAGGAGTCTGCATCCACCCCTCCTGTCTCAGGGCACTGCTGTTAGTAATAGGCACACACCCCTTCTGTCTCAGGGCACTGCTGGGAGACATCAGCCCCCCCCCCTGGTACCTCCCCGACAGTACATGGCATGTGTGTCACACCAGGACACAATGCCTGAAGTCACAGTCACAACATAGGGACAGTCTGTGGCAGTGGCCTAAGCACTCACCTGATACCCTGGTCGCCCATACAGCATGGAGTACTGTGGGAGGATCACATCCAGCAGAGCCATGTTCTCCTCCAGGGTGAATGGCTGTGTCCTCTCCACAGCCCTTGACATGGTTCCAGGGAATCAGTAGCAGCAGCTGGGTCGACGAATGCAAAGATGTGCAGGCAAGTACTCCCTCATGGGACCTGGCTGCCTTATATGTGCCCTTCTGCCCAGTCTCATGCACAGGAGTACAGAGTGATTGGTCACTCACATTTGCATCCTATGTTTCCACCAATCCCTTCAAACCTAGCAGTCTGTGGGTTCTCTATCGGTTTCATTCTCCTGCATGATGTCAGCCCCACAAACACATTGCAACAAAGTAGAAGAATTCCAACTGACTTCTGCTGTGCACCTTCCAGAACAATTTCGAAATTTGAACTTGGTCTCCATGACAACCAGCATGCATGTAGGCCTTAATACTTGTCCCCTATGTAATTTGGAGCATCACACACAGGTACGGTGCATTTCGGGGCCCTAGGGCACCCCAAATGCATGGCAACGGCCCGTACATGCATGCCTACGTTCACTATCACTATGGGTCTGCACGCGTATGCGTACCCGTAGTGGTACAGACCGTACACACGCATCTACGCTCACTATCACTATGGGTCTGCACGCGTATGCGTACCCGTAGTGGTACGGACCGTACACACGCATCTACGCTCACTATCACTATGGGTCTGCACGCGTATGCGTACCCGTAGTGGTACGGGCCGTACACTTGCATGTACGCTCACTATCACTACGAGTACGCATACGCGTGCAGACCCATAGTGATAGTGAGCGTAGATGCGTGTGTACGGTCCGTACCACTACGGGTACGCATACGCGTGCAGACCCATAGTGATAGTGAGCGTAGATGCGTGTGTACGGTCCGTACCACTACGGGTACGCATAAGCGTGCAGACCCATAGTGATAGTGAGCGTAGATGCGTGTGTACGGTCCGTACCACTACGGGTACGCATACGCGTGCAGACCCATAGTGATAGTGAGCGTAGATGCGTGTGTACGGTCCGTACCACTACGGGTACGCATACGCGTGCAGACCCATAGTGATAGTGAGCGTAGATGCGTGTGTACGTCCCTATCACTATGGGTCTGCACGCGTATGCGTAGTCGTAGTGGTACGGACCGTACAAATGCCTGTACGCTCGCCATCACGATGGGTACACGTACGGCAGCACTCCCACAGTGATTTGGGAACATACACAGGCCCTCTTAGCAGCAGTACGGCGGTTTTTACACATCACTGTGGTGATAGGCGACACACAGGTAGGAATAGGGCGGACATACTTGTCCATGGATGGACATACTTGTCCAGGAATGGACATCAAGGCATCGTCTGTGCATTACTACATGTGTGGGGCACAGGTGTGACAGGCTGTGATGTGGAACATGCCTCCTGAGTGGAGAAGGCACCAGATGTATGATGAGATGTGTACAGGTGTACTGTGTGAGGGTGCAATGTGTGCCAGGCATGCCCTTGACTCCTTTGACATGTGTGCATGTCGGACTGCGCACTTGGGGTGAGCGTCACTGGCATGTCACGGACACCAACACACGGAAGTGTCCCATGATGCCCGGTACAGGGGTCATGACACATGACTTGTCACTACCCACAGTGCACAATGTGACTATGTCATTTATGTGTCCGGGATTTACATCAGGTTGATGTTGTAGCACCCTCAAAAGCTGCAGCCGTTGCAGCAACCAACATGTGTCTGTGTGTAGATTGTCATTGCACACTGTTCCGCACACCATGCCACATGTGTTATCGGATGTGAGGTGCACATGTATGCATGGGACACGGAGTAGCGTGACAAGGCCATGTCATCATCCTCACAAGGAATGTGTGGTGAGTCATGACATGTGCACCTTCATGGCAAGGTGTGTGGGCTGGACTAGTGTAATGTCATGTGACCTGTGGCTCCAGTGTTCCGCTACCAGTCTCTGCAATCGGCATCCCACTTCTGCTGATGTGTGGGTGTATGTCACTCCTGTCTTGCGTCGGGCTGTTCACTTGCACTGGGACACAGCTATTCCCATGGCGTGGCATGGGGAGGTTCTCAATCACCGTGTGTAGCTGGGTCTTGGAAGGAGTGTCACCTTGCATCCATACGTGTCCTGGGCATGTAGCACATACCTGACTCCATATGTAGCATATGTGTATTGACAGATTAACATGTGCTCAGTACATATGAATTGTTGTCGTAGTGCACTCACTCTTCCTTGTCACTTCCTCATTACTGCAGAGCACCGCCTCTTGCCCGGATAATTCCAGACTTGGCTGCCATGCAGGAGAATGACAGCATCCGGCTCTACCGCTTCACCCAACCGTTGATTCTGGAGTTGACGGCGAGACTGGCACCACACCTGCAACCGCTGCACAGGTATCCCACGGCACTGACACCCCAGCTGAAGGTAATGGCTGCCCTACATTTCCTTGCCACGGGTACCTTTCAATATACCATAGCTCATGTTGGTGGCATGTCCCAGAGCATGTTCAGCGGTGTGCTGCATGATTTCTTAGAGGCCATGTTGATTCACCTGGATGACTTCATCAAGTTCCCAACCCCTGAACAGATGACAGAGGTCAAGCGTGGATTCTATGCCCTGGGAGGGATGCCCCATGTCATTGGGTCCATAGATGGGACACATGTAGCTTTGGTACCACCACACGCACGGGAGGTGGCGTACCGAAATCGGAAGCACTACCACTCCATCAATGCCCTTGTGGTGTGTCTGTCCAACATGGTGATTTCACATGTCTGTGCTCGTTTCCCAGGATCAGCACACGATGCCTACATCATGAGGCGTAGCGGGATGCCTGATATGATGATGCAGCTGCGCAACGAACGGGCTTGTGTTGTTGGTGGGTACAGTCTGTCTGTCCTGTATTCTGTATAGCCGAGCAGCACGACCGCTTCGCCAGTTCTAACGATATCCATGTGCTTTCCATGTAGGGGACGCTGGCTATCCCAACATGCCTTGGCTGCTCACACCTCTCCGCAACCCCATCACGCCGGCCCAGCTCCGCTACAACACCGCACATGGCCGGACAAGGCGAGTGATAGAGAGGACGTTTGGCATGCTGAAGAGCCGATTCCGGTGCCTCCACAAGACCGGCGGCGCACTCCCATATGCCCCGGCGAAGGTTTGCAAGATCTTCATGGTCTGCTGCATGCTGCACAACATGGCAGTTGAAAGAGCTGTGCCACTCATCCTGAATCAACATGACGAGGACCATCCACCCGTGGAGGACGAAGGGCTTGGCAATGGGGCTAGTGATGTGGAGGATGTGGAGCCGCAAGAGGACATCCGGACTCGGCTCATACGCGACTTCTTTGCTTAGTGGTGAGTACCAGTGTCTGAGTGTGCACGCCTTGGTCCCCGTGTGGCATGTGTTGTGATGTGTGTCTCCACCTGCATGTATGGCACGTGAGTCAGAGGTGTGTGTGGGTGTGTCACTGGAGTGATGGTGGCAGTGATGGTAGTATTTCCCCAGTCATAATTGTGACCTAGCATGTTGTCATCCATACATGTGTCGAGTCAATGCACATGCAAGTGGCTGTGCTTTTTGTGGCTGACTTCTTGTGTGTCTCTCTTCCCCAGGTACCTGCGCATGCCATCTGCTGGTTGCATTGTTGTGGCACTGCTATTCCTCATGGACATGGCATCGTGGGCTGACTCAGCGTTACAGGCACGGACACGTTTGGAAGTCTCCATGGGGTAAGGGATGCATCTGGGGTGTATTGGGTGTGGCAGTTGTTCACGATGTGTGCACACTGCCCCGGTCGGGGTTTGGTTCCTATGCAGACATGTCGCATCCCCATGGGACACGACATGCAGCTGGGTACACCTGAATAGATGGGCTGCCTGGTTGTCAGTCATCAGTGATGGGATAGTGGATTGTGATGATGGCATCAATGTGTGTGACACTGCCCTCGGACACATACGGTTAGCATTGGCTTGACATGGCGTGGGACTTCCACATCAGCGGATCTATGGTGTATGGCAGGCTCTCCGTGTGCAGCTGTGGGTATTTAGCTGTTAGCCGACGCTTGTGTGCCAGTACCATGGCTATCACGCATTTGTGCTGCAGAAGGGGGGTGCCAGTGTTGGACCCACATGTTACTCCACATGATGTGTTCATGTGTACTTCAAGTTGCCTCTGCAATCCCGAAAACATGACTAATAAAGGTGTCCCTATGCCTCCAAGGTGCCTCTTCTCAGTCAATGCTGGTGTGTTGGCACGGTGCATCCTGCATGTCTGGCATGGTATTCCCTGATTGTGGCTATGTGTCAATGTGTCGAGTGGCAAGATGCAAGCTGTGTGTGTGTGCTGAGACTGTGTATTGGGCATGATGTCCATGACTGTGTGGGTATTGTGACATGTGCCATCCCCATGCATCCAACGTTGTCCATGACCCCATTCTCTGCATCCACCGGACTCAAGCTTGCAGGACATGGTTCTGCCACCTGTCTACACATACCTGGATGCCCCCCAGGACACTGGACAGGATCCCTGACCTCTGCGCATGACTGTTGCTGTACTCAATGTGTCTGTCAGCACGGTTGTTCGGCCACCCCCTCAGCTGGTTGTGCCCATCACGGGTGTGTATGGTGCTCCATGTCTGTCTTGCCTAATAAACTGTGACCCATGTGTCCTGTGCCAGACTCAGGCCCCAGGGTGTGGATGGTTGAAGAGAACAGATGACTCAGGCATGTTTAGACTTTACAAGACACATGTTAGGTAATAATGCTACCAGCAGGCATCTACTCTTAATAGTGTGATTTATTATTGGGGGGGGGGACAAAGTGAGGGGCTTTCCGGGATTAGGGAATCCAAAGTTCAGTAGGGGAGTTGGTGTCCTTGCCATTGGAAATCCTCAGAGTCCATGCCACAGTCTTTGTCAACATTGGTCAGCCAGTGACCAGCAGGGCCATGTGGCAGAGAATGTCTCTTGATGCTGTGATGCTGTTGCTCCAGTGGGCCAGGTGCCAGGCCAGGTGTCCTGGGAGATGGTGATGTAGCAGCCACCCTCACGGTCCTTTCCGTGGACGACCCGGCCTCCTGCGGGGAACCTCACCAGCAGGCCGTGACGACGTCTGGGATGCTCCGTCGGATGCTTCCTCCTCCTCCTCCTGATCCCTCCCTGTGGGTGGTGATGTTCTCCGCCTTCTGGCACAGGGAGGGTCGGCCATGGTGTCGGCCATCCGACGGAGTGTAGCGTGAATCCCCTGGAACGCCGTCACTTGCTCAGCCTGTCTGTCCTCCATCCTCCGTTGGTGTACCAGTAGACAGGCATGTAGCTCCGCATGTTGCTGGGCCTGCTGGGTCTTAATCTCATCGAGGCTCCCCTTGATCTCAGTGAGGGTGGACACAACCTGGGCCATGCCCGTGGTGTCCTGCCGGTATGAGTCCAGGATGTTACGGACATGGGAAAATACCGGATCCCCAGCCAACTGGTCAGGCTCGCGCCTCCGCCGTCCTCCACTCCCACCACCCCTGCCCACTTGCGCCTGGCCTGCACTTGTGGGCACATCGGGTCTCCGGGACCCCTGAGGGGTGGCATTGGCGTTGTCGCCTGCCTCCTCCTGGGTGCCCGGGACACCGTGTCCCTCCTGGCCAGCCTGGCTGCATTGTGGTGTTGGGGCAGGGATCCTGGGTGTCTCCTGGGATGTGGCAGGAGTGGGGGTGGTGGTTGGCACAGTTGTACCTGACGCAGGTGCTGCAGGTGGTTGGACACCAGAGGGGCCAGGTTGGTCGGGGTCGTCCGCAGAGTGGTGAGAGTGGTCGCTGCCGGTGGGATCGGTCTCCTGCAGATCCGGGTCCTGTGAGTGTTCCCCCCCAGTGTTGGGGGGTGCACCACGACGTTGACCTGTGTGTGAGAGAGACAATGTTAATTTTGGTCCATGCAACATCCATGTTTCATCCGTTTCAAAGTTGGCACATTTCCTCTTGGAATTAGGATCTGTCTTGCATTCCACTCACAGTGCACTTGTGCATGGGTGTGTCCCTTGGGCACCAATTTGGCCCCTTTAACTATGTGTGGCACAGTCTTACTTGCTGCCTCAAGTGTGACTGCAGTCAGCAGTGGAGTGTGCAGGTGTGGCGAGCCATGCATTTGCGCCTTCCTTGTAGCACTGTACATGTGCACATGGAGTGGATCCACACACTTATATGATGCAGGTAGCTGTCCTTGTGCTCGTGTACAGGTTGTGACATGGCCCTGCGTTTTGCCATGGTGAAGAGGGGGGGTTCTGGCACTGGCCACCCTTGTCTACATGCATGCAGTCTACCTGCTGACGAGCAGCCATTCGCACACGCCACACGGCTGATTTGCTCTCCCTGTGTCTCCCTCCATCTCTGTCCCCCTCTCCCTCCCTCTCAGTCCCCCTCTCCCTCCCTCTGTGTCCCCCTCTCCCTCCCTCCGTGTGTCAGCCTCCTCTCTCTGTCCGTCTCCCTCCATCTCTGTCCCCCTCTCCCTCCATATCTGTCCCCCTCTCCCTCCCTCCGTGTGTCAGCCTCCTCCCTCTGTCCGTCTCCCTCCCTCTCTGTCCCCCTCTCCCTCCCTCTCTGTCCCCCTCTCCCTCCCTCTCTGTCCCCCTCTCCCTCCCTCTGTGTCCCCCTCTCCCTCCCTCCGTGTGTCACCCTCTGTCACCTCAGCCCAGCTTCCTGGGCACACACTGTTAGCAGATCTTTGAGTGGCCCTTGGCTTGTTGATGTGAGTTTGTTTCTGATCTCCAGGCACCCATTTGGTGTGATGTGTGTCTGTGCGCTGCTGCTGTGGTGGTGTGTGCTGCCACTCTTTCACAATGTTGGCTGTTCATTAGCTGCCGTCATGTGCAAACCAGTGCCTTCACCCCCATGTGTTGATGCAAGGCATCCGGCATTTGCTGGCAAGTCATTCCTGTGTTGGGACACACTGTTTGTCTGGCTGTGACCTAGGCCATATGGGCAGAGGGCATTGTTGTCTGCTTTGGAGTCGCACTATGTGATTTTTGGTGCCCAGCCTCCCGCCATCCGGGTTACCGTGTCATGTGTTGTTGTCTTCTGTGGCCTGTGACTTGACATTGTCCAGCTGGGTGCATGGGGCATGGTGGCAGCAGTGGCATGTGCCTGCTCATGGAGTGTGGTTGAGTCATGCGATGGCTTGTGGTGGTTGCGTGCCTGTTAGTGATTTTGGTTGTGGTTGCAGTTCCCCCCATGTGAGGTGCGTTGTTTGTGTACTCACCCGGGTCTCGGAGTCCTTCTAATCCTTCAACTGCCTCCACCGGCAGTATGGCCATCACCCTCTCCTCCCAGGGATGGTACTGTACGGCTCTGCGGGAGGGCCCTCCTCCGGTGGCGTTGGCCTGGTCGTGTTCCTCCTGCCTCTTGGCTCTGACCCTCCTCCGCAGATCGTACCACCTGTTCTGGCAATCCTGCTTGGTCCTCCTGGTGTCCGCAACGGCATTCACAGCATCGACGATGGTCTGCCACATGGCTGTTTTGGCTGCCAGGCTGGTGCTTCTGACCAATGTTCCAAAGATCTGTGGCTCGACTCTGAGGATTTGATCAACAAGGACCTCCAACTCTCGGTGACTGAACTTTGGATTCTTGGTAGTGGGCATGGTGAGGGGTGTGGGTGGGGATGGTGTGGGTGTGGGGGGTGTGTGGATGTTGGGGGGGGGTGTGGATGGTTGTGTGTGTGTGTGAATGTGATGAGAGGGTGTTTGTGAGGGTGGTCGTGTGAAGGTGTGCAAGTGTAAGGTGTGGTGTAGCTTGTAGTCTGGTTCTGTGGTGTCTGGCAGCAGTGAGTCTGTTGCAAAGGATCATGGTTTGTGTGTGTGGGCCCTTTTTATTGGTCCATGGGTGGGTGTGGCAGTGTTTGAAGTTTGGGTGGGTGTGTTATAAGGAGTGGTGGTGTATTGGGCCTCTGTTTGTTTTTGGCAGTTGCAGGTCAGTGATTGTGTTATTTTAGTGGTTGTTGGCCATGTTTAGTGGCTTTGTGCCTTTCGAATGGTGTATTCTTGTGTTGTTTTGTTTTGTCCTGGTTGTGTACGTGCGTTTTGAGCGTGTGTACGGTGTGTACATGGGCCATTTGGTTGTACGATGATGTCCTTGTGTGTGGCTTTGTACGACTCGTACATGCGGTTGTGATGTTGGGGCATGGGGTGCGCTCCGTACTTAGGAGGTTGTGTTGGGGGTGCGCCAGGAACTACTGGGGTGTACATAGACGGTGGTACGACACGTACAGGGGTGGGGGGGTGTACATTGACGGTGGTACGACACGTACTGGGGTGGGGGTACGACTGGAACGTACTGGGGTGTAGGTACACGGGGGGTATGACACGTACTGGGGTGGGGGTGGGGCTCGAACCTACTGGGGTGTAGGTTCACGGTGGTACGACACGTACTGGGGTGGGGGTACGACTGGAACGTACTGGGGTGTAGGTACACGGGGGGTATGACACGTACTGGGGTGGGGGTACGACTGGAACGTACTGGGGTGTAGGTACACGGGGGGTATGACACGTACTGGGGTGGGGGTGGGGCTCGAACGTACTGGGGTGTAGGTTCACGGTGGTACGACACGTACTGGGGTGGGGGTACGACTGGAACGTACTGGGGTGTAGGTACACGGGGGGTATGACACGTACTGGGGTGGGGGTACGACTGGAACGTACTGGGGTGTAGGTACACGGTGGTACGACACGTACAGGGGTGGGGGGGTGTACATTGACGGTGGTACAACACGTACTGGGGTGGGGGTACGACTGGAACGTACTGGGGTGTAGGTACACGGGGGGTATGACACGTACTGGGGTGGGGGTGGGGCTCGAACGTACAGGGGTGTAGGTTCACGGTGGTACGACACGTACTGGGGTGGGGGTACGACTGGAACGTACTGGGGTGTAGGTACACGGGGGGTATGACACGTACTGGGGTGGGGGTACGACTGGAACGTACTGGGGTGTAGGTTCACGGTGGTACGACACGTACTGGGGTGGGGGTACGACTGGAACGTACTGGGGTGTAGGTACACGGGGGGTATGACACGTACTGGGGTGGGGGTACGACTGGAACGTACTGGGGTGTAGGTACACGGTGGTACGACACGTACAGGGGTGGGGGGGTGTACATTGACGGTGGTACGACACGTACTGGGGTGGGGGTACGACTGGAACATACTGGGGTGTAGGTACACGGGGGGTATGACACGTACTGGGGTGGGGGTGGGGCTCGAACGTACTGGGGTGTAGGTTCACGGTGGTATGACACGTACTGGGGTGGGGGTACGACTGGAACGTACTGGGGTGTAGGTACACGGGGGTATGACACGTACTGGGGTGGGGGTACGACTGGAACGTACTGGGGTGTAGGTTCACGGTGGTACGACACGTACTGGGGTGGGGGTACGACTGGAACGTACTGGGGTGTAGGTACACGGGGGGTATGACACGTACTGGGGTGGGGGTACGACTGGAACGTACTGGGGTGTAGGTACACGGTGGTACGACACGTACAGGGGTGGGGGGGTGTACATTGACGGTGGTACGACACGTACTGGGGTGGGGGTACGACTGGAACGTACTGGGGTGTAGGTACACGGGGGGTATGACACGTACTGGGGTGGGGGTACGACTGGAACGTACTGGGGTGTAGGTACACGGGGCTATGACACGTACTGGGGTGGGGGTGGGGCTCGAACGTACTGGGGTGTAGGTTCACGGTGGTACGACACGTACTGGGGTGGGGGTACGACTGGAACGTACTGGGGTGTAGGTACACGGGGGGTATGACACGTACTGGGGTGGGGGTACGACTGGAACGTACTGGGGTGTAGGTTCACGGTGGTACGACACGTACTGGGGTGGGGGTACGACTGGAACGTACTGGGGTGTAGGTACACGGGGGGTATGACACGTACTGGGGTGGGGGTACGACTGGAACGTACTGGGGTGTAGGTACACGGTGGTACGACACGTACAGGGGTGGGGGGTGTACATTGACGGTGGTACGACACGTACTGGGGTGGGGGTACGACTGGAACGTACTGGGGTGTAGGTACACGGGGGGTATGACACGTACTGGGGTGGGGGTACGACTGGAACGTACTGGGGTGTAGGTACACGGGGCTATGACACGTACTGGGGTGGGGATACGACTGGAACGTACTGGGGTGTAGGTACACGGGGGGTATGACACGTACTGGGGTGGGGGTGGGGCTCGAACGTACTGGGGTGTAGGTTCAGGGTGGTACGACACGTACTGGGGTGGGGGTACGACTGGAACGTACTGGGGTGTAGGTACACGGGGGGTATGACACGTACTGGGGTGGGGGTACGACTGGAACGTACTGGGGTGTAGGTACACGGTGGTACGACACGTACAGGGGTGGGGGGTGTACATTGACGGTGGTACGACACGTACTGGGGTGGCGGTATGACTGGAACGTACTGGGGTGTACCTAGACGGGTGGGGGTATACATACACGGGGGGTACGTGTCGGACGTACGGGGGCTGGGGGGAGTGTTGGGCGCGTATGCGGGCACATGTCTCCATGGTTGCTATAGGTGTTCGGTGCGGACGGTGTTTTTTCCATACGGTTGTACGCTCGGACGCACGGGATGGATCGTGATTCCTCGGTCGCACTTGGCTTTTCACGTTTGTAAGGTAAATCGTCCGAGGACGTGTCGGACACATTTTCCGACCCGAGGACGTGTGGGGAATGATTCCCAGTGCGGTTTGTATGGACTTTTTACCATGCGAATCGTGATTGCCAGTTCGTACGGCACTTGTACGATTCGTACGGTAAAAAGACCCGATACGAGTCGCACGGGGAATTTTTTACCGGATCGTGATCGGCACCCAAGTGTAGAATATGCCACTAACATAAGTTTTGCACATCAAATAAAACTTCTAACAGCCCTAGCTTATGTACCAACCACAGATGTTGCAGAACATTACAATCTTTTATTAGAAAGTCCATTCTACAAACAAAATGAAGTAAAGTTATCTCCCCTCTTAGATTATTTTGAGGATACCTGGGTGGGGAGACTACACAGATCAGGCCATAGACGTCAGCCCAAGTTCCAAATACCTTGGTGGAATGTATATGTAAGTACACTCAACCAACAAGCCAAAACTAACAACGCCGTCGAGGGCTGGCATAATGCATTCCTAACTGCTACTGGGAGAACAACTCCAACACTACAAAAACTACTAATTGCCATACAAAAGGAACAAAGTTTCCAAGAATTAAGAATGCAACAATCTGTCCTACAATTAAAACCAAAACAGTCTAGACAAACTACTCAAATGTATAATTACCTACAACAACAGGTACAGCTATACCCATCCACAAGAGGACTTGAGTACTTAAATATAATAGCTCAAACTCTCTTCTAAACCCTTTCCTAAATATTAACCCACAATTCTACTAAAACAACTATCACAACATAAATAAAACACTTTATTATATCACATATTTAATTATGTGGTCTAAAATATATACATCAATTATATGGACATATATTTAGACAACATAATTAAACAAACCAAGTACACAACAACAATATTAAATATATAAGGTTTGGCCACCAACAATAAAAATATTTAAATGAACTTACCTGTGTAGTTGCTCCAATGGGATAATAACATTCCTTCCAAATAAATCCAGGGAGTTCAAAATCCATAGGTATCCAAAAAAAAATCCCAATAAAATGTAAAAATACAACTGTTTATCGAAAACAACGTCTACGCAAAAAAACGACTATCCATTAACCATAAAAATCCCGAAAAATATTAAAAAGGTAAATAACCGCTCCTGGAAACCCGAACAATAAAGGAAGTGTAAAATAAACATTAGTAAACACAACTAATACACACTTCCTTTAAAAAAAATAAGGTGTTTGAAACCGACGAAAATATCTTCTCCGTAAAACCTACAAAAGAGAAACAAACATTCCCACCCACCCACAAACACACAAAACGCACCTAAAAACATCACTACAAACGTTATTCAAACACTATAAAACTTTAACACACCGAAATAACAAAACACTAACAAAGCCACAAACACGGAACACAACGTAAATTATAAAACCGTATACAAACTATTACTAACACCCTAACTTCTAAAACATCAATCAATACACACTTATTACAACATTACTACTTCCACAAAACACTTAAAACTATTTAATAATAAAGAAAATAACTCTTACCTTCTCAAACGCGAAACAGCTCCGGACCGCGACCTGGATTCGACCAAAATAACCCAAAACAACAGCGAGCGGTTACAAAATAAAAGACCCAAACAAACATAACAACTAAAAAAATACCAATAAATGGCCTAACTATTTATTTAACATTACACATTACTTTAAAAATTAGTAAAACATTAGAATACAATACTCAAAAAGAATACCTAATTTTTGTCTCCACGTGAAAATTCTTTAACGTATAAAAATAAATATAATAAATAAAATATTTTTATTAATATATCAATAAAACAGTATATATTAACAAAATAAATAGATGAACATGATATAATTAATATATTGTATCTACAACATACCAAAAAAATATTTTACAAAATACATATTCTAAAATGTTAACAATTTCAATATTAAATATATAATATAAATATTAATAATTAAAATATATTAGTCATATATTTCAAAACATACAATTTCTTATAAATTCGAATAAATTCTAAAAAATTTCAGAGTACACAATATAAATTTATAAATATTATACAGCTATAAAAATCTGATTTTTTAATTTTTATTTATTTTGTGTGTTCATATATTCATGTCCAAAATATACATTAAACAAATATATATCCATTATAAAAAAATTATAACTATAATACAAATGTTAAATATTAATTATTTTATTACATGTTTATTTCAATGATTTAATTATTAGAATATGCGTAATAATAAACAAAATTTTCTCTCTAATGAATATACATTCCAACAACTATAAAATAAATATTATTTTCCTTTCTACTATTTAATAAAAAAAATTTGGAATTTGCATTCTGATATAACTTCTATCTTTTATCCAACCAAAACTAAAATCTACAGATTTTTTGTAAATTAAATCCAATTAATTTAACTATTCCTATTCAACTCTATAATTAATTCTAATATTTGCTATTTACCAAACTTAATTAACATACTACTCCCACTACATACTGAACTTAATTAATTTACTATTCTCAGTCCAATCTATATTTAATTAGGGTAGATGCTGGACACTGAACTTAAATAATTTACTATTCCCACTCTAGTCTATATTTAATTAAGATAAGTGCTGGACACTGAACATAATTAATTTACTATTCTCACTCCAACCTATATTTAATTAGAGTATGTGCTGGACACTGAACTTAATTAATTTACTATTCTCACTCCAACCTATATTTAATTAGAGTATGTGCTGGACACTGAACTGAATTAATTTACTATTCCCACTCCAATCTATATTTAATTAAGATAAGTGCTGGACACTGAACTTAATTAATTTACTATTCTCACTCCAAACTATATTAAATTACAGTAGGTGCTGGACAATGAACTTAATTAATTTACTATTCCCACTCCAATCTATATTTAATTAAGATAAGTGCTGGACACTGAACTTAATTAATTTACTATTCTCACTCCAAACTATATTAAATTACAGTAGGTGCTGGACAATGAACTTAATTAATTTACTATTCCCACTCCACTCTATATTTAATTAAGATAAGTGCTGGACACTGAACTTAATTAATTTACTATTCTCACTCCAACCTATATTAAATTAGAGTAGGTGCTGGACACTGAACTAAATTAATTTACTATTCCCACTCCATTCTATATTAAATTAAAATAAGTGCTGGACACTGAACTTAATTAATTTACTATTCTCACTCCAACCTATATTTAATTATAGTATGTGCTGGACACTGAACGGAATTAATTTACTATTCCCACTCCAATCTATATTTAATTAAGATAAGTGCTGGACACTGAACTTAATTAATTTACTATTCTCACTCCAAACTTTATTAAATTACAGTAGGTGCTGGACAATGAACTTAATTAATTTACTATTCCCACTCCACTCTATATTTAATTAAGATAAGTGCTGGACACTGAACTTAATTAATTTACTATTCTCACTCCAACCTATATTAAATTAGGGTAGGTGCTGGACACTGAACTAAATTAATTTACTATTCCCACTCCAGTCTATATTAAATTAAAATAAGTGCTGGACACTGAACTTAAGTAATTTACTATTCTCACTCCAACCTATATTTAATTAGAGTATGTGCTGGACACTGAACTTAATTAATTTACTATTCTCACTCCAACCTATATTTAATTAGAGTATGTGCTGGACACTGAACTGAATTAATTTACTATTCCCACTCCAATCTATATTTAATTAAGATAAGTGCTGGACACTGAACTTAATTAATTTACTATTCTCACTCCAAACTATATTAAATTACAGTACGTGCTGCACAATGAACTTAATTAATTTACTATTCCCACTCCAGTCTATATTTAACTAAGATAAGTGCTGGACACTGAACCTAATTAATTTACTATTCTCACTCCAACCTATATTAAATTAGGGTAGGTGCTGGACACTGAACTAAAATAATTTACTATTCCCACTCCAGTCTATATTAAATTAAGATAAGTGCTGGACACTAAACTTAATAAATTTAGTATTCTCACTCCAACCTATATTTAATTAGAGTATGTGCTGGACACTGAACTTAATTAATTTACTATTCTCACTCCAACCTATATTTAATTAGAGTATGTGCTGGACACTGAACTGAATTAATTTACTATTCCCACTCCAGTCTATATTTAATTAAGATAAATGCTGGACACTGAACTTAATTAATTTACTATTCTCACTCCAACCTATATTACATTAGAGTAGATGCTGGACAGTGAACTTAATTTATTTACTATTCCCACTCCAATCTATATTTAATTAAGATAAGTGCTGGACACTGAACAAAATTAATTTACTATTCTCACTCCAAACTATATTAAATTACAGTAAGTGCTGGACAATGAACTTAATTAATTTACTATTCCTACTCCAGTCTATATTTCATTAAGATAAGTGCTGGACAGTGAACTTAATTAATTTAATATTCTGACTGAAATCTATATTTAATTATGGGATTTGTTAAATTCTAAAATATATTTAAATTTTCTAAATATTTTTATTTTTTAATTAAAAAATATATAAACATTTTAAATTAACTTCCCACCCTTATCCCCTATAACCCAACATTCCGCTCCTAAAATTATTTGTAACATTCTAAATTAAAGTTACAATTTCTAAATGTTTTTAAAAAAAAAATTAACAAATATATAAACATTTTTAAAACACTTCCCACCCTTATCCCCTATTAACCAACATCCCACTCCTAAAATTATTAGTAAAATTCTTAATTTATTTTACAATTTCTAAATTTTTATTTTTTTTAAATTAACAAATATATAAACATTTTTAAAAAACTTCCCACCCTTATCCCCTATAAACCAACATCCTGCTCCTAACAATTGTTCTAAAATTCTAAATTTAATTTACAATTTCTAAATAAATTTTAAATTTTTTTAAACAATATATAAACATTTTTAAAACACTTCCCACCCTTATCCCCTATAAACCAACATCCCGCTCCTAAAATTTTATTTAAAATTCTACATTTACTTTACAATTTCTAAATTAATTTTTTTTTAAATTAAACAATATATAAACATTTTTAAAACACTTCCCACCCTTATCCCCTATAAACCAACATCCCGCTCCTAAAATTATTTCTAAAATTCTAAATTTAATTTACAATTTCTAAATAAATTTTAAAAAAATTCAAACAATATATAAACATTTTTAAAACACTTCCCACCCTTATCCCCTATAAACCAACATCCCGCTCCTAAATTTTTTTTTTAAATTCTAAATTTAATTTACAATTTCTAAATTATTATTTTTTTTAAATTAAACAATATATAAACATTTTTAATACACTTCCCACCCTTATCCCCTATAAACCAACATCCCGCTCCTAAAATTAAATATACATTTCACATTTTAAATAAAATTTACTAATTAAATTTTACAATATATTAAAAAAATAAATTAACTTTTTTAAAACACTCCCCACCCTTATCCCCTATAACCCAACATCCCGCCCCTAAAACAATATAAATATTTCTCATATTATATACATTTTAACTATTTATACAAACAACTTCAAAATATTTACTAAACACACAATGACGATATTTTCACATGTCGATATTACTTACATCGACATATAAGTAAAAAAAAAAAACGATATTTTTCACATCGATATTAGCTATTTCGATATTTTGGACATTCGATATTTTTGACTCGATATTTATGTCCCTCGATATTAAAAAGTCGATATATAGACTGCTCACCTGTCTATCACTCACTACCACTCTCAATAACTGCCTCACTCCCAAAAACATACTCTAAATCACTCTCTCTAACTCACTCTCACAATTTGGCTCTCACTAAATCAAAATCACCAACTCACTCACAAAAACTCATTCTCAATTACTCAGTATCAATAACTCACTTACTAACATACTCTTTCTTACAAACTATCACTAACAAACTAGCAATAAATAACTCTACAAATCACTCGAACTAATTTACTCTCCCAATCTCTCTCAATAACAAAATCACTAACTAACTCACAACCTCACTATCGCTCACTTAATCTCACTAAACCTTTCTCACTAACTCACTGTCACTAACTCACTCTCACTAACAAACTCACGATAAAAACTCTCACTTAACTAATATCGCTAACAAAGTCTCATTTGTACTAACTTAATTACTCACTATCTATCACTAACTAAAAAACGTACTCTTCCAATCACTCTCAATAACTAACTCACCCACTCTCGCTCACTTATTACCTAACTCTCACACTCTCTCTCACTAACAAACTCTCACACTATCTTTCACAAACTAACACACTCACTCACACTAAATAACTAACGCTCTAACTTACTAACACATACACACTCACAGTAACAAACTCTCAGTTACAAAAACACCCTGTATCTCTCAGACAATAACATACTCTCAGTAATAAACTTTCTCACTCTCTCACTAACTAACCATCACATTCTCACAATAACTACATTAACAAAACACTTGCAAAATGCAAAAAAGCATATCAATAGATCTAGCCTTACACACATTATAACTGTTTAGCCATTCAAAAAGTAATATTGTTTCATCAATATTATTAAACTGCATAACTAAATACTTAAAAGGTCAAAAAAGCCATACATATTAGCTATCCATTTGCATAGCCAATAGGTCTCGCATTTGGGACATTATAAGTATTGAGGTATGCAGCACAATATCCTTGCTGCAACAACATCAACCGTTGCATAGATAAACACGTATAAGGTCCCAAAAGCGAGATCTATTGGCTATGCTCAAGCTTGTTCCTTCTTTTGTTGTGCCAGTGCTGTGAAGAACGAGCAAAGTGCTGCATAGCACCAGCAAACTGCATTGTCAAAGCCATACGGTCCAAAAAGTGAGGCCTATTGACATTGCCAAGGCCTGTTAGAAGTATTATTGCACTATAGAGGTTGGGGTTTTTGAGAAAATACTCATTGGAAACCTATGCTTTTACCAATTGCCGGACCCAGTTATGGCGGTCATCTTATGGAGTTTGTTAAGATCATGTACAAGCCAAGGGCAGACTATATAAATCTCCCACCTGTGCGAGGTCTTTCTAAATACGCTCACAGTGTGTTTGTTTGTGCCTAACTTTTTTAAATAACAGTTATAGCTGTTTTTTTAGCCTTTTACATTTGTGAATTCTATTGGGAGTCCTTATTAGAAATAATATTGTACTACTGCACTTTCAGGGTTTTGAAAGAATACTCACAATTTCAGCTTTATCTGATTGGTTAGAGCCCCTTGTTACGTTCGTCCTAGGAAGTTTCCATTCACGCTCTACTAATGTCTGCTTAGATGTAGGTGGACTATACAAAGATCAGTCTGAGCATCTGTGCACAGATGCCGCTCTGGTGGCACTGCGAGTAAGACAAACCTTTCTGTGCCCTGGAAGTATTGCCTGCTTGGTAATACTGCCCCTCTGTTTTCATATCCTATAATCCTCCTCCTTCCAGGACCCCACAGCTGCTCTCCTGGTGTTAAACCCATTAAAATACACTCAACTAGGGGGGAAAAAACTCTAATGTCAGAAATGGGTGTCTGTGAGGTGTTGAGCGCTCATATAGTAAGTAATAACAACTAAACAAGAGACCAGGGTCAGAGCTTAAAGAGGTCCAGCACCAAGTATTGCTAAATAATTGGCCTATTAAGTAAACATTGGGTCACGGTGCAATAGGTCTAGGATGTGACCCACATACATCCCAAAAAGGTGATAAAAAACCACCGTTATCCAAGACTGAGAGTTAACCCCGCACACAATTGCTTTGCCTTGACAAGGCAAAGCAATTGTGTGGTGATTTTAACAAATAACGGAATATGAGCCTATAATAAAAGATTTTCTACGACTACAATCAAGATACATGACTGTGTGACTTTTTTGCTTGGGAAGTTATTCATTTGTTTATATATTGTGTTTACTCATCAGAACAAGTTATACTATGACAGCCATATAAATAGACAATATTTCGCTCGGGTGCGGGGTTAACTCTCAGTAAGTAATAAAATGCGTGCTTTATAGATCAGGGTTTTCGCCCACGGTGAGTTCAATGACGGGGAGAAACACCCCACTCCCCTGGTAAAATAGCTAGGTATTTAAAGCACACACCATTCAAATCAATTACAGTTTTGTTATATAACAGACAGAATTAGTGATGAGCAAAGGAGATTTCATTTCTTTTTTCCTTTTCGTCGGTGTTGTATTTTCTTTTCTTCAGTTGACCTTCTTTTAGCCAACACATGTTTTGTCGTTTACTGGGAGATATCGCTCAGACTCCGTCAGGGCTGGTCTGTTGAAAGAGTTCAGTGGTCAGACCTCTTGCCTAGAATATTCAGCATAGGAGGTCGGTAAGTCCATATATCCTGGGTAAATCTATATCCGATATGTGGAATGGCCTCAGGATCCAATGGTTTGAAGTCAAGGGATGGTATTCCCTGTAATAATGGGGCTAAGACGTCACCTTATATTGAATCGTGTTGGCGGGAGTATAAACTGTGTACACAATAAGGAGCTCTAGAGTGAAAGAAACCCAGGTCGCCCTCCACTCAAACAGTCCGTCGCTACAAAGACCTAGGTTTCAGAAGGTTTTAATGCCATACAGATTGGTTCTAACCTTATAGGTCTTTAGTACTCCCCCTATTCGGAAACTCTTTTGGGGTAGTTGCCAACTAGTTAGCTACCTTCACTTTATTAAAAAACAAAAACGATAAACGGTTTTACTCAAAGCAGTCTCCCAAATGATCGTAAAGGTGTCTAAACTCATGTGTAGTACACCTGAGGTTTCTCAATTCGATTGTCTAGTGAGAGAACCGTGAATAAACACATGGATGTGCAAAAAATGTGAAAGAGACGTGATGGCACCTCACGTGCGCAACCCCAATTGAGCCTGCTGGCTGGTACTCGTCAGCTTTGCCCACTCTTCTCATCATCGGTAGCCATCACGCTCCAAAATAATAACGAGGTGTCCAAAAGATAAAGCCAAAACAAAAACAAGTGGTGCGACTTAATAGTGATGATTAAAAAGTGAAACAGGTACACCCACTATAGGCTCAAACTTTATTCCACCTTAGGAGTGCACCTACTTCAATACTTAAAAAGGTTGCTAGATATGCATACTCTTCTTATATGCCAACATGTTTCATCGCCTGGAGTCTTTCTGGCGATTTCGTCAGGGCAACAACAATCGCTTGGCACACGATAGGGACACTTCTTAAAATCACATTTGGAGACTGCCAAAAGTAAAAAACATACACACACAACACTTAACTATGGTGTTCATCCCTTCTTCCTAGATCAACCCGGGCTCTATTGCGTGTATCTATGAAACGTTACTACCTTACCCTCGTAGAGCCTTGGCCTCGCGTACCAGCTCAGTCAATGAGGTCACCAGTAGGCTCCTTATGTGAGTCCTCGTGGTTTTGTGTGGCATTCCACCGTAATGCCAATCTGTTAATAATTTTAAAAAATTACTCAGAATATTCTTGTGTGGAAGCTCTGTTTGTCAATTACAATACCTCACTTATCGCCAGTGTCATACTACTCAGACCAAACTCTAGCTACTCCCACTCTCATCTTCTCTCTCTATGTTTATCAATACTTCGACCTGCATGCTCTATTTCAGCCTATTATATGGTCGCCCTCGCCATGCCGATGTTCGTATGTCTTCGTATACTCAAAAAATCATGTCAGACTGCTAGTATACCCTCTGAAATGCAATCGCCCTCTCTCATCGGCAGGCAAGCCCCGTTCTATACTTAGAAATGAGTCATGCTCGGACTAGTTCATAACCCGGTCTCTCACATTGTTAGGAAATAACTTCATGGCCTCTAACCCTGAAACAAATGTAACATGCTGGCGCCCTCCCCTCATACATCACACCTCCTTACCACCCAAAGCCTCACGGAGCTCCTTATCTCCGCCGGTCACCGGTGTTGTGATCCCGTGGCTAATTTATACTTCCGCCCCCTACGCGTCCTCCTCGGCGCGGAGCTAGATTGGGCGCCATCTTGGAATGGGGTTGTGTGAGTGTATCTCCGATAAAGCGTTCAGCGCCCTGAGCCTCGAAGTGGGTGTCTTTTTACAGTGGGATCGTACACCTGAATTTAGATTGTGCCCCGATGTATTGGTTAATGCTTTTCAATAAGTTCTAACCCAGAACACAAATTCCCCACATAGGGACCTCCTCATAACAGGGCAAAAACATGCGCCATCTTGGATAGGGGAGACTCGTGTATGTCTAAAGTTTTGCTATTTAGCGTCAAAATTCTCAGATTGAGTTTGGATTGCTCTGAGGTGATGTCTTTTATGTATAGCGTAATCTCCGACCCACCATTTGTGGTATTGTGGCATAATACAAGTATAGTTGAATCTAAAAAAGGGGGGGGGCTATTGCCCACATGCACATTCCTCTTGAGAGTTTGCCGCAATCTAGGTAACGCAATGGTCTAAGAAGCATCAATGTAATCACTCGCAGGATCCCCCAACATGATGCCACTTGATGCGTGTATCAGTGAGTTTAAGAAGGCCCTTGCCCACATAAGTATAGCAACACATCCTCCTCTTGGGAGTTTGGCAAAATCTAGGTAACGCTGGAGTCTAAGGCACTGGTGTACCAATGTAGTCCATCTCAGGGTCCCCCAACAAGACCACAAGCCTAGGAGATATCTTACGTCCATAAATAGATCTTAGGTATTAATGTGGATGGTATATTGCTGTCTGTCACTGTTATTTGGTATTGCCCAATAGGGTCCAAATAGGGATTGGCGGGGGTGAGCTTTGCTCGCTAATGTAGATGTATCTGTGCTTTAAATACTCAGTATCTCGCCTTACCCCATTCGATTTGGTCGTTCAATCCCTCTCGGTCGGACTTCTCTTGGAAAATCCATCTCGCTTCCTTCGAAGCCAAGATTTCTTCCACATTTTGAGGCGAGCCCATCATTCTCTCCAAGACCACCCAGGTGAAGGTGTGTTTGGTGTGATGGCAGTGTTGTACCAACTTTGTCGTTAACTTGCCTGCTCTAATGGTGCTAAGGTGTTCTTGCATTCTAATTTTCACCTTCCTGGTAGTTAGTCCTATGTATTGAAGGTTACATTGGCAGGTTAACCTGTATACCACATTGGCAGTGTTGCAGTTACTAAAATACTTCAAGTACCAGGTTTTTCCTGACTTTAGAACTACACTTTGGGTTTTCTTCGTAAGTACACAAACTGAACACGACCCACACGGGTGGTGGCCAGGGGGGATGGACGACTCGGTGAACTTCTGTTCCACTTTAACCCGTGAATGCACCAGTTTATCACCCAGGTTGCTAGATCTTTTAAAAGCAAACCTGGGTGGGGGCATCTTGAAGTCCTCAGTGGACAGCAACGCCCAATGTTTACGAATGGACTGTCGGATCTTCGTGGCTAACGGGTCGAATGTCATGACTACCGGGAGGCAGTCTTCTGTAGTTTTTTCGTTCTTTTGCAGCAAAACACTCCGGGGGGTGTTCATTGCCCTTTTTCTAGCCTGTCTGATGGTCTTCCGTGGGTATTGTCTCATTTCTAGTTTGGCACAGAGTTCTTTGGACTGGTCCAAGAATGTAGTAGTCGAAGTACAGTTCCTGCGGTACCGAAGAAATTGACCAACAGGAAGGTTATCCCTGAGTGCTCTAGGGTGGTACGACCTGTAGGAAAGGAGAGAGTTCTTGTCTGTAGGCTTTTGATGTACTTTGGAACATAGCCTGCCCCCATCTGCATAAATGTCTAAATCCAGATACACTGCTGTGTGATTGCTATGATTCCATGTGAACCTCAGACTGGCATCCTGATGGTTAAGCCAGTTCAGAAATTGTAATAAACCATCCTCTAGACCTGACCAGACGCAGAGAATATCGTCAATATATCTCTTCCAGATACGGATGTTACTCTGGAAGTGATTTGACTGATGGTATATGACGTGCTCCTCGAACTGGCCCACATAGATACAGGCCAAGCTCGGCGCCATCGTTGCGCCCATAGATGTGCCCGTAGTCTGCAGATACATAGTGTCCTTATAGCAGAAATAGTTTCGTGTGAGGGCCAGTTCTATGAATTGTAGTATGAAAGATTGTGGAGCATCATAAAACCACTCCTGTGCCTTAAGCGCATGCGCTGCTGCCACCAACGCTGCATCCTGTGGTATACAGGTATAGAGTGACTCTATATCGATGGTCACCATAAATTCATTCTCTGGATCAAACTGCAAATCTTCAAGGATATTTAGGATTGCTGTGGTATCTTTTACAAATGATTTCTGGTTGATAACTGATTCCCTGAGGAAAAAATCAGCAAATTGCGAGAGAGGCTCAAGCACAGACTGGATCCCCGAAACGATTGGTCGACCGGGGGGAGGACGTTGAGGTTTATAGATTTTAGGTAAAATGTAAAACGCCGGAGTTCTTGGCTTGTCATTAACCAAGAACTCGGCTTCTCTCGCTGTTATCCATTTCTTCTCCTTAGCCTCTATCACCATAGTCTTAATGGTCGCCAACAGTTCTTTCTGGGGATCCTGTGCCAATGGACGATAGTTCTGAACTATCGTCCATTGGCACAGGATCCCTGTGCCAATGGACGATAGTTCTGAACTATCGTCCATTGGCACAGGATCCCCAGAAAGAACTGTTGGCGACCATTAAGACTATGGTGATAGAGGCTAAGGAGAAGAAATGGATAACAGCGAGAGAAGCCGAGTTCTTGGTTAATGACAAGACAAGAACTCCGGCGTTTTACATTTTACCTAAAATCTATAAACCTCAACGTCCTCCCCCCGGTCGACCAATCGTTTCGGGGATCCAGTCTGTGCTTGAGCCTCTCTCGCAATTTGCTGATTTTTTCCTCAGGGAATCAGTTATCAACCAGAAATCATTTGTAAAAGATACCACAGCAATCCTAAATATCCTTGAAGATTTGCAGTTTGATCCAGAGAATGAATTTATGGTGACCATCGATATAGAGTCACTCTATACCTGTATACCACAGGATGCAGCGTTGGTGGCAGCAGCGCATGCGCTTAAGGCACAGGAGTGGTTCTATGATGCTCCACAATCTTTCATACTACAATACATAGAACTGGCCCTCACACAAAACTATTTCTGCTATAAGGACACTATGTATCTGCAGACTACGGGCACATCTATGGGCGCAACGATGGCGCCGAGCTTGGCCTGTATCTATGTGGGCCAGTTCGAGGAGCACGTCATATACCATCAGTCAAATCACTTCCAGAGTAACATCCGTATCTGGAAGAGATATATTGACGATATTCTCTGCGTCTGGTCAGGTCCAGAGGATGGTTTATTACAATTTCTGAACTGGCTTAACCATCAGGATGCCAGTCTGAGGTTCACATGGAATCATAGCAATCACACAGCAGTGTATCTGGATTTAGACATTTATGCAGATGGGGGCAGGCTATGTTCCAAAGTACATCAAAAGCCTACAGACAAGAACTCTCTCCTTTCCTACAGGTCGTACCACCCTAGAGCACTCAGGGATAACCTTCCTGTTGGTCAATTTCTTCGGTACCGCAGGAACTGTACTTCGACTACTACATTCTTGGACCAGTCCAAAGAACTCTGTGCCAAACTAGAAATGAGACAATACCCACGGAAGACCATCAGACAGGTTAGAAAAAGGGCAATGAACACCCCCCGGAGTGTTTTGCTGCAAAAGAACGAAAAAACTACAGAAGACTGCCTCCCGGTAGTCATGACATTCGACCCGTTAGCCACGAAGATCCGACAGTCCATTCGTAAACATTGGGCGTTGCTGTCCACTGAGGACTTCAAGATGCCCCCACCCAGGTTTGCTTTTAAAAGATCTAGCAACCTGGGTGATAAACTGGTGCATTCACGGGTTAAAGTGGAACAGAAGTTCACCGAGTCGTCCATCCCCCCTGGCCACCACCCGTGTGGGTCGTGTTCAGTTTGTGTACTTACGAAGAAAACCCAAAGTGTAGTTCTAAAGTCAGGAAAAACCTGGTACTTGAAGTATTTTAGTAACTGCAACACTGCCAATGTGGTATACAGGTTAACCTGCCAATGTAACCTTCAATACATAGGACTAACTACCAGGAAGGTGAAAATTAGAATGCAAGAACACCTTAGCACCATTAGAGCAGGCAAGTTAACGACAAAGTTGGTACAACACTGCCATCACACCAAACACACCTTCACCTGGGTGGTCTTGGAGAGAATGATGGGCTCGCCTCAAAATGTGGAAGAAATCTTGGCTTCGAAGGAAGCGAGATGGATTTTCCAAGAGAAGTCCGACCGAGAGGGATTGAACGACCAAATCGAATGGGGTAAGGCGAGATACTGAGTATTTAAAGCACAGATACATCTACATTAGCGAGCAAAGCTCACCCCCGCCAATCCCTATTTGGACCCTATTGGGCAATACCAAATAACAGTGACAGACAGCAATATACCATCCACATTAATACCTAAGATCTATTTATGGACGTAAGATATCTCCTAGGCTTGTGGTCTTGTTGGGGGACCCTGAGATGGACTACATTGGTACACCAGTGCCTTAGACTCCAGCGTTACCTAGATTTTGCCAAACTCCCAAGAGGAGGATGTGTTGCTATACTTATGTGGGCAAGGGCCTTCTTAAACTCACTGATACACGCATCAAGTGGCATCATGTTGGGGGATCCTGCGAGTGATTACATTGATGCTTCTTAGACCATTGCGTTACCTAGATTGCGGCAAACTCTCAAGAGGAATGTGCATGTGGGCAATAGCCCCCCCCCCCCTTTTTTAGATTCAACTATACTTGTATTATGCCACAATACCACAAATGGTGGGTCGGAGATTACGCTATACATAAAAGACATCACCTCAGAGCAATCTAAACTCAATCTGAGAATTTTGACGCTAAATAGCAAAACTTTAGACATACACGAGTCTCCCCTATCCAAGATGGCGCATGTTTTTGCCCTGTTATGAGGAGGTCCCTATGTGGGGAATTTGTGTTCTGGGTTAGAACTTATTGAAAAGCATTAACCAATACATCGGGGCACAATCTAAATTCAGGTGTACGATCCCACTGTAAAAAGACACCCACTTCGAGGCTCAGGGCGCTGAACGCTTTATCGGAGATACACTCACACAACCCCATTCCAAGATGGCGCCCAATCTAGCTCCGCGCCGAGGAGGACGCGTAGGGGGCGGAAGTATAAATTAGCCACGGGATCACAACACCGGTGACCGGCGGAGATAAGGAGCTCCGTGAGGCTTTGGGTGGTAAGGAGGTGTGATGTATGAGGGGAGGGCGCCAGCATGTTACATTTGTTTCAGGGTTAGAGGCCATGAAGTTATTTCCTAACAATGTGAGAGACCGGGTTATGAACTAGTCCGAGCATGACTCATTTCTAAGTATAGAACGGGGCTTGCCTGCCGATGAGAGAGGGCGATTGCATTTCAGAGGGTATACTAGCAGTCTGACATGATTTTTTGAGTATACGAAGACATACGAACATCGGCATGGCGAGGGCGACCATATAATAGGCTGAAATAGAGCATGCAGGTCGAAGTATTGATAAACATAGAGAGAGAAGATGAGAGTGGGAGTAGCTAGAGTTTGGTCTGAGTAGTATGACACTGGCGATAAGTGAGGTATTGTAATTGACAAACAGAGCTTCCACACAAGAATATTCTGAGTAATTTTTTAAAATTATTAACAGATTGGCATTACGGTGGAATGCCACACAAAACCACGAGGACTCACATAAGGAGCCTACTGGTGACCTCATTGACTGAGCTGGTACGCGAGGCCAAGGCTCTACGAGGGTAAGGTAGTAACGTTTCATAGATACACGCAATAGAGCCCGGGTTGATCTAGGAAGAAGGGATGAACACCATAGTTAAGTGTTGTGTGTGTATGTTTTTTACTTTTGGCAGTCTCCAAATGTGATTTTAAGAAGTGTCCCTATCGTGTGCCAAGCGACTGTTGTTGCCCCGACGAAATCGCCAGAAAGACTCCAGGCGATGAAACATGTTGGCATATAAGAAGGGTATGCATATCTAGCAACCTTTTTAAGTATTGAAGTAGGTGCACTCCTAAGGTGGAATAAAGTTTGAGCCTATAGTGGGTGTACCTGTTTCACTTTTTAATCATCACTATTAAGTCGCACCACTTGTTTTTGTTTTGGCTTTATCTTTTGGACACCTCGTTATTATTTTGGAGCGTGATGGCTACCGATGATGAGAAGAGTGGGCAAAGCTGACGAGTACCAGCCAGCAGGCTCAATTGGGGTTGCGCACGTGAGGTGCCATCACGTCTCTTTCACATTTTTTGCACATCCATGTGTTTATTCACGGTTCTCTCACTAGACAATCGAATTGAGAAACCTCAGGTGTACTACACATGAGTTTAGACACCTTTACGATCATTTGGGAGACTGCTTTGAGTAAAACCGTTTATCGTTTTTGTTTTTTAATAAAGTGAAGGTAGCTAACTAGTTGGCAACTACCCCAAAAGAGTTTCCGAATAGGGGGAGTACTAAAGACCTATAAGGTTAGAACCAATCTGTATGGCATTAAAACCTTCTGAAACCTAGGTCTTTGTAGCGACGGGGAGTATAAACTGCCCTTAGGTATGGGCTCGGATACCGAGGTGATCCCTAAAGCTGCAAGTACGCGGATCCGAATGCTGCCATTTTTAGGTCTCGCTGAGTCAGTGCGCATGCGCTGCGGAGAGAGACTTTAGTAGGTGAGTTTTCAAAGTGCTGCTGGCTGGCGACAAGCTTGCATTCACGTGAGCGTGCACGCGCGAAAAGCCAGCCTTCAGCAGCACTTTGAAAACTCATCTACTAAAGTCCCTCCGAGCAGCGCACGAGCGCTGACTCAGCGAGACCTAAAAAACGGCTCTTTCTTGTTGGCTTCATCCTGCTCCTACATCAGAGAATGGAAACTGAAAGTGCTCACAGTGAGTGCAGACGAGCAGCTGAACGACACCGCATTTTGGGACACTCACGTGGCTATTTTGTATAAACTAACGGCGGCAGCGGTGAGGCTGTGGTAGTGCTTGAACTACGCCGGTGCTTCTGAGCCCCAGGGCTGCTGGAGAGCTCATGGCGCGCTCCCTTCTGGGGACTACTCCTGCCCCCAGGCTTCTGTACTTTGTTTTTGTGTTTATTTCATTTTGACGCGCTACGTGCCACAGGTGCTGTTTCAAAAGAGCTTAAATAGCGGATAATTTTGTGTTGTCATCTGTGGGCGGAGGCAGGGCAATGTGGTGGTTCCAGCAGGGTCTGTGCTTCTGGCCCTGGGCGTTGGTTGTCTGGTCCTCTGCTTCCTTCATCTTCTCCTTCATCACCGCCGTCCTCCTCCACCACGTCAACCCCCCTGGTCCCCTACATCAGGTAGGTGAACGCCGCGAGCACAACCAGTGTACAGCATCCTAAGGCTTCGTCTCACTTACTTTCAAGAAGAATAACTGCCTTATGTAATGCAAATGTAGGTAGCGGCTATCACAGGCTTGCCGTTTCGAAGCACTGTAATAGGTGATATTAACACAACTCAGTGATACTTATAGATAACTTTGAAGATTAACATGCGCTCACTAAGATTAGAGCATGTAACTGCGTGACAGATCTTAGCGCTAGGTTTTTAAATCTTTACCTTATCTCGCCAGATATGTTTTTATGTTGACAATCAATTGAATAATGTATTTGAGAATCCCTCCTTCACAAAATGACCATACACTGCTCCCGAAGAACCTTTTGCATGCATACATGTCTAGCTTATTTTATAGAGAGCCCGGAAGTCACTGAAGGTAAGGGGTGTCATGACCATGTTATAAAAATTCACTTCTTTGGCTGCAGTGCTTACAATGTAAAAACAATAGAAGTACAAGGTAGGGCTTCCTGCACAAAAACAATCCTGCCTGCAATTCAGGCACCCTTACACCATGCCGTAAGGGTGCCTGTGTTGGGGCTAGGCAGCACACAGTGAGCCAGCACAGACAGCAGGAATGCACCATATGTTAATAAATATGGCACATTCCTGCTCTCTCCATTTGACGGAGCGCAGTGCAGCAAGTTGTCTTGCTGTGTTGGGCTGCGTCAAATATTGATAAGTCAGGCCCTTGGGTTCTCTGTCCTGAGTAACTGTTGTCCCATTTCCTTGCTGCCTTATTGTCCAATTATAACTGAATGAACTGTCAGTGTTCAGTTGTCTGAGAATGTTATCACCAGCTCTCTTTTTAATTCCAATTGTGGAACAGAGGTTGCTTTGGAGTGCAGAATACACTACGTATGATTTTGAACCAAGGTTGGGCCACTGCTCTACTCCCATTATATTTGTTTCTTTAAGAGTTATTGGGAAGACTGGGCCTCCCAGCTGTAATACAGGTATTTCTTCACAAACCTGCTTGAGGAACGCTCATTACTTTAGTGATGCTAATAAGGACAAGTGCGAACACCTACAGTAAAGCGATCTTAAACCAATGAGGGACTGGCCCTAAAGCAGTAGGCTATTGGCCCTGAGCTTTTAATGCAGACAGCCCATCCCCTATTGCAGAGCTCTCTAGTTTCCAGTCCATGCACTTGTAGCTCATCTAGCCCAGGTTTTTAGGTCTCGCCTAGGCAGCGCACATGCGTTGCTCCAGGAGATGACTTTTAGAAATCGGTCAGCTCTTTTCAGGGTGGCATCCACCGTGCGGGAGCAAGAAACGCGCGTGCGCACTTGTTTACATTTCCCTGCTCGCGTCACTTTCATCACTTTCACTTTCTAGTCGGCTCGGGCGTTTGGAAGCAGCGGCGCGCGCAGGGGTAATTGTTTTTCCCTTCTAATGAGCTTTCACGCGCACGCTTGTTCTGAGTTTCCGCTCTCTCTGCATTCCGTCGGCACAGCTGTGGGATGAAAGTGTCCCAGAGTGGCGCGCGCACTCCTCGCTGAATAAATAACAGTATTAAGGTGTGTGTTTGAAGGCGGAGTGACAGAAGAAAGTTCTGTCGGCACCTCAGGGGTTATACTGTAATACGCTGTGATTTATTCTGCCATTATTTGCATGCAGAAATTCTAGATACTACAGCGGCAGGCCGTGCATTTGCCTCCATAGGTAAAGAAAAAGCTACCCGGGGGTATTATAGGCAGTCTTACCATGGATGCTGAGCTGGGATCGCCTCATCGCAAGTAAGAACTCAAAAACCTATTCTGCAATGAATGGTCGCATGGCTTGCTCACTGGCAGCCGCAAATTACTTAACGTTAGAAAATCCCAATACAGGACTGCGGGTGCCTGTCATCGTCTTTGCAAGGTGTCTCTTCAAGTACAGTGTTTCCCCAGGATCCACTGCTCCTTTCGGTTCAGAAGAGACGTCTCTAAATTGTGCTGCAAAAATGGAGACTGCCAATATTTTGGTTCAGAGCAACCTGTCAGAAGTGGCGTGTCCGTCACCGTTGTCTGGTTGTCAGAGAGTTGAAGTGCAGGGCAACCCCTGTTGTTTATTCAGAAATCTCCAACATTTGCTTCAAAGCGCTTGTCAGAATTATTATTAGGCGCAAATACTAATTAAATACTCACTCTGTCACATACTTAATAAAACCGTTCGCAGAGTTTGCGCTATTCCTTATGACCCCTTTAAGGATAGAGTTATGCGGAAATCTAGCGGCTTGCAAACCAAATCAAAAATGTGGAAATTCTAAGTTTAATTTTGGAACTATCATATGTCCTCTGAGCATCTGCTTGGTTCATGCTGTGTGGATGTCTATTTCCTGACCCCTGCATATTCATCACCCTGAGTTGCAGGCAGGGCACAAGTCCTAAACAAGCATCGAAAATGCAATAGGTCTCGCCTTTGATTAAGTTAATGCCATTTGCTTTGCTAATGGTATTGTATAGCAAAGCAAATGGCTTTAACTTAATGAAAGGCGAGACCTATTGCATTTTTAATACTTGTTGCTTTTTATTTTCAGACTTGAAGTCCTGATTGAATAACGAGACAAACAGGACAAGTCCGAGAATGCACAGTAAAAGCATGGACTCGATGAACTACTCAAACATGGACCTCAGAAAGTTGGGAGCTCTGGTACTAGCCAAATTGACTTAAGAGCCAGTCCACTCCTGAATTACACTGTGCTCCCTATCCTGTTTTTAGGTCTGGCTGGACAGTACAGCTGTCGCCAGGCATAATATGATCAACACAAAAAAGAGCTTTCACGAGTTCTACAGACAGGGTCTTTGGCTCCGTCCACATGTTGGTAGCCAGCAGTACGTTTTGATTGGGCAGAAGTTGGGTGCTTCCAAAGAAAAAGTGCTTCCTTTCCAGACATCTGTGTTTATTTTGTTTATTTATCCATCGGTCTGAGCCAGCAGTAGTGTGGCTGCTGGAGCTTGAACTTTCGGGGGCACATACATTGGAATGCTATTAAAGTGTTTAAGATAAGTAAATAATATACAATCGCTTTTTTGCCAGCAGCACAGACGGGAGTATGGCAGTCATGGGAAATGTATTACAGTCCCAACACCCTCCCTTGTCATAATTAAATTTACATGTCAGAGTGCAGTTTTATGTTTGCGAGCTGTATTGGATGCTTAAGGCTACACATATTTTTAGGCCTGGCTTGATAGTGCACTATCTCTTGACCTTATGTGACAACCAAAAAGAGCTTCCAGGGTACTACGTAGAGAGGGGCTTAGGCGCCAGTCACAGGTTGTCTCCCCTAAGTGCAGGATTTGATTGGGTTAAATTAGTGTGCTTCAACTAAAAAGACTACTTCTATTGCACATTTTACCTTGTAGCAAAGCTTATACTCAATACAGGAGGAGCGAGTTGGTTAGGGTTATTGAAAGCATTTGTTTATCAATATATGTCAATATATTTTTAAGGGTAGATTGTTGTTACTCTGTATTAACCCCTACAGAAAAGTACTTTGTTACATGGAATCTCATAGATTACTATAATAGACAAAGGTTTTGGTGGAGGTTATCCGCTCTGACAAATAGTGGGTGGAAACTTGAGAGCTCTGTCAAAATTCTTGCTAGGACCTCTTAGGAGAGATAGTGTTTTGCTTTGCAACTGTATTTTTGTAAGCTATGTAGTTTTGTGACTGTATGCCTGATAGGTCCTTGTGGAAAAGCCTCAGCTCAGTACAGTTGGCCTCAGTTGGTTAAGGTGACACGCCAGTGATCACAGCTAGAGGCCATATTGGTTCACTAGGAAAACATATTTCTGATGCCACAAGTCTTAACTGTTTATTATGAAAAGTTATGATACATGCAGTAGACTGAACATATTAATTATGAAAATCATATGTTAAAGTCAAAAAGTAATTAAAGGAAGTATTGTTATTTCTCTGTATTAAGGCCTAGAGATAGGTATTTTGTTGCATGAAATATCGCAGATTACCTTTGTAGGGAACAATTTTGGTGTTTGTTACCACTTCTGAAAAATCCTGGAGGTAGAAGATGTGCACTGAAATAGTTCTTGATAGAATCTCTTCTAGCTGTCTGCCAGGATCTTGTAATAATAAAATAATTAACTAATACATCCATCCATATATATAAATATATACCCATATAGATTCATAGAGGGCCTGTGGGTCAGCTCTGTTCTGCCATTGGGCTGTTTGAGTGTCATTTACACTATGCTTCCATTCATTACTACATACTACATTGGATAATGGTTCATTGGCTCTCTTGCCCTGTGAATAACAGCAATTTCTAATCACATGTGTAAATCCACCTGCAAATGAGTGTGCTTCAGTGACAGAGCTGGTTGGTCAGTTCTCCGGTTTTCAATTTTCTCCTTATATAGTTGCCCTTTAATTTCTTTGCTTCTCTTTTTCGGTCAAAGCCGCTTACAACTTCTCGTGGGCATTCCGAAAGCTTCTGTCGGAATTCTTTTCTCCCATTGCTTACTATTGGCTTTGTGGTTTGTAACTCACAGTTGCTTAGTTTCTTTTTGCAGTCTTTATTTTCTTTAGGCTCTCCAGCTTGTGTTTGTCCCTCCTAAGAGTCTTCATTTTTTACTGTAGCCTTCCGAATACTTGTAGTCTGTAAACAGGCCTTTAAATATTATTCTTAACTTGTCACATTTGCTGTGTGTTAAAAGACAGAGGTCAAATGTCAAGCTCTGTCTTCTGAGGGAGCATGGTGTTTACTTTTCTTTCTCTGACTTCAGTGAGAAAATTTATGTGACAATCCTGATGAGTAGCCATGTGAGAGGAGAGGGTGTAGGACGTTATTTTTCTAGCACACAGCAAAAATGAACTGTACTGATATTTCAGACTATATCAGAATTACGAAAATGCAAATGAAGCTTTTTTTTGTAATTCTGAAGTGTGGAAAACATGATTGTGCGCAGTAAAACTGTATGTCTCTGCAAATGTAAGTCATTTCAATAGAAAATATGTTGTCTGTAATGGCAGTGCACTACCACATCATGCATACCCCATACTACACCACGCCATTTTACAGCACTCTGTTCTACAACTCTTGACGCCACTATACGACACTCCACTCTACTACATGCGACTCCACACCAAGCCCCTCTATTCGAAGACACTCTGCGACACGCCACTCCACTCTACAACACTCACTGCATGATACAACATGCCATTCTACTCTATGCCATTCTACTCTATGCCCCTCCACTCTATGCCCCTCCACTCTATGCCCCTCCACTCTACGGCCCTCCACTCTAAGTCCCTTCACACCACACCACTTACTCACTCCACTCCAATATACCCCATACCACTCAATCTACCCCAATCTATCCCAATCCACTCAAGTCTCCCCAATCCACTCCTCTTCACTGCAATCTGACCCACTGTACTCCACTACAATCTACCCCACTCCACTCTAATCCAATCTACCACAATCCACCCAAATCCACCCCACTCTAATCTACCCCCTCCTGACCCATTCCATTCCACACCATCCCAATCTACCACACCCAACCCTACCCACTGCACTCCACCCCATTCCACTCCAATCTACCTCACTCCACTCCACATCAACCTACCAAACTCCACTCTACCTCAATCTAACCCACTCCATTCCATTCTATCCAATCTAGCCCACTCCAATATACTCAAATCCACTCCACTACAATCCAATCTACCCCACTCCACTATGATCTACCCCACTCCACTCCAGTCTACTCAACTATTATCTACCCCACTCGTTTCCAATCTACCCCACTCTACTCTGCTCCAATCTACCGCACTCCACCCGAAACTAGCCAACTCCACTCCAATCTACCCCACTCCAATTTACCTTACTCCACTCCAATCAACTCCACTCTATCCCAATCTACCCCACTCCAATCTACCACAATCTATGATAATTTCAGAATAACTCTTTCAATGTGGGGGTGAGATGACTTTGAGGGGATTGATGTGTCACTAAACATGTCATAATAGTTTTTAATATGACGTATGCAATATACTGGTGTTTTTTCTTTCTTTCTTTGTTTGTTTTAATTCCCTAAACTATCAAGGAATTTTTCTACAATGTAGTGTGAGTGATATTACTGTTTTAAAAACAGTCTGTATTATATGAACATTTAATTGGTCAGTATATGACGCTCGTCTCTGTTATATGAAAATACCATAAATACAATAATTAAAAAAACAATCTATGATGATGATGAAAGCAATTTGTAGCATGCACAGCTACTCCCTGGAGTATCCCAGTGTGAAAAACATAGGTTGGAAGGTAAACAACAGAAGTTAGTCTTAAACAAAAAGCTAAGTTTTAAGCTTTTTCTTGAACACTGCAACATCACACACTGTGCGCATCTCAAGAGGTAGCTGACTCCATACAACTGAGCCGAGAAAAGTGAAAGACCTACCACCTGCTCTTGTGTGCTGAATTCTTGGGATCGCTGCCGAGAGTTTGTTAGCAGATCTCAACTTTCTGGGAGGATTATATACTAGAAGAAGAGGCTTAAATCTAACTCTTTTCCTGATAGGCAGCCAGTTTAAGGTCTGCAAACAGGGTGTGATCTGTGTTCTCACTGGCATATTTAACAGAAGGCAGACAGCCTGCAATTTGGAACACTTGGACCCTACCGAGCAAATGTTCCAGTAGTCCAAAATGTAAGGCATTGCCATAAATTATTCTGGAGGTTATCGAAGCCTGAATGCCCAATCTTGAAAGCTAGAAAGGACAAAAAGGGAAGACATTTTTTAGGGACCACATGATGCCAAAACAGATGCCTGTCAAAGCTTTAACTTGAGGCTTAAAGGACAACTGATATCAAATTTAATCCCCAGATTTCTATCTATGCCACTCTGGGTCCTGTAGAGAGGCATCATTGGGCCAAAAAGTCTGTCAGAAGTCTGATGGGATGCTACAAAAGAAGATAATTTCCATTTTTTCTTCATTGTAGTTGAGTTGATAGGTTGCTAACCAGAAAAGACTGCTGTTAAACAGGTTTTAATCTGTATCCCAATCAACTCTTCTCCCTTGCCCCATGAAAATAGCAGTTGTGGATCGTCTGCATAGGAGATCACTTTCGCTCCTAGGTCTTCTGCTAGTTGGGGCAGAGGGGTAAGGTAAATGTTAAAAAAGGTAGCACTTAGGGCAGAGCCCTGGGGGGCTCCCACACACAATTCCGGTGGATTGTTAGAACAGGGGGATTCCAAACCTGACGACTCCTATTTGCCAGAAAAGATGCTAGCCAGTCCAAGGCCTGTCCAGTTTCCCCACTGGCCTGGAGATGATCAAGCAGCTTTGAATGGGGAACAGTGTTGAATGTTGCTGATAGATCTAACGTAATCAGTACAGCATGTTCCCCAGTATCATGAATGCCTTTGATAACAATGCTGTCTCAGTACTATCATGGGGTCTGAACCCTGACTGGCTAGGATGTAGCAGTTTGTTGGCTTCCAGATAGCTGGAGAGCTGTTTATTCACATATTTTTCTAGTATTTTAGATAAAGCTGGCAGCAAGGAGATCGGCCTGTAGCTAGATGGAATACTAGGATCCACTGATGGTTTTTAGCTAAATGTAGAATCTGTGCTTGCTACCTAGAGCTGGGAACCATGGCAGTTGTTGTTGATGCATCAATTATCATATTTGCCACAGAGTTAATTATAGTAGCCCCTGAAGGAAACAGATTAGGGGGACAAGGATCTAGTGGAGAGCCAGATGTCTTTCAGAGCTATCAATAAGCATTCCATCGAAATATGCTCAAAATTAGTCAGCTTTGACTTAGAAAAGTTAACCATACTGGCTTGTAGTTTATTCTGTAGATCTCCATCCAACCTTGTGCAGAACGACAGTCTGGCTAGGATGCTTAAAATCTTAGTATGAAAGAAACTGTCTAGTTGTTTGCACCACTCTGCCCAGGCCAGACGAGAACTAACACATTCTGATGATGGCATAACATTCTTGACAATTGAGAAGATTTCTCTAGCCTTATTCCCTGCCTCTTCAATCTTCTCTTCAAAGTAGACTTGTTTGGCTGTTCTTATTGAAGCATGGCATTGCCTCAATGCTAATTTGTAGGACTCTAAGTCCTTTAAGTTATAGACTTTCTTCCATTTTCGTTCTTGTATCTAACAATGTACCCCATTTAAACCTACCTCAATCCACTCCAGTCTCCACTCCAATTCAATTTACCCCACTCCACACTAATCCAATTTAAACCAATCTACCCCAATCCACTGAAATCTACTCCATCCAATTCCAACCCAGCCCAATCTACCCCACCCTACTCAACTCCAACCACTTCTATCTACCACACTCCACTCAACCCCAATCTACCTTAGTCCACTCCTCTCTAACTCCAATTGAGTCCACTCCAAAATACCCCACCACACTCCAGCCAACCCCACTCCAATCTGACCCATTCCACTCCACTTCAATATACCACACTCCACTCCACCACAATCTCCTTCACTCTATTCTTCTCTAAATCTAATTTAGCCCACTCTAATCTACCTCAATCCACTCCACACCACTATGATCCAATCTACTCCACTCCATTTTACCCCAATCCAATCCACTCCACTCCAATCTACACCACCCCACTCCAATCAACCTCACTCCAATTTACCCCAATCTACCTGACTGCACTCCACTCTACCCCAATCTATCCCAGTCTAATTTAACTCACTCCACTCCAATCTGCCACACTCTATTCCAATTTAACCCACTCCTCTCCAATCTTCACTCAGCTCAAATCTATCCCACTCTGCTCTACTCCACTCTACCCCTCTCCAATCTACCTTAGTCTACCCCACTACAAACTGCTTCACTCCACCCCAGTCTCCACTCCACTCCAATCTACCCAACTCCACCTCAATCTACCCCACTCCAATCTACCACAATCTACCCCAGTCCACTCTAATCTACCCGACTACACTCCAATCTACCTACTCCACTCCACCCAATCTACCCCACTAAAATGTACCCAAATCTACCCCACATCACACCACTCCAATCTACTCTACTTCACTCCAATCTTCCCCACTCCATTCAATCTACCTCAATCTACCCCACTCAACTTCAATTTAAATCACTCCACTCTACTCCAATCTAAACCAAACCATCCAAATCCACCCCACTCTAATCTACCCCATCCCACTTCACCCAATCCCAATCTATCCCAGCCTATTCGTCCCCAACTCAATCTACCCCACCCCAATGCTTAATTTAGCCGGTGGTTTCCAGTGCAAGCTGCTTCCTCACAAGAGCCCCAGCACTTAAGTATTTGTTTTACACATTAACCACTGCCCCACCCCACTTCACTCCAATCTACCACACTCTAATCTACCAAACTCCACTCCACCTCAATCTTCCCCAATCCAATCCACTCAACTCAACTCCTCTCTAATTCTAATCTAGCCCACTCCAATCTACCCCAATCCACTCCAATACAATACAATCTACCCCAATTGACCACACACCACTACGATCTACCAACATCTACCACACTCTGCTCCAATCTGCTCCACTCCCCTCCAATCTACTCCATTCTTCTCAAACTAATGAATCAACCCCACCAAACTCCACTCCAATCAACCCGACTTCACTCTACCGATATCTACCACACTCCACTCAAATCTAGCCCACTCAGTTCCAATCTACCCCACTCTCCTCAAATCCACTCCAGTCTACCCAATCCAACCTTCTTCACAACAATCTACCCCATTCCACTCCAATCTACTCCCCTCCACTCCACTCCAAAGTACCTCATTCCAATCTACCCAACTTCACTGCAGTCTACCCCACTCCACCGACCTACCGCAGTCCAATTCACCCCATTGCACTCCAGTTTACCCATTCCAATCCACCCAGCTCCATTCCAATTTACCCCACTCTACTCCAATACATCCCACTCCAGTCTCCTCTACTCTAATCTACCTCAGTCTACCCCATTCCAATCTACCACAACCTACCCCACTCTAATCTACCTCACTCCACTCCAGTTTCCCTTCCACTCCAATCTATCCCACATCACTCTATCCAAATCTACCCCACTCCAATCTACCACAATCTACCCCACTCCAATCTACCTCAATCTTCCCCACTCCACTCCAATCTACCCCACTCCACTCTAATCAAATCTAAACCAGCCCATCTAAATCCACTCCACTCTAATCTACCCCATCCCACTCCACCCTATCCCAATTTACTCCACCCCACTCCCCCACCACAATCTACCCCACCACACTCCACCCCACCACACTCTCAAATCTATCCCACTCCACTCCAATCTACTCCACTTCACTTCAATTTACCCCACTCCACTCAATCTGCACCAATTTGCCCCACTCCACTCTAATCCAACCTAAACCAACCCACTCTAATCTACCCCATCCCACCCAACCCATCCCAATCTACCCACCCCAATCTACTACACCCCACTCCAATCTACCCCACTCCACTCAACTTCAATCTACCACACTCTCCTCTACCCCAATCTACTCATCTCTAACTCTAATCGAGCCCACTCCAATCTAACCCAGTCCACTCCACTATGATCCAATCTACCCCACTCCACTAAAATCGACCAAAATCTACCCCACTTCACTCCAATCTACTCCACTTCACTCTAATCTATCCCACTCCTCTTCAATCTACTCCCCTCCCCTCTACTCACTCTAACTCAATCAACCCCACCCCACCCCTCTCCACTCTACCCCAGTCCACTCCAATTTACTCCACTCCACTCTTCCCCAATCTACCGCACTCCACTCGATTCCAGCTCACTCTGCTCCAATCTACCCCACTCTCCTCATATCCACTCCAATCCACCCCAAGCCAAGCCTCTCCACCCCAATCTTCCCCCCTCCACTCCAATCTACCTCACTCCAGTCTACCCCAATCTACCCAACTCCACTCCAATCTACCCCAATCAAACCCAGTCCAATTGACCCCACTCCACTCCAATCTACCCCAGTCCAATCTACCCAATTCCATTCCAATTTACTCCATTCTCCACTCCAATCTATCCAACACCACCCATTCTCCCCCACTCCACTCCAATCTATCCCACTCCACTATTCCCAAATCTACTCCAGACCTGTCCACTCCAATCTACACCAATATACCCCACTCACTCCAATCGCCCTCAATAAACCCCATTCCACTGTACACCAATCCTCCCCATCTATCCCATTCCACTCCAATCTACCCCAATCCATCTCAAGTTAATTGATCAGTCAATCAAACAGGATTTATGTAGTGCTGCTAATCACTTGCGAGGATATCCAGGCACTAAGAGCTCCACTCCAATCTACCCCACTTTACTCCAATCCATCCCACTCAACTCCACTCCAATATACGCCACTCAACTCCAATCTACTCCTCTCAACTCCAGTACAATCTTCCACACTCTACTCCACTACCATCTACCCTGATCTACCCCACTCTACCCAACTACAATCTACCCCATTCTACTCCACTCCACTCTATCCCAATCTACCCCACTCCATCTACCCCCATCCACCCCACTGCACTGTACACCAATCTACCCATTTCACTCTAGTGCAATCTACCTCACTTCAATCTACCCCAATCTACCCCACCCCACTCCACTAACTTTAATCCATCCTGAACAGCATTCACACTGGTGTACAACATGGCTAAACCCCATTGCTAAAGCCAATAGTTCTTGCATTGGCGAGACCTATTGGCTTTGCCAATGCTTGTTATTTTAATGTTACTTAAAAGGACACTAAAACTTTCCAGGCAGTGCTAATGGGTTGCTTGCCTGCTGCTCATTTCATGTGCAGTGCGCCATATCCCATGTGGCCACTTCCTCTAAACAGGAGACCATTATGGAATGCTGTTGTCCACAGCGTATCATTGTTTTACCGTTTCAAGCTGGCCAACATGTTAGTTCTAAAAGTGGCAACCATGGTGGAACTTTAAAACAATAATAGACTATTTGCAATAGCTCTGTAAGACCGACACCTGCTGCTATATTTAGTTTAGTAATTGTGCAAGCATGTGACCATCGTGTTTAGACTGCAGCATGTTTTCTTTTCAGGTCTCGCCTAGCATTGCAGCGCATGCGCCTCCCGCTCTGTGAGATCTATTGTTGTGGAGTTGATTTCAGAAGTGGAGTGGAAGCACTGCCCATGCTTTTGATTGGTGCGTGTCATCCTTTATGGTAAACGCTGGCCTCTGACTGAAAGTGAGGCCTTTTGCTGACCGCCCTGTCTCCTTTAGGCCCCGCCCATCCGGACTTGATCATGTGCTTGCGACGTCATCCTGTCTCCTTCATTTATTTGGTAAGCACTTTTTTACACTATGCTATTCCAGCCCTTGTACATCGCCGCCTGAGGCCATACGGCGGTGCTGCAAACCGGGGGCAGCCCCCTCAGCCCACGCTGTCCACCTCCCCGGAGCCCAGCTCCTCCTGCTCCAGCAGCCGCTCGCCCAGCTTGTTTTTCATGCCCTGGAGATGACTGTAGAGCCCGGCTCAGATTGCAGCAGCCCGTCTCTTTCCTCTAGCCCAAAGGCTGCCTGTTTCATGGATGCAGCTGACCGGATTACAGGCCGGTCCCTACTTGTGGTCACAATCAACTTCCATGCCTAGAATGTCCATGCTGAGCCCTGTGGAGGGCAGACCCGCCGAAGGACCCCCACCATAACACCACTTGCTGCATCGCTATTGACATTTCTCCAGGTAAAACGTGCTACCGCGCCCCCTTTCCCCTAGTTTTATTTTGTAATCAGGGCATGCTTATATTATAGCGGACGCTTTTTCAACCATGCCTCAACCTCCCCACCCGCCCGGCTGCAGTCCGTCACCGGTCTGGGCTCCCTGTCTCCAGCCGCCCGCACCCTATGCGCCTTTCTGGCTGGACCAGTGGGCTCCCTCCTGGCCCTCAACTAGGACCTCTTCGGCCAGCTCCGGGAGGCCGTCCAGGAGGGGTGGCTGAAGAAAAGGTGCCCGTGATCCGGCCCCACAGGAGGTCCAGGTGCGTGTCTCTGGGGGAGGCCTCCAGCACCTACTACGGAAGTTGGAAGATACCCCGGAGGCCGTCTCTGCCCTGCAACTTCTGTATGGTTCATGGGTGCGGGTGGCGAGACGTGTCGGGCTCTGGCTACTGCTGGGACCTGCTGCAGGCAAATAGCTTTACTTTCACGTAAACCAGGGAAATCTGCTTCATTTGTGTATGAATTGAACTACTCCAGATGTATTTTCCCGTATCGTGTCCGCTGGGAATTGTATTAATTCACTCAAATGGCCAGAGCTTTAATAAAGCATAATGTTTCAGCACAGGTGTAGAAAGCGCCACATTCGCCTCTGTGGGAAACACCACTAAGTAACATCTAATGCACCATTAGCCTTGGAAAGAAACGATCTGTGAGTGATACACCTGCTGCCCATTCTACGACTGCTATAAATCACATACAGTCCGTGTCTTCTTCCTATGCTTTGGGTAGCTTATTTGATTCGTTATTTAAATTGTTTCCGCGCCAAGGCCTGTGATGACAGTAAACAGACGCACTGTGCACACGAGGTGCACGTTTCAGAGGGTGCGGGGGCCGGGGGGTAGGGGGCAGCCATTGTGTGTTTTTCTTTCTCATCCACTTGTTGATCGGAGTCTCTTGAAATAATTATTTTTGGAAACGTAAAGTGCCTTGCTGGAAAGGGACTTGTATGCTGTAGGGAAAGATACGTGCCAAGGAGCTAATCAGTCTGCTTGCTTATGGCCATTGAGTACTCCAAACTATATATCATGCAGCTTCGTTAACACTCGGACAGAGGGATAAAACTGAAACTGATTCTTCTTGGAGGGATGCATTTGAAGTTAAATATTTTCATAACTGTAAATGGCAGTGGCAAAGGAACACAACCTGCGAAAGTAACCGTAAGTAGCCTTGGTCCCTGTTCAGCCCACGTTGTAGCGCTATGAAAGACTGTAGTCCGCTCCGTAGTGACATATATAACAAGCATTTGCAATGCAATAGGTCTCGCATTTACGCGAGTTTGAGCTATTGACATTGTAAATGACAATGCCTTTTATTTTTGTTTTTGTTTTTAAAACATAAATAAAAGGCATTGTCATTTACAATGCCAATAGGTTAAACTCGCGTACATGCGAGACCTATTGCATTGCAAATGCTTGTTCTGTTTGTATCCTTTTAATTTATCTTGCATATGTTGTTGAGTTTGTGTGTGTCTTACTGTGGTTTTGTCAGAGGGTGGATACAAGAATGAGCCAGTGGATGAATGAATGGATGCATGAGTGCATAGATCAATGATAGCGTGCATGTATGATGACTTATTGAGTGCCTAAACCCATCATTGGAACACAAGGCACTTTTATTCATAAGCCAGACCCATTGGCATTGTCAGTGTTTGTTATGGTCATGTTTCTTTTCTTTCCTCTCTCTCTGGGAGGGAGGTGAGGCTCCAGTCTTGTTTTCAACCCTTTCTGCCCCTCCCTCCCCAAAAGGAGGCCCCCCACCCTGTTTCCATCACTCCTCAGTGGAAGAGCAAGAAGGCTGCACTCACTGTTTGTTTTTTAGGTCTTGGCCTGGCGAAAGCAGCGCATGCGCTGCCTTGCCATGCAGAGGCCTTTTGGAATCTATCTAATTCCCGCGTGCACGCGGGGAGACAAACGAGACAGAAGATGTGCACGCGGGGTTTGGATGCTTTACTGGCGGCGTGATGCACAGGGGATTTTTTTTTTTGCCGCCAGTAAAGGCAGTCCCCGCGTACACATCTTCTGTCCGTCCCATGATGGCCCGCGCTTGTTTCTATTGGCTCCGTCCTCCTCACACCCATCTTGCTGCAACGTGCCGCTGTACATGCTCTTCTGCTGCTCCGTCACGCCACCCCCTCCCTCCTTAGGCTACGCCGCATGCAAGGCCGTAAGATGGCCGCCTCCACCGCCCTCCCGACGGCGACAATAGCCGATAGCGGGGAGGAGGCGCCCGCACCGCCGGAGCAGGGTGAGCGCGTATTGGGCTGCTTGTGGCCAGATGGGTGTGGGGGAGCGCGGCATTGAGCAGGATTCTTCAACCTAGCAAATCCGTCGTCCTGTGGGCCGCGCCCCAAAGCTGTGGATGAGGACCCCTCCAGATAGACCTTGCCGTCTGAACGGTGACATTCAGTCAGTGGGTTGTGGGGTGGTTTTGGTCATCCTGCCAGGGGGCTTCGACTTGATTATAGGCCCCAGAGGAAATCCCTTTGCCGGCAGGGAGACAATCGGAGATTCTTGCAGAAATACAGTATTCTGCAGCACGCCCCACATAGTCTGCTTGTACGATGACGAGTCATTAACCCGTCATGCGACGGATGCCCCCCACCGAACGGACTGAGTGTTTCAGGTCCGACTTAAGTAAGGGTGTACATTATCGTGCCGGGGATGTCAGCGTATTTTGGGTGTGCGCACAATACATACATCTTGTCTCTCTAGAGCAGGTGGGTGGCAACATCATACGGGGTTGACGGAGGTCAGATATGTAGATATGAAGTAGGAAACATATATCGGCTTAGTAAGCGTGAAAATGAGTAGAGCGTAGATGGGTATTTATCGTGTGAAACTATGCCCGGTCATTTTTGCTCCCTTCCCATAGTTCTCTTTCCGATGTTTCGGTCCATGACTGGTTTGAATTATCCTTGTTTTCGCATCTCTTGGATTAGAAAAGATAGTCTGAGCAAGGGGGCTTTGAGGGAAGAGTTGATGACGGCTGCAGTTCATGCAACAAGTGCCATACAGCGAATGCTGAACTTGTGCCCAAGTGCTAGGTTCTAGTCTTTTTCTTTCAGTACTGCTCGCCTTCAAGCTGTACATTTTAAGTGTTTAACATTGCTTTGCCTCTGTAGTTTACACCACTCCTGTCGTGAACATGGCTACCTGGAAGGGTGGGGGTGTAGGGGTTAATCCTCTGTCCGTCACTGCGACCAGTCAAGAAACCCTCCCAGTTTGTCCTTCGAATGTTAAAATAACATACATTTTAAAAAAATCTTCATTTATAACTAGGGTTCCTTTCTACGCGTGTGTTAGTGATACATTTAATGACGGATGTGAAATAGAATCCGTGAGTCACAAGGATGTTTAGCTTCGGCTGCCTTCTCAGTCTGAGGCACTGCTTTGTTATCCTCGTGCCCTGGTTTCTTGTGCTGGTTCAGCACACTTGTTTGCGATAGAGCCACGATACACTGTGTGACCTCAAATCGATCGAGGGCAGCCCAGGGTTACTTGGGAATGGCTTTTATTCCCTGTCTGGAGCATTCTTGGTGTACCCCCAATATTGCTCAACAAAGAACACACACCTGGTTGAACTCCATAACACACATAGAGGCTCATGTTGTTATTTATTTTTTGCTCGTTTTATATTTATCCATATTTGTTTTGCAATGGGTATATTTCCTGGTGTATTTAGCCAACACATGTTTACTCCTGTTTGTCCAATTGGTTTAGCTACTTACAGTACAATACAGTCCTGGAAAGATTTGCAATGTGGAGCAGCGTAAACAGCTTTGCTGCTGCAGTTATTTAAGCATCAGTAGGAAATCTTTTTTTTGTTTTTTTGTTTGGAATTTCACTGTCTGCACAGCTATTGTGCTAGCACACATGATTGACAGTAGCGAGAATACTCCCGAAGAAAACATATTTTCTGTATTCCAGATTTACAAAGACAGCAGAATATATTATTTTCAATCTGTAAAGATCAGTAAAAATGGAAAACTGAGAGCATTAATTATTATTTATTCTCCATGGTCCCATATTTTATCTTTTTGAGCCCAGTCCGTACACGTGCCCTGACACGTGAGAATTGTAACATTTCCTCATCCCACCTCACTCCATGGAGACTGAAGGTCATTGGTACTGCCTTCATTTAATTCGAGATTGAGAAGAGATGTAGCTCTTGAGTGCCTTTGTTAGTAAGACTGAGCCGTATTCTCAGCATATAGTGCTGGTATGCGTGCACTGAAGACCTTTGTAGAAAGTCGCCGTCTTAAATATAGCAGAGAACAGTCTTGTAACAGAGACGAGTGTTTTGGGATTTTAGGGGCTTTGCTTGAAGTAATATTTGAAATTGTATTGTAGTTGGTTAAGCTTGACCAAGACTCATCTGCTGACTCGTCCTGATGAGCTACAAGTATCTCAAAATCAACTCGCTTATTATGTCAAGGTATGTGCAGTCTTCAGTTGTTAACATTAGATTGCATTCATGCCTTTTTTTAAAATCCCTTAGTGCTTGGGCTGAGACCCACAACTGCTCTGTCTGCGTGTGGCTTTAGTTTCAATCTAATCCTTAAGGTTGCTTTCAGAAAATGACCCTTTGTGGAAGGGTGTAAATTTGCTGCTAGTTGTGAATTTTTAGAGATGATGTGCAAAGGGGGCATGGATTGGGAGCCAAAGAAGATGGCCGCCGGATCACGGAGCTCCGTGATAACGTGAAGATCGGAGTTTCCACCGGGCACCTTTCTCTGCTCCTGACATGATGCAGACGCTAGCAGGACAACATGAAGCATAGCGCTTCCATTTGATCTCAATTTCGGCTTCCAGGGTGAGCTGCTTCATACTATTTTGGCGCATTTTCGTACGCGCTCGTTTTTGCGGCCGCCATTTTGTTTTTTACCGCAACTCAGCAAAGAGAATGTTATCTCCTCAGTTTTGGCTCATGGATATGGCTTTTTTGCTTTCCTATCGTTCATTGTCGCTCTTTTTGTCTTTTTGAAGACTCCTTTTTTAGTTTTTCACAAACAACCTGTGCATCATACTTTTTTGAGTGACTTTTACCTCATCTCTTCCCTTTTTCACTGACTTTCGTTGTTCCTCACTGAATTTTTGTCCTTGCTTTATAGATTCGCCTATCCTCATTTTCTCCACACGCTCTACATTTTACTGTGTGTGGTTTACCATGGCAAAGGCTCGTGCACTTCGTACTGGTGCTACTCTGGGTGACAGTGTTACGCTGACTGATCCCAATCCTTTCAGTGTACTACAGGACAATACAGAAGACTCTGAAAAAACGCAATTCAATACTACTAATATACAGACCACCTTACCTCGTGGTAACCCTAAGCAAATACCTAAAAATTCATCGACTACTTCTACCAAACGAGTCAAAAAAGACCCACCGTCCCCAACAGGGTCTACAGCGACTTTATCTATGGAACTTCTTCTTCAAGAAATTCGCGCGATTAAGCCTCATATGGAGGAGACCAACATTCGTCGCCAGAATCTTGAGGATAAATGGTTTCAAATGGAGCAACAGTCCTCACTGCTTTCTCAACGCGTTGATTCCATTCAAACTGTCACTTCTCAAATCCCTCCTTTGCAGTTAGAGGTCGCCCATCTCAAGACTCAGATTGAAAGTTTGGAAAACCGTAATAGGCGCAATAATCTACGCATTTACGGCCTTGCGGAAGGACTTGAAAGCTCTGATGCGCTTTCTTTCTTTCAGTCATTCCTACCAACTCTATTGGATCTTCCTGCATCCCCAAAGTTGAACATCCAGAGAGCTCACCGACTAGGCCAAAATTCTAAGTTTGCCTCATCTACTTCCAAACCATGTGGTGTTATTCTATATTTTTTAGAATATACCGACTTACTTAAAGTTCTTCATGCAGCCAAACGTAAAGGGAGAGTGTCTTGGCAAGGTAATAATTTATTTTTTTCTCAAGACTATGCGAAAGCAACTGCGGATCGGCGGAAAAAATTTCTGGACATGAGACCTGCGCTACGGAATATCAATGCTCGCTATGGCCTGTTTCACCCATGTCTTATGAAAGTAACTTTTAACAACAAAACTACTTCTTACGAAGACCCAGGACGTCTACAAGTCTTTCTTGACTCTTGCACTGAGGACAACATTGAAATTCCTCGTACTTCAAAGACCTGAGGATATCTACAACTTATATCCTATCACTTTTAGCTAAGCAAATGTTTTTTCTATTTTAAGAATTGTTGTTGCTCTATTTTAATTTTGTTCTTTTGCCTTTTTCCATTATATGTGATTATACGTTTTATGTATCCTTTGTAATTGGTCTTCCTTTCCCCTTTCTATTTTAGAAGCAGCATTATATCGTCCGTCACTTCGTGATCCTATCTCCATTGCCTGGATGATGGTGTCTCCGTTTTCCGTTCTGTATCGGAGATTCCCGCCTTTGGTGTGCTGTTTTCCTCATGTGCTTCCACCATCCCCATCTGTCTATGTCTTTTCGTGGTATGTGCCTTAATCATTTTTTCATCTTGTTTTTCTCTCTCTCTATCTCTTTTGTCTTCTCCCTTTTCCCTTTTGTTTTTGCTTTCATTTTCTTACCCTATTTCCTATACTGGATTCCCTGTCATTTTTCTCATACTTTGTATTTTTTCCCTCAGTCTTGCTTCTTTTTTTACTTCCTATATTTTTCTCTTTACTTTTCCTGCATCTCTGTATTAACCTATCACCTTTTCTATCATTTCTCCTTTTCGCATTATATTCTAGTTCCTGGTTTTTCAGTTACTATTTTCTGTCTTTTCTTCACTCCTTCATGTTATACCCTCTTTTTTACCTGCTTAACTCTGCTTATCCTTTCTCAACAATTTTCCATGATAATTCCTTCTTTTATTCGCTTAACGTGCATTGTACAGTTATTACTTAATATATGTGAATGTTTTTTATGGTAATTTTGGAATTAGTACTTATATCTAAAGGACGTTAAATATTGTATCGTGGAATGTTAAAGGCTTGGGTTCCCCCATTAAACGCCAAAGGGTTCTATCTCATATTGCTAACTTAAAAGGAGATATTGCATTATTACAAGAAACTCATGTAACTGATGGTGAATTAACTAAACTACGTCGTCAATGGGTAGGTCATGTTTATGCTTCACCTGGTTCAGGGAAACGTAATGGTGTAACTATACTATGTCATAAACGTTTAGATATTCAACTTGTGAAGCAGGAGAATGATTCTGATGGTAGGTGGGTGGTTGTATCATTACTGATTAACAAAATTCCTTTAACCATATTTAATATCTATGCTCCCACCACCCTAGACAGGTCGTTTTGGCCCCATCTTCTTTCATAATGCAATATACTGATGATTACTTGATTTTAGGCGGCGATTGTAATATGGTTTTAGACCCCTTTTTAGACAGACGATCCAAATCTCGATTTTCTCCTTCCTCCATGCACAATCAATTCACTTCTGCTATTCAACAAAGATCTCTGGTAGACTCCTGGAGACTATGTCACCCCACAATTCAAGAATACACGTATTTTTCCCCAGCGCACTCTTCCCAATCCCGTATTGATTATATTTTTATTTCCAAACCTCTCACACAGCATATTTCCCATTCTGATATAGGATCTATTCTAATTTCGGATCATGCTCCAGTCTCCTTAAGTTTAGATTTACTCCCTCCCAACAAAGGCACTAAGCGGTGGAGATTTAATAACTCTCTACTATTAGATCCCACATTTTCATCATCATTTCTTGAATTTGCAACTTTATTTTTTTCTGAAAATGACACTCCCCATTTATCCCCCCAACTTATTTGGGATACTTTTAAAGCTGCCTCAAGAGACTTCATTATTTCATTCGTGGCCCGTAAACGACGAACATCTATGCAAGCTATACAAACGCTTAATTCACAAATCAAGAAATTGGAACACTCTTATTATCTAACAGAAAATCAATCTACGCTTACTACTCTTATTAAAGCCAAACTCTCCTTTAATAAACTCTCTACTGAATCTCCAAACTTAATCCTTTTAAAGTCCAGTGCTAAATATTATAATGCTCAGAATAAATCTGGCAATCTCCTTGCCAATTATCTTAAGGTTAAAAAGGAACGCACAAAGATTGAATCTATTATCACTTCTACTAACACTACTGTTCATATAGATAAAGACATTCTCTCAGAATTCGTCAATTTCTATCAAACACTCTATACCCCTGAGTTTTCGCCTTCTCTGTCTGATATTTCTCATTATTTGTCTACTATTCCCTCCCCGTCTCCTCTAGATGTTGATTTTTCTTCTTTGGATTCAGATATACTTCCCAATGACATTCTTAAAGCTATTCACTCGCTCAAAAAAGGCAAAGCTCCTGGGCCAGATGGCTTTACCATGGAATTCTACGCACACTTTGCTACCTTCCTCGTTCCTAAATTATACCAACTGTTTTTATTTTTCATCTCTTCTAATAAATCTGAAGGCTCTTTTCAAGAGGCTCTAATATGTCTTCTTCCTAAGGAGAACAAAGATCATACTCTTTGTAAAAATTATAGACCCATTTCTTTGATTAATTTGGACTATAACATTTTTGCAAAAATTCTAGCTCTTCGTCTAGATGATATCTTGCCACGGTTAATTGGAAGGGAACAATCTGGTTTTATTAAAGGTCGTTATTTATCAGACAATACCCGTCTCTTTTTTAATGTCCTTAGTAAGTCCCACTCTCATCCACATTCCTTAGCAGCTATTGCATTAGATGCTGAAAAAGCCTTCGACAGAGTCAACTGGCAGTTTATTTTTTCCACTCTCCGTTGGTTTGGTTTTGATCCCAAATTTATTTCATATATCTCATGACTATATTCTTTTCCTAGATCGTTTATTTTAGCCAATGGCCTTATATCTTCTTCCTTCCCTCTTCATAGAGGAGTTCGACAGGGTTGTCCCCTTTCTCCACTTCTATTCATTTTAGCGCTAGAACCCTTTTTAATGAAAATCCGTTTGAACTCTAACATTACAGGCTTCCCTTATGCAGACAACAATTTAAAACTCTCAGCGTATGCTGATGACATTCTCTTATTCATTTCGAATCCTCAATCATCCATTCCAACTTTTCTATCAGAGGTTTCTGCTTTTGCTCTAGTTTCGGGATACAAACTCAACACTGACAAGTGTGAAATTCTCCCTTTAAACAAATATTGTTTTCATGCTGATTTTCTAGACTCTTCTTTTCATTGGAACCCTTCTAAAATTAAATATTTGGGTCTATGGTTCACTCCTTCTCTTAAAGATACTGTGGCATTAAATTTAAAGAATTTACAGCTCACTTTAAATAACTCTACGTCAAGATGGCACCCTTTATTCTTATCTTGGTGGGGCAGACTTGATTCAATTAAAATGATGCTCGTTCCGAAAATCCTATTTTTCTTATCTAACATTCCTATTAATATTCCTAAATCTTGTTTCAAAAACATTTATGGCATCTTATCAAAATTTTTATGGCAGAATAAACATCCTCGGATGTCTCTCTCCAAACTCAAGCTACCTAAACATATGGGTGGGGTTAACTTCCCCGACTTTTCTTCTTATCACACATCCTTTTTTCTCAAACACTCTTCATTCCTGCTCTCTACAGATCTGAACACTGTTAATTCTCGTCCCTTGTGGGTAGAGTTAGAGTCTTCTTTTTTCCATCCTTTCTCCTTTGAAGAATTTTTATCCTTAACCCATATATTCCAGCCAGGATGTCCCTTCCCATTCTCAAGAATACTCGCAAAACTTTTCAACCTCTTTTGTTTGAAGGTCTTGATGATCGTACCCGTTTTCTAAACTCCCCAATTTGGTATAATAAGCATATCACAATTAAGAATAGGACTCTTTTTTGGAAGGACTGGCTAGCACTTGACCTTAAATGGACTCATCAACTGTTTCAAGATGATGCTTGTGTTCCCTTCTCTATCCTTCGCACCCGTTTTTCTCTTCCCCCTTCCTATTTGTCGAAATATCGATTACTGGCTTCTACCGCTCTACAGTCTTTCAATAATTTATCCTCAGCTCCTATTCATACCACAGCCTCTCCTCTTACAATTTCTCTTCTACACACCCCCTCCTCGGCATCCTCTATATATAAAAAATTAAGATCTACATCTCTTTCCCGTACTAAATCTAACATGGAATGTAGTTGGGAGGTGGATTTGGGGTTAAATTTTTCCATTTTAACATGGGAAAAGATTTGGAATAAAATAAGGAAGTCATCAAGAGCAGCTAATATCACACAAACTTTATTCTTTATTCACAATAGACTCCTAATCACCCCGGCCAAATTACATCATATAGATCCTGCTGTTTCCTCTACTTGCTGGTCATGTCCTGCCCCTAATGCAGATCTTTACCACATGCTCTTCACTTGTCCATCTGTTCACACTTTTTGGATCAAAGTCTGGAACCAAATTAACAAAATTTTCCACACACATATTCCTTTCTCTTATGTTCATATTTTTCTAGGTAGTGTCTCAGAGGAATGGTCTTCTTTCAGCTCTTCCATTTCTATTGTTGACCTACTCTTGGCCGTTGCATTTCAGCAAATTACAAATCTTGGAAAAATGCCTCTAACATTTCTTTCCAAGCCTGGTGGTATGGCGTTTGTTACAACCATAGATTAGATCGAGCTTATGTTTACCCAATTACTTTAGCTATTAAACGAGATTTGTTGTGGTTACCAGTCACTAATTTCCTAAATGTTTCTGCTTGTGCTATGCCTTTACATACTCCTTTTACTGAAGAAGTATTCAAGCCTCCGTGAAGTTCATAGAAAAGTTTTAGTCTTTTTAATATTAATACTTTATTATACAATGTACGTTTTCTATTTATGCTCTTTCCATTGTTCACAGAAATGTTTACATGCTGTAATTTAGTTGTTACCAGTGTTTATCATATGATCTCCCCCTCTTTCTTGCCTCTCCCTTCCTTTCTTTCTTTCTTTCCCTTCCTTTCTTTTGCCTTTTTGTTTTATCTTTAATTTTAGATTTTTTTAATCATATTATATGATATATTTCAAATTGTCACATTTCCCTGTTTATATCCAATAAACTTCTCTTTAAACTCAAGAGATGATGTGCAAATATATTTTACAAAAAAGCTTACAGGTTGCACAATGAAACACTTGGCCTGTACCTTCCCCCATTGTAGGTCTCTCCGAGGCAGCGTTAGAAAGATCTATTAACTTCCCGTCAGTCCGTTGGTAACAACAAGTTGGTTTTATCGTTGCACCAGTTTGCATGCTTCTTATTCAATGGCTTGCCTTCCTCTTCTTTGTCCCTCTTCCACATCATAGCCTCTTTAGCTTCCTTTTGATTGGCTTTGTATCCTTCTACTGCTTACCGTGCACAACATATTTTTAGGTCTTGCCCGAGACAGCGCATGCACGGTTTCCTGCGATGATCTTTTGTTTAAAAAAAGAATTCTAAGAAGTGCTGCGCGTCCGCCCATTAATTTTCGTTTCTCCTTCAGATGTGAGGCAGCAGCTTCGAGACCACACATGTCCGATTGCCTGAACGTGTTCTAATTGCCCTCAAGCAAGGGGCGTCCTTGCCTGAAAGACATCCATCCAAGATATTCCATGTAGTGCAGACTCGTTTCCAAGAAGCCTCAGAGCACTTTACAAAAACTCTTTTTTATTGTAGCTGGAACCTCTCAAACATGAGGTACTTTATCACAATATGAAATGAGCTAGGCTGCTGAGACCTGGTGAGTGATACTAACTGTAAGTGGAAGAGTACCGGGCAGCATGGCTGCCATCTGGGTGAATTGCAGCCAGATAGTTTTTTTGGCATCACTGCTAAACAGCCTATACTTCATGGGTACTTACAAAATGTTCCCAAGGGCCAACATTTTTTGTCTGTGGTGTGGCCGAGGGCTGAATTGATGCCAGCAGGGTGGCGGTGGGGGTCGTGGTGGTGTTGGGGACTCTAAGTTGGGTGTAGGGGGAAGTGACGCATGCACACCCAGTGGCTTAATTGCATAATCTGAAACCAGAAAACCTGGTTTCAATCCCATCTCCCCCACTTTGTATGATTCTAGGTAATTGTTTTATTTCACTTTCCCTCCTTTTTCTTCATTATCACATTTGAGGACTTTGAAATACAGGACTTCGTGACTTCTGGAGGCGCGCTGTATGAAACCTTCTCCTGTGTATGATTTCATGAACTATAATGCTGTCCATGTATAATAGCATCATAGTCTAAGAGGAAGAGAGAAGTTATGATTCATTCGGCTTCCAGGCCATGTACGGTATAATCAAGGGAGAATAATCACTTTCTGAGTTTCAGGAACGACTTGTTCTGTCGCCGTCAATACCAGTTGGTCCTCCTCCAGGTGTAAGAAAGCATAACTGAGACCCAATGATGATGCTTTTCACGTAACCGTTCCTGCAGAGAACCAAGATGTACCGCACAAACAGTTAATCCGTGAATGAGGGTTTTTAAAGACGATCCAGAACCCTGACAATACACAGAACAAGTGATTCATCCATCATCTATAATAACAACCCAGGCCTCCCAAAGAGGGCACATAACAAGTAATAGGCCTTTTAGTTCCCTATTGCGATTGTCAGTGTGGGTCGAAGGAAGCATGAATGTTTCTTAAATTCATGTTTGAAAAATATCACTTAAAAAAACACACTTCTCAATGCACTGAATAAACTGGTGTACTAAGGTGAGCTGCATGTTAATGAAATAAACCTTTTGAATATTGAAGCTATATCATATTTGCATGGGTTGCTTGCAAGATGTCTTTAAAAATTAAAGGGTTCTTAAAGTTATTTGGTGCAGAAAACCTTAGTTACTTCCTTTCTATATCTTCTGTGGAAATATGGATTTTTCTGATCAGTTATGTCCCCTATCTTGGACCCCAACGGTTTCATGTATGAATCACAAGTACATGTATGTTCCCTCCAGTTCCAGTTATGAAGACGCAAACACATGTGCGTCCACCGTCAACATGTCCTCTTTCAGATCCGCCATGAATGGGCCGGATATTCCATTCCTAAGTACGAAAGGCCACCGGCTTTATATGGTTCACTTATGCCATTTTTACAGTCCAGGCAAGTAGGCCCTGATTCTGTCATCAAGCTTTTCTTTCTTTCTGCCTCTGAAGCTCCAGTCTGAGCCTGCATCTATGACCATGAACTTTGTCCCATTCCCTGCGCGGCTCACGATGCCTGACATCAGCTTGCTGCCTGCCAAGAACTGTATTTCACCTTCGAAATTAACTGCTCCGCTCCCTGCCCAATGCATTCCTGTCTAGTAGTTTAAGTAAACATTCTTCCAGCTACCGAGCAAAGGCCCGGCTTCTCTGTCTTTATGCAAGTAATTCATAGCCCTGTTACTATGGAAGATTCCTGCCCTCGCATCTAGTGTAGACACTTAGACGCTTGTACACGCACTAACAGTCAGTATAGTCAGTATAGAATAAGATTCTACTCTAAGAGACCTCTCTTTTGGATAACATAGTTCTTTAAACATAGGATGTTAGATATGATTTGGGATTAGGTTGACTTGACCCTCCAGACTTCTGTCGCCACATGTAGAGCTAAATGTCAAGTCCCCTTCACCCCCTAGTTGCACGTCAATCATACGTCATGCTGCTGTGCGCGCATCTCTGCCAAGTATTTCTGCTGACATTGCGAAATTATTTCATAGGTCCACCCATATGTGACATCACAACCAATGACGTTTCCTTGTTACTCCCAATTACGCCTCCTTCAGCTACGCATGTGAAATGTTATCTTTGCTATCAATTGTTACGCCTCTTGCATTTGCCTCACTGTAATGCCTATTGTATAAAAGTGATTAATTATCAATAATGTATGTACTTCACTTCCTGAACCTTCGTGGTGATGGAACTTGGAGCAACCGATTCGAATCGTCCATTGGAATAAAGCCCATTCCGAACCTCTAATACCACGGATTCTGCCTCTTATTTATTGAGCTATCTTTATTATGTTCTGTATCAAATTAAGTCCCGGTAATTAAATTATTTACCACATGAATGGCGCCCGAATAGGGACACTTTCTCATCTCACGCGCCGGCGGTGCGTTGCAGGCCCGGTCTCCTGCCACAGCTGGACGGACAACAACGCGTACCAGCAGGATTTCCTGTATCTCCCTCCGGTCAAGCGGGGGCGACTGAGGCTGCGATCAACACCCAGACGAGGCGGTGAGAAGTGCGAAGTATCCCGACCAGAGCCTAGCTGAGAGAGCAAGATCCGAGGTATACAGAGGCCCACCAGGTTTCCGAAGCTCAGAAGTGTCCGAAGTTGTCGAGTCGAGTCCAGTCCGGTCCAGTTCAGTTCAGTTCCGTTCCGAGGCCTTCCGTTCCGAGCTACCCGGTGAGTACCATTACTGGGGAGGCGTTCTGGCGTGCACATAAGTTGTGCCGGTCCAGACGGGTTTGGGTACACAAATCCGGTCTGCACTGTTTTAGCAGTGTATCTGTACTGTTTAGCAGTATATCTAGTATAGCAGTGTATCTGTACTGTTTAGCAGTATATCTAGTATATCAAGTATATAAATTCAGAATAATTCAGTTAATGCCGAGTATTATGTTTAGTGATTAAGTTTCCTTAGATCGTCATCATCATCGTTGCTCAGTTAAATGTTAAATGTTAAATGTTTTTAATACGTCCTGCATATTGTGGTGTGAATGACTGTTCATTATCGTGTTTTTATTGTATTAAGTTTGTTCAAAATCAAGTACCAGATCAGTTCTCAATATGCCGCTCTTTTCGAAATTAAGACAGATCACAACTAGAAAAGGGGTACTCGAAGAAGCCGTTCCCATTCCTCCTAGGGACACTCCAGGGTACTTCATGTATCATAAACATGGCCTAGACGCCATATTATTTCTTGATCTATGGGTAGACTACACTAAGGAATTACCAGAAAGTCAGAGGTGGCCCGCAGCTGGGACCTGGGATGCAGATTGCATCGTGAAAGTAGAGGAAGAATTATGGAAAAAGAAAGCTAGACAATCACAGAAAGACGCCATTGAATTATGGCGTAAAGAATCGTATAGACGTACAGAAAAAGCACGTAGACAGGAAGAGAAGAGTAAGGAGAATTCAAATGAAGTCCGAGAAAATCTATTAATTGAAGAAGGTACACGAGTGAAATCCGAACAAGTAGACAGACAAAGAAATGCCCTTATGAAGGGTATGTATCCCCTTCTGGCCGAGGGATTACCTAAGGCTACTCCGGGGATACCAAAAGACTTGCCACCCCCATTATTTCCAATAAAAGTACATCCTAAGGGGCATCCTAGAACCGCAGAAGATGTTTTTCTTTCCTCATATTTAGATGACGCAGCTCCCGAGTATGCTAACCCCGCCCCACATAGACCGTCGGCCGGGGAGGTTCAACGCCAAGATCCTGTATCTGTATCCTTACAGCATCAAATCCTGACACAAGTTCCGGCAAGCACATCTGTTTCCACGTCTGTTCCGACAGCTGCTTCTACAGCTGTGCCCACACCTATAGTTGCTGTATCGCGTTCAACGAATCCTTTCACGCCCGATACCCCAGACGGGGCTACCGGAGGTGCTACCAACATTTTTTCTACGCCACCCAGAATAAATAAACTTACTTTTCAAGAAACAGCACATCCACGTACCCCCAAACTCATAAATGCCCGCACGCTTAAAGAACTTCTAGTAGATTGTAGATATGACCCTGTGCCCGGCAAAGAGGACGAAATGATCATGGCATCATTACGTATCAGACGAGCCGCGGTGTATTTAGGGAAGCTACCAGGAATGACTATGCATCTAGATAATATATATCAGTTTGTCCAAACAGGGCGAGATTCTGAATGTATTAACAGAGCTATGGAATACCAGAAAGTGGAAATACAGGGGGAACTGTTACGTTTCCTCATAAATTGTGTGATCAGAAATCAAGACCGACCGGGGGTAGACCCGGAAGCAATGCAAATTCTTACTAGATGGAGCCAGAATATATCAGAAGGGAGACATGATAAGCAAAACTGTATAATAGCCATGTGCCGAAAGATCCGTAAAGAAATAGAACGTCTACACGAAGAGAGATTAGCGGTAGACCAGTTTGAACAAAACGAGGAGGAGGAAGGATCAGGACTGTCCACAGGACAGTCAGAAACCATAGCCTATGTAGGTAGAGGAAGATCTTGTAATAGTACTAGATGTTTTACAGACCCGATACGTCCGATATGTCCAGATAATAACAGGAATTTCCAAACACCTATAATAAACATGAGGTCCCCCGAGCATTCGTTCCAAGCCGCTGACAAATTACTGCGAGAACGAAGGGGTTATCATTTTCTCGATTCTATGGATGAACAAGAATTAGCCAGGTCAGCCGTTCAGTGGGTTGACAGTCCCGGAAAATATGGTGATGATACAGTAGCACACACATTTTTGAACCTCACCCCAGATGAACAGCGTTTAGCTGGGATTTATATGATTCAACAACTTCTTATACTATATAAAAGCCAACATTCAGATCCTGGTCCCTTACCTGATATATTGACTGAATTACTCACGAATAGATGGAGAGGTTCAGGTACTAAGCTAATTAAAGAAATACTAGAATCAAGAAAGCAGTACATTCTTTTTATATGTCCAGAACATGTCTCACTACCCATCAAGGAAAGACCGATGTATTACATGGACAGACAGAATCCCTTACGAGAAGTACACCCAATAAAGGGCGAGGACAATCAGTTTAAACGTGTATTTGTATATACGCCTATATCAAAAATAGAATTGTTAGAAATGAAGAAAGTGGTACCCAGTCATGACAAAGACCCAGCGGGTTTCCACCGAGAAATTAAAGACATGTTACTCATGGGAGAGTATACCTATCCCGACATTATGACAATATTAAAGGTATTAATGCCTGCTGGCATTTATGAAAAACTCAAGGAAAAAGAGTGGGAGGTGGGAGACCAAAAGATAGACTGGACAGCATTAGAAAATGAAGAAAAGGCCCGAGGTCCAGGTTCGGGGCTTGGGGACAAAACTAAAGCACTACCAGGTTTACTAGTACAGGTACTGCCGCGTTTATTAACGACGAAAAAGGAGGACTGGGGTGCAATCTCAGCCTGTAAACAAAAGCAAGATGAAGACACTAGTGATTTCTATGCTCGATTCGAAAAATGTTTTGGTATAAATAGTGGTATAAAAGCAAGTAGCGAGTCATACCCACATCTGTTTGTGACAAAATTAGTTGAAAATTCCTTGCCGCAGGTGAAGAATAGAGTATTAAAATTCGAGAGTACCTGGCAAGGTAATACCCCATCACAAATGTTACAAATGTTACAGTATCATCACAATAGAATTAGAGAGGAACAAGATCATGAACAAAGACGCATGAAAGACACGAAAATGAAAATGCTAGTCTCCCAGACTGTTCCAGCTGAAGGACATAAAAAGGGTACGACACATTCCGGTGAGTCAGCAGGACCTGTAAAAGGGACATGCAACTATTGTAAACAGCCAGGTCATTATATACACGATTGCCCAGTCCTGAAGCGTAATATCGCCACGGGTATTACAAAAGAAAGACCACGGCCACCTAGACAGGATCAGAATGAACAAGGAGCACCGCAGCATGCACAGTCCATGCCAGCTCCACAACAGCCTATACAGTTTGTGCCAGCTGCACCAGCGCTGCCTGTTGCTGCCACACAAACCACGACACGACAGCTGTACCAGACCGCACAGTATGACTATCCTGATTATCAACGATACGCATGAACCAGCCTAGAGAGGGAAGTTGACTTACCCCTTATCGAGGTCCCTGTAGACCAAGAAGGACCTTATGTACATAGTGAACTATTAGGCCAAGATAGAAAATTTTTACTTGATACAGGGGCAAGTCGAACAACCATAAAACGTAGTGAAGTTCCAGGGGCACCCCTCTCAGGCTCACAGAATATTTCCCTTGGTTTTTCAGGAAAACCTATTGTGAATGAAGTATCACAGCCTCTTCCACTTACGATAGGACCCTTGACCAGAACTACAGATTTATTGCTTACTAAATCATGTCCAGAAAACTTGTTAGGTATAAAAACACTGAAAGCTCTAGGAGCTATAATATGTTGTTCTCCGGAAGGAGTAAGATTGTTTTTACGTGATTTCAAAGGTCACTATGTGTCTCGAGACATGGATCCTCGACTGCAGACTTTACCTACACATTTATGGGCACAAGGCCCTACTGATGTGGGTTGCATGAATATTACACCATATCGAGTTACATTAAAGGCAGGAGTGGTACTACCACGAATGCGACAATACAAGTTACCACCAGATGCTGTAGTGGCTTTACTACAAATCATTGACGAGCTTATTGGCCAAGGAGTGGTTGTGGAGACCGACTCCAATGTATGTAATTCACCGATAATTCCGATTCTTAAACGAACTGATCCAAAGGCTCCCCCAGTATATCGATTGGTTATTGATCTGCGCGAATTAAATAAATGTATTGTACCACAATACCCCGTAGTTCCAGACATCTCTTCATTACTGACAGCTATTGATTCCGAAGCAACATTCTTTACTGTAATTGATCTCAAGAATGCCTTTTTCAGCGTCCCAATAGATCCGGAAAGCCAATACTTGTTCGGATTTAGTTTAAATGGACGTAGCTTTAAATTCTCACGCGCACCTCAAGGATTTACAGAAAGCCCCAGCATCTATAGCCAAGCACTGAAACGAGAACTCGACAGTATCCACATGCCAGTAAACACTGCCCTGCTTCAATATGTCGATGATCTGCTGATCACCGCTAGAAGCGAACCTGAATGTGAGAAAGCATCACTGATAGTTTTACAATTTCTAGCCGAAAAGGGGCACAAGGTGTCCCCTTCTAAGCTGCAATTCTGTGTCCAGCGAGTTGTTTATCTTGGACACTCGCTGTCCAAGGAGGGAAGGCAGCTTACACCCGACCGCATTCAGTTAATAGCTAACATGCCAATACCCAAGACACAAAAGGAGGTGCGGGCTTTCATAGGCCTCACTTCGTATTGTAGGCAGTGGATCCCTCAGTATGCATTTTTAGCAAAACCACTCATTCAATTAACAACACAGGAGGCAGCCACATCGACTGTCCTCCCTTGGACTCCGGAACACACACTAGCTTTTGAAAGCTTAAAGAAAGCTCTATGCCAAGCACCTGTTTTAGCAACACCATGTTACAGAAAACATTTTACACTCTTTGTTACAGAACGAGAAGGTACTGCCTTGTCAGTACTCACACAGGAACAAGCAGGATCACACAAACCGTGTGCTTATTTTTCTAGTACATTAGATCCCGTAGCTCAGGCTCTGCCTGCGTGCCTGAAATCAGTGGCAGCAACAGCTTTAGCAATCAGACAAAGCGATGCCATAGTGTTAGGACATCCATTGACAGTTCAAGTACCACATGCAGTAGAGGTTCTTGTGAATCGAACGCAAACACAACATTTGACTATAGCAAGACTTACAGGGTACGAACTAACACTGTTTCAGCCACACATAGAAATCAGACGCTGTAATACATTAAATCCTGCTACACTTTTACCTGTAATTGGAACAGACCCGCTAGCTCATGACTGTATTGATGTTATTACAATCACGACGAAACCCAGACAAGATTTGACAGACGTCCCATTGTCAGACCCAGACCTAACGTTGTATGTAGACGGTTCATGTATGAGAACAAGTACAGGAGATTTAGTGGCCGCTTACGCAGTCACAACAGACACTGAAATCATTGAAACAAATTGCATAAATACCTTGTCCGCTCAAGCAGCAGAGTTCGTCGCTCTGACACAAGCCTGTATTCAAGCCACAAATAAGAAAGTCAACATATACACTGATTCACGTTATGCATTCGGAGTTGTACATGACTTCGGCGTGCTGTGGCGAGAGAGAGGTTATTTAACGTCTCACGGTGCCCACATTCAGCACGGACCCCTCATTCATGCCTTATTAGATGCAATACATCTACCAACTGCAATATCAATTATGAAATGTAAAGCACATACGAAAGTTACTGATATCATTTCTCAAGGCAATGATCTAGCTGACAGAACAGCTAAACAAACTGCTCAAACTCAAACATCCGACATGACAAAGACAATAGTCCCGACGCCAACACATTGTATGACGATTAAAGATCCCGCTCTTGATGTAATTGACATACAGACACATGCTACACCAGACGAAATAAAGAAGTGGACGGAATCAGGAGGGATCCAAACGGACCAGGGATGGATGACGAAGGAGAAATCTGTATGGTTCCTTCCTGATTCAATGGTCCAAGTCATTATTAACACTGTCCATAGTCCAGCGCATCTAGGAGAGAAAGCTATGCTAGACAGCATCCAACACATTTGGTTCAACAAACATTTACGAGCAGCAGCTAAACAAAAAGTCCGTACCTGTATGATATGTTGTCAGTTTAACCCAGGTAAAAGCATCCCCGTAGAGCAGGGTGGATTTCAGCCTCCTGATCACCCTTTTGAAATCCTCCAGATGGATTATATCCAGATGGAACGATGTCGAGGATTCAAATATGTTCTCGTAGTTGTCTGTGCTCTTTCCCGTTGGACAGAGGCATACCCGGTTTCAGATTACACTGCCCCGACTACTGCCAAACAGTTAGTTCGAGAATTCTTCCCACGATACGGTTTACCACGTGCTGTCTACTCAGATAACGGCCAGCCGTTCTCATCCGAACTAATGAAACACGTTTCACTTTTGTTAGGCTATCAGTGGAAATTCCACTGTGTCCGACACCCCGAGGCAGCAGGTCTCGTGGAAAGACATAATCAGACCCTGAAAATTAGATTGTCCAAAATATGCAGGGAGAAAGGTGTCGACTGGGTAGTAGCATTACCAGTTGCACTCTTTTACATGAGAATGGTAGCACACTCTCGAACAGGGCTATCCCCGTATGAGGTGATCTTTGGCAGACCACCAAATATGTGGGGGACGCCTATACCACGTAAAATAACTGATATTGACTGTAATATGCTGACAGATTACTTGGCTTCCTTGATGTCTGCACTACAATCTTGTCGTTCACAGGTAGCTGCAGCCTTTCCTGACAACACTGAGGTGAAACCCCATGACGTAATTCCAGGGGATCTCGTTTTTGTGAGGAACTTTGATCGAAAGACTCAGCTGGATCCTAGGTGGAAGTCGCCGCAATTGGTCCTGCTCACGACAAGGACAGCCGTGAAGATCGAGGGCAGAAAAGGCTGGATACATTCAAGTCATATCAAGAAATTTCATGGACTACCATCGGATATAAATGCCACACCTCGTGTGTCTTCACCCATTGACTCAAAACTTCCTTTTGTTGAATCAAGCAGTCACGAACAATATAAACTAAAACTCAGATCTAACCAGTCGGGAAATTTGATTGTTTAAGTCCTCTTCAAGGTGAAGCGGTTGAATTTGTCCCTGACATGTATCCCTTAGATCTGAATAGAGAAAACACCCGAAAAATGTTGAAACGACATGATTACTGTAAATCACTGCGTAGTCATTGCACAGTGACGTTATTAATTTTGTTTTTCTTAAGTCTTTTAATAATTATTGCAAGTATATTGTTGCACATATATTATCCTATTTCTAAACATGTCTATAATGTTACTGCTGAACATTCTTTTAGTGACCTACCTCCGCATGAATTGTCGTATAGATTTGCGCTGCGCAATAACACTTTTATTAGTATGTTACATCATTCCCATCAGACTAGTAATGCTACCAATTGTTGGATATGTGGCCGACTCCCTCCCTATCAGAACTATAAAGGAATTCTACCTCTCTTTCCATACCCGTTCACACACAACGGCTCCTGTGGAGCATGGTTTAGTTTAATTAATTCCTTAGACTCAAACACAGCAGTTTATCAAGACAATTGGGTATGGGGAAATCTGAACTTAGTTTTACTCAAAGTCTGCTACCCCGACAAGGAGGGTCGTCCCAAAAGAACAGGAACTGATCTAGAAAATGAAGTATATGGATTAGGTAATTTTACGCTTAATCTTATGATCCTAAATGTCGAATCCGAAGCTACTCCAATTTTGCCCGCCATGTCAGTATTTCCAGTAAAAGGTGAATTATGTGTAAGAAAGAATGGTTCCATACATATGGGCCATAGTAGATGCACCACTGTAATAGAATTCAGTGATCAAGGCAAGTCGACATTTAGAGCTTCCCGCCATTCCTATTTTATATGTGGTCAGACGGCATATGTACGTTTGCCTCTAGATTGGGATGGTACCTGCTACATTGGATTCCTTTTGCCACCTGTTTTTCTAGCTCCTCCTGATTATTACAGAAATACTCATTTAGTACACAATAGAGAAAGGAGAGATCTCCCAATAGTCGATTACACTGAAACAGCATGGGAAAAATACACAGATTTCAATAAAGGTCTCTTTCCCTATATAGGTACCGTTACTAATAGTAAGCTGATACGTAGATTAACTAGAACCCTTGAAGCAGTAGTGAACGAAACCATTTCCGCCTTAGGCAATTTAACAGAAGAGCAGTCTGCTATGCGGATTGTTGTGCTTCAAAATCGTCTTGTCCTTGACGTCATCCTGGCCGATAGGGGCGGAGCTTGTAGGGTCATCGGATCAAGCTGTTGCATTTTCATACCAGAAAATTCGCCATCTGTATATAAAGCTATAACCCGCCTTCATAAGATTGTGAGCCAGATACACCAGAATACAGGCACTTGGACTTGGTCCGGGTGGTTTTGGAGCGTGTTATCAGCCTGGGGATGGAGAGTTCTATCCTTCCTAGGTATTGGCCTTCTCATACTATTCAGTTGCTGCTTATGCCTACAATGTGGACCAGCGATTTGTGGTCTGTGTGCCACTTCGTGTATTCCACATCAAGATTTTCATTCAAGATCCCAGAAGAAAAAAGAAGAACAAATGATGCTATATGAACAGATCAATGGATTGATGAAGATTGATATCTCTTGACGGGCAAGTAGGGGACAAGGAGGGAATGTGGAAATATGGATTTTTCTGATCAGTTATGTCCCCTATCTTGGACCCCAACGGTTTCATGTATGAATCACAAGTACATGTATGTTCCCTCCAGTTCCAGTTATGAAGACGCAAACACATGTGCGTCCACCGTCAACATGTCCTCTTTCAGATCCGCCATGAATGGGCCGGATATTCCATTCCTAAGTACGAAAGGCCACCGGCTTTATATGGTTCACTTATGCCATTTTTACAGTCCAGGCAAGTAGGCCCTGATTCTGTCATCAAGCTTTTCTTTCTTTCTGCCTCTGAAGCTCCAGTCTGAGCCTGCATCTATGACCATGAACTTTGTCCCATTCCCTGCGCGGCTCACGATGCCTGACATCAGCTTGCTGCCTGCCAAGAACTGTATTTCACCTTCGAAATTAACTGCTCCGCTCCCTGCCCAATGCATTCCTGTCTAGTAGTTTAAGTAAACATTCTTCCAGCTACCGAGCAAAGGCCCGGCTTCTCTGTCTTTATGCAAGTAATTCATAGCCCTGTTACTATGGAAGATTCCTGCCCTCGCATCTAGTGTAGACACTTAGACGCTTGTACACGCACTAACAGTCAGTATAGTCAGTATAGAATAAGATTCTACTCTAAGAGACCTCTCTTTTGGATAACATAGTTCTTTAAACATAGGATGTTAGATATGATTTGGGATTAGGTTGACTTGACCCTCCAGACTTCTGTCGCCACATGTAGAGCTAAATGTCAAGTCCCCTTCACCCCCTAGTTGCACGTCAATCATACGTCATGCTGCTGTGCGCGCATCTCTGCCAAGTATTTCTGCTGACATTGCGAAATTATTTCATAGGTCCACCCATATGTGACATCACAACCAATGACGTTTCCTTGTTACTCCCAATTACGCCTCCTTCAGCTACGCATGTGAAATGTTATCTTTGCTATCAATTGTTACGCCTCTTGCATTTGCCTCACTGTAATGCCTATTGTATAAAAGTGATTAATTATCAATAATGTATGTACTTCACTTCCTGAACCTTCGTGGTGATGGAACTTGGAGCAACCGATTCGAATCGTCCATTGGAATAAAGCCCATTCCGAACCTCTAATACCACGGATTCTGCCTCTTATTTATTGAGCTATCTTTATTATGTTCTGTATCAAATTAAGTCCCGGTAATTAAATTATTTACCACATGAATGGCGCCCGAATAGGGACACTTTCTCATCTCACGCGCCGGCGGTGCGTTGCAGGCCCGGTCTCCTGCCACAGCTGGACGGACAACAACGCGTACCAGCAGGATTTCCTGTATCTCCCTCCGGTCAAGCGGGGGCGACTGAGGCTGCGATCAACACCCAGACGAGGCGGTGAGAAGTGCGAAGTATCCCGACCAGAGCCTAGCTGAGAGAGCAAGATCCGAGGTATACAGAGGCCCACCAGGTTTCCGAAGCTCAGAAGTGTCCGAAGTTGTCGAGTCGAGTCCAGTCCGGTCCAGTTCAGTTCAGTTCCGTTCCGAGGCCTTCCGTTCCGAGCTACCCGGTGAGTACCATTACTGGGGAGGCGTTCTGGCGTGCACATAAGTTGTGCCGGTCCAGACGGGTTTGGGTACACAAATCCGGTCTGCACTGTTTTAGCAGTGTATCTGTACTGTTTAGCAGTATATCTAGTATAGCAGTGTATCTGTACTGTTTAGCAGTATATCTAGTATATCAAGTATATAAATTCAGAATAATTCAGTTAATGCCGAGTATTATGTTTAGTGATTAAGTTTCCTTAGATCGTCATCATCATCGTTGCTCAGTTAAATGTTAAATGTTAAATGTTTTTAATACGTCCTGCATATTGTGGTGTGAATGACTGTTCATTATCGTGTTTTTATTGTATTAAGTTTGTTCAAAATCAAGTACCAGATCAGTTCTCAATATGCCGCTCTTTTCGAAATTAAGACAGATCACAACTAGAAAAGGGGTACTCGAAGAAGCCGTTCCCATTCCTCCTAGGGACACTCCAGGGTACTTCATGTATCATAAACATGGCCTAGACGCCATATTATTTCTTGATCTATGGGTAGACTACACTAAGGAATTACCAGAAAGTCAGAGGTGGCCCGCAGCTGGGACCTGGGATGCAGATTGCATCGTGAAAGTAGAGGAAGAATTATGGAAAAAGAAAGCTAGACAATCACAGAAAGACGCCATTGAATTATGGCGTAAAGAATCGTATAGACGTACAGAAAAAGCACGTAGACAGGAAGAGAAGAGTAAGGAGAATTCAAATGAAGTCCGAGAAAATCTATTAATTGAAGAAGGTACACGAGTGAAATCCGAACAAGTAGACAGACAAAGAAATGCCCTTATGAAGGGTATGTATCCCCTTCTGGCCGAGGGATTACCTAAGGCTACTCCGGGGATACCAAAAGACTTGCCACCCCCATTATTTCCAATAAAAGTACATCCTAAGGGGCATCCTAGAACCGCAGAAGATGTTTTTCTTTCCTCATATTTAGATGACGCAGCTCCCGAGTATGCTAACCCCGCCCCACATAGACCGTCGGCCGGGGAGGTTCAACGCCAAGATCCTGTATCTGTATCCTTACAGCATCAAATCCTGACACAAGTTCCGGCAAGCACATCTGTTTCCACGTCTGTTCCGACAGCTGCTTCTACAGCTGTGCCCACACCTATAGTTGCTGTATCGCGTTCAACGAATCCTTTCACGCCCGATACCCCAGACGGGGCTACCGGAGGTGCTACCAACATTTTTTCTACGCCACCCAGAATAAATAAACTTACTTTTCAAGAAACAGCACATCCACGTACCCCCAAACTCATAAATGCCCGCACGCTTAAAGAACTTCTAGTAGATTGTAGATATGACCCTGTGCCCGGCAAAGAGGACGAAATGATCATGGCATCATTACGTATCAGACGAGCCGCGGTGTATTTAGGGAAGCTACCAGGAATGACTATGCATCTAGATAATATATATCAGTTTGTCCAAACAGGGCGAGATTCTGAATGTATTAACAGAGCTATGGAATACCAGAAAGTGGAAATACAGGGGGAACTGTTACGTTTCCTCATAAATTGTGTGATCAGAAATCAAGACCGACCGGGGGTAGACCCGGAAGCAATGCAAATTCTTACTAGATGGAGCCAGAATATATCAGAAGGGAGACATGATAAGCAAAACTGTATAATAGCCATGTGCCGAAAGATCCGTAAAGAAATAGAACGTCTACACGAAGAGAGATTAGCGGTAGACCAGTTTGAACAAAACGAGGAGGAGGAAGGATCAGGACTGTCCACAGGACAGTCAGAAACCATAGCCTATGTAGGTAGAGGAAGATCTTGTAATAGTACTAGATGTTTTACAGACCCGATACGTCCGATATGTCCAGATAATAACAGGAATTTCCAAACACCTATAATAAACATGAGGTCCCCCGAGCATTCGTTCCAAGCCGCTGACAAATTACTGCGAGAACGAAGGGGTTATCATTTTCTCGATTCTATGGATGAACAAGAATTAGCCAGGTCAGCCGTTCAGTGGGTTGACAGTCCCGGAAAATATGGTGATGATACAGTAGCACACACATTTTTGAACCTCACCCCAGATGAACAGCGTTTAGCTGGGATTTATATGATTCAACAACTTCTTATACTATATAAAAGCCAACATTCAGATCCTGGTCCCTTACCTGATATATTGACTGAATTACTCACGAATAGATGGAGAGGTTCAGGTACTAAGCTAATTAAAGAAATACTAGAATCAAGAAAGCAGTACATTCTTTTTATATGTCCAGAACATGTCTCACTACCCATCAAGGAAAGACCGATGTATTACATGGACAGACAGAATCCCTTACGAGAAGTACACCCAATAAAGGGCGAGGACAATCAGTTTAAACGTGTATTTGTATATACGCCTATATCAAAAATAGAATTGTTAGAAATGAAGAAAGTGGTACCCAGTCATGACAAAGACCCAGCGGGTTTCCACCGAGAAATTAAAGACATGTTACTCATGGGAGAGTATACCTATCCCGACATTATGACAATATTAAAGGTATTAATGCCTGCTGGCATTTATGAAAAACTCAAGGAAAAAGAGTGGGAGGTGGGAGACCAAAAGATAGACTGGACAGCATTAGAAAATGAAGAAAAGGCCCGAGGTCCAGGTTCGGGGCTTGGGGACAAAACTAAAGCACTACCAGGTTTACTAGTACAGGTACTGCCGCGTTTATTAACGACGAAAAAGGAGGACTGGGGTGCAATCTCAGCCTGTAAACAAAAGCAAGATGAAGACACTAGTGATTTCTATGCTCGATTCGAAAAATGTTTTGGTATAAATAGTGGTATAAAAGCAAGTAGCGAGTCATACCCACATCTGTTTGTGACAAAATTAGTTGAAAATTCCTTGCCGCAGGTGAAGAATAGAGTATTAAAATTCGAGAGTACCTGGCAAGGTAATACCCCATCACAAATGTTACAAATGTTACAGTATCATCACAATAGAATTAGAGAGGAACAAGATCATGAACAAAGACGCATGAAAGACACGAAAATGAAAATGCTAGTCTCCCAGACTGTTCCAGCTGAAGGACATAAAAAGGGTACGACACATTCCGGTGAGTCAGCAGGACCTGTAAAAGGGACATGCAACTATTGTAAACAGCCAGGTCATTATATACACGATTGCCCAGTCCTGAAGCGTAATATCGCCACGGGTATTACAAAAGAAAGACCACGGCCACCTAGACAGGATCAGAATGAACAAGGAGCACCGCAGCATGCACAGTCCATGCCAGCTCCACAACAGCCTATACAGTTTGTGCCAGCTGCACCAGCGCTGCCTGTTGCTGCCACACAAACCACGACACGACAGCTGTACCAGACCGCACAGTATGACTATCCTGATTATCAACGATACGCATGAACCAGCCTAGAGAGGGAAGTTGACTTACCCCTTATCGAGGTCCCTGTAGACCAAGAAGGACCTTATGTACATAGTGAACTATTAGGCCAAGATAGAAAATTTTTACTTGATACAGGGGCAAGTCGAACAACCATAAAACGTAGTGAAGTTCCAGGGGCACCCCTCTCAGGCTCACAGAATATTTCCCTTGGTTTTTCAGGAAAACCTATTGTGAATGAAGTATCACAGCCTCTTCCACTTACGATAGGACCCTTGACCAGAACTACAGATTTATTGCTTACTAAATCATGTCCAGAAAACTTGTTAGGTATAAAAACACTGAAAGCTCTAGGAGCTATAATATGTTGTTCTCCGGAAGGAGTAAGATTGTTTTTACGTGATTTCAAAGGTCACTATGTGTCTCGAGACATGGATCCTCGACTGCAGACTTTACCTACACATTTATGGGCACAAGGCCCTACTGATGTGGGTTGCATGAATATTACACCATATCGAGTTACATTAAAGGCAGGAGTGGTACTACCACGAATGCGACAATACAAGTTACCACCAGATGCTGTAGTGGCTTTACTACAAATCATTGACGAGCTTATTGGCCAAGGAGTGGTTGTGGAGACCGACTCCAATGTATGTAATTCACCGATAATTCCGATTCTTAAACGAACTGATCCAAAGGCTCCCCCAGTATATCGATTGGTTATTGATCTGCGCGAATTAAATAAATGTATTGTACCACAATACCCCGTAGTTCCAGACATCTCTTCATTACTGACAGCTATTGATTCCGAAGCAACATTCTTTACTGTAATTGATCTCAAGAATGCCTTTTTCAGCGTCCCAATAGATCCGGAAAGCCAATACTTGTTCGGATTTAGTTTAAATGGACGTAGCTTTAAATTCTCACGCGCACCTCAAGGATTTACAGAAAGCCCCAGCATCTATAGCCAAGCACTGAAACGAGAACTCGACAGTATCCACATGCCAGTAAACACTGCCCTGCTTCAATATGTCGATGATCTGCTGATCACCGCTAGAAGCGAACCTGAATGTGAGAAAGCATCACTGATAGTTTTACAATTTCTAGCCGAAAAGGGGCACAAGGTGTCCCCTTCTAAGCTGCAATTCTGTGTCCAGCGAGTTGTTTATCTTGGACACTCGCTGTCCAAGGAGGGAAGGCAGCTTACACCCGACCGCATTCAGTTAATAGCTAACATGCCAATACCCAAGACACAAAAGGAGGTGCGGGCTTTCATAGGCCTCACTTCGTATTGTAGGCAGTGGATCCCTCAGTATGCATTTTTAGCAAAACCACTCATTCAATTAACAACACAGGAGGCAGCCACATCGACTGTCCTCCCTTGGACTCCGGAACACACACTAGCTTTTGAAAGCTTAAAGAAAGCTCTATGCCAAGCACCTGTTTTAGCAACACCATGTTACAGAAAACATTTTACACTCTTTGTTACAGAACGAGAAGGTACTGCCTTGTCAGTACTCACACAGGAACAAGCAGGATCACACAAACCGTGTGCTTATTTTTCTAGTACATTAGATCCCGTAGCTCAGGCTCTGCCTGCGTGCCTGAAATCAGTGGCAGCAACAGCTTTAGCAATCAGACAAAGCGATGCCATAGTGTTAGGACATCCATTGACAGTTCAAGTACCACATGCAGTAGAGGTTCTTGTGAATCGAACGCAAACACAACATTTGACTATAGCAAGACTTACAGGGTACGAACTAACACTGTTTCAGCCACACATAGAAATCAGACGCTGTAATACATTAAATCCTGCTACACTTTTACCTGTAATTGGAACAGACCCGCTAGCTCATGACTGTATTGATGTTATTACAATCACGACGAAACCCAGACAAGATTTGACAGACGTCCCATTGTCAGACCCAGACCTAACGTTGTATGTAGACGGTTCATGTATGAGAACAAGTACAGGAGATTTAGTGGCCGCTTACGCAGTCACAACAGACACTGAAATCATTGAAACAAATTGCATAAATACCTTGTCCGCTCAAGCAGCAGAGTTCGTCGCTCTGACACAAGCCTGTATTCAAGCCACAAATAAGAAAGTCAACATATACACTGATTCACGTTATGCATTCGGAGTTGTACATGACTTCGGCGTGCTGTGGCGAGAGAGAGGTTATTTAACGTCTCACGGTGCCCACATTCAGCACGGACCCCTCATTCATGCCTTATTAGATGCAATACATCTACCAACTGCAATATCAATTATGAAATGTAAAGCACATACGAAAGTTACTGATATCATTTCTCAAGGCAATGATCTAGCTGACAGAACAGCTAAACAAACTGCTCAAACTCAAACATCCGACATGACAAAGACAATAGTCCCGACGCCAACACATTGTATGACGATTAAAGATCCCGCTCTTGATGTAATTGACATACAGACACATGCTACACCAGACGAAATAAAGAAGTGGACGGAATCAGGAGGGATCCAAACGGACCAGGGATGGATGACGAAGGAGAAATCTGTATGGTTCCTTCCTGATTCAATGGTCCAAGTCATTATTAACACTGTCCATAGTCCAGCGCATCTAGGAGAGAAAGCTATGCTAGACAGCATCCAACACATTTGGTTCAACAAACATTTACGAGCAGCAGCTAAACAAAAAGTCCGTACCTGTATGATATGTTGTCAGTTTAACCCAGGTAAAAGCATCCCCGTAGAGCAGGGTGGATTTCAGCCTCCTGATCACCCTTTTGAAATCCTCCAGATGGATTATATCCAGATGGAACGATGTCGAGGATTCAAATATGTTCTCGTAGTTGTCTGTGCTCTTTCCCGTTGGACAGAGGCATACCCGGTTTCAGATTACACTGCCCCGACTACTGCCAAACAGTTAGTTCGAGAATTCTTCCCACGATACGGTTTACCACGTGCTGTCTACTCAGATAACGGCCAGCCGTTCTCATCCGAACTAATGAAACACGTTTCACTTTTGTTAGGCTATCAGTGGAAATTCCACTGTGTCCGACACCCCGAGGCAGCAGGTCTCGTGGAAAGACATAATCAGACCCTGAAAATTAGATTGTCCAAAATATGCAGGGAGAAAGGTGTCGACTGGGTAGTAGCATTACCAGTTGCACTCTTTTACATGAGAATGGTAGCACACTCTCGAACAGGGCTATCCCCGTATGAGGTGATCTTTGGCAGACCACCAAATATGTGGGGGACGCCTATACCACGTAAAATAACTGATATTGACTGTAATATGCTGACAGATTACTTGGCTTCCTTGATGTCTGCACTACAATCTTGTCGTTCACAGGTAGCTGCAGCCTTTCCTGACAACACTGAGGTGAAACCCCATGACGTAATTCCAGGGGATCTCGTTTTTGTGAGGAACTTTGATCGAAAGACTCAGCTGGATCCTAGGTGGAAGTCGCCGCAATTGGTCCTGCTCACGACAAGGACAGCCGTGAAGATCGAGGGCAGAAAAGGCTGGATACATTCAAGTCATATCAAGAAATTTCATGGACTACCATCGGATATAAATGCCACACCTCGTGTGTCTTCACCCATTGACTCAAAACTTCCTTTTGTTGAATCAAGCAGTCACGAACAATATAAACTAAAACTCAGATCTAACCAGTCGGGAAATTTGATTGTTTAAGTCCTCTTCAAGGTGAAGCGGTTGAATTTGTCCCTGACATGTATCCCTTAGATCTGAATAGAGAAAACACCCGAAAAATGTTGAAACGACATGATTACTGTAAATCACTGCGTAGTCATTGCACAGTGACGTTATTAATTTTGTTTTTCTTAAGTCTTTTAATAATTATTGCAAGTATATTGTTGCACATATATTATCCTATTTCTAAACATGTCTATAATGTTACTGCTGAACATTCTTTTAGTGACCTACCTCCGCATGAATTGTCGTATAGATTTGCGCTGCGCAATAACACTTTTATTAGTATGTTACATCATTCCCATCAGACTAGTAATGCTACCAATTGTTGGATATGTGGCCGACTCCCTCCCTATCAGAACTATAAAGGAATTCTACCTCTCTTTCCATACCCGTTCACACACAACGGCTCCTGTGGAGCATGGTTTAGTTTAATTAATTCCTTAGACTCAAACACAGCAGTTTATCAAGACAATTGGGTATGGGGAAATCTGAACTTAGTTTTACTCAAAGTCTGCTACCCCGACAAGGAGGGTCGTCCCAAAAGAACAGGAACTGATCTAGAAAATGAAGTATATGGATTAGGTAATTTTACGCTTAATCTTATGATCCTAAATGTCGAATCCGAAGCTACTCCAATTTTGCCCGCCATGTCAGTATTTCCAGTAAAAGGTGAATTATGTGTAAGAAAGAATGGTTCCATACATATGGGCCATAGTAGATGCACCACTGTAATAGAATTCAGTGATCAAGGCAAGTCGACATTTAGAGCTTCCCGCCATTCCTATTTTATATGTGGTCAGACGGCATATGTACGTTTGCCTCTAGATTGGGATGGTACCTGCTACATTGGATTCCTTTTGCCACCTGTTTTTCTAGCTCCTCCTGATTATTACAGAAATACTCATTTAGTACACAATAGAGAAAGGAGAGATCTCCCAATAGTCGATTACACTGAAACAGCATGGGAAAAATACACAGATTTCAATAAAGGTCTCTTTCCCTATATAGGTACCGTTACTAATAGTAAGCTGATACGTAGATTAACTAGAACCCTTGAAGCAGTAGTGAACGAAACCATTTCCGCCTTAGGCAATTTAACAGAAGAGCAGTCTGCTATGCGGATTGTTGTGCTTCAAAATCGTCTTGTCCTTGACGTCATCCTGGCCGATAGGGGCGGAGCTTGTAGGGTCATCGGATCAAGCTGTTGCATTTTCATACCAGAAAATTCGCCATCTGTATATAAAGCTATAACCCGCCTTCATAAGATTGTGAGCCAGATACACCAGAATACAGGCACTTGGACTTGGTCCGGGTGGTTTTGGAGCGTGTTATCAGCCTGGGGATGGAGAGTTCTATCCTTCCTAGGTATTGGCCTTCTCATACTATTCAGTTGCTGCTTATGCCTACAATGTGGACCAGCGATTTGTGGTCTGTGTGCCACTTCGTGTATTCCACATCAAGATTTTCATTCAAGATCCCAGAAGAAAAAAGAAGAACAAATGATGCTATATGAACAGATCAATGGATTGATGAAGATTGATATCTCTTGACGGGCAAGTAGGGGACAAGGAGGGAATGTGGAAATATGGATTTTTCTGATCAGTTATGTCCCCTATCTTGGACCCCAACGGTTTCATGTATGAATCACAAGTACATGTATGTTCCCTCCAGTTCCAGTTATGAAGACGCAAACACATGTGCGTCCACCGTCAACATGTCCTCTTTCAGATCCGCCATGAATGGGCCGGATATTCCATTCCTAAGTACGAAAGGCCACCGGCTTTATATGGTTCACTTATGCCATTTTTACAGTCCAGGCAAGTAGGCCCTGATTCTGTCATCAAGCTTTTCTTTCTTTCTGCCTCTGAAGCTCCAGTCTGAGCCTGCATCTATGACCATGAACTTTGTCCCATTCCCTGCGCGGCTCACGATGCCTGACATCAGCTTGCTGCCTGCCAAGAACTGTATTTCACCTTCGAAATTAACTGCTCCGCTCCCTGCCCAATGCATTCCTGTCTAGTAGTTTAAGTAAACATTCTTCCAGCTACCGAGCAAAGGCCCGGCTTCTCTGTCTTTATGCAAGTAATTCATAGCCCTGTTACTATGGAAGATTCCTGCCCTCGCATCTAGTGTAGACACTTAGACGCTTGTACACGCACTAACAGTCAGTATAGTCAGTATAGAATAAGATTCTACTCTAAGAGACCTCTCTTTTGGATAACATAGTTCTTTAAACATAGGATGTTAGATATGATTTGGGATTAGGTTGACTTGACCCTCCAGACTTCTGTCGCCACATGTAGAGCTAAATGTCAAGTCCCCTTCACCCCCTAGTTGCACGTCAATCATACGTCATGCTGCTGTGCGCGCATCTCTGCCAAGTATTTCTGCTGACATTGCGAAATTATTTCATAGGTCCACCCATATGTGACATCACAACCAATGACGTTTCCTTGTTACTCCCAATTACGCCTCCTTCAGCTACGCATGTGAAATGTTATCTTTGCTATCAATTGTTACGCCTCTTGCATTTGCCTCACTGTAATGCCTATTGTATAAAAGTGATTAATTATCAATAATGTATGTACTTCACTTCCTGAACCTTCGTGGTGATGGAACTTGGAGCAACCGATTCGAATCGTCCATTGGAATAAAGCCCATTCCGAACCTCTAATACCACGGATTCTGCCTCTTATTTATTGAGCTATCTTTATTATGTTCTGTATCAAATTAAGTCCCGGTAATTAAATTATTTACCACACTTCAACTAACCTGAATGCAAATGCTTGCCTATTTAACTTCTTTTTAATGTTAGGGCTGATTCAAGTAAATGTCAGCTCAGTGTTGCTGTTGACCAGGGGCCACATTTACAGATTATGAGGGCCGTACTTTGAGTATCACTGGTTTACTTGCAGTTTCTCTTTCCCCAGTATACGTTTGGCTTTTGAATTCCCAACCCTGACTGAAACTCATCCTCTTGACATAGTGCCAGCTGACAGCTATGATTTCCAGTGTGTTTCCTTTGCTTTAAATTTTAATCAAAGCCACAGGTAAATTCAGGTGATTTGCCCAGATTCGATCATGTTAAATCGAACCGAACACCAATACCATTTTTGGAAAACTGGTCTCTGGGTGCTGAGGTAGACTAGGTGGACTCCAGGTGGTATCTTCATTTTGAATTGTCCGATTAATAGAGCGTGTCCTTTCCTACTCTTACCCAGCCACTTTGGAGGACTCCCACCGACTTTGGGCTAGTGCTTTACAGGCAGAAATGTTCACACCATCTCGTTTTCTTCTGAACACAGGAAAAACTGCATGGCTGAGCAAGAGAAAATGCAGAATTTCATCAAACGTAAATGCCTTGAATGATACAGGTTTGTGCCTTTTGGTATGGCCTGAGGGTGCTGGAACATCCCTTCTATTTATCTCAGTTTGTAAAAAAATCTAAGTGTTATCTTAAAGTACTTTTAAAGGGCTCGTCTGAGACCGCGCATGCGCTGTCACTTTCAACAATCATCTCTTTGACAAAAAAGCCCTTGCATTGGCAAAGCGAATATGTCTTGCCTATGCAAGAGATATTGGCTTTGCCAATATATTTTAGCCATGTTATGCATTATCATGGCTAAACATTAGTAGGGTAAAGAGGAGTGGAGTGTTGTAAAGTGGAGTCTAATGGAGTGGTGTAAAGCCATGAGATGGAGTGTTGTGGCACAGAGTAGTTTACAGTGTCATTGAGGGAGAGCCATAGAGCGCAAGAGCATAGAGTGCTGTAGAGTGGCAGTGTCGAGTGGTTTAGAGCAGAGTGGCGTAGACGGTGTTGAGTATAGTGACTTAGAGCGGAGTAGATTGTTGTGGAGTAGGAGTGGAATGGCCTAATTGAGTGGCAGAGTGGAGTAGTGTCGTAGTATAAAGTGGAATATAGGTGGCATGGAGTGAGTTCCGTAGATCTTGTGGAGTGTCATAATGTCGAGTAGAGCTTAATGGAGTAGAGCATCATATATTGGTGTAGCGTGGTGTGGCGTAAAGAAGAATGGCGTAGAGTGGACTACAGTGAAGTGGTATAAAGTACAGGGGTGAAGAATAGATTGGTGTAGAGTCTATTGCTGTGGAGTGCAGTGACAGAGTAGATTGCAGTGGAGTGGCACTGACTGAAATAGAGTGGCGTAGAGTAGATTGTTTCAGAGTAGAGTGAAATGTAGAGTGCAGTGGCAAAGAGTGTAGAGTATAGTGCATTGACGTCGAGGCTTGTGGTGGCATATTGAGGAGTGTTGCAGAGTGGGGGGAAGTATGCCTGGTGTGGAAGCACACTGCCATTATAGGCAACACATCTTCAATTGAAATGACCATTACATTTGCACAGACACACAGTTTTACTAATAAAAGTACACAGCACATACACGATAATGTGTGGAAATGTCATCACCTAGTGTATTGACTTGTTGGTCATATTAAAATGTTTGTTACCACCACACTTCAGAATTACCCAAAAATGTTTAATTTGTGCTTTCCATATTCTGAAATATCTGCACAGTTCATTTACAGACTTTTACATTTTGTTTTTTGCTAGGAAACAAAAAAACCATTGTACAGCACACTCTGAATAGCCATCTAGAAAAAATAACACCCTAAAACCTTAGTCTCACTTGGGTACCCTGCAGGGACGATTAAGGGTCATATGACCATAGTAGCCTATGCACCTCTTAATAATTAGGTTTATCCTCCCTGAACGTCCCGCTAATAAAGGGATACCCTGAAGCGAGAAAGGGATTTTTAATCTATAGTTACGCCCCCTAGTACCTTTCTTTTAAGAGCTCCCTGGAACACGGTTGAGTCCACCGTGACCTTTAGGAGTCAGGGTGAACCCAGTAATGAAGCATGACACTTCTATAGTGTGTAGGGTTATTTGAAGAAAAGGAATCTTTTCCTTTCCAGCGCCTAGTGACAAGTCTACTTAGGGTGACCACTCCACCCTCATGCCACCTTGTCATGACACTAGGTGGGATACCAATACGTTTTTGTGTACCCTGCAGGATTGCTGCACAAACCTCTCACTTTGAAGTCAGAAAAGAAAAGTAACAAGCATTAAAAATGCAATAGGCCTCGCCATTCATTAAGTTAAAGCCATTTGCTTTGCTTTGCTATACAATACCATTAGCAAAGCAAATGGCTTTAACTTAATCAAAGGCGAGACCTATTGCATTTTCAATGCTTGTTATCAATTCTTTCTCCAATAGGGTGGACCCCGGAGCGCTGAGTCCAGGCGTAACTTCGAGCCAACGACGCGTGGCCGTGCGGCGAGGGAGATTTCTCAAAACCCATTGACGTGCCGTCGGCTGAGGACTCGTTCTTCAAAGAGGAAGTGGAAAACGAGTCTCGGTTTTGACTGAAAATGATGATTTATTATTTCAAAGAAGAGAGTTTGGCGAGTTTGCTAACTGAAGGGAAACCAAGCCAGCTCTTGAAGTCTCAACACATTCCTGAAGATAGGCTGCCCTCTAGTGGTGTGTGACGGACTAGCAACGATTCAGATGCAGATTATTAAATGGATAGCCTTATCAAGCAGCAACGACACCAAACGCTAGGTTTATCCCTTCAGTACCATGAAGTTGGGCGAAAGAACCACATGGCATATGAAGTGGACGAAAAGGTAAACTATGGTAACAAGTGCTACACTGATAACGTTATATTATACCAACTGCGCATTTGGCGTAAGCTTCTTGGTGCTGGCCAAAGCTGACAAAAGCAACTTGTTTAACAAAGATATGGGCAACTGACACCTGTTATGTGCAGCGTTTATTGCCCGCAAAACTATATAAATGTTTTGTGGAAGGTCATCCCTTTGCTCTCCTCAGTAACATACCGAGCAAGAACCAATGACAAACATCGGCTCGGACAGGAGGGCAGGAGCTAAGGAAAGTGATGGCAGTGAAGAGAAGCTCCTGTCAATGGGGGTGTTACCCCATAATTTCAGATTATGAATTATATCTAATATTATCCAGTGGCAGTCGCCACGAAGTAGTTAGAGTTGGGATTGTGTTTCCATAGTAAATATTTTAGTTTTTCCTTATAACTTTGGCACCATTAGACACATTTTCACTAAAAGTTACAAAAAAAAAGATTCTCCGGGGAGGGGGTGGGGGGGGCGTGGGCAAGCCGCTAATGGAGTGAGACGTTCTTTCCCATGTCTCCGTTCCTCCGCGGCCTTTCATAGCATATCCTCCAGCATCAAGGCTTTTGACTCCCCGCTGGGGATCGCCCGAACACCGGGTAGCTGTGGGCAGTGTGGGAGCCGAAACGATTACGACCCGCTCCTGTGGAGCAACTCGTTGACTACTGCAGAAGACTGCACGGGTCTGGATCAGCCATTTTGGGGCATGCCGTGGACCCACGGAGCTGATCGCTGCCCCCAGGTGGCTCCCGGGGATCCTCCCCTGAATTCCAGAGATCCCGGCGACTGCCCTCTCCCTCCGCTGGGGGGGAAGCGGATCAGATCTTCCTACGTCTACCCCTGCGACTGCTGTCCCGAGAGCGCCGGACCGAAGCCCTGAGGCCTGCGGCCTCTTCACCTGCCATGGTGGGGACCCCATTGGGAAGAGCGTACCTTCCGACCTTGACGGGGGGCCCTTCCGGTGTCCCGCTGCTGCGCCCGGGGCGTGCGCCGAGGTGGCCAAGCACGAAGCACATGGCCCATGAGCTACATTGGGGCCCACCATGTTGCTGTCTGGAGGCGGAGGCCTAGCCTGGGCCAGCGGTCCCACCTACTTCTGCTGCCACGTCGCATGGCCCTGGATTGGGCCATGCAGTGGTGACGCTGGTTGCTGCAGAGGGGCCTGCCACTCAGCCCTTCCGGGACTCACTGCACTTGCCTGGGGATTCCTCCTGATGCGTTGATCAGTCCGCCCTTGCCAGTAGGACCGCTACACTTTGCGCCCATTGGGGACCGATGGAGTGTGGGAGTCAGGACACGCACTGGGACCACCTGCCCTCGCTGCCTTGGTTCTGGCGAGCCTCCGTGGCTGGTGGACCCCTGCAGGACACTGACTACATCCCAGAGGTAAGGGATGAGTCAAATGCAAAAGCATTGAAACCCTTTCATGAAGCTTTTGCATTTGACTCATGAGGGACATCTAGTAACGACTAGTGGAACTGCAGCTTGATGTAATAATAATTGCAATGCTTTTGCATTTGACTCATGAGGGACGTCTAGTAACGACTAGTTGAACTGCAGCTCTTTGTAGAATTATTTTGATATTGGATACTATAATATTCACTGCTCACTGCTAATCTCGTCCCATAATGCTTTGCAGGGCCTTTGGTTGGGATTGTATTTTTGACAATAACTGTGCTTGGGGTGGCCCTAAGAGGATGGGACCACCACGAAGCGTTCAAGAAGATGTGCTTTTTGTTTTCAAGGCATCTGCTTGGTTCTCTCCCTAGGTTAGGGAGGATCCCACAATCATCACCTCTCTCACTGCTTTCTAATTTATCATTTTCACTTTTGTGAAATGACTATATGCATTTTAGCATATAAAGACAGAGATACTTGTTTTATCATAATTTACACTGTGCAAGACGCTGTTTGCAATTATTGCTCGGAGCAGACAAGCGTAGCTGAGCGTAGTTCAAGGTGTACTTCTTGTAACTACGTGTAGTGCTGCTACGCAAACTACGCCCAGGGTTACTCTAAATCATAACGAGTGAAGAGGCATGACAAGAGTCAACAGAGGTCGCAGAGGGGAGAGACCCCTCATGAGAAAGGATCTCGCCACTATGGACTCCACCTTTTGACCTACTCTGGGAGTGGTGGGATTGATTCTCTAACCCCACCTCTTCAGAGACTTGTGTAAAGGTTTTTCTTTCCTTGTTTGTTCAAATGTTTGTTAGTTCAGTACCAATTCACACTAACACGAAGGGCGATAGTTTTAGAAGTTGCTGAAGCCAACTCACACCTGTCCTTGTGTAGTGAGGATACCACCCACTTAGAGGTTCACTATACCGACCAGCAAGATAACTGGGAGATGCTCAGTAATTTAGCATGGCCAGATTCCGTCATTAGGTGATTCCCTGATGGTAATATCCCTTAATGTGAAGGGACTAAACAACCCAGTTAAAAGGAGGGCCGTCTTATCTTATCTCGAGACTACTGAGGCCGTCATATGTCACCTTCAGGAGACTCGCCTCCTTGCGAGGGACTCTCACCGGCTCAAATGTAGGGCATTTCCACAACAGTGTTTCTCCTTCATAGGGCGTAAGGCAGCAGTGGTGACAATACTCTTTGCGCACAGATTCCTGGTCCCAAACTTGTTGAACTCAAAAGTCGACTTCTGGTGTACCAAATACAGCTGAGGACACAAAACATTACTTTGGGATCTCTATACGCACCTAACGAAGGGCAAGAGTTATTTCTCCGAACAGCTATAGGGGAGACTCTTACATCCCAGGACCGTTTAGTCTTAATTGGAGGAGACTTCAATGTAGTCTTTAATAACTTACTGGACCGTTCTGGCGTCAGAGAGGGAGGGGCGGGAGCACTGTCAGAGGAGGGGAGATAACGGCTGAGGGAAGTGGGACTGATCGACATGTGGAGGGCCTCAAATCCCCAAACCCGAGACTACATATTTTTCTCACACGCTCATAGGACCTATGCCCGCCTGGATTATGTTTTAGGAACTCACGACATACAAAAACTCACACGATCAGTGGAGATCGAACCCATATCCCTTTCAGACCACTCAGCTTTAATAATAGAGATACAAAATCCTGCACAGAGGGATGGGAGGAAACAATGGAGACTCAGGGAAACTCTTTTACAAAAACCGAAGGTGGTAGCGCAGATTCAGAAGGCAATACGAGACTACATCCAGGTCAATGACACCCGACACATTGACAGCTACCTTATGGGACGCCTTAAAGGTGGTCATCAGAGGGGAAATTATAGAAATCTTGGTGGCTGAAAATCGTCAACGAAAAGTGAAAAGGGTGGAACTCCAAGAAAAGGTCAGAGCACTAGAGCATATGCACCAACATACTGGGGTCCCAAGAATATGGCGCCAACTGGAGACCACGCTGAAACAATTTGCGAATCTAGATAGGGCTGAGTACTCACTGCTCAGGTTAAAGCATTCCTTTTTTGTCACCGGGAATAAATGCGGCCAATCTACGAGCTCAGAGACAGTCCGCTAAGGTGGATGTGCTCCTATCAGGAGATGGAAAGTAGATAAAAGAAGATGCCCAGATAGCAGCACAGTTCAGGGAATACTATGCGTCCCTATACACAGATCACGCTACCCCTACCGATGCCCCCTCTCAATATTTGCGCCAAGCAGAAACCACTTGTTTAACGGAAGATCAAGCAGCTTCTTTAGAAGACCCAATTCGCCTTGAGGCGGTCATCTCTGCTATTTCTAGTCAGAAAGCCCTGAAATCTCCGGGCCCGGATGGCTTCTCCTCTGGGTTTTATAAATCCTTCTGTCCAGAGTTGGCCCCAATTCTCACTCGTCTCTTCAATGATATCAGAAGTACGTCCCACTTCCCACCCTCTATGCAAGAAACGGCAATAGTTGTCATTCCTAAACTTGGAAAGGACAGGCGTTTGTGTGTTAACTACCTACCAATAGCTCTCCTCAGTACATACGTGAAATTATTCACGGGTATCCTAGCTGCCAGGCTGAATCATCTTATGCAGAGATTGATAGGCCCAGACCAGGCTGGGTTCGTACCCTAGAGACAATGTGCAGATAATACAAAGCGCTTACTACATATCATCGATAAGGCCCACTGCAGGGAGGGGGATAGCATGCTGCTCACTGTCAATGCTGAGAAAGCGTTTGACCAAGTGCACTGGCCATTCCTGAACTCAATACTAGCACACTTCTGATTTGGGGAACGCTTTAAAGCATGGGTCCTGAGAGGCTATAGGTCCCCGACAGCAGCGGTGAGAGTAAATGGGCACAGCTCCGACAACTTTCCCATACGACGGGGTACCCAACAGGGCTGCCCCCCTCTCCTTTTTGCTTTATACATAGAACCCTTTCTACAGCAGGTGAGAGATCACCCTGGCATCAAAGGAATCTCCTTTGGAGGGGAGGAACACCGGATCAGTCTGTATGTCGATAATAGATGACCCCCAATAGAGCCTACCTGACTTCTTGAGAGAGATGGGGGAATTCCTAGCGGCCTCTGAGTTCTGCATAAATGTCCATAAGTCTCAAGCCCTAAATATCTTGGTCCCGCAGGAAGCAATAGAGAACCTGCAACGCACATGTGCGATAAGCTGGACGTCGGTGTCCATTCCTTACTTAGGTATCCAACTCTGCTCTACCCTAGAACGCACAAATGAGGTCAATTATCAAGAAATGGCAGAGAGGGTGTGTGCTGACCTAGAGCGATACAGACACTACCCACTTTCTCTGTTGGGTCGCATCGTGGCCCTAAAAATGACACCCTGCCAGGAATACTCTTCCTCTTCCAGGCCCTGCCTCTCACTCCTCCAATAGGAATAATATCGACTATGCAGGCGGCCTTTCACCACCTTATATGGAGGGGCAGGAGACCCAGGATGAGATGGGAACGTTCTCAGCTCCTGTGGCAGAGGGCGGACTGGGTATGCCTTGCCTTCTCAGATACTTCCAGGCCGCACAGCTGCAATATCTCATTGAATGGTCCAGGACAGAGTCAGAGAAACACTGGCTCTTCATGGGCAGGGCCCTAGCAGAGACCTAACTAGAGAAAATCCCCTTTCTGGAACGCCAACACCGGGCGCCCAGTCTCTACATCTTCCCAGTCACCAGCTCCCTTTTGAAGGTGTGGGATGGCTATACGCACAAAGGGCAACTCACCACCCACCCATCACCTCTAACACCAGTCATTGAAAATCCGGCCTTTGCTCCAGGGACGGGACCGTCCTTTCACACATGGAGGGAGGCCGTCTGCAAACTGGCGGGTCATTTCTTTGACCTGGAAGGCCCTATACCTTTTGATGTCCTTATAAAAGACTGCTCCATCCCGGAAGACAAACGCTTTAGATACTGTCAGATCCAACACTGGTTACTACACCCTACAATGAGACATGGAGTGGAGAGGAAATTGACCCCCTATGAGAAGAGGCTCCCAATTAAACACTCTGATAAACATCTCAAGGAGGTGGCCCACATACTTCACTTCACTTAAAATAAAAAAAGGCTCTGAGTGATGGGAGCCCCAGGCCCGTAGAGGCTCATGGAGGTAGGTGGCACCTCCCCTTACTTAAATAAAACAGCCTAGGGGTGCCTCCTTTCCCAATATTTGTTTTTAAAATACCCTGTACTCACTTCTGGGCTGCTACTGACTAGGGCTGCTACTGACTAGGAATATATCACTGACCATGTCATGAATGATGCAATATGTGATGTCATCAGCAGTGCATTGCGGGGGTGCGAGTTATAGTTAGCTGAACTAACTATAACGGGGGAATTTCTATGGTTTTGTACGAGTGAAATGTCCAGTTAACTATAACACCCCTGAAACCTATGTTTTTTTCAGTGAATTTTTAAGGTTTCTTAAATGCTAATTTCTAACTATAACGTACCTGAAACCTATGGTTTTTTCAGTGAATTTCAATGGTTTTTTAAATGCTAATTTCTAACTATGCCTACAAAGTTAGGACATGTGAAGAAAGAGGAAGAAAAGTGCAGCAAGAAGCAAGACGAATTCAGAAAGAAGCAACAGAAGTCCAGAAAGACGAAGAAATGTGCAGGAAGAAGCAAGAGATGTGCAGAAAGAACCAACAGAGGAGCAGAAAGTCCTCCTGTGCCCCCAACATTTTAGTGATGGGTACTGGTGGTAACTGACTCGGACTAACCAGGACCGGAGCAAGTGCTATGCTAAAAGACTCTTAGAATACAGTGAAAACACCTACATACACTAGGGAACACTATGCGTTGGGGTACCCCTGTAATGAGCATGACCTCCTCTGTATTTGCCATGAGTTAGTGCCTGGGTCATTGCATGAGTACATGGGTAGTGACTTGATTAGAGTGCTGCAAGGACAGTGCATGGTGATTTTATAACTGCTTGGGTTTTAGCGGAGTGATTGGATAAGTACATGATGCTGGATGGGTGATTGGAGGAGTGCATGGGTAGTGACAGAGGAATTTCTGGAGTGCATGGGTACAACCTGGGTAATTGGAGGAGTGAATCAGTACTGTGTAAGTGGATACAGGTCTGCATGGGCAGTGCACAAGGGATTGTAGCAGTGCATGTGTTAGTGCCTGGGTCAGTCCATGAGTACATGGGTACTGACTGGAAGATTAGAGTACTGCAAGGAGAGTGCATAGTGAATTTATAAGTGCATGGGTTTTGGCGGAGTGATTGGATAAGTAAATTGTGCTCGCTGGGTGATTGGAGGAGTGCATTGGTAGTGACAGGGCAATGGCTGGACTGCATGGGTACTGCTCAGGGTATTGTAGCAGTGCATGAGTTAGTGCATGGGTCATTGCATGAGTGCATGGATAGTGACTGGATAATTACACTGCTGCAAGGAGAGTGTATGTTGAATTTATAAGTGCTTGGGTTTTGGTGGAGTGATTGCATAAGTACACACATGTCCCATCAGGCCCGCCCCCTCCCTTCACCACTGTGCAAACACGCCCCCTGGATGGTTTTAATTTGAGGGATTAATTCTCCTTGAATCCTGAGGGTGCCTGGGGGCCAACTAGCCCACCATGTACCTCCAGTAAGCACCACAGAGCTGCGTTGCAGAGAGGTGGTCTGAGGCCACGCCCCTTTTAACACCTCTCTGCAACGCAACTCTGTGGAGCTTACTGGACGTACCTGGTGGGCTAGTTGGCCCCCAGGGACCCTCAAGGTTGAAGGGGACTTAATTCCCCAACTTAAAACGCGCCACAGGGTTACATTTGCACACTTGTCACATCAGGTCACACCCCCTCTCAGCACCACTGTGCAAACGCACCCCCTGGAGCGTTGTAAATTTGGGGATTAAGTCCCCTTGAGTCCTGAGGGTCCCTGGGGGCCAACTAGCCCACCAGGTACCTCCAGTAAGCGCCACAGAGCTGTGTTGCAGAGAGGTGTAAAAAGGGACGTGGCCTCTGAACACCTCTCTGCAACGCAGCTCCCTGGGGCAAACTGGAGGTACTTGGTGGGCTAGATTACCCCCAGGGACCCTCAGGATTGAAGGTGACTTAATCCCCCAATTTACAATGTGCCAGGGGGTGCGTTTGCACACTTGCCATGTCTGGCCCTGCCCCCTCTCTGCACCACTGTGCAAACGTGCCCCCTGGCGCATTGTAAATTGAGGGATTAATTCCCCTTGAATCCTGAGGGTCCCTGAGGGCCAACTAGCCCACCAGGTGCCTCCAGTAACTTCCACAGAGCTGTGTTGCAGAGAGGTGTAAAAAGGGGCGTGGCCTCTGAACACCTCTCTGCAACGCAGCTCTCTGGCGCATACTGGAGGTACCTGGTGGGCTAGTTGGCCCCCAGGGACCCTCAGGATTGAAGGGAACTTAATCCCCCAATTTAAAATGTGCCATGGGGTGCATTTGCACACTTGCTATGTCTGGGCCCGCCCCTTCCCTGCACCACTGTGCAAATGCGCCCCCTGGCGCATTGTAAATTGGGGGATTCATTCCCCTTGAGTCCTGAGGGTCCCTGAGAGCCAACTAGCCCACCAGGTACCTCCAGTAAGCACCACAGAACTGCGTTGCAGAGAGGTGGAAAAAGGTGCTGGGCCTCTGAACTCCTCTCTGCAACGCAGCTCCCTGGTGCATACTGGAGATTCCTGGTGGGCTAGTTGGCCCCCAGGGACCCTCAGTATTCAAGGGGAATTAATTCCCCAACTTACAACTCACCAGGGAGGACATTTGCTGAGTGCTGCAGGGAGGGGGCGGGGCCTTGCCGTGATGCCTGCTTTAAAAAAAAAAAAAAATTAAGAAGGGGGGCTGTGTGGCCCCCCCTTCTCTTGCCTTTTTTTGGGCCCTGGGGACCCCATCCCCCAGGGCCTGGCCCCCTGTTTTTTAAATGTAAATGGGAGGGGGCCGCGTGGGCCCCCCTCCCGTGGCCAATTCCGGCACCGGGGATCCCATCCCCGGGCATGGCCACACATATTGTTTTTCATAGGAAGGGGGGCTGCATGGCTCCCCTCCTGAGGCCTCTATTGGCCCCAGGGACCCCATACCCTGGGGCTGGCCTTTATTTATTAATTTTTTTGGGGGGGAGGGGGCCGTGTGGCCCCCCTCCCGGGCCACTTCTGGCCCCAGGGACCCCATCCCCCGGGGCCTGGCCATCCTTTTTTATTTTTTTTTGGAAGCAGTTTCCCGGGAGTGGGCACTCCGGAGCACTGCAGGAGCCGGACCTGGGGGTTGGCGGTCCCCAGGGCCATGGAGGGCTCCAGGACGGGGGCCGCACGGCCCCCCTCCCTTCAATTACAAAGCACCGGGGAGGTGGTGGTCCCTGGGGGTCCGTAACAGACCCCAAATTTGCATTTTAGTGCCCCGGGGAGGTGGTGGTTCTCGGGGGCATGTGGGGGGGCTCGATCCCCCCACACAGGTTTATATAAAAACAAAAAAGGCCCGGGGGTGTCGTTCCCCTGGGCTGCGGGGGGGCCATGTGCTCCCCGCAAATAATTAATAAAAGCCCCAGGGGGTGGCAGTCCCCAGGGCTACAGGGGGGCTGCGTGCCCCCCGCAACTATTTAATCAGACCCCGGGGAGGTGGCAGTCCCCGGGGCAGTGTGGGGGGGATTGGGCCCTCCCACACATTTTTTCAGTGCCCCCGGGACCTGGCCCACCCGGGGGCTTCAATACAACGAAGAGCGGGAGCCCGCACTTCGTTTTTTTCTATTTTCTCGGCCTGATTCGCGCACACAGCGCGAATTCGGACGATTTGTTTTTAAAAAAAATGCTTTTTAGGGCCCTGGGGATCCTTGTGGGACCACCCGAGCAGGCCGAGGGGGTCAGGGTGTTTCTACCCTTCCCCCTTTTCTTGTTTTTCGTGTTTGTTTTTCTCTTTTCTTGTGACGCGGTTCTACCGAGTCACACTTCCTGGTTTGGAGTGTTGACAGCCAATTGGAATAAAGCTCGTGATCGGGAGGGTCCGCGGATCCACTGCGCCTCGAAATATCGAAACTTTTTATTTTTTGATTTTCTCAGCAACTACTGAACGGATTTACACCATTTTAAAAAAAGGGCACTTTCTGATCCACTCACTACCTTTTTGCCAAATTTGTTGTAATTCCGTTCAGCAGTTCATGCTGTAGTCGTGTCTAAAGTTTCCTATGGGAAATTCATTTTCCAACATCTTTTTTTTTATTTCTCAAGAACTACTGAACGGATTTACACGATTTAACAACAAGCATTAGCATAGCCAATAGGTCTCGCCTTTGGGACCTTATAAGTATTCAATTATGCAGCACAATATCCTTGGTGGAACATCAACTGTTAAAAGCTAAACACTTATAAGGTCCCAAAGGCGAGACCTATTGGCTAAGCCAATGCTTGTTAAAATAAAGAAGGTTGCAAAAGCTGGTTTTGTGGCCCTGCAGAAACTGTCTCTGTTCCAGGACACTGAGGTCTGCTTCAGAAGGAAGAACTCAGTCAGTACGTAGCTCGGCAATAAATAATGAAATGTGGTAAAAACCTGGGTCCAACCGCTTCACCAAATGTCTTTTGTTCAATAACACTCTAGTACCTTGCTGTACAAATTCTCACAGCGCACATGAGTTTGGCTGGTGGTGACCGCCAGCCGCAGTGTTTACATCGCCATGTCTGGCCCTGGTGTCACTGATGGGGAAAGCCTCGCTGACACAGGGCAGGCTTGCTGCCTGTCTCTAGTATCACAGGCAGACAGTGGAATGTAAACTGCCCGCCTCACCAGTCACATGTACACACAACAGCAAGGCTAGCACACTCCCCACCCTTCTGTCCATCTGCAAGGCCTCTGCACCACCAGGACATAACGGGGAAAGCATCTCCATAATTAGCGCAAATTTTGGAGAAGCGGACGTGCCAGCGCCCGTAGACATGTCATATTATTCTGAGCTGTTACTCACAATTGTCTTTCGCTGAAAATTTGTAGATTTGTACTTATCGTTTTGTAAAGTGCCTATTTAATATTTTCATAAAGCAGAAACGCAAAAGAGCTCTAGAAGGCAGGCGGAGGATGGTGGCCTCTACATTTAACAATTTATAAATGAAACACTGCAGAAATAAACCAGCGTCTGAATACATTGCTATAGCGCCTACATAAGAAACGCCTCCAGGAACTGAAGTCTGACACGTGATTGTCTACTGGGAACCTCCAGTAGGTAATATATATACATATATATTACCTACTGGCGGTTGCCATTAGATAGTTATAGTTAGGACCAAGTTTCCATAGGGAAAGAGTTTAACTTTGGCACCGGTTGACGAATTTTTTGCAAAATTTTCAAAACTTGTGGCCCGCTCCGGTCAGCTCCTATCCTGATTTGCCAAGCGGGGGCCGAGAAAAAAGGGGGGTCCCAAAACGTGTTTTCTCCATGTTCTTTTCCATAGGAAACTTTAGACACGGTTACAGCCCGAACTGCTGAACGGAATTGCACCAAATTTGGCAAAAAGGTAGCCCTTGGTTCAGAAAGAGCCCTTTTTAGGTCTCGCCTATGCAGCGCTCATGAACTGCTTAGGAGACCTTTAGCTGTCGTGCAGCTCTTTTTCAAAGCACATACTCGTGCTTGCTGCGGCATACGCCTTGCGGGAGTGCGCAGCGCCACAAGCACGAGTATGTGCTTGCGGTCAGCAGTAGGTAGTTATAGTGAGGACCAAGTTTCCATAGGAAGAGTATTTTTTGTTTTGCTTATAACTTTGGCGTCGTTTGGTGAAACTTCATGAAATTTTCCAAACTAATTCTTTGTTCATATCAGCTCCTATGTGGGAAGTTTGGGGGTGATTCGTCAAGGGGGGGCAGAGATAAAAGGGGGGTCCCTAAATTTGTTTTCTCCATGTTAATTTCCATAGGAAACTTTAGACAAGGCTACAGGTCGAACAGGTGAACGGAATTACCCCAAATTTGGCAGGGAGAAGGGTCTTGGTCTAGAAAGCACACATTTGTTTATTTGGTGTAAATCCTTTCAGTAGTTTTTGAGAAATATAGAAGTTTACAGATATCAATATTTGGGAATTCTGCCAACTGATTGGCTGAGGCATTACGAGCACGAGCTTGCTGCTTATTGGTTGGGAGCGCTGCGAGTGGTTGCAAGTAGGACGTGTTGGCTGCCATTTTGTGATTCCGTTGAAGCGAGTAAGGGGAAAAAAGGGCGAAATAAGTAGAAAGAGGACGGTAGGAGCACTGTAACCTTTGTGGGGATGTTTAGGGTGTGCTATAGAGGGGGTGCGAAGCAAACTAGTCATAGCTACCGGTCTGAAAGTGCTGGGTACGGAAATTAAGTGAGGTATTGCGTAGAGTCTGATGCTGCTAAGGTGAGCTGGTGTTGGCATCTGGGATGAAAGCGTGAGCCTAAACTGTGTGTCTTACGGTGTGAAGTCATGTGCCCTGGCCGCTGTGCCACACCTGTCTAAGTAGTGTCAGTAATATTTTATACGTAGTAGGAGGAAGTTTTGTTTGGAACACGGTAATTTGTATATGGTGCTTAGGTGGTGTTATACAGGGAGTGCGAAGGTAAATCAATACGGTATTTATAAAGTGCAAACTACACAGAAAACGATAATTGATTGGAAGATAAGAAGCATTGGGTACTAAAAACTAGGGTGCATATTAGTTGCGTGCAAAGCATGTTTGTCATTGGTTAATAAAGAGCAGTCTAAACGTGGAGTACATACGATAGGATGAAATGTGCAAAGTTCAACCAGACGTGCTACTTGAATTTGGAAGGTACATTTGTAACTTAAAACAATGGTGAACTTTTAACCCGCTGGTGGTGTTAAATGTTCGAGAATATGCTGAAAAAGAAAAGGTTACGTTTAAAAAAATCATGAACTTTTAACCTGCAGGTGTCGTAGAATGTTCCAGAAAGTGTGGTGATAAAATAGGTTGAACTTCTGACCTGTGTGTGGCGCGGAATATTAAGTAGCTTTTCAGATGCAAAATTCAAAAATAACCAATGGAGATAAGTTTTGGAATGTTGATGAAGGAATGAAGTATTCTGATTTGTTGTTTACATGTATTTATATGTGGAGCGACAGAGAAATTGTGCCATTACTGGTTTCATTCTTGATGAAAGCGGTGCATTACATGTACTGTGTGAGAAAGAAAGAATTGCATGCGTGTGTGACATTTGAAATCTGCATACCAACTACAAAGGTGAGGTAGAAATGAACAAGGTGTGTTATGTGTTCTGTAGTAGTGATTAAGTATTTGAGGTGATATTTTTAAGTTTGAAAGCATTTTTTATTTCAAAATAATATCCTATTAATAAAGTGTGGTATTTGAGGGGAGTGGCTTGGCGCCCGAGCCGAATGGCGACATATGGGTCAGGCTCCCGGCTCACCGGAAGGATTTGTTGTTCCGCGGCGCCCTTGCCGCCCAACTGGAGGACGGAACAGCTGTCTGAAAGTCGGCAGCATGTTGGAGGATGCTTGCGGACCTCAGAGCGACGTGTCGTCATGCAGTTTTGCGCTGTGAGTTGCTGTCGAAGATCTCTCCTTAGCACGGCCGCCATTTTGTTTTGTCGCGCGAATGCGCGCTTCCTGACAGGAAACTATGCCTCTGATTTCTGCATGTCCTTATGCCCCCTTGTGAACGTTTTTAGATGTTTTTGGGCTGCTTTTTTGCTCGGCTACTCATTCGTTTCATGCTACGTTTATTTTACTGACTGACTCATCCAGGAAATCCTATGCTCTTCACTTGGCAGCCATTTTGAGCCTTCTTTATTATTGCTATTGTTTTTACCCTTGCAGCCTTGAGGAATTATCAGTGCAGTGCTTCTCTACTTTCATAGGTGGTGCTACGTTTTGCGCCGTACCCTTTTGAGAGTTTCTTCACCCTCCTCTTGGGATTTTTCAACACCCTTGCCTCTTGGCCTCTTGTTGGACACGCAGCCTATTGGAATATGACTGGAAATTTTTATCTTTTGTGGAAGGGTGCTTTCGCCATATTCTGTTGATGCGCTTCATTGCTTAGCATCTCGCATTGCCTATTGGTGACGTCACCTTCCCTCTTGATAATTTCTCTTCACTGCGTTTGTTTTCCAACTCGCCTGAATCACTATGGAGTGCGTGGAGTGTGCTTTATGGGCAGAACGAAGCTGGCCCATTCCTTTTGTTCCAAGCCAAAACACATTTTTGTCAAGAATTCGAAAGTCTTTTCTGAATTCTGTAAAGTAATAGACTCTTCAGCCTTTGCTTCTCAAAACTTGGACATTGCCATGGAGCCTCCATCCACTGCCCCAGGGAAGTCCAACACCAAACGCTTGAAAAAAGCCCCTCCATCACCTCCCAAGTCGGCTTCGCCTGTGTCTTTGGAGTTACTTCTGGAGGAAATAAGAGCTCCTTGTCCATTCATGGAAGAAACTAACACTAAATTATAAACTTTAACAGACAATTGGTCTCAGCTTGAGACAAGAGTCTCCTTTGTTGAACAAAACATCTCCTCCTTCAAAGAAACTTGCATCACCGTTTCTCATCTTCAATCTCAAGTCACTACACTTCAGAAACAAGTCGAGGACTTGGAAAACCGTAACAGGCGGAATAACCTCCGAATTTACGGCCTGGGAGAAGGTCTTGAGGGTGCAGACTCTATTTCTTTCTTCAAATCATTCCTTCCAAAATTGCTCAACATGCCAGACGGAACAGTGCTCAACATTCAACGGGCGCATCGCTTAGGTCGTCTCCCATCACAGGCCTCGTCCTCGTCAAGACCTAGTGGTGTTGTCTTATATTTCTTGGAATATACGGATTTGTTAAAAGTCCTCTCGGCTGTAAGAGCTTCTTCGAAGATCACGCGGTTTGGCTCGTCCTTATTTTTCGCTCAGGACTATGCCAAGGCTTCTGCAAACCGTCGTAAAGCATTCTTAAACATGCGGGCAGACCTGCGTTTAATTGGAGCCAGATACGGTCTTTTTCACCCTTGTCTGTTTAAAGTCACACATAATAACAAAACAATTGCTTATGAAGATCCTCTAAGGCTACAAAGTTACATCAATTCTTGTAAACCGATGGCTATGGATTCCTCAGGACCTGCCTCCTTTTCCAATGCCTGATATGACTATTTGCTATACCTATTATTCAAATTGCTGTCTCACATAATAGGCTTTTTCATTTCTTAGAATGTTCTTTTATCAGGTTCTTAGGTTCTGCTATTGTTGACCTTTTCTAGGTCTTAATTATGGATCGTATCTTCTGTTCTGTTTTTTCTCATTAATGTTATGGGTTTATCTTTTTAGATTTATGCCAATGTTTATTCCAATGTTTCTTTTTCTTTTTGCCTCTGCAGATATTACTTTCATTTCTCGTGAAGTCCTTCCGGTTGTCCGTCTTGCCGACCCCTGGATATGTCGTCCATTCCATGTGGTTCCACCCCCCCCTCGTTTTCACTTGGTCTTTCCCTGTGTAGATATGTTATTATCCCACTGTTTTCAATGCTCTCACGTCTCAGCTTCACCTTCTCCATTCCTTTCACATTCCCTTTTCCCTCTTACCCTCTGTGTTGTTTTCCTTTTTGCTCTTCGTATCTTACGTTTTAATTCCTTTTGTATTTCACTCAATTTCATTCTTGAGGTGGTCTATTCTCAGTTTCAGGTGTTACTTATTTCTCTTACTTCCTGTTTGCTCTCATCTTCTCTTATTGTATCGCAGCTCCAGCTCTATTTCTTCCAATTTTCAATTTTTTTTTTACTTTGGACTCTTGACACTCTCTCTTATTATTGTTCATCTGTATTATGCTCTCATTCTTCATTCCTTATGATGGGACCTTTGTTTGTTTTATTCTTTCTTATTTTCTTTCATGACTTCTTCACTGTATCTCAAAGTTATCTCCGTATTTTCTATTTGTTAATACTCTATTATGCCGCTGAAATTGGTATCATGGAATGTGAGAGGATTGAATTCCCCCATAAAAAGGCAAAGAGTTTTGTCTCATTTAGCGAAATTAAATGCAGATATAGTTTTCCTGCAAGAGACCCATCTCACGGAGAATGAGTCGTTAAAGCTAAAAAAAGGTTGGGTGGGGGAAGTATTTTATTCCACAGGCGATGGCAAGCATAATGCAGTCATGATACTATGTTGCAAATCGCTTAATTTCACGGTTCTTTCACAGGAGTCCGATATAGATGGTCGTTGGCTTAATGTTAAGTTATTGATGAAGGATGTTCCAGTCTCTCCCTTTAATGTTTATGGCCCTACTGGTGATAATTCTTCCTTTTGGCTTTCAATTGCCCAACAGCTTACCCTCTGTATGGAGGATAATTTCATATTGGCAGGGGACTGTAATCAGACTTTTGACTCTTTTGTGGATCGAAACTCTAAAGTCTCATTTGTTCCCAACAAACCACATAAATCCTTTGTTCATGCTATTACTCAGCAAAACTGCTGGATGCGTGGAGGCTGTGCAACCCTACCACGAGAGAATACACTTTCTATTCCCCGGTACATCACTCTCAATCGCGGATTGACTACTTTTTTATTTCTCATAATTTATCACAAGTACTCACAAAGGCAGAGATAGGACCTATACTATTATCGGATCATGCACCTATTTTAATTGATTTAGACGTTTTACCTAAAGCTAACAGTCCTAGAAGATGGAGATTTAATAACTCCCTTTTATTGGATCCGACATTTTCTTCTGCTTTCACTGCCTTTGTTGAGGAATATTTTTCCATGAACGATACTAGCTCTTTGCCTTTTTCCACTATATGGGATGCCTTTAAAGCTTCAGCAAGAGATTTTATTCTACGGTTTGTGGCCCGTAAGCGCAATATTGCGCGCAAACGCTTGTGTTCTTTATTACAACACATCAAGAGACTGGAGCATTCTTTTTATACATCCAATTCGAAAGTTGTTCTTGATACTCTTATAAAAGCAAAATTACTTTTTAATAAGGAGTTAACTGAAAATGCTTCATTGTATTTATTGAAGTCTAGTGCAAAATATTATGGTGGGAAGAATAAGGCAGGGAAAATCTTAGCTAGTTACTTGAAAACCAAACACAACAAGTTGAATATTAACTCTATTTATGATAATAATTCCATTTTAAAACTTAAAGATGCAGAAATTGTGGATGAATTTGCCCTCTTTTACCAATCATTATATGCCTCTGAAACAGACCCCTCCAATCACATGTTATCAATGTTTTTTGCCTCATTACATGCAACTCACCAACACTCCCTCGATTTGGCTTCATTAGAAACAGACTTAACACAACAAGAACTGTTGTCCGCACTCCAACATTTAAAGAAGGACAAAGCACCTGGACCTGATGGTTTCACTGTCGAATTTTATCTCCATTTCTCTAAATTATTATTGCCTAAATTGTACACTTTGATTAACTCTTTTGCCTTTCAGGGACAATCGGAGGGTTCCTTCTCAGATGCTCACATATGTCTAATTCCTAAGGAAGGTAAAGATCTGAATTTTTGCAAAAATTACAGGCCCATTTCACTTGTTAACATAGACTATAAGATTTTTTCTAAGGCACTTGCCTTTCGCTTGGACCCCATTTTGCTATCCGTTTTGGGCAAGGAGCAATCTGGTTTTGTGAAAGGCCGAGTCATTAGTGACAATACAAGATTATTTTTCAATATTTTATCTAAAGCCCCGAAATTAAAGTGCTCTCTTGCAGCTATAGCTTTAGATGCTGAGAAAGCCTTCGATAGAGTGGAGTGGCAATATCTTTTTTTCACACTTAAGTGGTTTGGTTTTGGCCCTAAATTAATCTCCTTAGTCTCCCTTCTATATTCAAATCTGCATGCTGCTGTATGTGCAAATGGTCTCATATCTCCCTTCTTTAGTCTTTGCAGAGGAGTGCATCAATGCTGTCCTTTATCCCCTTTTCTTTTTAACCTAGCTCTTGAGCCCTTTCTCTTGAAAATACGTCAGAATCCCAACATACATGGTTTTCAAATGCCAGATATTAATATCAAACTTGCGGCTTATGCAGATGACATTTTGCTTTTCATTTTCAATCCTACTGAATCCATCCCCGCTTTTTTGCAGGAAGTACGTGCCTTTTCGCTAATCTCAGGCTATAAGTTAAATAGTGATAAATGTGAAATTTTACCTTTGACTAAATTTACTTTTAAGGCTGATTTTATTTCAACCAATTTTGCCTGGAGGTCTTCCCATATCAAATATCTAGGCCTATATTTTAAGTCCACAATAAAAGAAACTGTAACCCTTTGTATGACTAACTGTTTTAAAAAACTCTCAGAGCTTACGGCTAAATGGCACCCCCTCTATCTCTCCTGGTGGGGACGCTTAGCCACTATAAAGATGATGCTCTCCCCCATGGTTCTCTATAACATTTCTAACATTCCGGTCCCAATTCCAACTAAGCTATTTAAATCCATTAATTCAGCATTATCTGCTTTTCTGTGGAACAATAAAAAACCCCGACTATCGACCTACAAGTTAACACGTCCTAAAACTGAAGGAGGAGTTAACTTTCCTAATTCTCCTTCTTACCACAAAGCATTTTTATTAAGACAGGCTTCATACTGGCTACTTGATTCCACGATTGATTGTCCTTTATTGTCCTTCGTACCGTAATACCGTAATACTTGACATTTACACTCAGCTTGCCAATAATTCCACTGGTTCCTCAACTGGCACCCCTTCCACAGGATTATCTACTATCCTACGCACCAAACCTAAAGCCTCTGCTTTATATACTTTCCTCCAATCCGCAGGCATACCGAATGAAATCTGGTCCTTACCAACATGCAACAAGATTTGGATTAAAATAAGCAAAACTTCACGAACGGCTACTTTAACACAAACATTGTTTTATGTATATAACAGAATTTTGCTCTCTCCACACTCTTTAAACAAAAGGTTCCCCACAGTACAAGCTACCTGTTGGTCTTGTGCGTCTCCTGATGCCACCCTTTTTCACATGCTCTTTTTTTGCCCTTTAATGCGTAAATTCTGGATCCAGGTTTGGTCTCAAATTAACTTAATTTTTGGCACTAATTTCCCATTTCTCATAAGGGACATTTTCTTGGGGAGCCTCTCACCAGTATGGAACAATTGTGAAATTAATGTTAAAATTGTGGATTTGTTAATAGCCATTGCTTTTCAGCAGATTACGAGAAATTGGAAAGACTCTGCAAAAATTTCTTACAAAGCTTGGTGGAATGATGTCTGTCACCATCACAAACTGGATACATTTTTGCTTTTTCCTTTTCATACGGCTACGAAACGACTTCACTTATGGTCACCTGTTATTGCCTTTTTTGACAAGTGTGCTTTACAACATGTTTTACCACTTCCATCTCAGCAAGAAGTTCTTAAACCTCCATGATTCTTATTATCGTTTTTCTATTTATTCTTACAAATTGTATGCTGTATCACTCCTAAAATTTATTATGCTGTATTTTTGTTTTATATTCTTATTTATGTATTTATGCTGGACGCTCCTACATTGTACTGTTTTGCTGGACACTTGTATCGTTCTTTGCCACCTCTTTACTTTTCTCTTTAATAAAAAATTTCTGAACTAAAAATAAAGTGTGGTATTTCATATTGGCTATAAAATATGCATAAAATTTGACCTGTTGTTATATAAGTACTTTATATATGTTTAGGAATTTTTCACAAAGAGCAAATGTAGTTTGTCATCTTTAAAGCACTGTGTGGTTTTGAAAATGTGGTACAGCGTTAATTTGGGTTTGTTAATGTATTCAGGCGAGATAAACAAAATGTCCCACGTTTGCAAAATATACTATTTTTGGAAGTAATGGGGAAAGGGGGGGGGGGTAGTAGATGTATGTGTTATTACGTTAAAAGTGATAAAACCAAACCCAGAAATGTTATGTGGACAGGTTGTGGTCTCATTTTTGACATTGAGAGGTAGATTTGAATATAAGTCGAGGTAGGTTGTTGTACTGTGAGGCTGTCTAGTGTTTGGAGATTTCATGGAGAAGAGATGGAGATAGTAAAACTGACACGTTCCTTTTATATGTATGCATAGTTTGAATCATTTGAATATAGGTTGAGATATAATATGAACATGGTTTCTGGTTTGCATTCGGGTATAGTTAATAGTTTTAGTAGTTTGTGACTAGTGAATAATAAAAAGGTAGATATACCAAAATATATGGTAGTAAACGTATTAATTATTGCCTGTTCTCATGAAATCGAAGTGGTTGGGGAGTGTTTCTTTAGAAGAGATGTTTTATAAATGTGTGAGAGATAAAAAAGAAATGAAAATGTTTGGTATATTTTCTGTATGACTTTCTTGACATTAGTAAAGTACATGTCATTACAAGTGATAGCAATTGTCAGGCTGTGTTCCTGTGCTGACTATACGTAGGTGTTTAAGTGGTCCGGGTTTTACCGGTGCTCAGTTTCACTATCTCTTTTGAGACACTCGCCAATTTTTTCATTCAATTTAATATACATACAGTAAAGGGACGGTATATCAAAAGTTTGGGAATTAAAACTTTGTTTACTCTCCCCATCCTCTGCTATACACTATATAGAGTGTTTAAACGACTTTATTAACATACAGATGTATAGCTAGTAAAGGTGGTGTGTTGCCACTGGGCCCATTTATAAACTGTGCTATGGGATGGTTTATGTTTTACCCGCCAATTTGCATGTTTGAATACTTTTGGATGATAAGCGTTACGGAAGACACCTTTAAAAATTAAGCCCTAGTATGGGTATAGTTGCGCTACTAGGAATGGTGGCGGTTTTTCTTTGATTTCGTATGGTTAAGCAATGGTGAGGGTCGGGTGGGGGAGATCGGGTATGTTGGTGATTAAAACACAGACTTTAGTAACGTGCAGATGTCTTGCTACTAAAGGTGATGTAGTACCACTGGGACCATTTATAAAGCGCCCTATGGCATGGTATATGTTTTACCTGCAAATTTGCATGTTTTAATACGTTTTGCTGATGAGTGTTTCGTGAGATATCTGTTGAAATTAAGCCTCTGTATGGCTATAGTGGCGCTTCCAGGTTTGCTGGGGCTCTTTGTTTTATTGCGTAAAGTTCAGCAAGGGCGGGTGTGGAGGTGGTGTAGTGGTACTGGGACTATTTATGAACCGCCTTATGGTATGGTGTATGTTTTACTTGGAAAATTGCAGGTTTCAATACCTTTTGCTGATGAGCGTTCTGGCAGACACCTGTTGAAATTAAGGCTATGCATGGCTATAGTGGCGCTAACAGGAGTGCTGGGGCTTGTTGTCTTGATTTTGTAAGGTTAAGCAAGGGAAGGGGTGGGGGTGGAAGAGGTGGGTATGTTGCTGATTATAACACGGACATTTATAACGTGCATATGTGTAGCTAGTAAAGGTGATGTAGTGCCACTGGGTCAATTTATAAAGCGCTCTATGGCATGATATATGTTTTATCCGGAAATGTGCATGTTTTTGTTGCTGGGCGTTCCGGCAGAGACTTGTTCAAATTAAGTCCCTGTATTGCTATAGTGGCTCTATCAGGTTTGCTGGGGTCTTTCTTTTATTTCGTAAGGTTAGGCAAGAATGGGGATGAGGGTGGTGTAGTGGCACTGTGCCCATTTATGAAGCGGTTTATGGTATGGTATACGTTTTTCTTGCAAATTTTCATGTTTTAATACCTTTTGGTGATGAGTGTTCCAGCAGACAGCTACGCAAATCACACAACATTTCTGTGGATAACAAATCTTCGTGCTGATAGACACTTGCACTGTGGTAGAAGCCTGCCAGCGTTGATGGCAAATTATGAAACTTGGTGCCATTGTACATTTAAATGGAAGCTTGGACCATTTCTTTGTTACTATGGTGCAGTGAGGGCTTTAAGTGGGAAAAAAACTGGGTGTGCTCTAAAAGGGGCGGGGCAAACCTGTTAAAGGGGTGTGGGCTATCCAAGTAGGGGCGTGGTCTACATGAAGATAACTAGCATTGTGTGCTTAAGAAAATCCCCTCGAATTATCCTACGTTCGGGAAACACGCTCTTTAAAGGATTGCCCTTCCTCCCACAACGTGGCTCACGTAGCATGTCTCCACTTCTCAGTAGTGAGCAAAATGAGCGTGCGCACATCGATGTGCATGCGCTGACGACAGTCCAATTAAAAAAAAAAAGAAAACTTGACTACCTTAGCGAGGTCCGAAAATAAAGCCCGATAGAGACCCGTTTTGAGTTTTTCTGAAAATAACTGCTGGTGCTCAACTACTTAAAGCCGTGCATCCATTCATACTAAGCAGTGCGCCATCCAACCATCTTTCAATTCATTCAGACATTCCTACCTACATACATACATACATCTGTCCCTGCAGTTATTCTAAGTATCTATCAGCCCACTCGCCTATGGTAAGCACTGTGCCATCCATCCAGATATATACGCCCATATATTCATACATACATCTGTCCCATAGCCAATCCTACGCATCTATCAGCCCACCCGTGTATCCTAAGTACTGGTACATGCATCCATTTATCCTTCCATTCATCCATATATCCATCTAGCTATCCATTCATCCATCTAGCCATCCATCCAGTCGCCCTTTATTCAACTATCCGTCCTTATTTTCGTGCACTCTCCGCCGCCGAACCTAAATACTGTGTATTATACTCATCCACCCAGCCTCTTAAGGGGCCGAAAAGGCTGGCGATAATAATTGAGAGGCAGATGAAGTTTCTGATAAAGAACAAGAAAGCTTTGAGTTGCTCTTTGTGGACCAGAGTTCACCACCCTTCTCTGGTGGTGTTTTAAACAAAGGTTGATGTAGGGAAAGAAATGTAAAGCAGCTTTTCAGTGTAAGACGTTAATTTAGAAAGATAATGGGGCATATTATCAAGAACGGCGTAAAAATTATTACTGCTTTAGTGGCAGGAAACTGCCGCTAAAGCAGCGATAATAGCCTTGATAATATGCCCTTGTCAATTCCCAGGTTGTGGTGTGAAGCTGGGCTTCTATGGGAATTCACGAGGGCATATTATCAAGCTCATTTTCACCGCTTTAGCGGCAGTTTCCTGACGCTAAAGCGGCAATAATTTTAACGCTGTTCTTGATAATATGCTCCTAAGTGAGCCAGGCAAAGCGTGTGTTTTCGTAGCACTACAACAACACCCTGTGAAAGGTGAGAGCAGGGTTGTGTTGGAGTTGGCTGTGTGTGGTCGTCTCCAAAGGCTCAACCAGAGCAAAATTTTGGGGGAAGCTAGTTCTTTCAGCAATAGGCAGAGTGGGGATGTAGGGGTTCTAAAAGGAGTGAAAAAAAACAGAGCATCATTTACAACCAAATGGTCTTTTGAAGAACCATTGGTATTGGGAAGCTGTCTCAGGGAGTCCGGGGCAATGGGCGTTGTGCGCCTGGTGGTCTCTCTGCTAATCACGCCACGATGATGTTGCTCCTGGGCTGCAAAAAGAGAAGGGAAATCGTGAGAGAAAATGGCTCTCTTTATAGGATTTCTTTTCTCCTACAACGGGACTCACCTGGCATGATGTCTCCACTTTTTAGTAGTTAGCAATGTGCATGGTCTCACTGTCTCACTACAGTCCAATAAAAAAAAACAACGGACTTCCTTTGCGAGGCCTGAAAATAGAGCCACATAGAGATCTGTTTCGAGGCCCCCAAAAATAAACTGCCGGTGCTCAGACTCCCTCCCCTCCAATTAAAGCTTTGGGTAGAGTGTTATGTTTGCGAAGTTGTAGATAAAATTGTTAGGCTAATAATGGTAATTTTTCTGTGTGCTGTTTGGTTGATAATATCATCCTAAGTATATAGATTACAATTTTTTAAAATATTATCTATAAAGTTGTCTGCGGTGGGTTGCAGAGGGAGTGTGTGGGGTGGTGTGGTGCGGTGGAGAAGTGAAAAGTACGAGGTAGTGCAGTTACATGTAAATTGTAAAGGTGTATGTAAATAATTAAATAAATACTTGCTGCATGTTCTATGGCACTACCCATCATCCTACTGCTCCCCTGCCGTGCTCCATCACGTTGCAACACTGCCTCTGGAAGCCGGCAGTAGAATTTATGTAATTGTATGTTATTATTGTAATATATTGAACTGATGTAAAAAATAATTGAATCTATTTTTTTTTTTTCAGAAAATTATTTCGTTTGGATAAAAATTTGAAAATGCCTAGAAGAACTGAGAAAAAAAGACAAGAAAAGAAGCATTTATATTTTCAGAAAAGAAAAAATGTTGAATTACAAAAAAATGAGCGCATTACACAAACAGTTTCTTCTGGTAAAAACACTAGACAATTTCTGAAAAAAATATTACGAACATTTAATGAAAATGACATCACACAAAGGAAAAAGAAGAATTTTTCAAGTAAGGAGAAGGAGAATTCAATTTCAAATACAAGGAAAAGAAAACATGATAAAGAAGCAGTATCTGTTACCGGGAGACAAAAATAATTTCAAGAAATTCGTCAAAGACTTTTTCGAACTAGAGTGATTCAGAATTTAATGAAAACATGCTGCAAATATAAAAAGAAAGTGCTGCAATTCAAACAGAAGCAGCGTATCGAAAGTATAGTGGATACTGCTTTTACTTTAAAACAGAAGTTATTCATTATGATTTTGAAGAGGATCAAAGTATTAGATAAAGTAATCAAAGTTTTGAAAGAGAAAAGTAGAAGAAAAAGTCTTTAGTGGACATTGGAAAAATACTTCTAGTAGTGAGCCTTTTTTTAATGAGGAAAGTTACTTCCAGGAAAATAGTTTACCATTTACAGTTGATACTGGAGGTCGTTGCTAGGTGCACGGGAAACGTACACAAGCTCCTGTGTATAAGTGGGGTTATAGCAGTATTTGTAGTATTCGACAGGAATCTATTGATATAATGCGAAATTTGCTACGAGAATATACACAGAAAAGTATTAAACAGAAGATAAAGGTGCCGATCACAATCCGGTAAAAACCGGGTACGAACCGTCGGACGGAGCATATTCTCCGTCCGACGCGTACCCGGTCGTCAAAATATACAAACATGGAATTACGATTCGCACGGGTACACCATTACCGTACGAATCGTAAAAAAGACCGACCGAACAAAAAACACCTACCAATGCGAACCGGGAAAGCGCCGACCTGACGTCGGGACGCACGCAGCCAGCCATTCACGACCCAGGAATCACGATTCGCACCGACGTCACCCCGCACGGTGATTATTTTGCGGCAGCCAAAAACTGCCGGGAAATCAGGACGACGCGAACAAGGACCACCAGTACGCGACGGACAGACGGCGACGCGAACAAGGAGGACCAGTACGTGACGGACACACAGGACGACGCCACCAAGGAGGACCCGTACGCGACAGGACGACGCGATCACGGAGGACCCGTACGCGACAGGACGACGCGAGCAAGGAGTACCAGTACGCGACGGACAGACATGGACCCGAACCTACGAGTCATCCCTGCCCTCATAGCAGTACACCTCCTCTACAGGTTACGACGCAGACGCCGCAGAAGGTCAGAATAACTAAGGGAGGGGGGAAAGTGGGGTGGGGTGGGGGTGGCACGACCAGGGCAGGCCACAAAACAACCACATGAGTGACACACTACACATGGCCTGGACATACCTGACTCCCATGCCCTGGTCACCACGAGGGGGTGGGGGCGTGTCCTGATAATCCAGCGACCGCCACAACGGAAGTCCGTCACCACGCGAACCGGCAACACAACCAGACAGGTACGTCCCGTACCCACGCCTGAAGAGCGTGGGTACGAGTCGGACCACGCCCACACACGTCACCCCAACAATGGCGGGACGGATCGCACCCACGTGGCAAAGGCCTGGGTACGGGCCGCACAAACATCACATAACGTGGGGACGGATATGTACGGACCCTACCCCCACCCCGTATGCAAGGAGCGTACCCCCCAGCCCAACAGTGCAAGTACGACCCGTACCCCCACCCGCGGACGTACGGAGCGTACCCCCAGCCCAACAGTGTAAGTACGACCCGTACCCCCACCCGCGGACGTACGGAGCGTACCCCCAGCCCAACAGTGTAAGTACGACCCGTGCCCCCACCCGCGGACGTACGGAGCGTACCCCCAGCCCAACAGTGTAAGTACGACCCGTACCCCCACCCGCGGACGCACGGAGCGTACCCCCAGCCCAACAGTGTAAGTACGACCCGTACCCCCACCCGCGGACGTACGGAGCGTACCCCCAGCCCAACAGTGTAAGTACGACCCGTACCCCCACCCGCGGACGCACGGAGCGTACCCCCAGCCCAACAGTGTAAGTACGACCCGTACCCCCACCCACGAATGCAAGGAGCGTACCCCCCTGCCCAACAGTGTAAGTACGACCCGTACCCCCACCCGCGTATGCATGGAGCGTACCCCCCATGCCAACAGTGTAAGTACGACTCGAACCCCCACCCACGAATGCAAGGAGCGTACCCCCCTGCCCAACAGTGTAAGTACGACCCGTACCCCCACCCGCGTATGCATGGAGCGTACCCCCCATGCCAACAGTGTAAGTACGACTCGAACCCCCACCCGCGAATGCAAGGAGCGTACCCCCCTGCCCAACAGTGTAAGTACGACCCGTACCCCCACCCGCGTATGCATGGAGCGTACCCCCCATGCCAACAGTGTAAGTACGACTCGAACCCCCACCCACGAATGCAAGGAGCGTACCCCCCTGCCCAACAGTGTAAGTACGACCCGTACCCACACCCGCGGACGTACGGAGCGTACCCCCACCACACCAGTGTCAGTAGACTCGTACCCTCACCTCTAATGCAGTGTGCGTAACCCCACCGTGTATGTGCCAAGCGCACATATCCAGAAATCTGAGGTGTGTGTGCAGAGTCCACCCAGCAGTGCCCTGAGACAGGAGTGGTGGGTGTGGAGTCCTCCCAGCAGTGCCCTGAGACAGGAGGGGTGGGTGCCCATCACTCCCAGCAGTGCCCAGAGACAGGAAGGGTGTGTGCAGAGTCCTCCCAGCAGTGCCCTGAGACAGGAGGGGTGGGTGCAGAGTCCTCCCAGCAGTGCCCTGAGACAGGAGGGGTGGGTGTGGAGTCCTCCCAGCAGTGCCCTGACACAGGAGGGGTGGGTGCAGAGTCCTCCCAGCAGTGCCCTGACACAGGAGGGGTGGGTGCAGAGTCCTCCCAGCAGTGCCCTGACACAGGAGGGGTGGGTGCAGAGTCCTCCCAGCAGTGCCCAGACACAGGAGGGGTGGGTGCAGAGTCCTCCCAGCAGTGCCCAGACACAGGAGGGGTGGGTGTGGAGTCCTCCCAGCAGTGCCCTGACACAGGAGGGGTGGGTGCAGAGTCCTCCCAGCAGTGTCCAGACCCAGGAGGGGTGTGTGCAGAGACCTCCCAGCAGTGCCCAGAGACAGGAGGGGTGTGTGCAGAGTCCTCCCAGCAGTGTCCAGACCCAGGAGGGGTGTGTGCAGAGTCCTCCCAGCAGTGTCCAGACCCAGGAGGGGTGTGTGCAGAGTCCTCCCAGCAGTGTCCAGACCCAGGAGGGGTGGGTGGTGAGTCCTCCCAGCAGTGCCCTGAGACAGGAGGGGTGGGTGCAGAGACCTCCCAGCAGTGTCCAGACCCAGGAGGGGTGTGTGCAGAGTCCTCCCAGCAGTGTCCAGACCCAGGAGGGGTGGGTGGTGAGTCCTCCCAGCAGTGCCCTGAGACAGGAGGGGTGGGTGCAGAGACCTCCCAGCAGTGCCCTGAGACAGGAGGGGTGGGTGGTGAGTCCTCCCAGCAGTGCCCAGAGACAGGAGGGGTGGGTGCAGAGACCTCCCAGCAGTGCCCTGAGACAGGAGGGGTGTGTGCAGAGTCCTCCCAGCAGTGTCCAGACCCAGGAGGGGTGTGTGCAGAGTCCTCCCAGCAGTGTCCAGACCCAGGAGGGGTGGGTGCAGAGTCCTCCCAGCAGTGCCCAGAGACAGGAGGGGTGTGTGCAGAGTCCTCCCAGCAGTGTCCAGACCCAGGAGGGGTGGGTGCAGAGTCCTCCCAGCAGTGTCCACACCCAGGAGGGGTGTAACACATGTGTGTGATGCCACAATTACCCACATCCATACTGCCTACAAGGGAACATGTCCCCATGAACTCATGTCAACTGACTCCACACACAAGTACAGTGATCACCAAGGATGCCACGATTGTTGCAGGTGGAGACATGGCCATGCATGCATGGCCAAAGTAGAAGGGCTCCGTCACACACACAGCTCATGTACACACAGCTCTGCGCTAAACATTGGGAACACCCTGCAGGGAAGAAACTGGGTACACAGAGGAAGGAATACACCCTGGGACAATTGAACCATGCAGTAACTGCTGACATGACCTAAGGAAGTTAGCCAACACCTTGTGATGGCACACAGATCCTAGGGTGGCCCCAAAGAGCAGAACACTACTACAAATCCCACACACCCAAAGCCTTAAACACCACCCAAAACAATGTAGCAGCCCCACCAACACCAATACCACCATAGCAGGAGTGTGAGAATGACAACAAAAATAAGCTTTATTCAGCATGAGCACAATGTCCGTGGATCAAAGGCAGTTCAAAGTCAACAAAGGCCATAGGGCAGTCAATGATTCCCAGCTGCATGGGGGACACAGTGGGATGTGTGTCCCCTACCTTGCCTGCACAGTCAAATGCCATCGTCTTCCATACTGGTGAGGGCATCAGGGGGGGGGGAAGCAACAGGCACCGCAGGGACATCAGGGCAAAGGGGCGGCGTTGTGGGTGCAGGGATGGAGGACTCAACCACAGGGGGTGTGTCATGGCCAAAGGCGGAGGCCAGGATGGCACTACACACCTTAGCAAGGTCCTCCAGGGAGTCCCCTGCACCCGAAGTGACCTCAGGCCCCAAGGAGGGGGGGGGTTCAGAGGGATGGGTTGCAGCACCACCGGGGGAGGGTGGAGACAGGGGGGGAGACTCAACCACCCTGACCGAGGACTTCCTTGACCGCTTGCGTGGTGGCGTAACTGTGGGGCTCAGGGACAGAGCGGCCATGAAGGAGTCCTTGGGGGAGATGTGGCCAGGAGAGCTGAGGGGAGGGGATTTGGAGGGAGTGGATTGTGTGGAATGCGGACTCCCACTCTGGCTGCGTGTCACACGTTTGCCCCCCGACCCAGTGGGTGTGCCTATCTCACCCTGTGTGTGCGTGTCAGGAGGAGTGCGGTGGACCTTCCCTGCTGGTGTGGTGCCTGTGTCTGTTGTGGTGGGTGCATGCCGACGTCTGGGTGTACGTGGGACAGGCATGGAAGTGGGAAGTGTGGATGGGGCAGGGGTAGGTGGGGGGAGGTCGCGCTGCAGGAGACCCACTGCTGCAGTCAGTGTGGAGTCTAGGGACCTCAGCAAGTTGCGTTGGTCAGCCTGCAAAGAATGAATGCCCTCCAAGAATGCCTCGATGTTGGTGAGGGTTTTCCCGTGGGAATGGAGGACATTCAGGATCGCAGCCTGACCAACCTGCATTTGCCGCTGGATGTCCATAGACTCAGCATTGGCGGCAGCAGTGGAGACAGGGGCAGGGGGTGCGGTGCCTGGCAGGAAGGAGACATGCGGTGACCGGGCACGCTGGGAAGGGACACGAGCAAGTGGGAGGCGGTTGGTGGGAACTGAGGGGGCGGTGGCAGGTGTTGTTCCACTGTCAGCTGCTGGTGCAGCCTCCGCCAACTCTGAGACATCCTCCTCGGACCTGTCAGCTTCGTAGTCTGATGTGCCAGTCGACAGGTCCTCGGCCACACTATCCTCCGCCTCTGTCCCACTCGATGTGCCAGCCCCGATGTCACGGCTGCCACTGGTGCTCGGTCCCTCCGCCTGGTCCGTGTCCATGTCTCCCTCTGTGTCCCCCGACGATGCTGTGGGCAGGGTGGAGAGACAGAAATTAATCAGACACCTGTACACATCTGTCACATGAGTCCAATCTAGATAGTCAACATTGCATAGCCTGAAGAGGCAGATCCCTAACATCTGCAAAACAAGGTACCGATGTAGGGCATGAAACACAGTTGGTTGAGCCACCATGCCACTGAAATACCATGGAGAGCATGAGACAATAGCTGATGACAGGAAACGGAGTCTGACATAGCACCCAGGCCCTGGGGACAATCCTGCACTGCCTCTGCACCACACAGCGTTTGTGAAAATACCTATGACCAGGGACAATATCCATGAACTTGAGACACATGCTGCATAGGTAATGCTGCAAACATGCCCAACATAACTCGGTCACTGCACCTTGCGTGTGTGTCCAGTAACATCACACACTGTCCAGACCCAGCAATTAGGAATCAGGATTTGACACATAGGCATTGCCCGCCCCAAGCAACCCCCACACGATGCTAATTGCTGAGACACAGGTGGCACCAACATCTCATAGTCTGGGTGATAAACACAGTGGCAGGCAAAAGGCAAGATTGGACGCAAAACAGCAAAGGTGCGCCTGTACAAATAATGAGGTACCAGTGCCCATCCTCAGATGAGTATAACAAGACACACAGGCACTGGCAACTGTGAGTATGAAGAGGGACAATCAGGTCAGGCTGCACAGTGGACACCTGTACATAATAGCACGTCTATATACATGGTGACAGGGGACAATGGCACAGAGCACAACCTACGCTGTAGACAGTGAGAGTGTCCACGTTGATGATGACACAAACAACACTGAGGATAAGGTGCCCCAGGGGACAGTATTGGGCACGCAACTACATGCTACTGAATGGGAATGACTGCTACACACGTCACCATCCCTGCACTATGCGTAGCGCACACTCATGCACATCATGTCACAGGCCACTACATAGGACATGCGCGCTGTAAGGCATGACACATGAGAGACCAACTCCCATGTCTGGAGCCAGCATCAGTGCCAACTGACATGGAACCCACATGCAGTGAACTTGACAGTTCACAGGCAAGGTCCCACAACCTGTTACCCACCACCACCACCCATGATGCTACAGTCATTGTTCTCGTGGACAAAGCGCCAGCCTACATTACCTTGTGAAGGAGTGACTACACACAGACCAGGGAACACATTGCAAGGAGGGGAAGGGTGGCAGGGGCGCAGCGCTACACTTGGGCAAACTGGATGGGCACAGCACCTTTAAACCCTGCCAGTGAATTAATGCCACTGTGCCCTTACAAATGCCGGTGACACACAACAAACGCACATGTACCTACCCCCTTCCGCCTGCTGCATCGCCTGTAAGCGCCTCTCCAGGTCTGGAAAGACCACCGGCAGCACACGCCTGTGGAGGTGGGTCAGACGGCGGCGGCCGCGGTTCTTGTGGCTCTCAGGTGAGTCCCCCAGCAGGAGCCGTGCAATCCTCCGCGTCCAGCACCGGATATCCTGCCAGCGTTTCCTCACCTGGGACAGGCTCCGCCTCCGACCATCCACACGCCTCACGGCACTGACGGCGGTCAGCCAGATCTGCTCCTTGGCAGTGGCGCCTACCTGTGAGGGAGTACAAGTGACACCACATCAATACACCAGCCACATGTCACAGAGAGACATATGTGAACATAATAGCTGGTTACTACATGGCATGTAATGCAGCCAACGCATTGCACCTCTGTCATAGGGACATCATCCTCTGGTGAGGGAAAAGGCAGTACGTGCCATAGTGGGTACTCAGGTGGAATGATGGCAATGTCACAATCAATGATCAAGGCTCACACTGTGCATCACACCCACACCTCCTGTCTCAGGGCACTGCTGGGAGGACTCTGCACACACACCTCCTGTCTCAGGGCACTGCTGGGAGGACTCTGCACACACCCCTCCTGTCTCAGGGCACTGCTGGGAGGACTCTGCACACACCCCTCCTGTCTCAGGGCACTGCTGGGAGGACTCTGCACACACCCCTCCTGTCTCAGGGCACTGCTGGGAGACATCAGGCACCCCCCCCCTGGTACCCCCCCGACAGTACATGGCATGTGTGTCACACCGGGTCACAATGCCTGAAGACACAGTCACAACATAGGGACAGTCTGTGGCAGTGGCCTATGCACTCACCTGATACCCTGGTCGCCCATACAGCATGGGGTACTGTGGGAGGATCACATCCAGCAGAGCCATGTTCTCCTCCAGGGTGAATGGCTGTGTCCTCTCCACAGCCCTTGACATGGTTCCAGGGAATCAGTAGCAGCAGCTTGGTCGACAAATGCAAAGATGTGCAGGCAAGTAATCCCTCATGGGACCTGGCTGCCTTATATGTGGCCTTCTGCCCAGTCTCATGCACAGGAGTACAGAGTGATTGGTCACTCACATTTGCATCCTATGTTTCCACCAATCCCTTCAAACCTAGCAGTCTGTGGGTTCTCTATCGGTTTCATTCTCCTGCATGATGTCAGCCCCACAAACACATTGCAACAAAGTAGAAGAATTCCAACTGACTTCTGCTGTGCACCTTCCAGAACAAAATCGAAATTTGAACCTGGTCGCCATGACAACCAGCATGCATGTAGGCCTTAATACTTGTCCCCTATGTAATTAGGAGAATCACACACAGGTACGGTGCGTTTCCGGGCCCTAGGGCACCCCAAATGCATGGCAACGGCCCGTACATGCATGCCTACGTTCAAAATCACTATGGGTCTGCACGCGTATGCGTACACGTAGTGGTACGGACCGTACAAATGCCTGTACGCTCACTATCACTATGGTTCTGCACGCGTATGCGTACTCGTTGTGGTACGGACCGTACAAATGCCTGTACGCTCACTATCACTATGGGTCTGTGTACCCGTAGTGATAGTGAGCGTACATGCGAGTGTACGGTCCGTACCACTACGTGTACGCATACGCGTGCAGAACCATAGTGATAGTGAGCGTAGATGCGAGTGTACGGTCCGTACCACTACGTGTACGCATACGCGTGCAGAACCATAGTGATAGTGAGCGTACAGGCATTTGTACGGTCCGTACCACAACGAGTACGCATACGCGTGCAGACCCATAGTGAGAGGGCCGTACACTCGCATGTACGCTCACTATCACTATGGGTCTGCACGCGTATGCGTACTCGTTGTGGTACGGACCGTACAAATGCCTGTACGCTCACTATCACTATGGTTCTGCACGCGTATGCGTACTCGTTGTGGTACGGACCGTACAAATGCCTGTACGCTCACTATCACTATGGGTCTGTGTACCCGTAGTGATAGTGAGCGTACATGCGAGTGTACGGTCCGTACCACTACGTGTACGCATACGCGTGCAGAACCATAGTGATAGTGAGCGTAGATGCGAGTGTACGGTCCGTACCACTACGTGTACGCATACGCGTGCAGAACCATAGTGATAGTGAGCGTACAGGCATTTGTACGGTCCGTACCACAACGAGTACGCATACGCGTGCAGACCCATAGTGAGAGGGCCGTACACTCGCATGTACGCTCACTATCACTATGGGTCTGCACGCGTATGCGTACTCGTTGTGGTACGGACCGTACAAATGCCTGTACGCTCACTATCACTATGGTTCTGCACGCGTATGCGTACTCGTTGTGGTACGGACCGTACAAATGCCTGTACGCTCGCCATCACGATGGGTACACATACGGCAGCACTCCCACAGTGATTGGGGAACATACACAGGCCCTCTTAGCAGCAGTACGCCGGTTTGTACACATCACTGTGGTGATAGTCGACACACAGGTAGGAATAGGGCGGACATACTTGTCCATGGATGGACATACTTGTCCAGGAATGGACATCAAGGCATCGTCTGTGCATTACTACATGTGTGGGGCACAGGTGTGACAGGCTGTGATGTGGAACATGCCTCCTGAGTGGAGGAGGCACCAGATGTATAATGAGATGTGTACAGGTGTACTGTGTGAGGGTGCAATGTGTGCCAGGCATGCCCTTGACTCCTTTGACATGTGTGCATGTCGTACTGCGCACTTGGGGTGAGCGTCACTGGCATGGCACGGACACCAACACACGGAAGTGTCCCATGATGCCCGGTACAGGGGTCATGACACCTGACTTGTCACTACCCACAGTGCACAATGTGACTATGTCATTTATGTGTCCGGGATTTACATCAGGTTGATGTTGTAGCACCCTCAAAAGCTGCAGCCGTTGCAGCAACCAACATGTGTCTGTGTGTAGATTGTCATTGCACACTGTTCCGCACACCATGCCACATGTGGTATCTGATGTGAGGTGCACATGTATGCATGGGACACGGAGTAGCGTGACAAGGCCATGTCAGCAAACTCACAAGGAATGTGTGGGGAGTCATGACATGTGCACCTTCATGGCAAGGTGTGTGGGCTGGACTAGTGTAATGTCATGTGACCTGTGGCTCAAGTGTTCCGCTGCCAGTCTCTGCAATCAGCATCACACTTCTGCTGATGTGTGGGTGTATGTCACTCCTGTCTTGCGTCGGGCAGTGCACTTGCACTGGGACACAGCTATTCCCATGGCGTGGCATGGGGAGGTTCTCAATCACCGTGTGTAGCTGGGTCTTGGAAGGAGTGTCACCTTGCATCCATACGTGTCCTGGGCATGTAGCACATGCCTGACTCCCTATGTGGCATGTGTGTATTGGCAGATTTACATGTGCTCAGTAGACATGAGTTGTTCTCGTAGTGCACTCACTCTTCCTTGTCACTTCCAAATTACTGCAGAGCGCCTCCTGTTGCCCGAAGAATTCCAGACTTGGCCACCATGCAGGAGAATGACAGGATCCGGCTCTACCGCTTCACCCAACCGTTGATTCTGGAGCTGACGGCGAGACTGGCACCACACCTGCAACCGCAGCACAGGTATCCTACGGCACTGACACCCCAGCTGAAGGTAATGGCTGCCCTACATTTCCTTGCCACGGGTACCTTCCAATATACCATAGCTCATGTTGGTGGCATGTCCCAGAGCATGTTCAGCGGTGTGCTGCATGATTTCTTGGAGGCCATGTTGATTCACCTGGATGACTTCATCAAGTTCCCAACCCCTGAACAGATGACTGAGGTCAAACGTGGTTTCTATGCCCTGGGAGGGATGCCCCATGTCATTGGGTCCATAGATGGGACACATGTAGGTTTGGTACCACCACACGCACGGGAGGTGGCGTACCGCAATCGGAAGCACTACCACTCCATCAATGCCCTTGTGGTGTGTCTGTCCAACATGGTGATTTCACATGTCTGTGCACGTTTTCCAGGATCAGCACACGATGCCTACATCATGAGGCGTAGCGGGATGCCTGATATGATGATGCAGCTGCGCAACGAACGTGCATGTGTTGTTGGTGGGTACAGTCTGTCTGTCCTGTATTCTGTTTGGCCGAGCAGCACTACCGCTTCGCCTGTTCTGACGATATCCATGTGCTTTCCATTTAGGGGACGCTGGCTATCCCAACATGCCTTGGCTGCTGACACCTCTCCGCAACCCCATCACGCCGGCCCAGCTCCGCTACAACACCGCCCATGGCCGGACAAGGCGAGTGATAGAGAGGACGTTTGGCATGCTGAAGAGCCGATTCCGGTGCCTCCACAAGACCGGCGGCGCACTCCCATATGCCCCGGCGAAGGTCTGCAAGATCTTCATGGTCTGCTGCATGCTGCACAACATGGCAGTTGAAAGAGCTGTGCCCCTCATCCTGGATCAAGATGACGAGGACCATCCACCCGTGGAGGACGAAGGGCTTGGCAATGGGGCTAGTGATGTGGAGGATGTGGAGCCGCAAGAGGACATCCGGACTCGGCTCATACGCGACTTCTTTGCTTAGTGGTGAGTACCAGGGTCTGAGTGTGCACGCATTGGTCCCCGTGTGGCATGCGTTGTGATGTGTGTCTCCACCTGCATGTATGGCACGTGGGTCAGAGGTGTGTGTGGGTGTGTCACTGGAGTGATGGTGGCAGTGATGGTAGTATTTCCCCAGGCATAATTGTGACCTAGCATGTTGTCATACATACATGTGTCGAGTACATGCACATGCAAGTGGCTGTGCTTCTTGTGGCTGACTTCTTGTGTGTCTCTCTTCCCCAGGTACCTGCGCATGCCGTTTGCTGGTTGCATTGTTGTGGCACTGCTATTCCTCATGGACATGGCATCGTGGGCTGACTCAGCGTTACAGGCACGGACACGTTTGGAAGTCTCCATGGGGTAAGGGATGCATCTGGGATGTATTGGGTGTGGCAGTTGTTCACGATGTGTGCACACTGCCCCGGTCGGGGTTTGGGTCCTCTGCAGACATGTGGCATCCCCATGGGACACGACATGCAGCTGGGTACACCTGAATAGATGGGCTGCCTGGTTGTCAGTCATCAGTGATGGGATGGTGGATTGTGATGAAGGCATCAATGTGTGTGACACTGCCCTCGGACACATACGGTTAACATTGTCTTGACATGGCGTGGGACTTCCACATCAGCGGATGTATGGTGTATGGCAGGCTCTCCGTGAGCAGCTGTGGGTATTTAGCTATTATCCGACACTTGTGTGCCAGTTCCATGGCTATCACGCATTTGTGCTGCAGAAGGGGGGTGCCAGTGTTGGAGCCACATGTTACTCCACATGATGTGTTCATGTGTACTTCAAGTTGCCTCTGCAATCCCAAACACATGACTATTAAAGGTGTCCCTATGCCTCCAAGGTGCCTCTTCTCAGTCAATGCTGGTGTGTTGGCACGGTGCATCCTGCATGTCTGGCATGGTATTCCCTGATTGTGGCTATGTGTCAATGTGTCGAGTGGCAAGATGCAAGCTGTGTGTGTGTGCTGAGACTGTGTAATGGGCATGATGTCCATGACTGTGTGGGTATTGTGACATGTGCCATCCCCATGCATCCAACGTTGTCCATGACCCCATTCTCTGCATCCACCGGACTCAAGCTTGCAGGACATGGTTCTGCCACCTGTCTACACGTACCTGGGTGCCCCCCAGGACACGGGCCAGGATCCCTGACCTCTGCGCATGACTGTTGCTGTACTCAATGTGTCTGTCAGCACGGTTGTTCGGCCACCCCCTCAGCTGGTTCTGACCATCACGGGTGTGTATGGTGCTCCATGTCTGTCTTGCCTAGAAAACTGTGACCCATGTGTCCTGTGCCAGACTCAGGCCCCAGGGTGTGGATGGTTGAAGTGAACAGATGACTCAGGCATGTTTAGACTGTACAAGACACATGTTAGGTAATAATGCTACCAGCAGGCATCTACTCTTAATAGTGTGATTTATTATTGGGGGGGGGGGGGCCAAGTGAGGGCCTTTCCGGGATTAGGGAATCCAAAGTTCAGTAGGGGAGTTGGTGTCCTTGCCATTGGAAATCCTCAGAGTCCATGCCACAGTCTTTGTCAACATTGGTCAGCCAGTGACCAGCAGGGCCATGTGGCAGAGAATGTCTCTTGATGCTGTGATGCTGTTGCTCCAGTGGGCCAGGTGCCAGGCCAGGTGTCCTGGGAGATGGTGATGTAGCAGCCACCCTCACGGTCCTTTCCGTGGACGACCCGGCTTCCTGCGGGGAACCTCAGCAGCAGGCCGTGACGACGTCTGGGATGCTCCGTCGGATGTTTCCTCCTCCTCCTCATGATCCCTCCCTGTGGGTGGTGATGTTCTCCGCCTTCTGGCACAGGGAGGGTCGGCCATGGTGTCGGCCATCCGACGGAGTTCAGCGTGAATCCCCTGGGACGCCGTCACTTGCTCAGCCTGTCTGTCCTCCATCCTCCGTTGGTGTAGCTGTAGACAGGCTATTAGCTCCGCATGTTGCTGGGCCTGCTGGACCTTAATCCCCTCGAGGACGGACACAACCTGGGCCATGCCCGTGGTGTCCTGCCGGTATGAGTCCAGGATGTTACGGACATGGGAAAATACCGGATCCCCAGCCAACTGGTCAGGCTCGCGCCTCCGCCGCTCTCCACTCCCACCACCCCTGCCCACTTGCGCCTGGCCTGCACTTGTGGGCACATGGGGTCTCCGGGACCCCTGAGGGGTGGCATTGGCGTTGTCGCCTGCCTCCTCCTGGGTGCCCGGGACACCGTGTCCCTCCTGGCGAGCCTGGCTGCATTGTGGTGTTGGGGCAGGGATCCTGGGTGTCTCCTGGGATGTGGCAGGAGTGGGGGTGGTGGTTGGCACGGTTGTACCTGACGCAGGTGCTGCAGGTGGTTGGACACCAGAGGGGCCAGGTCGGTCGGGGTCGTCCGCAGAGTGGTGAGAGTGGTCGCTGCCGGTGGGATCGGTCTCCTGCAGATCCGGGTCCTGTGAGTGTTCCCCCCCAGTGTTGGGGGGTGCAGCACGACGTTGACCTGTGTGTGAGAGAGACAATGTTACTTTTGATCCATGCAACATCCATGTTTCATCCGTTACAAAGTTGGCACATTTCCTCTTGGAATTAGGATCTGTCTTGCATTCCACTCACAGTGCACTTGTGCATGTGTGTGTCCCTTGGGCACCAATTTGGCCCCTTTAACTATGTGTGGCACAGTCTTACTTGCTGCGTCAAGTGTGACTGCAGTCAGCAGTGGAGTGTGCATGTGTGCCGAGCTATGCGTTTGCGCCTTCCTTGTAGCACTGTACACGTGCACATGGAGTGGATCCACACACTCATATGATGCAGGTGGCTGTCCTTGTGCTCGTGTACAGGTTGTAACATGGCCCTGCGTTTTGCCATGATGAAGAGGGGGGGTTCTGGCACTGGGCACCCTTGTCTACATGCACGCAGTCCACCTGCTGACGAGCAGACATTCCCACACACCAAAGGACTGATTTGCTCTCCCTGTGTCTCCCTCCTTCTCTGTCCCCCTCTCCCTCCCTCTCTGTCCCCCTCTCCCTCCCTCTGTGTCCCCCTCTCCCTCCCTCTGTGTCCCCCTCTCCCTCCCTCTGTGTCCCCCTCTCCCTCCCTCTGTGTGTCAGCCTCCTCCCTCTGTCCATCTTCCTGAGTCTCCCTCCCTCTGTGTCCCCCTCTCCCTCCCTCTGTGTGTCAGCCTCCTCCCTCTGTCCATCTTCCTGTGTCTCCCTCCCTCTGTGTCCCCCTCTCCCTCCCTCTGTGTGTCAGCCTCCTCCCTCTGTCCATCTTCCTGTGTCTCCCTCCCTCTCTGTCCCCCTCTCCCTCCCTCTCTGTCCCCCTCTCCCTCCCTCTCTGTCCCCCTCTCCCTCCCTCTGTGTGTCAGCCTCCTCCCTCTGTCCATCTTCCTGTGTCCCCCTCCCTCTCTGTCCCCCTCTCCCTCCCTCTCTGTCCCCCTCTCCCTCCCTCTGTGTGTCAGCCTCCTCCCTCTGTCCATCTTCCTGTGTCTCCCTCCCTCTCAGTCCCCCTCTCCCTCCCTCTGTGTCCCCCTCTCCCTCCCTCCGTGTGTCACCCTCTGTCACCTTGGCCCAGCTTCCTGGGCACACACTGTTAGCAGATCTTTGAGTGGCCCTTGGCCTGTTGATGTGAGTTTGTTTCTGATCTCCAGGCACCCATTTTGTCTGCTGTGTGTCTGTGCGCTGCTGCTGTGGTGGTGTGTGCTGCCACTCTTTCACACTGTTGGCTGTTCATTAGCTGCTGGCATGTGCAAAACAGTGCCTTCACCCCCATGTGTTGATGCAAGGCATCCGCCATTTGCTGGCAAGTCATTCCTGTGTTGGGACACAGTGTTTGTCTGGCTGTGACCTAGGCCATATGGGCAGAGGGCATTGTTGTCTGCTTTGGAGTCGCACTATGTGATTCTTGGTGCCCACACTCCCGCCATCCGGGTTACCGTGTCATGTGTTGTTGTCTTCTGTGGCCTGTGACTTGACATTGTCCAGCTGGGTGCATGGGGCATGGTGGCAGCAGTGGCATGTGCCTGCTCATGGAGTGTGGTTGAGTAATGCGATGGCTTGTGGTGTTTGCGTGCCTGTTATTAATTTTGGTTGTGGTTGCAGTTCCCCCCATGTGAGGTGCGTTGTTTGTGTACTCACCCGGGTCTCGGAGTCCTTCTACTCCTTCAACTGCCTCCACCGGCAGTATGGCCATCACCCTCTCCTCCCAGGGATGGTACTGTACGGGTCTGCGGGAGGGCCCTCCTCCGGTGGCGTTGGCCTGGTCGTGTTCCTCCTGTCTCTTGGCTCTGACCCTCCTCCGCAGATCGTACCACCTGTTCTGGCAATCCTGCTTGGTCCTCCTGGTGTCCGCAACAGCATTCACAGCATCGACGATGGTCTGCCACATGGCTGTTTTGGCTGCCTGGCTGGTGCTTCTGACCAATGTTCCAAAGATCTGTGGCTCGACTCTGAGGATTTGATCAACAAGGACCTCCAACTCTCGGTGACTGAACTTTGGATTCTTGGTAGTGGGCATGGTGAGGGGTGTGGGTGGGGATGGTGTGGGTGTGGGGGGTGTGTGGATGTTGGGGGGGGGTGTGGATGGTTGTGTGTGTGTGTGAATGTGATGAGAGGGTGTTTGTGAGGGTGGTCGTGTGAAGGTGTGCAAGTGTAAGATGTGGTGTCGCTTGTAGTCTGGTTCTGTGGTGTCTGGCAGCAGTGGGTCTGTTGCAAAGGCTCATGGTTTGTGTGTGTGGGCCCTTTTTATTGGTCCATGGGTGGGTGTGGCAGTGTTTGAATTTTGGGTGGGTGTGTTATAAGGAGTGGTGGTGTATTGGGCCTCTGTTTGTTTTTGACAGTTGCAGGTCAGTGATTGTGTTATTTTAGTGGTTGTTGGCCATGTTTAGTGGCTGTGTGCCTTTCGAATGGTGTATTGTTGAGTTGTTTTGTTTTGTCCTTGTTGTGTACGTGCGTTTTGAGCGTGTGTACGGTGTGTACTTGGGCCATTTGGTTGTACGATTTGGTCCTTGTGTGTGGCTTTGTACGACTCGTACATGCGGTTGTGATGTTGGGGCATGGGGTGCGCTCCGTACTTAGGAGGTTGTGTTGGGGGTGCGCCAGGAACGTACTGGGGTGGGGGTATGACTGGAACGTACTGGGGTGTACATAGACGGTGGTACGACACGTACAGGGGTGGGGGGGTGTACATTGACGGTGGTACGACACGTACTGGGGTGGGGGTACGACTGGAACGTACTGGGGTGTACATAGACGGTGGTACGACACGTACAGGGGTGGGGGGGTGTACATAGACGGTGGTACGACACGTACAGGGGTGGGGGGTGTACATTGACGGTGGTACGACACGTACAGGGGTGGGGGGTGTACATTGACGGTGGTACGACACGTACAGGGGTGGGGGGGTGTACATTGACGGTGGTACGACACGTACTGGGGTGGGGGTACGACTGGAACGTACTGGGGTGTACATAGACGGTGGTACGACACGTACAGGGGTGGGGGGGTGTACATTGACGGTGGTACGACACGTACTGGGGTGGGGGGGTGTACATTGACGGTGGTACGACACGTACAGGGGTGGGGGGGTGTACATTGACGGTGGTACGACACGTACTGGGGTGGGGGTACGACTGGAACGTACTGGGGTGTACATAGACGGTGGTACGACACGTACAGGGGTGGGGGGGTGTACATAGACGGTGGTACGACACGTACAGGGGTGGGGGGTGTACATTGACGGTGGTACGACACGTACAGGGGTGGGGGGTGTACATTGACGGTGGTACGACACGTACTGGGGTGGGGGTACGACTGGAACGTACTGGGGTGTACATAGACGGTGGTACGACACGTACAGGGGTGGGGGGTGTACATTGACGGTGGTACGACACGTACAGGGGTGGGGGGGTGTACATTGACGGTGGTACGACACGTACTGGGGTGGGGGTACGACTGGAACGTACTGGGGTGTACATAGACGGTGGTACGACACGTACAGGGGTGGGGGGGTGTACATAGACGGTGGTACGACACGTACAGGGGTGGGGGGTGTACATTGACGGTGGTACGACACGTACAGGGGTGGGGGGGTGTACATTGACGGTGGTACGACACGTACTGGGGTGGGGGGGTGTACATTGACGGTGGTACGACACGTACAGGGGTGGGGGGGTGTACATTGACGGTGGTACGACACGTACTGGGGTGGGGGTACGACTGGAACGTACTGGGGTGTACATAGACGGTGGTACGACACGTACAGGGGTGGGGGGTGTACATTGACGGTGGTACGACACGTACAGGGGTGGGGGGGTGTACATTGACGGTGGTACGACACGTACTGGGGTGGGGGTACGACTGGAACGTACTGGGGTGTACATAGACGGTGGTACGACACGTACAGGGGTGGGGGGGTGTACATTGACGGTGGTACGACACGTACTGGGGTGGGGGTACGACTGGAACGTACTGGGGTGTACATAGACGGGTGGGGGTATACATATACGGGGGTACGTGTCGGACGTACGGGGGCTGGGGGGAGTGTTGGGCGCGTATGCGGGCACATGTCTCCATGGTTGCTATTGGTGTTCGGTGCGGACGGTGTTTTTTCCATACGGTTGTAGGCTCGGACGCACGGGATGGATCGTGATTCCTCGGTCGGACTTGGCTTTTTACGTTTGTAAGGTAAATCGTCCGAGGACGTGTCGGACACATTTTCCGACCCGAGGACGTGTGGGGAATGATTCCCGGTGCGGGTCGTATGGACTTTTTACCATGCGAATCGTGATTGCCAGTTCGTACGGCACTTGTACGATTCGTACGGTAAAAAGACCCGATACGAGTCGCACGGGGGAATTTTTTACCGGATCGTGATCGGCACCTAAGTTGTTGCAAGGACTAGATCCATGTAATGTAAGAAAATATACTGAGAAACATGGGCATTCTCTGGCTTGTCTTTCAAGAAAAGTGTGTAAAAGTGTTTTTCATCACTTGAGGATGTTAGCAGTACACCATTCAGAAATGCGGAAGTTTGTAAGGAAACTGTACTATGTAAAAAGTCCTGCATTATGTTTAAGTGAACTGAATACAGCTCTTTTATACGGTTCTTTATCAGATGTTCAAAAAAAGTGTGATGATATTGAAATGCGATATTTTGGTTCAGAAGAGCAGTCAATAGAAAGTGAAAGTTTGACAATTACAGATGTTGAAGAAGATGGGAAAGAGATTAGCACTGATCAGTTTGAAGAAGAAATTGGAAGGTTTAATGTAGTGTGCTCTGAAATACCAAACTATGTTTGTGTTTGTTGTCGACGTACTCATTATAAAAGTCAAAATAGGAATACTGATTTGTATTTGAAAAGTGAAAAGGAGAACAATAGTAAGTGAGAAGAATTTGCAACTTACTTGTTGGTGGAAGGTCGATTTGAGTTAGGTAGTGATCGACGTATATGTAAATATTGCTACAATTAATTAGAAGAGAACAAAACGCCTGCTAGAGCAATACATAATAACTTAGAATTAGTAGCTATTCCGGAGGAACTGGCAGAATTGAATACATATGAGTCGGTTCTAATTCAATCTGTTCATCCTTTTCAAACTATAATTCGGATGGAGCTTAAAACAGGTAAACTGCCACCAACAGACTTGCAAAGAGGGCTGAAAGGAAGAGTGGTGTACTTACCTTTGGATTTTAAGAAAAATATTGAAACTATTGCTGGAGAGAAAGAGGAAAATGAGGCATTAGTCATTTTAGTAAATGGTGTACCAACAAAGAGTCGGAAAATATGGCAAGAATTTGTGGATGTTAATAAAGTTGAAAAGGCTACCTTATATCTTATTGAGAACAATATTTATTACAAAACTGTAAATGTGGATGAACAGGTAATACGTTTAGAAGATGAATGTGAAATTTCAAGTGGTCAAATCGAGAAAGTGGACAAAGATTTATGAACATTACACAATATGTCCTTTGCATTCAAAAGAAGTAATAGGAAGCAGCATTGAGTTATTTCAAATGAAAAAAGCACAGGGAACTCCAATGAGTGTATGGGAGAAGAGCTTGGAAGCCCGCTGTTTTAACTGGAGTTCATCAATCACTTCTTTCTGAGAAAGTATTTGTGGAGAAAGTTGAAGTTAATCAATTTGATGGCATGTCAACGTGGAACAAATGAGTATTGGTATCGTCGTCATGGAGAACTCAAGTGTATGTTACGGAACTTAGGTACACCAACATGGTTTGTCACACTTAGCTGTGCAGAGTATACATGGGAAGATTTGTTTGAGTTTCTAAGAGAAGGGAATTCCAATATTAAAAATGTTGAAATAAAGACTCCTGGTGAACTGTGTTCCTTGGATCCTGTAAATGTGTGCAGATATTTTAATCATAGGTTTCAAGCTATGATGTCTTTTATCTGCAATAAAAAAGAATCCACCTCTTGGAGAAGTTACCGATTTCTTTTGGAGAAAGGAGTACCAAGCAAGAGGTTCACCTCATATACATATGCTACTATGGGTCAAGGATACACCTAAATTTGGAACTGATTCTGATGAAACAGTATTGTCTTTCATCGAACAGTATGTGACATGTGAGATTCCGAGAGAAGAAGGAGATAGAAGCTTGAGACAGCAAGTTTTACGTTTCCAAAGTCACCGTTGTGGAAAGTACTGCAGAAGAAAATACAAGTCTAAAGGAAAATTTACACCAAATGTCGGTTTGGTTTTCCACATCCAGTCATTTGTAAGGCACACAATAACTCGGAAAATTTCCAAAGAATACCTACAACTTAAAAAGAACAGAAGTGTCAAAGTATATCAATGACTACAATCCAGTCATTTTAAAAATGTGGAATGCGAACATGGACATCCAGTATGTTGCAGATAACTCAATTGCTGTTGCCCATTATGTTACATCGTACATAACAAAATCAGAAAAAACAGAGATGAAACAAATGTGGGAAGAAATTGCCCAAGAGTAAAGCCTTAGCAAAAAATTGTACAGCTTTGCTTTGAAAATGCTTTCCCACCGAGAAATTGGATCCTATGAATGTTCAGACCGCTTGTGCTCTTCATGTTTATATTCAAAGACTCGAGGAATCATTTGGGTAAGTTTAGGTCTTTCCTGCTTACGGAATAGAGTATTAAAATCATTAGAAGAAATTGAATACTTAGCAGCAAATGAACCAGACAGTACAGACATTCTTAAAACTAATATGTTGGACACATACCATCCGAAAAGGAGTCGACATCTGGAACAGCTATATCTGTATGAAGTACTTCAACATTACAGCTTCAAAAGAAATGTTAAACAGAATTTAAAAGAAGGAAAATATGCAGTGGTTGGATGTCATGGTTTTTTAGTAAAACATGCAAAGGGTAATCTTATAAACCACAAGAAACTCAGTTGTGAAACTCCAGATAAGCGAAAATTTTACTATTTAGCACTTCTCCAACTCTTTAAACCATGGCGTAGCGAAAGTGAATTACTTGGAGATTTTGACTGTTATAAAGATTCTTTTAATGCATGTAAAGATAGCATTGCATGTACAATTTTTCCTACATATTTAAAAATGTTGAATGATGAAGTTGAACAGGAAAAGACTATTACAGCTGAAATAGCTAATGAAAGTTCTCAAGATAGTCAAAGTAGTGGTCAATGTAGTCAAGATCCTCTTGGACAACCAATACTGGAAAATGAAGAAGCGATTGCTATGCATGAAGTCGAAATTGCAATGCAACAAGCACGCGAGGAGAATATTACACTGGAAAAGTTAGAAGAACAACTAAATATTGCACAGAAAGAAATATATGTACAAGTGAGAGAACAGATAGAACATGGTTTGTTGCATGAAAAAAAAGAATGTGTGTGTTCATCTTTTAAACCTCTTCTGATGTACATCAGTGGTCAAGCTGGGACAGGTAAACGTTTTTTAATTAAAGTTTTGACCAGTTATCTTCAAAAAACTACTGGTTCACATTTATGTTGTGCGGTAACAGCTTCAACTGGATTAGCTGCACACAATGTTAAAGGAGTTACTTTGCATAGATTACTGATGTTACCAGTTGAGCATGATAATAAATTACAATATCAGAAGTTGTCTAGAGAAGCTTCTCATGAAGTGTCAAGAGTGCTGAAGAAAATGAAACTATTAATTATTGATGAGGTGAGCATGGTCTCAAACTTAATGCTTACTTTTGTACACTTAAGATTGCAACAGATATTAAAAACAGATTATGACGTTCTCTTTGGAGGAAAACATTTAATTGTATTTGGAGATCTGCTACAACTAACACCTGTAAAAGGAGAACCAGTGTTTAAAACTCTTCTACATGAAGACACAAAGAAATCTCTGGGAAGTATTGGAAATATGAATCTGTGGTTACATTTTGAATATAAAGAACTCACTCAAAATATGCGACAAGCAAGAGATGAAGATTATGGAAATATTCTAAAAGATCTAAGAATTGGTGTTCTAAGCAAACATGGTAAAGACGCTTTTCAAAGTCATCTACTAAAGAACTTGTTTACAAATGAAAACACACCAGCAGAAGTAATGTACAAGAAAATGAACGAAATAAAGTCTATAGTTTGCTTAATGCCTACAGTGGAAGAGTGTTATACATTTAATAGAGAGTTTAGGAAATTGGAAAATGAAGAAATAGTTCACATTGAAGCTATTTATAAAATCGAGCATCAAGGAATAACAATTCTTCTTTCAGATAAACTACAGACTAAGGTGCCAATTCCGATCCGGTAAAAACCGGGTACGAACCGTCGGACGGAGCCTTTTCTCCGTCCGACTCGTACCCGGTGCGAAATCCATCCGAAAAAGCAAGTACGATTCATACGGAAACACCATTTCCGTACGATTCGAACAAAACACCGACCGAACAGAAACTAAACACAATTCCGATCCTGAAAGGAGCCGACGTGACGTCGGTACGCATCCAGCCTACGTTTCACGAACCAGGAAGTACGATTCGAACCGACGTCATCCCGCACGGAAAATATTTACCGGCTGCCAAAAACTGCCGGGAAATCAGGACGACACACGCAAGGAGCAGCTGGACGCGACGAACAGACATGGACCCGAACCTACGTGCCATCCCTGCCCTCCTAGCAGTCCACCTGGCGTACAGGAACCGACGCAGACGCCGCAGAAGGTCAGCACAACAACCAGGGGCAAAGGGGGGGGCAGGGGCAGGACACACAACACCAACACATGGTACCAAATCACACATGGCCTGGACATACCTGACCATCAGGGCCTGGTCACTTCCAGGGGGTGGGGGCGAGGCCAGCAACGCAAGCGTCCGCCACAACGGAAGTGGATGGTCACGCGAACCGGTACGTACCCTACCCAGGCCGCAAGAGCGTGGGTACGGAACGTACCACGCGTCCCCCTACGTCACTCCAACAATAGCGGTACGGCCCGTACCCACGTCAGAAAGGCCTTGGTACAGCTCGTACCAGCATTGCTGGGGTCATGTAGGGGTACGCGTGGTACGACCCGTAGCCACGCCCCCAAGGCCTGTGTACGGTGCGGACCCCACGGCCCGCAACAATGGTGGGACGCACCGTACCCACACACCAAAGGCATGGGTACGGCCCGTACCCAGGCACGCAGAGCGTGGGCAGGGGTATGTACGGACCGTACCCCCACCCGTGGAAGTACGGCCCGTACCCCCACCCGTGCATGTACGCCCCGAACCCCCACTCGTGTATGTACGCCCCGAACCCCCACCCGTGTATGTACGCCCCGAACCGCCACCCGTGTATGTACGCACCCAAGCGCCACCCGTGTATGTACGCCCCGAACCCCCACCCCACCCTGGTATGTACGCCCCGAACCCCCACCCGTGTATGTACGCACCCAAGCGCCACCCGTGCATGTACGCCCCGAACCCCCACCCCACCCTGGTATGTACGCCCCGAACCCCCAGCCGTGTATGTACGCACCAAACCCCCACCCGTGTATGTACGCACCAAACCACCACACCAGCCGTGTATGTACGTACCAAACCCCCACCCCAGCCGTGTATGTACGCACCGAACCACCACCCGTGTATGTACGCACCGAACCACCACCCGTGTATGTACGCCCCCGAACCCCCACCCCAGCAGAGTATGTACGCCCCGAACCCCCACCCGTGTATGTACGGACCGAACCCCCACCCCAGCCGTGTATGTACGCACCAAACCACCACCCGTGTATGTACGCACCAAACGCCCACCCGTGTATGTACGCACCAAACCACCACACCAGCCGTGTATGTACGCACCAAACCCCCACCCCAGCCGTGTATGTACGCACCGAACCACCACCCGTGTATGTACGCACCAAACACCCACCCGTGTATGTACGCACCTAACACCCACCCCAGCAGAGTATGTACGCCCCGAACCCCCACCCGTGTATGTACGGACCGAACCCCCACCCCAGCAGAGTATGTACGCCCCGAACCCCCACCCGTGTATGTACGGACCGAACCCCCACCACAGCCGTGTATGTACGCACCAAACCACCACCCGTGTATGTACGCCCCCGAACCCCCCCCCAGCCGTGTATGTACGCACCGAACCACCAGCCGTGTATGTACGCACCAAACCCCCACCCCAGCCGTGTATGTACGCACCGAACCACCAGCCGTGTATGTACGCACCAAACCACCACACCAGCCGTGTATGTACGCACCAAACCCCCACCCCAGCCGTGTATGTACGCACCGAACCACCACCCGTGTATGTACGCACCAAACACCCACCCGTGTATGTACGCACCTAACACCCACCCCAGCAGAGTATGTACGCCCCGAACCCCCACCCGTGTATGTACGGACCGAACCCCCACCCCAGCAGAGTATGTACGCCCCGAACCCCCACCCGTGTATGTACGGACCGAACCCCCACCCCAGCCGTGTATGTACGCACCAAACCACCACCCGTGTATGTACGCCCCCGAACCCCCCCCCAGCCGTGTATGTACGCACCGAACCACCAGCCGTGTATGTACGCACCAAACCCCCACCCCAGCCGTGTATGTACGCACCGAACCACCAGCCGTGTATGTACGCACCAAACCCCCACCCCAGCCGTGTATGTACGCACCGAACCACCACCCGTGTATGTACGGACCGAACCCCCACCCCAGCAGAGTATGTACGCCCCGAACCCCCACCCGTGTATGTACGGACCGAACCCCCACCCCAGCCGTGTATGTACGCACCAAACCACCACCCGTGTATGTACGCCCCCGAACCCCCCCCCAGCCGTGTATGTACGCACCGAACCACCAGCCGTGTATGTACGCACCAAACCCCCACCCCAGCCGTGTATGTACGCACCGAACCACCAGCCGTGTATGTACGCACCAAACCCCCACCCCAGCCGTGTATGTACGCACCGAACCACCACCCGTGTATGTACGCACCAAACCCCCACCCCAGCCGTGTATGTACGCACCGAACCACCAGCCGTGTATGTACGCACCAAACACCCACCCGTGTATGTACGCACCTAACACCCACCCCAGCAGAGTATGTACGCCCCGAACCCCCACCCGTGTATGTACGGACCGAACCCCCACCCCAGCAGAGTATGTACGCCCCGAACCCCCACCCGTGTATGTACGGACCGAACCCCCACCCCAGCCGTGTATGTACGCACCAAACCACCACCCGTGTATGTACGCCCCCGAACCCCCCCCCAGCCGTGTATGTACGCACCGAACCACCAGCCGTGTATGTACGCACCAAACCCCCACCCCAGCCGTGTATGTACGCACCGAACCACCAGCCGTGTATGTACGCACCAAACCCCCACCCCAGCCGTGTATGTACGCACCGAACCACCACCCGTGTATGTACGGACCGAACCCCCACCCCAGCAGAGTATGTACGCCCCGAACCCCCACCCGTGTATGTACGGACCGAACCCCCACCCCAGCCGTGTATGTACGCACCAAACCACCACCCGTGTATGTACGCCCCCGAACCCCCCCCCAGCCGTGTATGTACGCACCGAACCACCAGCCGTGTATGTACGCACCAAACCCCCACCCCAGCCGTGTATGTACGCACCGAACCACCAGCCGTGTATGTACGCACCAAACCCCCACCCCAGCCGTGTATGTACGCACCGAACCACCACCCGTGTATGTACGCACCAAACCCCCACCCCAGCCGTGTATGTACGCACCGAACCACCAGCCGTGTATGTACGCACCAAACCCCCCCCCCAGCCGTGTATGTACGCACCGAACCACCAGCCGTGTATGTACGCACCAAACCCCCACCCCAGCCGTGTATGTACGCACCGAACCACCAGCCGTGTATGTACGCACCAAACCCCCACCCCAGCCGTGTATGTACGCACCGAACCACCACCCGTGTATGTACGGACCGAACCCCCACCCCAGCAGAGTATGTACGCCCCGAACCCCCACCCGTGTATGTACGGACCGAACCCCCACCCCAGCCGTGTATGTACGCACCAAACCACCACCCGTGTATGTACGCCCCCGAACCCCCCCCCAGCCGTGTATGTACGCACCGAACCACCACCCGTGTATGTACGCACCAAACCCCCACCCCAGCCGTGTATGTACGCACCGAACCACCAGCCGTGTATGTACGCACCAAACCCCCACCCCAGCCGTGTATGTACGCACCGAACCACCACCCGTGTATGTACGGACCGAACCCCCACCCCAGCAGAGTATGTACGCCCCGAACCCCCACCCGTGTATGTACGGACCGAACCCCCACCCCAGCCGTGTATGTACGCACCAAACCACCACCCGTGTATGTACGCACCAAACCACCACCCCAGCCGTGTATGTACGCACCAAACCACCACCCGTGTATGTACGCACCAAACGCCCACCCGTGTATGTACGCACCAAACCACCACACCAGCCGTGTATGTACGCACCAAACCCCCACCCCAGCCGTGTATGTACGCACCGAACCACCACCCGTGTATGTACGCACCGAACCCCCACCCCAGCAGAGTATGTACGCCCCGAACCCCCACCCGTGTATGTACGGACCGAACCCCCACCCGTGTATGTACGCACCAAACCCCCACCCGTGCATGTACGCACCGAACCTGCTATAAGAATGGGGTGTGCAAAACACCCCCAGCAGTGCCCAGACACAGGAGGGGTGGGTGCAGGGTCCTCCCAGCAGTGCCCAGACACAGGAGGGGTGGGTGCAGGGTCCTCCCAGCAGTGCCCAGACACAGGAGGGGTGTGTGCCTATCACTCCCAGCAGTGCCCAGACACAGGAGGGGTGTGTACCTATCACTCCCAGCAGTGCCCAGACATCGGACAATATACCCCATCAACAAGTTCAGTGACCTACAAGGGTGATACCCCAGATGCAGGCGGAGCCATCGCTGAGCCAGCATGGCTATATTGAAAGGCAACCCTCACACATCCAGGAAATGTAGACACAGCACAGCACAGCATTTGGGAGACACCCTGCAGGAAAAATGGCCTGGGCCACAGAGGACGGAACACACCTTGGGACAATGTCACCATACAGTGAGAGCAAACATGACCAAATACCATTTGCAGAGACCTTTGTGATGGCACGCAGATGGCAGGGTACACCCCATGAGCAGCACACTCCAACATTTCACAGACCCCTAACACATTATCACCACCCCAACGCAGGGAGCACCAGCACCAACAGCAAGTCCAGGAAAGCATCAGTGTGCAAAACAAAAAGAAAAGGCTTTATTCAGCAGGAAAATATATCAGAGAAAATGTCCACTATGTACAAGGGCCATGGGCCAGCCCAGCAGCAATGTCCGGGGGGGGGGTACACATCGGGACGTGTGTCCCCTAGCTTGCCTGCACAGTTCACAAGTCCATTTCATCCACAGAAGAGGGGGCATCAGGGGGGAGGGTGGAAACAGGCACCGCAGGGACAGGAGGGGAAAGGGTAGGTGTTGTGGGTGCAGGGAGGGATGAATCTGCCACAGGGGGGGTGCCAGCGCCAAAGGTGGAGGACAGAATGGCGCTGCACACGTCGGCAAGTTCCCCCAGCGACTCCCCCGTACCCAATCCAACCACAGGCCCCAAGGAGGGGGGGGGGGCAAAGGGATGGGTCGCAGCGCCACTGGGGGAGGGTGTGGACAGGGTGGGGGACTCAACTCCCCTGGCCGGGTCCCGCCTCCACCGCTTGCGGGGTGGTGTCATCCTGGGGCTGGGGGGCACACTCGCAGTGGATGATGCTGTCACTGACTGTTGGCCAGGAGAGCTAAGGGGAGTGGATTTGGAGGGAGTGGGTTGTGTGGAATGCGGACTCCCACTGTGGCTGCGTGTTCTACGTTTCCCCCCCGACCCAGTGGGTGTGCCTTCCTCACCCTGTGTGTGCGTGACAGGAGGTGTGCGCTTCGACTTCCCTGGTGGTGTGGTGCCTGTGTCTGTTGGGGTGCGTGCACGCTGACGTCTGGATGTGCGTGGGACAGGCACGGGAGTGGGAATTGTGGATGGGGCAGGGGTAGGGGGTGTTACGCAGCGCTGCAGGAGATCCAGTGCTGCAGTCAGTGTGGAGTCTATGGACCTCAGCAACTGCCGTTGGTCAGACTGCGCAGCCGACATGCCCTCCATGTATGCCTCCATCTGGGTCAGCACCTGGGTGTGGGCATGGAGGACATTTAGCATCGCAGTCTGACCAACCTGCAACTGCCTCAGGATGTCCACAGACTCCGCACTCACCGCAGCAGTGGTGACAGGGGCAGGGGGTGCGGTGCCTGGCAGGAAGGAGACATGTGGGGACCGAGCACGGAGGGAAGGGCCACGAGCATGTGGGAGGCCGGTGATGGAACCTGAGGTGGCGGGGGGATGTGGAGGGCTGCCATCAGCTGGGGGGGCAGACTCCGCCACCTCTGGGAGCTCAGCCTCGGACCCGTCTGCGTCATAGTCTGTGTTGGCAGTCAACAGGTCCTCCGCCTCACTCCCTTCGGCCTCCGTGCCACTCCATGTGCCAGACAGGACAGCACTGCTGGTACTGGTGCTCAATCTCTCCTCCCGGTCCGTGCTAGTGTCTCCTTCCGTGTCCCCCGGCGATGCTGTGGGCAAGGTGAAGAGACAGGAGAAAATCAGACACCTGTACACTTATGTCACATGAGTCAAATATACATAGGTCACATTGCATAGCCTGAAAAGCAACAGGAGTAACACCTACAAAACAATGTACACATGTAGGCCATGGAACACACAGTTTTTCTACCCACCATGCCACTGAGACACAATGGAGATCATGACACAACAGCAAATCACTGCACCTGAAATTTTAGAGAGGAGTCAGCCTCTGGGGACAAATGTGCACAGCACCTGCACCACACTGCGTCGTCAAAAAGGGATGAGCATGAATCATATCCATTTACTCTTGCCGCATGCTGCAAAGGCAATACATGAAACCAGGCCACACATGACAGGGTCACTGCACCTTGAGCGTATGTCCAGTCAAACATCACACACAGGCTAAACCCAGCAAGGAGGATGAAGCTTCTGACATGTAGGCCTTGTACGCACAAACCACCCACACCTGAGACAATCTCATTGAGACGGAGAAAGTATGTACACCTCTTACTCTGGGATGGAAACACATGGCCTCCACTAATTCATGACTGTAAACACACAGCCCCTGGTGGCCATGTCCACACATCATTGACAGGCAAACATCATCAGATTGTCTCAACAACACACACAGGTAATGCCCACTGTGAGTATGCACAAGCAAAATGGGTCCCCCTGTACAGTGGACACATGTAGCAACCTGTAGGTCCTAACAGTTGAGCCCAGGGTACAATGCCACCCTACGCAACCCATGGCAAAGACACAGTGAATGGCCATATTGTTGGATGACGCACATGATACCTAGGAAGAGGTGCCCCAGGGCACAGTAGTGCCCACACTCCTCCATGGTCCAGGATGGACATGACTGCAAATTAAGCAACCGTCCCTGCACTTAGCAGGCCTCCCACTCAGGCACATCATGTCAGAGGGCACACAATTGGACATGCATGCTGGAAGGCTGTACATTTTGGAGACACACCCCTATGTCGTGATTCACAATCAGTGCCAAGTGACATGGACACCACAATGACTGAAATTGGCCATGGCACACGCAAGGTCCCCATACCTGTGGCACATCACCCCCACACATGATGCTGATAGCATAGGGCACCTGCATGAACTGCCTGCATAAATAACCTTGTGCAAGAGTGGCGACAGACCAGGGAACACATTGCAAGGAGGGGAAGGGAGGGAGTGAGAACAGCACTGTGCTACTTTGTGGAGAAGTTGACGCACTGCACAATCAAACCCTGGCAGTGTATCCATGCAACTGCACACTTACATTGGCTGGGGACACACAACTGACACACATGTACCTACCCCCTTCCTGCTGCTGCCTCTCCTGTAGGCGCCTGTCCATATCGGGGAAGACCACCGCCAGCACACGCTTCTGGATGTGGGTCAGACGACGGCGGCCACGGTTCTTACGGCTCTCAGGTGAGTCCCCCAGCAGGAGCCGTGCAATCCTCCTCGTCCAGCACCGGATGTCCTGCCAGCGTTTCCTCACCTGAGACAGGCTCCGCCTCCGACCCTCTGTACCCCTCACGGCACTGACGGCTTCCCTCCAGATCTCCCCCTTGGCAATGGCGCCTACCTGTGAGGATGCAAAAGAGAGAATACATTAATCCACATGAGCAAAGACACAGAGACACACATATAGAACAATCCTCATTATGAACAGGCCATGGTATGCATGCAACTAATTGCACCTTTGTCATAGGGACATTATCCACTGTGGAAGGCCAAATGCACTACGTGCCAGTGGAAGCACACGGGTGGCATGAGGGGTACCACACACTCACTGACCAGGGATCACACTGTGCCTCACAGGCTACACCAGGATTATGTACAGCACCTCACAGCAGTCACCTGCCCCAGCACACTGATGCTACCTCAGCAGAGTACACAGACACACACAGGTACAGGACAATCACATGGCATTGCCAACTGCGGGTACACACCTCACTCTGCCCATGTGCCAGTAGACGTGGGTGTCACAGGTGTGGGGCTGGCTCAGCACGGCATGCACACAGCACTGCTCCCTGCTCACATCCGATGGCCAGGCCATATCCATCCCTCATGCTGCTTGTGTGCAACACTCCCCATATGCACTCACCCACATGACAGGGGACTAACACACACACCAATGTGCAGGGGACGAACACGGCCTTTGGACACTCACAGCACAGGTACACTGAACAAACACACATCCATGGGTACTGACACCTGTCACACTGGGGGGAACACAGGATCACATCAGGACTGTGGAAACAACATCCCCAGGAGGAGTATGCAGGCAGAATGTGGCATGCACCTTGCATTCATTGTCACAGTAGGCACTATGCAAGTGAGGAGTGCACACAGGAAACACAGCATGCTCTGCATGGGTGACATGAGGCCTTCCACACCCTGGGACCCACTCCAAACAACAGTGCATGTCTGTCACACATGGACACAATGCCAGAAGTCACTGTCACACAAAAGGGGCACAGTCTAAGCTAGTGGAGTCTGCACTCACCTGAACCCCTGGTCGACCATACAGGCTCTGGAACTGTGGGAGGATCACATCTATCAGGGCAAGGTTCTCCTCCTGGGTGAATGGCTGTGACCTCTCCACAGTCCTGGACATGGTGCCAGAGGAATCACTATCAGCAGCAGTGGTCAGGGATGAATGGATGTGCAGGCAAGTGCTCTCTCATGGGACCTGGCTGCCCTATATATGCCTGGCTGGCCTGTTCATGTATAGGAGTACAGATTGATTGGTCAGTCACATTAGCATCCTACGTTTCATCCAATCCCTTCAAACCTACCCCAGTGTGTGGCTTTGCATGGTTTCAGTTTTGATAATGATGTCAAGTCAACATCCACATTGCAACAATGTAGATTCTTTCAAACTGACTTCTGCTGTGCACCTGGTGCTCAAATTCAAAAATTTAACTCAGTCTCCATGGCAACCATCAGGCATTTAGGCCCTTATACTTGTCCCTCATGTGTCCCCTATGTGTTTTCATACATTTACACACAGGTACGGTGCGTTCCACGCCCTAGGGCACCCCACAAGCAGTGATACCGACCGTACATGCGCTTGTACGGTCCGGATCACAATATGGGCGCTGGCGTATGCGTACGCCACAGTAGTACGGACTGTACACGCGCTTGTACGGTCCGGATCACAATATGGGCGCTGGCGTATGCGTACGCCACAGTAGTACGGACTGTACACGCGCTTGTACGGTCCGGATCACAATATGGGCGCTGGCGTATGCGTACGCCACAGTAGTACGGACTGTACACGCGCTTGTACGGTCCGGATCACAATATGGGCGCTGGCGTATGCGTACGCCACAGTAGTACGGACTGTACACGCGCTTGTACGGTCCGGATCACAATATGGGCGCTGGCGTATGCGTACGCCACAGTAGTACGGACCGTACAAGCGCGTGTACAGTCCGGATCACAATATGGGCGCTGGCGTATGCGTACGCCACAGTAGTACGGACTGTACACGCGCTTGTACGGTCCGGATCACAATATGGGCGCTGGCGTATGCGTACGCCACAGTAGTACGGACCGTACAAGCGCGTGTACAGTCCGTACTACTGTGGCGTACGCATACGCCAGCGCCCATATTGTGATCCGGACCGTACAAGCGCGTGTACAGTCCGTACTACTGTGGCGTACGCATACGCCAGCGCCCATATTGTGATCCGGACCGTACAAGCGCGTGTACAGTCCGTACTACTGTGGCGTACGCATACGCCAGCGCACATATTGTGATCCGGACCGTACAAGCGCGTGTACAGTCCGTACTACTGTGGCGTACGCATACGCCAGCGGCAATATTGGCCCAGGGACCCTATACACGCGCTCCGAGCGTATGTACGGTGCGTATAACAACTGTCAGTGGTGACAGGCGGCACACAGACAGGAATGGAGCGGACAGGTATTGCCAAGGGTGGACACCAATGCATTGTCTGTGCAATACCACCTGTGTGTGACACAGGTGTGTCAGGATGTGATGTGGCACTTTACCCCTGAGGTGTGGGCAAAGCACATGTACGATGAGCTGTGTACACATGTCGTGTGTGATGGTGCGCATTGTACCACACATCCCCTGCACTCCTTTGACATGTGTGCATGTCGTACACACTAGTGGAGCCATGAGTCACTTGCATGTCCCAGTCACGGACACCCGCACCTGTCCCCTGATGCCAGGTACACGGAATATTACATATGACACGTGTATGGCTGCGTTGCATGCTGCAACCATGTCATGTGTGTGGCATGTCTTTCCATGATTTTGCTGTAGGTGTGTGATTCAATGTGTCAGCAGTTGCTGCTGCCAACATGTGTCTGTGTGTCGATGGGCATGGCACACTGTTCCGCACACCAGCCCACATATGTGATTTGCCATGAGGTGTGTATGTATCCAACTACACGGAGTATCAACACAAGTACATATCCACATGCTCCCTATGTATGTTCTGTCTCGACATGTACTCCTCAAAGGCAATGTGTGTGGCCTGTCCTATTCCTATGACATGTGACCAGTGCATATCGCATCCAACTACCTGTCTGTACCATACGCATACTACCTCTGCACATGTGTGGATGTCTGTGAATCCTGTGATGCGTGTGCATGTTCACTTACACTGGCCCACAGCTAGTCTCATGCCATGTCATCGTGATCTTGCCCCCCTCCGTTAGTGGCTGTCCCTTGGTAGGAGTGTAACCTGACTGGCGTTCGTGTCCAGGAACTGTGGCACAGACCTGACTCACAACGTGGCATATGTGTATTGGCTGTGTAACATGTGCTCAGTGCATTGACGATGTTGTTGTACAGTGCTCACTCTTAGGTGTTCCTTCCATTTCACTGCAGGGCTCCGCCTCTCCCTCGACGTATGCCAGACATTGCTGCCCTGCATGAACGGGACTGTATACGCCGCTACAGATTCAGCCAACGGTTGATTGATGAGTTGACTGGCCGGCTGGAAGCACAACTCCTCCCGCGCCACAGGTATCCAAGTGCACTGACACCCAAGTTGAAGGTGATGGCAGCCCTACATTTCCTTGCCACGGGTACGTTCCAACATACCATTGCTGATGTCGGGGGCATGTCCCAGACGATGTTCAGCCGTGTTCTGCATGATTTCTTAGAGGCCATGTTGGTTCACCTGGATGAGTACATTAAATTCCCAAATCGTGAGCAGTTGACAGATGTCAAGCGTGAGTTCTATGCCCTGGGAGGGATGCCCCATGTCATTGGGTCCATAGATGGGACACATGTTGCGTTGGTACCACCACAGGCACAGGAGGTGGTGTATAGGAATCGCAAACATTATCACTCCATTAATGCCCTTGTGGTGTGTCTGTCCAACATGGTGATTTCACATGTCTGTGTTCGCTTTCCAGGATCAGCACACGATGCCTTCATCATGAGGCGTAGCAGGGTGCCAGAAATGATGCTGCAGCTGCGGAACGAGCGAGCATGTATTGTTGGTGGGTAGACTCTGGCAGTTCAGTGTTTGGCGTCATCTTCCAATCTCACTGCCTGTGCTGACACACTTCTGTCCATGATGTTTCCTTGTAGGGGACGCTGGCTATCCCAACATGCCATGGCTGATGACGCCTGTCCGCAACCCCAGCACGGCTGCCGAGCACCTCTACAACAACGCACATGGGCGGACCAGGAGAGTCATTGAGAGGACGTTTGGACTTCTGAAGAGCCGATTCCGGTGCCTCCACAAGACCGGCGGAGCACTCCCATATGCCCCGGTGAAGGTGTGCAAGATCATCATCGTCTGCTGCATGCTGCACAACATGGCAGTGGAGGAAGCTGTTCCACTCATACTGGATCAAGATGACCAGGACCATCCACCCGTGGAGGATGAAGGGCTTGGTGACGGGGCAAGTGATGTGGAGGAGGAGGAGGCTGTGGAGGACATGCGGAGTCGGCTCATACGCAACTTCTTTGCTTAGTGGTGAGTTCCAGTGTCTGAGTGTGCACGCATTGGGCCGTGTGTGGCATGTGTTGCAATGTGTGTGTCCATCTGCATGTCTGCCAAGTGAGTCAGTGGTGTGTATTGAAGTGTCACTCAAGTGATGGCGCAATGGAAGGATGTTGTCTGAGGGTCATCATTGTCACCTGTCATGTTAACAACATGATACGTGTTAAGTACATGCTTGCGGATGTGCTCCTTTGTGCTGAATCCTTGTGTGTCTCTCTTCCACAGGTCCATGTGCATGCTGTCTGCTGGTGGCATTGTTGTGCTCCTGCTACTCCTCATGAACACAGCGACATGTGCTGATTCAGCGTCACATGCACGGGCAAGTGTTGAAATCTCCTCAGGGTAAGGGATGCCTCACGTCGTTTTGGGTGTGTGAATTGTTTGTAGTCTGTGTGCACTTCTCCGGTTCATGTGTGTTCCATTTGCATACATGGTGATCCTACATGGGGAACATGACATGGGGCAGGCTTCACCTGGAGCCATGCTCAGACTTGGTGACTGTCATGTGGCAGGGGATTGGGGATTGTGATGAGGCCATCATTGTGTGTAACACTGGCCTCGGAAACATACAGGTTGCACCGGGTTGACATGGTGTGTGATTGCCCCATCAGGGCCTCAATGGTGTATAGCGGCCTCTCCGTGGCAGCAGGGGGTGTTTAGCTGTTATCCGTCACTTGTGTGCCAGGTCAATGGGATGCCAGCATCTGTGTTGCAATGGGGGGTGCCAGTGTTGCTCCCACATGTACATCCACATGACCTGTGTATGTGTTGACAGAGTATCATTGTCATTCCAACACACATGACTAATAAATTTGTCCCTCTGTCTCCAAGGTGCCTCTTCCCTGTCAATGGTGCCCTGTTGCCACTGTGCGTGCCGCAGGTCTGGCATAGTTTTCATAGGTGGTGCATATGTGTCTATGTGTAGAGTGACAAGATGCTAGGGGTTTGTCAGGGAGTGGGAACTGTATTATGCACAAGATGCACAGTTCCATCCACCTCAAGGCAAGAGAGACCATCCCCCAGGGAAACTACAACATCTGTGTAGAATCCTACCCTGCAGTCTACGGACATGTGCCTCACGACTCCCATGGTACTTGTCCATATCCGGAGTGCATCTGCACAGCTCTGCTACTGCGTCGGGCAACCAGGCCACATCAACGTCCTAACGGGATGGGGGGAATGTTTCACAGCCAGCTGCAGGATGACCTTCTAGATCCACGCCCACACTCATGATGCAGCCCACAACCCCAACACAACCATGTGGCACAGTGATCCTAAACTGCATTCTGGCATCTCCATGCATCCAACCTTGGCCTAGCCACCATTCTCAACATCCGCCTGACGCAAGCATGCTGCACATTGTAGGGACACATGTCTAGACATACCTGGGAGCGGCAAGCCAGGTCACTCCCCATGATCCCTGACCTCTGCGCATGACTGTTGCTCCCCTGAATGTGTCTGTAGCCACAGTTGTGCGGGAACCACTCAGCTGGTTGGGCCCAGCACAGGTGAGTTTGGTACTCCATGTCTGTATCAGATGAGACATTGGGACCCATGTGTGTCCTGGGCAAGACTGCGACCCCACGGTTTGGATGGTTGGAGTTAATTCTGAGATCAGGCATGCTTTGACTGTACGACACACACATGTATTGTAATAATGTAGAATCACGGCATCATCTTGTAAGTGTGATTAATTTATTTGTGGTGGGGTACGGGTTTGTGGGGATGACAAGAGGTGCACAGCGGGAGTGTAGAATCCAAAGTTCACTGGGGGAGTTGGTATCCTTGTCGTAGCAAAATGTCAGAGTCCATGCCACAGTCTTCGTCAACATAGGTCAGACAGTGACCAGCAAGTCCATGTGGCAGACAATGTCATGTGCTGCTATTGGGCCAGAGGGCCAGGTGCCAGGCCAGGTGACCTGGGAGATGGTGATGTTCTGCTGACTCTCACAGTCTTTTTCGTGGACGACCCACCTTCCTGCGGGGACCCTCGGAAGCAGTCCGTGACGATGTCTGTGACGCTCCGTCGGATGAATCCTCCTCCTCCTGATCCCTCCCTGTGTCTGGTAATGGCCTTCGCCTGGTGCCACAGGGAGGGTTGCCCATGTTGTCGGCAATCCGACGGAGTACACCGGTCATTTGGGTTTGCACCGCCACGAGCTCAGCCTGTCTATCCTCCATCCTTCCTTGGTGTTGCAGTTGACAGGCATGTTGCTGGGACTGCAGGGTCTTCATCTCCTGGAGGGTCCCCTTGATGTCATTGAGGGTGGACGCAATCTGGTCCATGCCCCTGGTGTCACGCCGGTATGTATCCAGGATGTTGCTGACCTGGGACACTACCGGGTCCTGAGCTGCCTGGTCAGGTTCGCGCCTCCGCCGTCCTCCACTCCCGCCACCCCTGCCCACGTGCACCTGGCCTGCCGTTGTGGGTGCATCGGGTCTCCGGGACCCCTGAGGGATGGCATCTGCGTTGCCGCCTGCCTCCTCCTGGGTGCCCGGAGGACCGTGTCCCTCCTGGGCAGACTGGCTGGGTGGTCGTGTGCGGGCAGGGCTCCTGGACGTCTCCTGGGATGTGGCAGGAATGGGGGTGGTGGTTGGCACAGTTGTACCTGACGCAGGTGCTGCAGGTGGTTGGACACCAGAGGGGCCAGGTTGGTCTGGGTCATCCACGGAGTGGTGAGAGTCATCGCTGGCGGTGGGGTCATCATCCCGCGGAGCCTGGTCCTGTGTGACTTCCCCCCCAGTGTTGGGGGGTGTTCGTCGACGTTGACCTGTGTGTGAGAGAGACAATGTTGACAGTGTCACATGTGGCATCCATGTTGCATGCATTTCTGATTTGGCACTCTTCCTCTGGGTAGTTGGATCTGTCCTGCATTCCTCTCACAGTGCACTTGTGCATGGCTATGTCCCTTGGCCACAGCTGTCAGGGCTTTACGCATGTGTGAGACACAATCTTAGTTGATGCATCTATTTGGGTACACAGTCAGCAGTGTGGTGTGCGGGCGTAGCGAGCCATGCAGAGGCGCCTTACGTGTTGCACTGTACGTGGCCAAATGGTGTTTTGGCAAGGCAATTTGATGTTGCAGGTAGGGGACTGAAGCATTTGTGACAGGGTTCTTACCGACACGGTGGGTGGGTATACTGGGTGTGTGGTTAGGTCTGTGCCTGCAGCACGGATGGACTCGTGCACAGATTGACACATGGACCGGTCTTCATCTACGGAAGGGGGGGTTGAGGCACTGCCAGACCTGGTCTGCATGCACACAGTCCACCGGCTGACGAGTGGACATGGCCACACCACCCAAGGGTGATTTAGTCTCCCTGTGTCTCCCTTCCTCCCTCCCTCTGTCACCCTCCTCCCTCCCTCTGTCGGTCTCCCTCTGTCACCCTACTCCCTCCCTCTGTCTGTCTCCCTGTGTCCCCCCTCTGTCTCCTTCCCTCTCATTCCCCCTCTCCCTCCCTCTCTTTGTCACTCTCTGTCACCTCAGGCCAGCTTCCTGGGCACACACAGTTAGCCGGTCTTTGAATGGCCATTGGCTTGTTCATGTGAGTTAGTCCCTGTTCTCCGGGCACCCATTGGGCAGTGTGTCTGAGTGTAGGCTGCTGCTGTGGCGGTGTGTGCTGAGACTCTATCAGAGCGATGCATCTTCATTGTCTGCTGTTATGTGCAAATTGTGCCTTCAGACCCATGGCATCCTGCATGGCAGCCATCATTTGCAGGCAAGACAGTACTGTGTGGGTACACACAGTTTGTATGGCTGTGCCCTGGGCCATATGGGCTGAGGGCATTGTTGTGTGCTTGTGAGTTGCTCAATGTTAGTTTTGCTGCCCCCACTCCCAGCATCGACCACATCCTGTGTTGTGTTGGTGTATTGTGTGGCCTGTGACTTGGCATGGCCCTGATTGATGCATGGGGCATGGAGGTGCCAGTGGCATGTGTGTGTTTGTGGAGTGTTGTTGTGTCCGGTGGTGGCTTGGGGGGGGTGGCATGCATGATTGATTGTGTATGGCATCCCCCCCATGTGAGGTGAGTTGTTTGTGTACTCACCAGGGTCTGGGAGTCCTGGCAGTCCGTGTAGTCCCTCCACCGCCAGCGTGGACATCACCTTCTCCTCCCAGGGATGGTATTGTACCGGTCTGGGGGGCGGCCCTCCTCCAGTGATGTTCCCCTGGTTGTGATTGTCAGTCATCTTCCTCTTGACCGTCCTCCGCAGATCGTACCACCTGGATTGGCACTCGTGCCTGGTCCTTCTGGTTGTCCCAACAGCATTCACAGAATCGACGATCCTCTGCCACATGGCGGTTTTTTCGGATATGCTGGTCTGTCTGACCAATGTCCCAAAGAGCTGTGGCTCGACTCTGAGGATTTCGTCGACAAGGATCTCCAGCTCCTCCTTTGTGAACTTTGGATTCTTGGTGGTGGACATGGCGTGGGGTGTGGTTGTGGGGGTGTGGGTGTGGATGGCTGTGGGTGTGTGGGTGTGGTAGTGGAGGTGTGTGTGTGAATGTGATGAGGGGGTGTTTGTGTAGGTGGTTGTGTGAAGGTATGCAAGTGTGAGGTTCAAGTATGGTGGTGTGGGTCGTCTGTGGGCTCTGGCAGCAGTGGGTCTGTTGCAAAGGCTCATGGTTTGTGTGTGTGGTCCATTTTTATTGGTCCATTTGTGGGTGTGGCTGTGTTTGAAATTTGTGTGGGTGTGTTATGAGGAGTGATTGAGTTTTGGGCCTCTGTTTGGCAGTTTGGCAGTTGCAGGTGAGTGTATGTGATGTTTGTGGGGTTGTTGGGCCTGTTTGGTGGTGTGGGGAAACTCTACTTGACTCTCCTTGTGTAAATATGGTTTGTCCGGGTTCAGTACGTGTTTTTTTGGCGTCAGTACGGTCCGTACATGCACTGGTGGGGGTGCGGTCCGTACATTCCCTGGTGGGGTGGTGGTTAGGTGCGTACATACACGGCTGGGGTGGGGGTTTGGTGCGTACATACACGGCTGGTGGTTCGGTGCGTACATACACGGCTGGGGGGGGTTCGGGGGCGTACATACACGGCTGGTGGTTCGGTGCGTACATACACGGCTGGGGGGGGGTTCGGGGGCGTACATACACGGGTGGGTGTTTGGTGCGTACATACACGGCTGGTGGTTCGGTGCGTACATACACGGCTGGGGGGGGGTTCGGGGGCGTACATACACGGGTGGGTGTTTGGTGCGTACATACACGGCTGGTGGTTCGGTGCGTACATACACGGCTGGGGTGGGGGTTTGGTGCGTACATACACGGCTGGTGGTTCGGTGCGTACATACACGGCTGGGGGGGGTTCGGGGGCGTACATACACGGCTGGTGGTTCGGTGCGTACATACACGGCTGGGGGGGGGTTCGGGGGCGTACATACACGGGTGGGTGTTTGGTGCGTACATACACGGCTGGTGGTTCGGTGCGTACATACACGGCTGGGGGGGGGTTCGGGGGCGTACATACACGGCTGGTGGTTCGGTGCGTACATACACGGCTGGGGGGGGTTCGGGGGCGTACATACACGGGTGGGTGTTTGGTGCGTACATACACGGCTGGTGGTTCGGTGCGTACATACACGGCTGGGGTGGGGGTTTGGTGCGTACATACACGGCTGGTGGTTCGGTGCGTACATACACGGCTGGGGGGGGTTCGGGGGCGTACATACACGGCTGGTGGTTCGGTGCGTACATACACGGCTGGGGGGGGGTTCGGGGGCGTACATACACGGGTGGGTGTTTGGTGCGTACATACACGGCTGGTGGTTCGGTGCGTACATACACGGCTGGGGGGGGGTTCGGGGGCGTACATACACGGCTGGTGGTTCGGTGCGTACATACACGGCTGGGGGGGGGGTTCGGGGGCGTACATACATGGGTGGGTGTTTGGTGCGTACATACACGGCTGGTGGTTCGGTGCGTACATACACGGCTGGGGTGGGGGTTTGGTGCGTACATACACGGCTGGTGGTTCGGTGCGTACATACACGGCTGGGGGGGGTTCGGGGGCGTACATACACGGCTGGTGGTTCGGTGCGTACATACACGGCTGGTGGTTCGGTGCGTACATACACGGCTGGGGGGGGGTTCGGGGGCGTACATACACGGGTGGGTGTTTGGTGCGTACATACACGGCTGGTGGTTCGGTGCGTACATACACGGCTGGGGGGGGGTTCGGGGGCGTACATACACGGGTGGGTGTTTGGTGCGTACATACACGGCTGGTGGTTCGGTGCGTACATACACGGCTGGGGGGGGGTTCGGGGGCGTACATACACGGCTGGTGGTTCGGTGCGTACATACACGGCTGGGGGGGGGGTTCGGGGGCGTACATACACGGGTGGGTGTTTGGTGCGTACATACACGGCTGGTGGTTCGGTGCGTACATACACGGCTGGGGGGGGGTTCGGGGGCGTACATACACGGGTGGGTGTTTGGTGCGTACATACACGGCTGGTGGTTCGGTGCGTACATACACGGCTGGGGGGGGGTTCGGGGGCGTACATACACGGCTGGTGGTTCGGTGCGTACATACACGGCTGGGGGGGGGGTTCGGGGGCGTACATACATGGGTGGGTGTTTGGTGCGTACATACACGGCTGGTGGTTCGGTGCGTACATACACGGCTGGGGTGGGGGTTTGGTGCGTACATACACGGCTGGTGGTTCGGTGCGTACATACACGGCTGGGGGGGGGTTCGGGGGCGTACATACACGGCTGGTGGTTCGGTGCGTACATACACGGCTGGGGGGGGGTTCGGGGGCGTACATACACGGGTGGGTGTTTGGTGCGTACATACACGGCTGGTGGTTCGGTGCGTACATACACGGCTGGGGGGGGTTCGGGGGCGTACATACACGGGTGGGTGTTTGGTGCGTACATACACGGCTGGTGGTTCGGTCCGTACATACACGGCTGGGGGGGGTTCGGGGGCGTACATACACGGCTGGTGGTTCGGTGCGTACATACAGGGCTGGGGGGGGGGTTTGGTGCGTACATACACGGCTGGTGGTTCGGTGCGTACATACACGGGTGGGGGTTCGGGGCGTACATACGCGGGCGGGGGGTGGTGGGGTGTTCGGCGCGTATGCGGGCACATGTCTCCATGGTTGCTATGGGAGTTCCGTTCGGACGGTGTTTTTTGCGTACGGTTGTGAAATGGGGAGGACGGGAGGGATCGTACTTGCGCAGTCGGACTTTATTTTTCCGCACGGTGGGTTTCTCGCCCGGGGACGTGTCGGTGACTTTTCCCGACCCGAGGACGTGTGGGGAAATCTTCCCAATGCGATTCGTATGGACTTTTTTCCGTTCGAATCGTACTTGGCAGTTTGTACGCTACTTTGACGATTCGGACGGAAAAAAATCCGGATACGAGTCGGACGGGGAATTTTTTTACCGGATCGGAATTGGCACCTAAATTGGATTCTTTGGAAAAGTCTATATCAAAAACTGCTGACTTAGAATTTTTTTTAGATGTATGTTTAAACTGTCGGGTAATTTTGAGGCGTAATCTGAATGTAGAAGAAGGTTTAGTGAATGGAGCAATGGGGACAGTTGTTGATTTTGTGAAATATCAAAATAGAAATGGAATTGAATTCTTGAAAGTTAAATGTATCAGATTACAGAGGTAAGACAGATTGCGCATTGTGCTGTACGTTTTTTGCTTGTAAAAGACTTGTGTGCTTGTAGAAAACAGTTTCCCTTCTGTTTAGCATATGCAATAACTAGTCACAAATCTCATGGTAAGTGTAGATAATGCTTTGATAAATGTAGGAAGAACTGTGTTTAAAAAGGGAATGGTATATGTTGCATTATTTCAAGTTAGAACGTTGTCTGGTTTGTATTTAATTGATTTTGATGAGAACAAGGTTAGTACTGATGTTAATTGTGTAAGAGAATATAATCATTTGAGAATCCTTTATGCTCCAAGTTTAGGTGAATATCCTATTTATGAGAAACGTGTTGTGTGTTCAAAACACAAACATGGTGAAGAATCAACTATGGTTGGAAAGCAGAAACAAAATCAAGAGAAAAGAAAATATTCAAAGAAGCAGAAAATACAAACAAGTGATGATGCTGTCGGATTCCAATTAGAAAATGCTTCTGGTGTCAACTGCTATGGTAATGTTATTCTAAACGTTATATTTTATCTTGAAGATGTTTATGGTGAAATTATGGAAAGTCAGGAAAAAAGATTATGTTCGGCACTTTATACATTATTTCAAGAATTGAGAACTGATAGAAGTAAGATCCATTCTGCTTCTGGTATTCGCCAACTGTTGGATACATGTAATGGATCTTTAACGTTCAGTGCTAATATACAACAAGATGCACAAGAATATCTGATGGTTATGCTTGGAGTACTAGAAGATGAAGGAATTCAGATTGAGAGTTTATTTGGACTCAGTTACAAATGGGAACATAAATGTGAACAGTGTTCATTAACTTCAAGCACTATAGTTGACAGAGAACGATTTCTATATTTGACAATACCTGACAGCAAATCTGTACCATTTTCCAAATTAGTAAAAGAAGCTGATCACGAGATGATCTGTTCTCGTTGTAAATCAACAATGCTATCTACATTATGCCTACAAAGATATGGAAAATATTTGATTATAATGCTGCAACGCTGTAGACCAAATAGAAGAAAAGTGGAAACCAAAATAAATTTTTTTGTTGCTAGTCAAGTATCTATTTCTGGAAGAACTTTTGCAACAGTTGCTACTGTTTTCCATGCTGGAAGTACTACCACAAGTGGACATTATACAGTTTATTTAAAGTGGTTGGAGTCACTGCAACGATACGCACTTGGAAATGAAACCGAGATTGCCTTATGAATTACCCAACTCATACTTGATATTTCTGAGAGAAAGATTTTAGATACATCATTCGGCTTTGTGGGAAGGTGTAAAGATACTTTAAGGAATTCATACTGGATGCTTTCAAAGCAAAAATTTTGATACATTATTTGGTGTATTGGGAAAATGTTCACAGAAACTACGAAGTAAAGGTAAGATTTGAAGATTGGAAATAGTATTGGATGTGTTATTTGTGTTGATTTTGTATTATATTTGTGAGAATTAGGCATTTTTTTTTTAAACAATCTAGTTGATTGTTTTTTTCCCTGCTGTTTATGATGAAACTACTCTGACATCACTGTGAATAGTGAAGTTAAGTAGTAGCTGATGACAGCAAAAAAAGGGAGAAAAATTGTTTTCTGAATGTTAAATTATTTTGTATTATTTAATAACTCACTGTAATTTGTGAAATATATTACATTACATAGTAGTTTTGCAGTTTATTTTATGTAGTTGAAAATTTAGAAAAAACAGTAGTAATGACAAATAGCACAATAGTAGTTCGATATTTAAAAAACCTTTGAAATTCACTGAAAAAAACATAGGTTTTACAGACGTTATAGTTAGAAATTTGCATTTAAAAAACCTTAGAAATTCACTGAAAAACCCATAGGTTTCAGAGACGTTATAGTTAGAAATTAGCATTTAAAAAACCTTAGAAATTCACTGAAAAAACCATAGGTTTCAGAGACGTTATAGTTAGTTGGACATTTGACCAGAGAAATTCGCCTGTTATAGTTAGTTGAGCTAACTATAACAGGTGCGCTCGCAATGCACTGCTGATGACATCACATATTACATCACTCATGACATGGTCAGTGACATCACTCATGACATCACTGATGACATCTCAAATGACATCACTGATGACATCACTGATGCCGTCATCCACGTGATAGTCTGACACACCTCTTCACACTCTAATATAACCTTTAATACACCCACTCTAAAATACAGACTACCATTTTCGAAACCATAGACACACCAATACCAGATACTAGATACCCATCCACTGATTCCTATCTATATATTGTGATTGGACATACACTGATACAGTCACTCATACATGCTGTCACTCATCATTACATCAGTACAATATCCACTCATACACCTATACATACATTCACACAGTGCTACTGATCCATAGAGTTTCTCACACATCTACTCAGTCATGCCAAAAATCAATCACACACCCATGTACTCACCTATGCAGATTTATACACACCACCTGACGTATTTATACACACACCACTACCCTTATTTATATAGATACTTTCACATACTTACTCTCTTATACAATCACTAATACAAGTACACATTCGTGTATGTAGACACTCTTGCAATCACTCTCTCTCACGTATAGTCAGTTATACACCCCAACACTCACATATACTGTCTAAAAACATATATAGTTACTCACATATATACAACTGAGACATCAATTCACTAATCAACACACCTGTCCACACAGTTAGCTGCCCATACAGCCCTTCCGAGATGCAGTTTTGAATGTATAGAATCAGTGAAACAGCTATTCAGACATGTATGCACAGAGTCAGACATCCCCCACCCACTCAGATAGACACTCAGACACCCATACAGATACTCATACAAACAATCAATAACCCATATAGCCACTGATGTAGCTACTCACCAACGCATGCACCTGCTTACACACCAACTGAGAGACTAATAGAGACATTCACACAGTTTAGTCACTAATCCATGCATTCAGTAACATACGTTCAATCAGTGACTTATAGAGTCAGTCATGCATCTACTAAATAATCCATTCAGGCACTTATATATCGACTCATTCTTCAATAGACCTTGGCATAGATATATAAGAAAAATATTTACAGTTTACAGAAAAACACATTCACTGGATGATGTCATCAGTGATGTCATTTGAGATGTCATCAGTGATGTCATGAGTGATGTCACTGACCATGTCATGAGTGATGTAATATGTGACGTCATCAGCAGTGCATTGCGAGCGCGCGAGTTATAGTTAGCTCAACTAACTATAACAGGTGAATTTCTCTGGTTTTATATGAGTCAAATGTCCAACTAACTATAACGTCTCTGAAACCTATGGTTTTTTCTGTGAATTTCGAAGGTTTTTTAAATGCTAATTTCTAACTATTACGTCTCTGAAAACCTATGGTTTTTTCAGTGAATTTCTAAGGTTTTTTAAATGCAAATTTCTAACTATAACGTCTGTAAAACCTATGTTTTTTTCAGTGAATATATATATATATATATATATATATATAGACAGACATATATAGACATATACACACACACACACACACACACACAGAGGGTTGGTGAGATCCAAAGGTAAAACAAGATTAAAAACTCTGGTTAGCATCAAAGCCAAAATGGAGGAATCAAATGATGATCAGATAAGACTAATACTATCTTATAGCAAAGATTTGAATGCTGTTGGACAAATATTCCAAAAATATGGCACTTTAATAGAGAAAGATCCAGATATTGATCCAACAATAGCTAAAACAACAACTATAACTTCATAAAAGAGCCTTCACTTTGCTTGCAAGATTGTAAAAAAACCTAAGGAATTCAAAGTGATCAAGATGAACACAAGGGACGCATGTGATCACAATAAGTTATACATGTTCTGGAATGTAAATGTGGACTATAATATGTAAGAAGCACTATATGTCCACTAAGGAAACAAATTCTAGACCATATAAGAGCTGTGCAAAATAAAGATCCAGCATATTCAATGACAAAACACAATGTGAACAATCATCAAGAAGGTTGGGAAACAATGAGGTATTATGCCCTTGACATTATTGTGAATAATGAAAGAGAAGGCAATCAGACTTGCCAATTGCGGCAATTGTAGTCTAAATATATTATACGCATGAGGACAATATAGACATATGGTCTGAATAATGATGAAGAGTTATATGTTAAATGTATATAGAGACAACAAAAAGATAATTGTAGGCCTAACAGAAGCTATGGCCACTCTTATTCTTACAGACATGAATGATAAAACCTGAAATCTAATTAAACATTTGTGTATATGTTTGGTTATAACAAATTAATTAGGCGACACAGTTAATAATGAATGAAGTAAGGGACAATAATCCTGATCAACTTAATTTGCATGTAAATGAATTAACTACAGTGAAAACATCACAGTGGCAAGGTTGCGCTGAGAAATCCAAATGGTGATAATAATGGAATAAAGAAGCTATGATGAAATAGCTGGGACATAGAAGTGCTCATGAAAACACTCAATTAATAATCACATATTGTTGTGTCAATTGGTGTGACATGAGGAGACCTTTTTGTAGGTTTTAATGAATTGTACACTGCATTTCCCAGAATGTAGCAGTATGAGCAGAGCTGGGAAATAATATAAGTGGATACTGAAAAGTGGACTAACTAGCCTTAGGTAGTTATAGTTTTTTGTTTTGCTAATAACATTAGTGCCGTTTGACAAATCTTCATGAAATTTTCAAAAATAGTTTGCCACTTACTTCAGCTGCTGTCTGGAAAGTTTCAGAGTGATTCATCAAGCAGGGGCCACGAAAATGGGGGTTCCCACGACACATTTTCGCCAAGCAATTTCCCATAGGGATTTTAGACACAACTGCAGCCTGAACGGAATTACACCAAATATGGCAGAAGGCTAAATCTTGGTCCAGAAAGATCTCTTTTTGTAATTTTGTGTAAATCTGTTCAGTAGTTTTGGAGTTATTAAAGAAAAAAGAATTATGCATATCTAGAGACGCGGATCCACGCGCCAACAGCAATGCTGTTATTGGCTGGCTGCAACTACCCCTCCTGTTACCTCCAGCAAGTCCAAGACAGTGGGTTTGCTGAGAGGTTTTCAGTGGCCACGTCCCTTTTCTTCACCACTCGGCAAACATGCCTCCTGGGGCTCTACTAGTTGGGGGAAGAATTCCAATTTAGTCCTGAGGTCCTCAGCAGGCAAGGGGACCTCATCCTCCTACCAGCAGTGCATCGAGAGGTGCGTTTGCAGAGTAATGGAGAAAGGGGGCGTGGCCTCTGACCACTTCTCAGCAATCCCACTGTGTGGGGCTTACTGTAAGTAACAGGAGGCCTTGTTGGCCCCTAAATACTCTGAGAAACCAAGGGGACTTCACCCCCCAACCAGCAGCGGGCCAGGAGGTGCGTTTGCAAAATGGTTGAGAAAAGGAACGGGGCTTCTGGCGAGTTGCCAGCTTAAAAAAAATGGTTTTATATTTCCTTCCCTGGACCATTTTGGGCCCCAGGACCCCATCCTCCGGGCCTGACCCATTTCATATACAAAAAGGGAGGGGGGCCACACGTCCCCCTCTGGACCGATTTTCGGCATCAGAGACCCCATCCCCCAGGGCCTGCCCCTTTTATTTTTTTTAAAAGGGAGAGGGCCGATTACAGCCCCATCACCCGGAGCCAGGCCTTAATTATATATGTTTTTTAAAAGGACGGGGGCCTGCGTGCCCCCCCAGGCAGTTATCGGCCTCGGGGAGCTCATCCCCTGGGGCCTGGCCACTTTGTTTGGGACCACAGGGGAGCCTGAAGGCCCTGTAGTCACTGCTGGCTCCCCGCCTGTTATGGGAGCCGCCATTGTTTTGAGACCCAGGGATCTGCTAACATGCAGCTCCCTGGATCTCAAAGCAATGTCTGTTTTCCTGCTTGCATGACAGTGGACAGGGAAACAGACATGTTCTGCTTTCAGCAAGCGAGAGCACTTTCTGCTCTTGTTTTCTGAAAGCAGAGTGTCTGCTATGGCTTGGCGGGAGTGTGCTCCCATCAAGTCATAGCAAACTGCAATGACATGGGTGTGGGCACCACAGGACATTGCTACAGCTGGCCCTGGGGGATGACGGTCTCCAGGGCCATAAAAGGCTCAATGGGGGCGCGTGGCCCCCTCTTACCTTGACAAGGGGCCTGCCCCGAGGAGGTTGCAGTCCCCGGCATTGAGAAAGGCCCTCCCTTTTTAGAGTTTGGTCCTGCAGAGGTGGTGGTCCCCCGGGGCCTAGGGGCCTCCGTGAGGCCCCCCTAACCCAAATATATAAAGCTTCGGGGAGGTGGTGGTCCTTGGGGCAGGGAGGGCCCGCGAAGCCCCCCATATTATTCTAATAAGCCCCGGGGAGGTGGCAGTCTCCGGGGAAAGGTGGTCCACAAGACCCCCCCATATAATTGGAATCTTCCCTGAGGAAGTGTCAGTCCCTGGGGCAGAGGGGGCTGAGCAATGCTCCCCATTGTATTCTAATTAGCCCTGGGGAGGTGGTGGTCCCTGAAGCAGGGGAAGTCTGCGAGGCCCCCCCATATTATTGGAATTAGCCCTGGGGAGGTGGCTGTCCCTAGGACTGGGGCGAGCCCAGTGGACCCACCCCATACATAATTAAAAGTATCTCGGGGAGGTGGTGGTCCCCGGGGTTTTGATAAGCCCTAGGAGGGGTGCCCCGTGCGCCCCCCTCCTATATTTATCAGATGCCCCCCGGAACTTGGGCCACCTGGGGGTTATTCGAAAGCAAGCATGGGAGCCCATAGATCCACCCGCAAGTTCGCTGCAAAATAAAATAAAAAATGCTTTTTACCCCCGGAGGGGTCCCTGAGGTGTTATACTCCCAAGTTAGGCCCATGTCACAAAGCAGCTTAGTTCTTACATTCTTCTCACAAATAACATTTTCAGGTGTGACCTTTTGCTCATATTTGCCTGCCCGACAATGTTTTCCCTGAAACTAAACTTGTTTGCACGTCTAGCTTCGGACAACATTATCACAACGGCTTGAACATCAGTTACAAGGTCTTGTACAGGGCTATCTACATATCCAAACCATTACTAATCTATATGCACATCGCAAGGCTGCTTTTTATTATAAAAGATGAGCATCCCGATAGATTAGCAGAGGAGGCACTTCCGCTGCCACGAGGCCCTTGCATGCTGAGAAATCACCACACAGCGTCTGCCATCTCGTGAGGGGTGTCAGGTTCATGACCAAGACAGGGTCCTTCACTCTATCCCATCAGGTAATGGGATTGGCTCGTCCCTTGGGGGGATTCTTGGCTTTATATCTACACACACTACAGGTACACTTAGAGTATGGTTTGCATCGTGGGACTATGCTAGATCACAGCCTTGTTTTATATGCCTGCATATATACCTTGTTTCAGCACCATTGTAGAACTATATGTACTATTTACGCTTTTGGTGCTTGTAATCACGTTTATCTGCTTCTGTCTACTAATCATTGCAGCAAACGTATTTTATGCAAGAATAACGTTGGTTCAATAAATAGTATTGAAAACGTCCCATTGTGTATTCGCTGTATATTTCTCTGAGAATAAGTGAGCACGAGTGGCTGAGCAAAAGGTTCTGTACTGTTTCCAAGATCCCTCATGGGTCAGGGTTGTCATGTCTAGTGTTTTCTAGAAAACCATCACTCCCGCATAGGTTAGGGGGGCTTACTGTGAGCTAGATGGTCTCTAGACCAACATATCCTGCAGGGGTGTCCGGCAGCAGCCTAGACACCAAGCCCTTAATTTATGTTGTCCAAACAATGCGCAGATCATGTGCATTGGAAGGAACAGCACAACAGAGGGACATCCCACCATATCTCTGGAGTATTCTACCTTGCCCCCTTTTCTATCTTGTTTACTTTTTTTCTGGGACTCGGCTTCAAGCCAAGTCCCAAGATGGCTGCCAGCACTTCAGCCAACCAAATTTTAGTAGGCCAAATAAGTCCACTGCAAGGACACGTGTCCCCAGATATCTATATTTTTTGAAGTTAGATATCTCAAAATCTACTGAACGGATTTACACCAAATCACAAAAAGCAGACTTTCTCGACCAAGAACTTTCAACACAGCAGCCGATCCTAAAGAGGACGTTTTGTGAAAATTATGTGTACATATATATGTATATAGTCAAGTCAAAAAAACTTTATTTCGGACAAAATGTAAAAACAATAGAGTTATACATGCAGTTTCAAATTTAGAAAATCATCGAATCGTTGAGTCATAAAATTTGGACAGAGGTAACACGATTTTTGTTAGAGAGTTCATGGACAATAAATATATAAATTAGACTAAAAAGCATTTTTCAATAAAAATAGGAAGAAAAAAAAAAGGAATCCTATGTTTAAAACTAATACATGAATGATGAATAAAAGAAATACAATTACAGCATAGAATTGCACAATCAAGTTACATTTTGGGATCTCAGATAAGCCCTTCTGGTGCACCATGCCGAAAATAAAAAACCGGCAACCGAATAAACTATTGGGATACCAGTATCAGATTTCAGTATCCTGAATGCTTCAGAACAAGACCTGGTGCCAAGATTCCTGCAAATTTGAGCCAACCAGCGACTCCTTACCTTCTGGTATCCAGCACAACAAAAAAAAACGTGCAGCTCTGTTTCCTCGGGGTAATCACACATAGGACAATGGATCGGATTTTGTTTACTCCATTTAGATGTAAAACAACGTAATGGGAGTACCCCGTATCTGAATTGTAAAAAGAGCTTCCTGGCTGCAGGTGGAGTAATGAGATCAATTGCCGGTTCAAAGCAAAAAAATGCTTTGATTTCTAAAAAGGCACTAGTACATTTCCCAATCCTAGAGGAATTATTAAATTGAGATAATCTGTGATCACTATAACGAGCCTTCATTTGACCCTTTGATATTGATAAACAAGCAGACTCGGGATGAAGCCAACAATCTCCAAGACCCAGGCTAGTTAGGAGAAGTCTTATATGATTGAACCATGGAATTTTCAAAGAACCACAAGACCTTAGTACCTCTGTGAGCTCCTCCCTATAAGGTATAAGCTCGGGAGTTGTCCACAGGCGTCGCCAATACATAATAGGTTTAAGTCCTACAACTTCATCTATTGGCATTATGCCTGTGTCTAGGCGTAACGGGACCAATGGGGTACTACGGGGAAATCTAAATAATTGTCTTAGATATTGGTTCTCCACCTGTAATAATTTTGGCGTGTTTAGGTGGCCCCATAATTCTGCACCATACAATGCTCCACCCCTTGCCTGGGCCCTATAGATTTCCACAGCTGGGCTAACATTTCTTTTGCTGGAATTGTTAAAAACCTTCATAATCCCTCCTGAGGTTTGTGCTAGTTTTAATGTAGATTTTGTAAGATGTGCCCCCCAATCCATAGACTCAGTAATTGTAAGTCCCAGATACACAAAAGATGACACCCTTTCGAGCGGTTTACCATTTAGGCATGGATTGGGACGTGTGCTTTTTGGGCAATTAAATGCCATAAATTTTGTTTTCTGAAGATTTATTTCTATATATGTATATACCTACTGGCAGTTGCCAGTAGGTAGTTATAGTTAGGACCAAAGTTTCGAAAGGATAAGCGTTTTTTTGTTTTGCCAATAACTTTGGCGCCGCTTGACGAATCTCCACAAACTTTTCACAAAACTTTCCCTTTTGGTTCAGCTGCAATCTTAAACATTTCGGGGTGATCCTTCAAGCAGGGGCCAAGAAAAAAAGCGGATCCTAAACGTATATTCCCCATGTTAAATCTATGGGCATTTTTCAAACACAAAGCTGCAGCAATGTCCTAGGGAGCCCACCACCGGGACATTGCAGTTTGCTATGGCTTGGAGGGTCCCCAGGGCCAAAATCGGTCTAGGAGGGGGTTGTGCGGCCACGTCCCTTAAGTAAAAGAAACATAATAAAAAAACAAAAGCCCTGGCGATGGGGCCCCCACAGCCAAAATTGTCCGAGGAAGGGGGGCATGCTGCAATTTTTTTAAATTGAAATTAAAAAAGGGCCATGCCATGGGGGATGGGGTCCCTGGGAACAAAAATGTTCCAGGAGGGGGTGCACTCTGCCCCCCTCCTTGTAAATAAAAAAAAATTGAAAAAGAAAAGGCTGGGTCCCGGGTGATGGGGTCCCGGGGCCAAAATCGTCCTTGGGAGGTGTGCCTCACGGCCCCCCTCACCTATTAAAAGAAGGCCTGCCCCAGGGGGAAGGATCCCCGTTGACCTAAAATGGCCCAGGAAAGAGGAGCCAACAACCCCCCCCTTGATTTTTGTTTTTTAAACCTCCGGCAAGTTGCCGGAGGCTGCGCCCCCTTCACCACCACTCTGAAAACGTGCCTGCTGGCACAGTGGTGGTTGCAGAACAAAGTCCTTAGATGTTGAGGGTCCTTGGGGTCCAGAAGCCCCTTCTGTTACCTTCAGTAAGTCCCACACAACCGAATTGCTGAGAGGATTCAGAGGCCATGCCCCCTTTCTCCACCACTTTGCAAACGCACCTGCTGGCACACTGCTGGTTGGGGAATGCATTCTACTTTTCTCCTTAGGGCCTCAGGACTAATGTGGGCTTCTTCCCCCAACCAGTAGAGCACCAGGAGGTGCGTTTGCAGAGTGGTGGAGAAAGGGTGTGTGGCCTCTGATGTCCTCTCAGCAATCCAGCTGTGTGGGTCTTAATGGTGGTAATAAGAGGAGTAGTTGGGCCACAAGGACCCTCAAAAGCCAAGGAGACTTCATCACCTGACTAGTAGTGCGCCAGGAGGCATGTTTGCAGAGTGGTGGAGAAAGGAGGCGTGCCCACTAAAAGCCTCTCAGTAAACCCACTGTGTGGGTCTTACTGGAGGTAATAGGAGCAGTAGTTTGCCCCAGCTACTCACACACCTACTCACTCACCCATACGACCAATCAGACAGCCACTTATTCACACATACAGTTACACACACACCCACTCACTCATACAGATACTAACACGTACTCACTTACCTATACAGTTAGCTACACAAGCACACACTCACCCATACAGCCACTTTCACATTCACTCACTCTCTCATACAATCACGCATATATACTTACCTATACTGCCTTTCACATACCCAGTTACTCATCCATATCCCACTGACACATCCACTCACTCACCCACACAGCCTTACGCACACTCACTCACCCATATAGCCCCTCACACTTGCAATCACTAACCCATATAGTCACTGACTCACTCACTCACTCACTCATCCAACAACAGGGGCAAGGACATTTTTAATATTGTAAAGTTGTTTACGTCTCATAAGGCAGTGAGCAAGGAAGCTCCGTTATCTGCAGATTGGACGATCCAGGTTGCCCGTTCCTTTCACGAAAAGTTAACGATGATCCAGCAGTCCTTCTCCATGGAGGCGGGGGAAGGATATCTTTTATCCTCGCACCCATGAGGGAATCCTCATTCAACCCCCTCCCCCTTTGGCACTTTCACAATGGCCACCACTGTTACAGTTCCCTAGCCATAGAACTTGAGGATTCACTTACATATCTCATGGGCCTCAAGTCGGGATCACCAATAGGTGCGTGCCGAGTAAACTGGTACCTGCTCTAGCAGCCACCTTAAACCCACCAGTCAATAAGGTACTTAACTCCTCTCTTGAAACAGGCATTCTGCCACTCCTAATAAAAACAAATGCGGACCCTAACGTTCCTACGAACTATAGACCCATCTCCCTCCTACCGGCCTTCTCCAAAGTATTGGAGAAACATGTTAACATAGTACTCATGGAGTATACAGAGAATCACAATCTCCTGCACCCACGCAATCTGGCTTTAGGGCCAACTACAGCACCAAGACAGCCCTGTTGGAGGTGACGGAACATCTCAGAGACAAGTTGGACCATGGGGACAGAGTGATTCTCATTTTACTCGATCTGTCGGCGGCATTCGACACAGTGCCCCACGTGATGCTCCTCGACAGACTGAAGAACATGGGCATCACAGGGAGGGCACTAGCCTGGATAACATCCTCTTTGGAGGACAGAATACAGGTTATCTGAACTCCCCCGTTCTCAGCCTCTATGCCCAGCATGCAGGTTGGAGTCCCACAAGGCTCCTCACTAAGCCCAACTCTTTATAATTTATACATATCACCTCTAGCATCCTTGGCGGAGGCACAGGGCTCCAAAATAATTTTTTATGCTGATGATACTCAACTGATTTTCACATGCGATAAAAGCACAGACTTCAATGGGGATGCAATTAGAGCCTGTCTCACAAAGGTTTTTAGATGTCTGAAGGAGAACCGAATGTATGACGTTACAACGCATACATTTACAATGCATGCCTTTACAACGCAGTTTTTACATCGCAACATCCCACAGGGTGCAAACGCCTGATGATGAAGCATGACACCCGCATGGGTGTGTGAGGGCACTTCTTCAAAAAGGAGGAATTCTCCTGCCTTAATAATCTCTTTTATCCAACCTTGTTGAAGAGGCAGTCTCTTCCACTAGTCCTTTCAGCGAGCAAATGTGCCTGCTTCAGTCTCTCTGTAGGAAGAGTCACCCTCCAGTGATTATAACGTTATTCTTGGGAGCGCAGGGTCTGGACCGCTCTCTCCTTTTGCTCCCAGTCCCTCCTTTTTTTGTGGTTTTCTAACTATAACATCCCTGTAACCTTTGTTTTTTTCAGTATATTTATATATATATATATATATATATATATAGCTTCCACGTTTTCCCACCATGTGCCACTGCCGAACTCCGTAACGGGTGACTCCTTTGCGCGAGGGTAGGACTCGCGTGTTTCTAAAACAACTCCGCCACAATTAAGGAGCACTCACGGGGTGTCCGAAAGTTCATTTTATTTCAAATAAAAGCATGAACAGCAAATGCATTTCGGCGCTTCTCGCCTTCCTCAGTGCTCTCGTTCAGGCTCGTGAAATGCAACACAGTCACTCATTCGTTGAAAAATAGTCACCTTCTTGCTGATTGGTGAATAGGTGGCCAATGGGAAGGCTGCAATTTAGATGTGATTGGCTCAGCAGTAATGGATGCTTTTTCAGGTGTCGGTTTGAATGTCATTCTTTCCGCATCCATTTGGAGCTCTATTGATATAACCCCAGCCACATTCCATCGTTACCCAGGTGGGCCTGCCACTTAGAAGATCCTGTGTTGTCGAGCACCCCTCGTTGCAGCCGTAATTCATATTCTCGTAGGCGCCGTATAAATAAACGGGAACCACAAACTTGGATAGTTTGCCACCTCCATAGGTGGACGAAAGAATTCTCAGCTGCGGTTCAGGCAGTATAGGCGACTTTAACAGCTTCCACGTTTTCCCACCATGTGCCACTGCCGAACTCCGTAACGGGTGACTCCTTTGCGCGAGGGTAGGACTCGCGTGTTTCTAAAACAACTCCGCCACAATTAAGGAGCACTCACGGGGTGTCCGAAAGTTCATTTTATTTCAAATAAAAGCATGAACAGCAAATGCATTTCGGCGCTTCTCGCCTTCCTCAGTGCTCTCGTTCAGGCTCGTGAAATGCAACACAGTCACTCATTCGTTGAAAAATAGTCACCTTCTTGCTGATTGGTGAATAGGTGGCCAATGGGAAGGCTGCAATTTAGATGTGATTGGCTCAGCAGTATTGGATGCTTTTTCAGGTGTCGGTTTGAATGTCATTCTTTCCGCATCCATTTGGAGCTCTATTGATATAACCCCAGCCACATTCCATCGTTACCCAGGTGGGCCTGCCACTTAGAAGATCCTGTGTTGGCGAGCACCCCTCGTTGCAGCCGTAATTCATATTCTCGTAGGCGCCGTATAAATAAACGGGAACCACAAACTTGGATAGTTTGCCACCTCCATAGGTGGACAAAAGAATTCTCAGCTGCGGTTCAGGCAGTATAGGCGACTTTAACAGCTTCCACGTTTTCCCACCATGTGCCACTGCCGAACTCCGTAACGGGTGACTCCTTTGCGCGAGGGTAGGACTCGCGTGTTTCTAAAACAACTCCGCCACAATTAAGGAGCACTCACGGGGTGTCCGAAAGTTCATTTTATTTCAAATAAAAGCATGAACAGCAAATGCATTTCGGCGCTTCTCGCCTTCCTCAGTGCTCTCGTTCAGGCTCGTGAAATGCAACACAGTCACTCATTCGTTGAAAAATAGTCACCTTCTTGCTGATTGGTGAATAGGTGGCCAATGGGAAGGCTGCAATTTAGATGTGATTGGCTCAGCAGTAATGGATGCTTTTTCAGGTGTCGGTTTGAATGTCATTCTTTCCGCATCCATTTGGAGCTCTATTGATATAACCCCAGCCACATTCCATCGTTACCCAGGTGGGCCTGCCACTTAGAAGATCCTGTGTTGTCGAGCACCCCTCGTTGCAGCCGTAATTCATATTCTCGTAGGCGCCGTATAAATAAACGGGAACCACAAACTTGGATAGTTTGCCACCTCCATAGGTGGACGAAAGAATTCTCAGCTGCGGTTCTGGCAGTATAGGCGACTTTAACAGCTTCCACGTTTTCCCACCATGTGCCACTGCCGAACTCCGTAACGGGTGACTCCTTTGCGCGAGGGTAGGACTCGCGTGTTTCTAAAACAACTCCGCCACAATTAAGGAGCACTCACAGGGTGTCCGAAAGTTCATTTTATTTCAAATAAAAGCATGAACAGCAAATGCATTTCGGCGCTTCTCGCCTTCCTCAGTGCTCTCGTTCAGGCTCGTGATATATATATATATATATATATATATATATATATATATATATTTCACAGGTTTCTTCCGTCGCTTAGCAGGGGTTTTCCAAGAACGGACACGGAGCCAAAATCAGTGCAAATTATTTATTCCTCACACATCGCCATTACGTGTTTCGGCTCGCTTGAGCCTTGACCGCATGACAGTGGCAGGTAAGGGAAGTGCCTTATTTAAAGTGACAGTGCCTCATTATCCTCGTACCACGTGTTTTGAGCTGTAAAGAACATAAAAGACATACTGGGTACATTCATGCTTGACATCCTTGTGTATTTTACATCAATAATAAAAGCAATCCCTGTTAAAATACAATGTCATGGCTCGTATCTTGAATATGTTTGTTTACAGATACTGCTATCAAAATTCGTGCCTCATATTTACTTGTAACAATATATAGATTTCATTGACACTCTCAATGTAAATGAAGGTAAAATACCGAATGGGGCCAACTATGTCAGGATCAATCCTTGATGTATTGCACTGTATTATATCTGTCTGTATCTTTACGACCAAATCAATTCATTGCGGACATACAAATTTACGCGGTATCTATAAACCAAAGTGCATTGTGCTATGAAAGTGCATATCTAGTGAAGTGTTTTAAAAACGATTTTCATAAGAGAATGAATTACTTAGAGAGATAACATATTTCATCATGAACTTGTTATGTGGTGGTTCAATTTACCTTCTAAGAGATGTTTAAAGAGTTTATATAATTTCATGTCTTTTTGTTGTTGTACGTCGGGTATATGTGAAGGCTAGTTCTAATATACAGATATTCCCAATTTTAGCATTTTTAAATTACCATCTCACCCAATTGAACCTTCTTTACGGTGAGTAGACAAAATATCGGAAATGTAATATCGATATACAGAAATATCGAAGTCAAAATATCGATGGAACAATATATCTCTGTCATTAAAATCGATGTAAAAAATGTCGAGATTGTTATGTGTAGTAAAATATCGAGGTATAGTATATCGAAAGACATAATATCGTGTAGTAAAAATATCGAAAAAGGATAGTATTAACCCCTTCGGTGCTCATGACGGAACGGTTCCGTCATGAGCCACGGTTGAGCTGTGCTCATGACGGAACCGTTCCGTCATGACCACGCCCGCGCAAGATTCCGTCAGCACAGCGGCGGAATCTGCGCAGCATGGAAGGGGTTAAGTCATTTTGTGATTTGTTAAAAATTATTGTTTAGAAGTGTCAGCAAATGTTTATTTAAGTGTATTAAAAATATCAATTTTTTTTCAATTAATATAATTTTTTTAATTTTGATATATAATTTTAGGAGCGGGATGTTGGGTTTATAGGGGATAAGGGTGGGGAGTGTTTTAAAAATATATATTTGAAATAAAATATTTTAATACATTTTTGTAGAATTTGAATTTAAATTTTGAACAAAATTGTAATATTTAAATTTTAATTATGAAAAAAAAAAATTTCCGTGGGATGTTGTGTATATAGGGGTTAAGGGTGGGGAGTGTTTTGGAAATAAATATTAAATTTAAAATTTTAGGATATAATTTTTGAAATATTATTAATAAAAAATTTTACATTTTGATATATAATTTTAGGAGCGGGATGTTGGGTTTATAGGGGATAAGGGTGGGGAGTGTTTTAAAAATATATATTTGAAATAAAATATTTTAATACATTTTTGTAGAATTAGAATTTAAATTTTGTAAAAAATTGTAATATTTAAATTTTAATTATGAAAAAAAATTTGTTTAGTGGGATGTTGTGTATATAGGGGTTAAGGGTGGGGAGTGTTTTGGAAATAAATGTTAAATTTAATATTTTAGGATATAATTTTTGAAATATATTTTAAAAAAAAAAAAATTCTAATTTGTTTGTAAAATTTAAATGTGAAAATTGTAATAATAAAATAAATGTAATAAGTGGGATTTTGGGGTTATAGGGGATAAGGGTGGGGAGTGTTTTAGATATATATTTAATATTTAATATTGAATTTAAAAAAAGGAAAATTCAATTTTGGTATGAAAAATTACAATTAAAAATTTTACTAATAAAATTTAATAATTTATGATATTATTTTTGAAATATTATATTTACAAATAAAAAAATTTCAAATAAGTTTTAAAAATTTAAATGTGGAAATTCTAATATTAAAAAAAATGTAATAAGTGGGATTTTGGGGTTATAGGGGATAAGGGTGGGGAGTGTTTTAGATATATATTTATTATTTAATATTGAATTACAAAAAAATTACATTAAAATTTTGGTATTAAAATTTACAATTAAACATTTTACTAATAAAATACATGTAATAAGTGGGATTTTGGGGTTATAGGGGATAAGGGTGGGGAGTGTTTTTGAAAAATATTTAATATTTTATAAAAAAATATAGAAAATTTAATTTTGGTATTAAAATTTAAAATTAAAAAAATTACTAATAAAATAAATGTAATAAGTGGAAATTGGGGGTTATAGGGGATAAGGGTGGGGAGTGCTTTCGAAATATATGTAATATTTTATATTTGAAAAAAATAATGGAAATTTATAATTTGGTAATAAAAGTTAATTTTAATCATTTTAATAACAAAATAAATGTCATAAGTGGTATTTTGGGGTTATAGTGCATAAGGGTGGGGAGCGTTTTAGAAATATATAAAAAATTTAATATTAATAAAAAATTATTTACATTTAGAAATGTTCTTTGAATTAACATTTAACAATTTTAAGAAGATAATTCATTTAATAAGAGTGATGTAGGATTTATAGGGGATAAGGGTGGGTAGTGTTTACAAATTAGTAATTTTTAAAAAAAATCTAAAATATATAGTAACCCTAATTCAATATAGATTGGAGTGGGAATAGTACATTATTTATGGTCAGTGTGCAGCACCTACTTTAATTTCTTATAGACTGGAGTGGGAATAGTAAATTATTTATGGTCAGTGTCAAGCATCTACTTTAATTTATTATAGACTGGAGTGGGAATAGTAAATTATTTTTGGTCAGTGTCCAGCATGTACTTTAATTTATTATAGACTGGAGTGGGAATAGTAAATTATTTATGGTCAGTGTCCAGCACCTACTCTAATTTATTAGAGACTGGAGTGGAAATAGTAAATTATTTATGGTTACTGTCCAGCACCTACTCTAATTTATTATAGACTGGAGTGGGAATAGTAAATTATTTATGGTCACTGTCCAGCACCTACTCTAATTTTTTATAGACTGGAGTGGGAATAGTAAAATATTTATGGTCAGTGTCCAGCACCTACTCTAATTTATTATAGACTGGAGTGGGAATAGTAAATTATTTATGGTCAGTGTCCAGCACCTACTCTAATTTATTATAGACTGGAGTGGGAATAGTAAATTATTTATGGTTAGTGTCCAGCACCTACTCTATTTTATTATAGACTGGCGTGGGAATAGTAAATTATTTATGGTCACTGTCCAGCACCTACTCTCATTTTTTATAGACTGGAGTGGGAATAGTAAATTATTTATGGTCAGTGTCCAGCATGTACTTTAATTTTTTATAGACTGGAGTGGGAATAGTAAATTATTTATGGTCAGTGTCCAGCACCTACTCTAATTGATTGTAGACTGGAGTGGTAATAGTAAATTATTTATGGTCACTGTCCAGCACCTACTCTAATTTTTTATAGACTGGAGTGGGAATAGTAAATTATTTATGGTCAGTGTCCAGCACCTACTCTAATTTATTATAGACTGGAGTGGGAATAGTAAATTATTTATGGTTAGTGTCCAGCACCTACTCTAATTTATTATAGACTGGAGTGGGAATAGTAAATTATTTATGGTCACTGTCCAGCACCTACTCTAATTTTTTATAGACTGGAGTGGGAATAGTAAATTATTTATGGTCAGTGTCCAGCACCTACTTTAATTTATTATAGACTGGAGTGGGAATAGTAAATTATTTATTGTTAGTGTCCAGCACCTACTCTAATTTATTATAGACTGGAGTGGGAATAGTAAATTATTTATGGTCACTGTCCAGCACCTACTCTAATTTTTTATAGACTGGAGTGGGAATAGTAAATTATTTATGGTCAGTGTCCAGCACCTACTTTAATTTATTATAGACTGGAGTGGGAATAGTAAATTATTTATGGTTAGTGTCCAGCACCTACTCTAATTTATTATAGACTGGAGTGGGAATAGTAAATTATTTATGGTCAGTGTCCAGCACCTATTCTAATTTATTATAGACTGGAGTGGTAATAGTAAATTATTTATGGTCACTGTCCAGCACCTACTCTAATTTTTTATAGACTGGAGTGGGAATAGTAAATTATTTATGGTCAGTGTCCAGCACCTACTCTAATTTATTATAGACTGGAGTGGGAATAGTAAATTATTTATGGTTAGTGTCCAGCACCTACTCTAATTTATTATAGACTGGAGTGGGAATAGTAAATTATTTATGGTCACTGTCCAGCACCTACTCTAATTTTTTATAGACTGGAGTGGGAATAGTAAATTATTTATGGTCAGTGTCCAGCACCTACTCTAATTTATTATAGACTGGAGTGGTAATAGTAAATTATTTATGGTCACTGTCCAGCACCTACTCTAATTTTTTATAGACTGGAGTGGGAATAGTAAATTATTTATGGTCACTGTCCAGCACCTACTCTAATTTATTATAGACTGGAGTGGGAATAGTAAATTATTTATGGTCACTGTCCAGCACCTACTCTAATTTATTATAGACTGGAGTGGGAATAGTAAATTATTTATGGTCAGTGTCCAGCACCTACTCTAATTTATTATAGACTGGAGTGGGAATAGTAAATTATTTATGGTCAGTGTCAAGCATCTACTTTAATTTATTATAGACTGGAGTGGGAATAGTAACTTATTTATGGTCACTGTCCAGCAACTACTCTAATCTGTATGGTATTTAATGAAATTAAATTACATTAATATAGCAATAATAAAAATATTTTTAAGTGAATATTATTTGTATTTTATTATTATATATTGGATTTGTACTAATTAATTCAATATTTATAGTTTAGGATAATAAATACATGTAAAGTTTTAATGTGATATGTTTGGAATATTTAATATTATTATTAGGAAAAATATATGAATATTTTGTATTGGAATAATGGGTAATGGCATTCTGTAATTTTATAATATTTAGAGATTTTTATTTTTTTATAAAAAAAATATTCTATATGTTAAATATTCATAATAGAAGATCAATATTAATAATCAGAGAAACACAATTAATAAGACAAGAACATGGTTTTTATTGTAGTTTTTTAAATTTGTTACTGTTTATTCATTTGAGTAAGATCATTCAGAAATAGCATTATTTACATTGTAATTAAAATCAAACATATTGAATATAGGTGAGAACAAATTTTATGTACATTTAGTATATTTTCTAACATTTTTTAGTAAATTAAAAATATTATTAATAATGTTGTACAATGTAGTGTTTTAAATTAAATTTAACATAGCAATAGGTTTTGTAAATCTTTATACAAAACTTTTGGCAAATATTTTCATATATAAACATTTTAATATTTGTAGTACAAACATGTTATGCCTTTTTTATTAATATTAATATGTAAAATATTAATATTAATTATTTTTACAATGTTTTCAAAACAAACATATTTTTAACATAAATAAAATTTTAGCATTCATGCAAAAAATTTGTAACAATTTTTCATACATTGTTCTGTAGTATTATCTTTTTAGAAATTATAATAAAAAATATTTTACATTTTTTAATATTTATTTATATAATTTTAATCATTAGGAACATTTGTTGAAAATTTGTAGGTAAATGAAAAAAATAGGTCTATTTTTGCTAAATAATATAAAATATTTGTGTGTGAATTTACAGTTTTACCTGATTTAATTAGGGCTTTTTAGTATAGTTAAATGTTTTATTATGTTTTGGGCACTCTATTTTGTAACCCGGTAATGTTGTTTTGGGTCATTTGGTTTGAAGGGAAGCTCGCGGTTGGGAGTTACTTCGCGTCGTGAAAGGTAAGGTTTGTTTTATATGTTTTAGATGGTTTTAAACTTTATTTTGAGCCTAGTTAGATAATGTTTAGTGTAGCTGTACATATATTAGTTATATTTGGAAATGTTATGTGTTAGAGTTGCGTGTTGTGTTTTTCCGTGTTTTTAACGATGTGTAGGCATGTTTCGAGAGTTAGGTTTAAGGTGTTTAATGTATATTTAGAACTGTTTTAAATCTAGTATTATTGTTAGTAAGTGTTTATGTGTTGTTTTATGTGGGTGGGAATGTATGTTGCTTTGTTTTTACAATTTCTTTTCTAGGTTATTCGTTTCGGATGGACTCGTTTTTTTTTTTAAAGAAGTGTGTGTTCGTTTTATTGAACAATATGTTTTTTACACTTCTTTAAATGTTTCGGTTTTCATGGATCGTTTTTTAATATTTTTAGCTATTTTCGGGTTTTTCATGGTTTTTCGAAGGATATTTGGTGAATGGATTATGGATTTAATCGGTAGTTGTATTTTTGCATTTTTTTTTGGGAACCTTTTTTTTATGTTTGGATTGTGTAAGCAGGAAATGGAGTTTTTCAGACTTTGGAATAAACTTGGTAAGTTAATTTATTATTATTTCTTGTGGGTGGGTATTGTTTAATATTATTGTTTATTTTTATTTTATTACAAATATTATTAATGTGTGTTAATATATTTTTGACAATATGTATAAATATGTTACACACAGTAAATATTTTTGTAATAAGATAAATATATTTTATGTGTTTGATATTATTGAAAATGGTTAATTAGTCATTTATTTGTATTTGTACTTTAAAGAAGTGTTTTAGCTATGATGTTTAAGTATTCTAGGCCTTTGGTAGTAGGGTACAATTTTACTTGTTGCTCTAGATATTTATACATTTGTTTAGTTTGTTTTGAGGTTTTTGGAGTTAGCTGAGTTATGGATTGTTCCATTCGGAACTCTTGATAACTCTGTTCTTTTTGTAGGCATGATATAAATCTTTCTAGTGTTGGTTTTGTTCTGCCTGTTGATTGTAGGAAGGCGTTATGCCATCCTTCAACTGCGTTATTAGTTTTGGATTCTCCATTTAATGTGCTTCTGTATACGTTCCACCAGGGAATTAAGAATTTAGGGTTTCTTCTGTGGCCAGATCTATGTAGTCTGCCGACCCATGTATCTTCGAAATAGTCCAATAGTGAACTTAGTTTTTCTTCATTTTGTGTGTAGAAGGCGCTGTCTATTAAAATGTTGTAATGTTCTGTTACGTCTGTGTCAGGTACATAAGCTAGTGCTATGAGTTTTTTTATTTGATATGCAAAAGATGAATTAGTTGCATATTCAATGCTTAGGGCTGATTTTTGCATGTGTCTCCATAGGCATTGATTAAAATGATAGTAACAGCCTTGTATGGAGGTATGGGGGTGTGTTTTTAATATAGTATTAATCATTGCATGTTCAAAATCTAGGATTATTTTTTGTGGGGAAAAGTTATTTGTTTTTTGTTTTATTATATTTAATAGTTCAGTGTATGTGGAGTTATGTTTGTTTGGTAATAAAGTGTAAATTAATGGTATATTGCAATTGTGATATAGGACATGTATTGTATATAGTTGGAAAAAGGGTTTGGGACATATGGTAAAAGTCCCATCCATCATCCAGTTCTGTGATTCTTGTAGTTTACAGAGATTATTAGCTGTTCCAAATAGTATTATTCTTTTGTCATTGTTTTTATTATCAAAAATGACAAATGGTTCTTTGTTTAAAGTTATACTTTGTTCTGGACTTAGAATAACTTCACTATATGTGTGAGGAATTGGGGTTGAAGTAGTAGTGGTTTTTTTAGTACGTGCTATAGTTCTTTTGAGTGAAGTTACAGATGGCATTTGTGTAGTAGCAGTTTTAGGAATTTTGGGAAGCTGCTCTTTTAAAATTACACTAGTAGGTTTTTGAGAACTTGTGCTAGCTTCCTTTATAGTTTCTAAAGAAGATCTGACTTCGATTTCAGTAATGTTTGGTGGGTGGTTATGTTCTCTAGTGTATAGTACTGTTGTTTGTCGTGTTGTAGCACGCCCATAGCACTTATTAGAGTAGTATTTAGTGCATTTCCAGTTAACCTTTAAACCATACACTTTTTCCTGTGTGTAAGTGTATCCCATATAGCATAGTAACATTTTTCCCTTCTGGCTTGTTATGAATTCAGCTCCTTCAGTCATTTTGATGTAGCTTTATCTATGAAAAATATATATTATAGTTATTATATATGATGTTATATTAATTTTCAGTAGAAAAAAACTAGATTTAGTTACTATATACTTACAAAGTTGGTTTTGATGTGTTTGAGTAGAATGCTCTTGATTCTTTATTTGTGGAATTTTCTTCTAGTATTTTCTTTGTCTGGAAAAGAAAAGGAAATTTGTTGTAATAATTTTTTCTATATTTTAATAGGGAATGGTTAGGGGATTTGCAATTGGGATTTAATTAGGGTGGTATTTTAATCTATTAGTTAATATTTGGTTGTGAAATACTTACTTTTTAGTTGTATCTTTTTTGGTGCTGTTCTGTATTTTCTTAGTTTCTTTTTGAGTTTCCTGTAGTGAAAACATGAAATAGAAAGAAGACATTATATTTATAGTGTATGGTGCCGATCACGATCCGGTAAAAAATTCCCCCGTGCGACTCGTATCGGGTCTTTTACCGTACGAATCGTACAAGTGCCGTACGAACTGGCAATCACGATTCGCATGGTAAAAAGTCCATACGACCCGCACCGGGAATCATTCCCCACACGTCCTCGGGTCGGAAAATGTGTCCGACACGTCCTCGGACGATTTACCTTACAAACGTAAAAAGCCAAGTCCGACCGAGGAATCACGATCCATCCCGTGCGTCCGAGCCTACAACCGTATGGAAAAAACACCGTCCGCACCGAACACCAATAGCAACCATGGAGACATGTGCCCGCATACGCGCCCAACACTCCCCCCAGCCCCCGTACGTCCGACACGTACCCCCCGTATATGTATACCCCCACCCGTCTATGTACACCCCAGTACGTTCCAGTCGTACCCCCACCCCAGTACGTGTCGTACCACCGTCAATGTACACCCCCCCACCCCTGTACGTGTCGTACCACCGTCTATGTACACCCCAGTACGTTCCAGTCGTACCCCCACCCCAGTACGTGTCGTACCACCGTCAATGTACACCCCCCCCACCCCTGTACGTGTCGTACCACCGTCAATGTACACCCCCCACCCCTGTACGTGTCGTACCACCGTCTATGTACACCCCAGTACGTTCCAGTCGTACCCCCACCCCAGTACGTGTCGTACCACCGTCAATGTACACCCCCCCACCCCTGTACGTGTCGTACCACCGTCAATGTACACCCCCCCACCCCAGTACGTGTCGTACCACCGTCAATGTACACCCCCCCACCCCTGTACGTGTCGTACCACCGTCAATGTACACCCCCCACCCCTGTACGTGTCGTACCACCGTCTATGTACACCCCCCACCCCTGTACGTGTCGTACCACCGTCTATGTACACCCCAGTACGTTCCAGTCGTACCCCCACCCCAGTACGTGTCGTACCACCGTCAATGTACACCCCCCCACCCCTGTACGTGTCGTACCACCGTCAATGTACACCCCCCACCCCTGTACGTGTCGTACCACCGTCAATGTACACCCCAGTACGTTCCAGTCGTACCCCCACCCCAGTACGTGTCGTACCACCGTCAATGTACACCCCCCACCCCTGTACGTGTCGTACCACCGTCAATGTACACCCCCCACCCCTGTACGTGTCGTACCACCGTCTATGTACACCCCCCCACCCCTGTACGTGTCGTACCACCGTCTATGTACACCCCAGTACGTTCCAGTCGTACCCCCACCCCAGTACGTGTCGTACCACCGTCAATGTACACCCCCCCACCCCTGTACGTGTCGTACCACCGTCAATGTACACCCCCCCACCCCAGTACGTGTCGTACCACCGTCAATGTACACCCCCCACCCCTGTACGTGTCGTACCACCGTCTATGTACACCCCCCACCCCTGTACGTGTCGTACCACCGTCTATGTACACCCCAGTACGTTCCAGTCGTACCCCCACCCCAGTACGTGTCGTACCACCGTCAATGTACACCCCCCCACCCCTGTACGTGTCGTACCACCGTCTATGTACACCCCAGTACGTTCCAGTCGTACCCCCACCCCAGTACGTGTCGTACCACCGTCAATGTACACCCCCCCACCCCCAGTACGTGTCGTACCACCGTCAATGTACACCCCCCACCCCTGTACGTGTCGTACCACCGTCTATGTACACCCCCCCACCCCTGTACGTGTCGTACCACCGTCTATGTACGCCCCAGTACGTTCCAGTCGTACCCCCCACCCCAGTACGTGTCGTACCACCGTCAATGTACACCCCCCCACCCCTGTACGTGTCGTACCACCGTCTATGTACACCCCAGTACGTTCCAGTCGTACCCCCACCCCAATACGTTCCTGGCGCACCCCCAACACAACCTCCTAAGTACGGAGCGCACCCCATGCCCCAACATCACAACCGCATGTACGAGTCGTACAAAGCCACACACAAGGACCAAATCGTACAACCAAATGGCCCAAGTACACACCGTACACACGCTCAAAACGCACGTACACAACAAGGACAAAACAAAACAACTCAACAATACACCATTCGAAAGGCACACAGCCACTAAACATGGCCAACAACCACTAAAATAACACAATCACTGACCTGCAACTGTCAAAACAAACAGAGGCCCAATACACCACCACTCCTTATAACACACCCACCCAAAATTCAAACACTGCCACACCCACCCATGGACCAATAAAAAGGGCCCACACACACAAACCATGAGCCTTTGCAACAGACCCACTGCTGCCAGACACCACAGAACCAGACTACAAGCGACACCACATCTTACACTTGCACACCTTCACACGACCACCCTCACAAACACCCTCTCATCACATTCACACACACACACAACCATCCACACCCCCCCCCAACATCCACACACCCCCCACACCCACACCATCCCCACCCACACCCCTCACCATGCCACTACCAAGAATCCAAAGTTCAGTCACCGAGAGTTGGAGGTCCTTGTTGATCAAATCCTCAGAGTCGAGCCACAGATCTTTGGAACATTGGTCAGAAGCACCAGCCAGGCAGCCAAAACAGCCATGTGGCAGACCATCGTCGATGCTGTGAATGCTGTTGCGGACACCAGGAGGACCAAGCAGGATTGCCAGAACAGGTGGTACGATCTGCGGAGGAGGGTCAGAGCCAAGAGACAGGAGGAACACGACCAGGCCAACGCCACCGGAGGAGGGCCCTCCCGCAGACCCGTACAGTACCATCCCTGGGAGGAGAGGGTGATGGCCATACTGCCGGTGGAGGCAGTTGAAGGAGTAGAAGGACTCCGAGACCCGGGTGAGTACACAAACAACGCACCTCACATGGGGGAACTGCAACCACAACCAAAATTAATAACAGGCACGCAAACACCACAAGCCATCGCATTACTCAACCACACTCCATGAGCAGGCACATGCCACTGCTGCCACCATGCCCCATGCACCCAGCTGGACAATGTCAAGTCACAGGCCACAGAAGACAACAACACATGACACGGTAACCCGGATGGCGGGAGTGTGGGCACCAAGAATCACATAGTGCGACTCCAAAGCAGACAACAATGCCCTCTGCCCATATGGCCTAGGTCACAGCCAGACAAACACTGTGTCCCAACACAGGAATGACTTGCCAGCAAATGGCGGATGCCTTGCATCAACACATGGGGGTGAAGGCACTGTTTTGCACATGCCAGCAGCTAATGAACAGCCAACAGTGTGAAAGAGTGGCAGCACACACCACCACAGCAGCAGCGCACAGACACACAGCAGACAAAATGGGTGCCTGGAGATCAGAAACAAACTCACATCAACAGGCCAAGGGCCACTCAAAGATCTGCTAACAGTGTGTGCCCAGGAAGCTGGGCCCAAGGTGACAGAGGGTGACACACGGAGGGAGGGAGAGGGGGACACAGAGGGAGGGAGAGGGGGACTGAGAGGGAGGGAGACACAGGAAGATGGACAGAGGGAGGAGGCTGACACACAGAGGGAGGGAGAGGGGGACAGAGAGGGAGGGAGAGGGGGACAGAGAGGGAGGGGGACACAGGAAGATGGACAGAGGGAGGAGGCTGACACACAGAGGGAGGGAGAGGGGGACAGAGAGGGAGGGAGAGGGGGACAGAGAGGGAGGGAGAGGGGGACAGAGAGGGAGGGAGACACAGGAAGATGGACAGAGGGAGGAGGCTGACACACAGAGGGAGGGAGAGGGGGACACAGAGGGAGGGAGACACAGGAAGATGGACAGAGGGAGGAGGCTGACACACAGAGGGAGGGAGAGGGGGACACAGAGGGAGGGAGACTCAGGAAGATGGACAGAGGGAGGAGGCTGACACACAGAGGGAGGGAGAGGGGGACACAGAGGGAGGGAGAGGGGGACACAGAGGGAGGGAGAGGGGGACACAGAGGGAGGGAGAGGGGGACAGAGAGGGAGGGAGAGGGGGACAGAGAAGGAGGGAGACACAGGGAGAGCAAATCAGTCCTTTGGTGTGTGGGAATGTCTGCTCGTCAGCAGGTGGACTGTGTGCATGTAGACAAGGGTGCCCAGTGCCAGAACCCCCCCTCTTCATCATGGCAAAACGCAGGGCCATGTTACAACCTGTACACGAGCACAAGGACAGCCACCTGCATCATATGAGTGTGTGGATCCACTCCATGTGCACATGTACAGTGCTACAAGGAAGGCGCAAACGCATAGCTCGGCACACATGCACACTCCACTGCTGACTGCAGTCACACTTGACGCAGCAAGTAAGACTGTGCCACACATAGTTAAAGGGGCCAAATTGGTGCCCAAGGGACACACACATGCACAAGTGCACTGTGAGTGGAATGCAAGACAGATCCTAATTCCAAGAGGAAATGTGCCAACTTTGTAACGGATGAAACATGGATGTTGCATGGATCAAAAGTAACATTGTCTCTCTCACACACAGGTCAACGTCGTGCTGCACCCCCCAACACTGGGGGGGAACACTCACAGGACCCGGATCTGCAGGAGACCGATCCCACCAGCAGCGACCACTCTCACCACTCTGCGGACGACCCCGACCGACCTGGCCCCTCTGGTGTCCAACCACCTGCAGCACCTGCGTCAGGTACAACCGTGCCAACCACCACCCCCACTCCTGCCACATCCCAGGAGACACCCAGGATCCCTGCCCCAACACCACAATGCAGCCAGGCTCGCCAGGAGGGACACGGTGTCCCGGGCACCCAGGAGGAGGCAGGCGACAACGCCAATGCCACCCCTCAGGGGTCCCGGAGACCCCATGTGCCCACAAGTGCAGGCCAGGCGCAAGTGGGCAGGGGTGGTGGGAGTGGAGAGCGGCGGAGGCGCGAGCCTGACCAGTTGGCTGGGGATCCGGTATTTTCCCATGTCCGTAACATCCTGGACTCATACCGGCAGGACACCACGGGCATGGCCCAGGTTGTGTCCGTCCTCGAGGGGATCAAGGTCCAGCAGGCCCAGCAACATGCGGAGCTAATAGCCTGTCTACAGCTACACCAACGGAGGATGGAGGACAGACAGGCTGAGCAAGTGACGGCATCCCAGGGGATTCACGCTGAACTCCGTCGGATGGCCGACACCATGGCCGACCCTCCCTGTGCCAGAAGGCGGAGAACATCACCACCCACAGGGAGGGATCATGAGGAGGAGGAGGAAACATCCGACGGAGCATCCCAGACGTCGTCACGGCCTGCTGCTGAGGTTCCCCGCAGGAAGCCGGGTCGTCCACGGAAAGGACCGTGAGGGTGGCTGCTACATCACCATCTCCCAGGACACCTGGCCTGGCACCTGGCCCACTGGAGCAACAGCATCACATCATCAAGAGACATTCTCTGCCACATGGCCCTGCTGGTCACTGGCTGACCAATGTTGACAAAGACTGTGGCATGGACTCTGAGGATTTCCAATGGCAAGGACACCAACTCCCCTACTGAACTTTGGATTCCCTAATCCCGGAAAGGCCCTCACTTGCCCCCCCCCCCCAATAATAAATCACACTATTAAGAGTAGATGCCTGCTGGTAGCATTATTACCTAACATGTGTCTTGTACAGTCTAAACATGCCTGAGTCATCTGTTCACTTCAACCATCCACACCCTGGGGCCTGAGTCTGGCACAGGACACATGGGTCACAGTTTTCTAGGCAAGACAGACATGGAGCACCATACACACCCGTGATGGTCAGAACCAGCTGAGGGGGTGGCCGAACAACCGTGCTGACAGACACATTGAGTACAGCAACAGTCATGCGCAGAGGTCAGGGATCCTGGCCCGTGTCCTGGGGGGCACCCAGGTACGTGTAGACAGGTGGCAGAACCATGTCCTGCAAGCTTGAGTCCGGTGGATGCAGAGAATGGGGTCATGGACAACGTTGGATGCATGGGGATGGCACATGTCACAATACCCACACAGTCATGGACATCATGCCCATTACACAGTCTCAGCACACACACACAGCTTGCATCTTGCCACTCGACACATTGACACATAGCCACAATCAGGGAATACCATGCCAGACATGCAGGATGCACCGTGCCAACACACCAGCATTGACTGAGAAGAGGCACCTTGGAGGCATAGGGACACCTTTAATAGTCATGTGTTTGGGATTGCAGAGGCAACTTGAAGTACACATGAACACATCATGTGGAGTAACATGTGGCTCCAACACTGGCACCCCCCTTCTGCAGCACAAATGCGTGATAGCCATGGAACTGGCACACAAGTGTCGGATAATAGCTAAATACCCACAGCTGCTCACGGAGAGCCTGCCATACACCATACATCCGCTGATGTGGAAGTCCCACGCCATGTCAAGACAATGTTAACCGTATGTGTCCGAGGGCAGTGTCACACACATTGATGCCTTCATCACAATCCACCATCCCATCACTGATGACTGACAACCAGGCAGCCCATCTATTCAGGTGTACCCAGCTGCATGTCGTGTCCCATGGGGATGCCACATGTCTGCAGAGGACCCAAACCCCGACCGGGGCAGTGTGCACACATCGTGAACAACTGCCACACCCAATACATCCCAGATGCATCCCTTACCCCATGGAGACTTCCAAACGTGTCCGTGCCTGTAACGCTGAGTCAGCCCACGATGCCATGTCCATGAGGAATAGCAGTGCCACAACAATGCAACCAGCAAACGGCATGCGCAGGTACCTGGGGAAGAGAGACACACAAGAAGTCAGCCACAAGAAGCACAGCCACTTGCATGTGCATGTACTCGACACATGTATGTATGACAACATGCTAGGTCACAATTATGCCTGGGGAAATACTACCATCACTGCCACCATCACTCCAGTGACACACCCACACACACCTCTGACCCACGTGCCATACATGCAGGTGGAGACACACATCACAACGCATGCCACACGGGGACCAATGCGTGCACACTCAGACCCTGGTACTCACCACTAAGCAAAGAAGTCGCGTATGAGCCGAGTCCGGATGTCCTCTTGCGGCTCCACATCCTCCACATCACTAGCCCCATTGCCAAGCCCTTCGTCCTCCACGGGTGGATGGTCCTCGTCATCTTGATCCAGGATGAGGGGCACAGCTCTTTCAACTGCCATGTTGTGCAGCATGCAGCAGACCATGAAGATCTTGCAGACCTTCGCCGGGGCATATGGGAGTGCGCCGCCGGTCTTGTGGAGGCACCGGAATCGGCTCTTCAGCATGCCAAACGTCCTCTCTATCACTCGCCTTGTCCGGCCATGGGCGGTGTTGTAGCGGAGCTGGGCCGGCGTGATGGGGTTGCGGAGAGGTGTCAGCAGCCAAGGCATGTTGGGATAGCCAGCGTCCCCTAAATGGAAAGCACATGGATATCGTCAGAACAGGCGAAGCGGTAGTGCTGCTCGGCCAAACAGAATACAGGACAGACAGACTGTACCCACCAACAACACATGCACGTTCGTTGCGCAGCTGCATCATCATATCAGGCATCCCGCTACGCCTCATGATGTAGGCATCGTGTGCTGATCCTGGAAAACGTGCACAGACATGTGAAATCACCATGTTGGACAGACACACCACAAGGGCATTGATGGAGTGGTAGTGCTTCCGATTGCGGTACGCCACCTCCCGTGCGTGTGGTGGTACCAAACCTACATGTGTCCCATCTATGGACCCAATGACATGGGGCATCCCTCCCAGGGCATAGAAACCACGTTTGACCTCAGTCATCTGTTCAGGGGTTGGGAACTTGATGAAGTCATCCAGGTGAATCAACATGGCCTCCAAGAAATCATGCAGCACACCGATGAACATGCTCTGGGACATGCCACCAACATGAGCTATGGTATATTGGAAGGTACCCGTGGCAAGGAAATGTAGGGCAGCCATTACCTTCAGCTGGGGTGTCAGTGCCGTAGGATACCTGTGCTGCGGTTGCAGGTGTGGTGCCAGTCTCGCCGTCAGCTCCAGAATCAACGGTTGGGTGAAGCGGTAGAGCCGGATCCTGTCATTCTCCTGCATGGTGGCCAAGTCTGGAATTCTTCGGGCAACAGGAGGCGCTCTGCAGTAATTTGGAAGTGACAAGGAAGAGTGAGTGCACTACGAGAACAACTCATGTCTACTGAGCACATGTAAATCTGCCAATACACACATGCCACATAGGGAGTCAGGCATGTGCTACATGCCCAGGACACGTATGGATGCAAGGTGACACTCCTTCCAAGACCCAGCTACACACGGTGATTGAGAACCTCCCCATGCCACGCCATGGGAATAGCTGTGTCCCAGTGCAAGTGCACTGCCCGACGCAAGACAGGAGTGACATACACCCACACATCAGCAGAAGTGTGATGCTGATTGCAGAGACTGGCAGCGGAACACTTGAGCCACAGGTCACATGACATTACACTAGTCCAGCCCACACACCTTGCCATGAAGGTGCACATGTCATGACTCCCCACACATTCCTTGTGAGTTTGCTGACATGGCCTTGTCACGCTACTCCGTGTCCCATGCATACATGTGCACCTCACATCAGATACCACATGTGGCATGGTGTGCGGAACAGTGTGCAATGACAATCTACACACAGACACATGTTGGTTGCTGCAACGGCTGCAGCTTTTGAGGGTGCTACAACATCAACCTGATGTAAATCCCGGACACATAAATGACATAGTCACATTGTGCACTGTGGGTAGTGACAAGTCAGGTGTCATGACCCCTGTACCGGGCATCATGGGACACTTCCGTGTGTTGGTGTCCGTGCCATGCCAGTGACGCTCACCCCAAGTGCGCAGTACGACATGCACACATGTCAAAGGAGTCAAGGGCATGCCTGGCACACATTGCACCCTCACACAGTACACCTGTACACATCTCATCATACATCTGGTGCCTCCTCCACTCAGGAGGCATGTTCCACATCACAGCCTGTCACACCTGTGCCCCACACATGTAGTAATGCACAGACGATGCCTTGATGTCCATTCCTGGACAAGTATGTCCATCCATGGACAAGTATGTCCGCCCTATTCCTACCTGTGTGTCGACTATCACCACAGTGATGTGTACAAACCGGCGTACTGCTGCTAAGAGGGCCTGTGTATGTTCCCCAATCACTGTGGGAGTGCTGCCGTATGTGTACCCATCGTGATGGCGAGCGTACAGGCATTTGTACGGTCCGTACCACAACGAGTACGCATACGCGTGCAGAACCATAGTGATAGTGAGCGTACAGGCATTTGTACGGTCCGTACCACAACGAGTACGCATACGCGTGCAGACCCATAGTGATAGTGAGCGTACATGCGAGTGTACGGCCCTCTCACTATGGGTCTGCACGCGTATGCGTACTCGTTGTGGTACGGACCGTACAAATGCCTGTACGCTCACTATCACTATGGTTCTGCACGCGTATGCGTACACGTAGTGGTACGGACCGTACACTCGCATGTACGCTCACTATCACTACGGGTACACAGACCCATAGTGATAGTGAGCGTACAGGCATTTGTACGGTCCGTACCACAACGAGTACGCATACGCGTGCAGAACCATAGTGATAGTGAGCGTACAGGCATTTGTACGGTCCGTACCACTACGTGTACGCATACGCGTGCAGACCCATAGTGATTTTGAACGTAGGCATGCATGTACGGGCCGTTGCCATGCATTTGGGGTGCCCTAGGGCCCGGAAACGCACCGTACCTGTGTGTGATTCTCCTAATTACATAGGGGACAAGTATTAAGGCCTACATGCATGCTGGTTGTCATGGCGACCAGGTTCAAATTTCGATTTTGTTCTGGAAGGTGCACAGCAGAAGTCAGTTGGAATTCTTCTACTTTGTTGCAATGTGTTTGTGGGGCTGACATCATGCAGGAGAATGAAACCGATAGAGAACCCACAGACTGCTAGGTTTGAAGGGATTGGTGGAAACATAGGATGCAAATGTGAGTGACCAATCACTCTGTACTCCTGTGCATGAGACTGGGCAGGAGGCCACATATAAGGCAGCCAGGTACCATGAGGGATTACTTGCCTGCACATCTTTGCATTTGTCGACCAAGCTGCTGCTACTGATTCCCTGGAACCATGTCAAGGGCTGTGGAGAGGACACAGCCATTCACCCTGGAGGAGAACATGGCTCTGCTGGATGTGATCCTCCCACAGTACCCCATGCTGTATGGGCGACCAGGGTATCAGGTGAGTGCATAGGCCACTGCCACAGACTGTCCCTATGTTGTGACTGTGTCTTCAGGCATTGTGACCCGGTGTGACACACATGCCATGTACTGTCGGGGGGGTACCAGGGGGGGGGTGCCTGATGTCTCCCAGCAGTGCCCTGAGACAGGAGGGGTGTGTGCAGAGTCCTCCCAGCAGTGCCCTGAGACAGGAGGGGTGTGTGCAGAGTCCTCCCAGCAGTGCCCTGAGACAGGAGGTGTGTGTGCAGAGTCCTCCCAGCAGTGCCCTGAGACAGGAGGTGTGTGTGCAGAGTCCTCCCAGCAGTGCCCTGAGACAGGAGGTGTGGGTGTGATGCACAGTGTGAGCCTTGATCATTGATTGTGACATTGCCATCATTCCACCTGAGTACCCACTATGGCACATACTGCCTTTTCCCTCACCAGAGGATGATGTCCCTATGACAGAGGTGCAATGCGTTGGCTGCATTACATGCCATGTAGTAACCAGCTATTATGTTCACATATGTCTCTCTGTGACATGTGGCTGGTGTATTGATGTGGTGTCACTTGTACTCACTCACAGGTAGGCGCCACTGCCAAGGAGCAGATCTGGCTGACCGCCGTCAGTGCCGTGAGGCGTGTGGATGGTCGGAGGCGGAGCCTGTCCCAGGTGAGGAAACGCTGGCAGGATATCCGGTGCTGGACGCGGAGGATTGCACGGCTCCTGCTGGGGGACTCACCTGAGAGCCACAAGAACCGCGGCCGCCGCCGTCTGACCCACCTCCACAGGCGTGTGCTGCCGGTGGTCTTTCCAGACCTGGAGAGGCGCTTACAGGCGATGCAGCAGGCGGAAGGGGGTAGGTACATGTGCGTTTGTTGTGTGTCACCGGCATTTGTAAGGGCACAGTGGCATTAATTCACTGGCAGGGTTTAAAGGTGCTGTGCCCATCCAGTTTGCCCAAGTGTAGCGCTGCGCCCCTGCCACCCTTCCCCTCCTTGCAATGTGTTCCCTGGTCTGTGTGTAGTCACTCCTTCACAAGGTAATGTAGGCTGGCGCTTTGTCCACGAGAACAATGACTGTAGCATCATGGGTGGTGGTGGTGGGTAACAGGTTGTGGGACCTTGCCTGTGAACTGTCAAGTTCACTGCATGTGGGTTCCATGTCAGTTGGCACTGATGCTGGCTCCAGACATGGGAGTTGGTCTCTCATGTGTCATGCCTTACAGCGCGCATGTCCTATGTAGTGGCCTGTGACATGATGTGCATGAGTGTGCGCTACGCATAGTGCAGGGATGGTGACGTGTGTAGCAGTCATTCCCATTCAGTAGCATGTAGTTGCGTGCCCAATACTGTCCCCTGGGGCACCTTATCCTCAGTGTTGTTTGTGTCATCATCAACGTGGACACTCTCACTGTCTACAGCGTAGGTTGTGCTCTGTGCCATTGTCCCCTGTCACCATGTATATAGACGTGCTATTATGTACAGGTGTCCACTGTGCAGCCTGACCTGATTGTCCCTCTTCATACTCACAGTTGCCAGTGCCTGTGTGTCTTGTTAAACTCATCTGAGGATGGGCACTGGTACCTCATTATTTGTACAGGCGCACCTTTGCTGTTTTGCGTCCAATCTTGCCTTTTGCCTGCCACTGTGTTTATCACCCAGACTATGAGATGTTGGTGCCACCTGTGTCTCAGCAATTAGCATCGTGTGGGGGTTGCTTGGGGCGGGCAATGCCTATGTGTCAAATCCTGATTCCTAATTGCTGGGTCTGGACAGTGTGTGATGTTACTGGACACACACGCAAGGTGCAGTGACCGAGTTATGTTGGGCATGTTTGCAGCATTACCTATGCAGCATGTGTCTCAAGTTCATGGATATTGTCCCTGGTCATAGGTATTTTCACAAACGCTGTGTGGTGCAGAGGCAGTGCAGGATTGTCCCCAGGGCCTGGGTGCTATGTCAGACTCCGTTTCCTGTCATCAGCTATTGTCTCATGCTCTCCATGGTATTTCAGTGGCATGGTGGCTCAACCAACTGTGTTTCATGCCCTACATCGGTACCTTGTTTTGCAGATGTTAGGGATCTGCCTCTTCAGGCTATGCAATGTTGACTATGTAGATTGGACTCATGTGACAGATGTGTACAGGTGTCTGATTAATTTCTGTCTCTCCACCCTGCCCACAGCATCGTCGGGGGACACAGAGGGAGACATGGACACGGACCAGGCGGAGGGACCGAGCACCAGTGGCAGCCGTGACATCGGGGCTGGCACATCGAGTGGGACAGAGGCGGAGGATAGTGTGGCCGAGGACCTGTCGACTGGCACATCAGACTACGAAGCTGACAGGTCCGAGGAGGATGTCTCAGAGTTGGCGGAGGCTGCACCAGCAGCTGACAGTGGAACAACACCTGCCACCGCCCCCTCAGTTCCCACCAACCGCCTCCCACTTGCTCGTGTCCCTTCCCAGCGTGCCCGGTCACCGCATGTCTCCTTCCTGCCAGGCACCGCACCCCCTGCCCCTGTCTCCACTGCTGCCGCCAATGCTGAGTCTATGGACATCCAGCGGCAAATGCAGGTTGGTCAGGCTGCGATCCTGAATGTCCTCCATTCCCACGGGAAAACCCTCACCAACATCGAGGCATTCTTGGAGGGCATTCATTCTTTGCAGGCTGACCAACGCAACTTGCTGAGGTCCCTAGACTCCACACTGACTGCAGCAGTGGGTCTCCTGCAGCGCGACCTCCCCCCACCTACCCCTGCCCCATCCACACTTCCCACTTCCATGCCTGTCCCACGTACACCCAGACGTCGGCATGCACCCGCCACAACAGACACAGGCACCACACCAGCAGGGAAGGTCCACCGCACTCCTCCTGACACGCACACACAGGGTGAGATAGGCACACCCACTGGGTCGGGGGGCAAACGTGTGACACGCAGCCAGAGTGGGAGTCCGCATTCCACACAATCCACTCCCTCCAAATCCCCTCCCCTCAGCTCTCCTGGCCACATCTCCCCCAAGGACTCCTTCATGGCCGCTCTGTCCCTGAGCCCCACAGTTACGCCACCACGCAAGCGGTCAAGGAAGTCCTCGGTCAGGGTGGTTGAGTCTCCCCCCCTGTCTCCACCCTCCCCCGGTGGCGCTGCAACCCATCCCTCTGAACCCCCCCCCTCCTTGGGGCCTGAGGTCACTTCGGGTGCAGGGGACTCCCTGGAGGACCTTGCTAAGGTGTGTAGTGCCATCCTGGCCTCCGCCTTTGGCCATGACACACCCCCTGTGGTTGAGTCCTCCATCCCTGCACCCACAACGCCGCCCCTTTGCCCTGATGTCCCTGCGGTGCCTGTTGCTTCCCCCCCCCCTGATGCCCTCACCAGTATGGAAGACGATGGCATTTGACTGTGCAGGCAAGGTAGGGGACACACATCCCACTGTGTCCCCCATGCAGCTGGGAATCATTGACTGCCCTATGGCCTTTGTTGACTTTGAACTGCCTTTGATCCACGGACATTGTGCTCATGCTGAATAAAGCTTATTTTTGTTGTCATTCTCACACTCCTGCTATGGTGGTATTGGTGTTGGTGGGGCTGCTACATTGTTTTGGGTGGTGTTTAAGGCTTTGGGTGTGTGGGATTTGTAGTAGTGTTCTGCTCTTTGGGGCCACCCTAGGATCTGTGTGCCATCACAAGGTGTTGGCTAACTTCCTTAGGTCATGTCAGCAGTTACTGCATGGTTCAATTGTCCCAGGGTGTATTCCTTCCTCTGTGTACCCAGTTTCTTCCCTGCAGGGTGTTCCCAATGTTTAGCGCAGAGCTGTGTGTACATGAGCTGTGTGTGTGACGGAGCCCTTCTACTTTGGCCATGCATGCATGGCCATGTCTCCACCTGCAACAATCGTGGCATCCTTGGTGATCACTGTACTTGTGTGTGGAGTCAGTTGACATGAGTTCATGGGGACATGTTCCCTTGTAGGCAGTATGGATGTGGGTAATTGTGGCATCACACACATGTGTTACACCCCTCCTGGGTGTGGACACTGCTGGGAGGACTCTGCACCCACCCCTCCTGGGTCTGGACACTGCTGGGAGGACTCTGCACACACCCCTCCTGTCTCTGGGCACTGCTGGGAGGACTCTGCACCCACCCCTCCTGGGTCTGGACACTGCTGGGAGGACTCTGCACACACCCCTCCTGGGTCTGGACACTGCTGGGAGGACTCTGCACACACTCCTCCTGTGTCAGGGCACTGCTGGGAGGACTCTGCACCCACCCCTCCTGTGTCAGGGCACTGCTGGGAGGACTCCACACCCACCCCTCCTGTCTCAGGGCACTGCTGGGAGGACTCTGCACCCACCCCTCCTGTCTCAGGGCACTGCTGGGAGGACTCTGCACACACCCCTCCTGTCTCTGGGCACTGCTGGGAGTGATGGGCACCCACCCCTCCTGTCTCAGGGCACTGCTGGGAGGACTCCACACCCACCACTCCTGTCTCAGGGCACTGCTGGGTGGACTCTGCACACACACCTCAGATTTCTGGATATGTGCGCTTGGCACATACACGGTGGGGTTACGCACACTGCATTAGAGGTGAGGGTACGAGTCTACTGACACTGGTGTGGTGGGGGTACGCTCCGTACGTCCGCGGGTGTGGGTACGGGTCGTACTTACACTGTTGGGCAGGGGGGTACGCTCCTTGCATTCGCGGGTGGGGGTTCGAGTCGTACTTACACTGTTGGCATGGGGGTACGCTCCATGCATACGCGGGTGGGGGTACGGGTCGTACTTACACTGTTGGGCAGGGGGGTACGCTCCTTGGATTCGCGGGTGGGGGTTCGAGTCGTACTTACACTGTTGGCATGGGGGGTACGCTCCATGCATACGCGGGTGGGGGTACGGGTCGTACTTACACTGTTGGGCAGGGGGGTACGCTCCTTGCATTCGTGGGTGGGGGTTCGAGTCGTACTTACACTGTTGGCATGGGGGGTACGCTCCATGCATACGCGGGTGGGGGTACGGGTCGTACTTACACTGTTGGGCAGGGGGGTACGCTCCTTGCATTCGCGGGTGGGGGTACGGGTCGTACTTACACTGTTGGGCTGGGGGTACGCTCCGTACGTCCGCGGGTGGGGGTACGGGTCGTACTTACACTGTTGGGCTGGGGGTACGCTCCGTGCGTCCGCGGGTGGGGGTACGGGTCGTACTTACACTGTTGGGCTGGGGGTACGCTCCGTACGTCCGCGGGTGGGGGTACGGGTCGTACTTACACTGTTGGGCTGGGGGTACGCTCCGTGCGTCCGCGGGTGGGGGTACGGGTCGTACTTACACTGTTGGGCTGGGGGTACGCTCCGTACGTCCGCGGGTGGGGGTACGGGTCGTACTTACACTGTTGGGCTGGGGGTACGCTCCGTACGTCCGCGGGTGGGGGTACGGGTCGTACTTACACTGTTGGGCTGGGGGTACGCTCCGTACGTCCGCGGGTGGGGGTACGGGTCGTACTTGCACTGTTGGGCTGGGGGGTACGCTCCTTGCATACGGGGTGGGGGTAGGGTCCGTACATATCCGTCCCCACGCTATGTGATGTTTGTGCGGCCCGTACCCAGGCCTTTGCCACGTGGGTGCGATCCGTCCCGCCATTGTTGGGGTGACGTGTGTGGGCGTGGTCCGACTCGTACCCACGCTCTTCAGGCGTGGGTACGGGACGTACCTGTCTGGTTGTGTTGCCGGTTCGCGTGGTGACGGACTTCCGTTGTGGCGGTCGCTGGATTATCAGGACACGCCCCCACCCCCTCGTGGTGACCAGGGCATGGGAGTCAGGTATGTCCAGGCCATGTGTAGTGTGTCACTCATGTGGTTGTTTTGTGGCCTGCCCTGGTCGTGCCACCCCCACCCCACCCCACTTTCCCCCCTCCCTTAGTTATTCTGACCTTCTGCGGCGTCTGCGTCGTAACCTGTAGAGGAGGTGTACTGCTATGAGGGCAGGGATGACTCGTAGGTTCGGGTCCATGTCTGTCCGTCGCGTACTGGTACTCCTTGCTCGCGTCGTCCTGTCGCGTACGGGTCCTCCGTGATCGCGTCGTCCTGTCGCGTACGGGTCCTCCTTGGTGGCGTCGTCCTGTGTGTCCGTCACGTACTGGTCCTCCTTGTTCGCGTCGCCGTCTGTCCGTCGCGTACTGGTGGTCCTTGTTCGCGTCGTCCTGATTTCCCGGCAGTTTTTGGCTGCCGCAAAATATTCACCGTGCGGGGTGACGTCGGTGCGAATCGTGATTCCTGGGTCGTGAATGGCTGGCTGCGTGCGTCCCGACGTCAGGTCGGCGCTTTCCCGGTTCGCATTGGTAGGTGTTTTTTGTTCGGTCGGTCTTTTTTACGATTCGTACGGTAATGGTGTACCCGTGCGAATCGTAATTCCATGTTTGTATATTTTGACGACCGGGTACGCGTCGGACGGAGAATATGCTCCGTCCGACGGTTCGTACCCGGTTTTTACCGGATTGTGATCGGCACCTAGGTATATTGTAATTACAATTTATTCGATTTGAGTCTTCATGAGAATAATATAGTTAACTTACTTTTGATAGTTTTAAATATTTCCTCTATGTTGATTTTCTTATATCTGCAGTTGCAATCCAGTAGATTTTCCTCTTCATTCAAGTTCGTTTTTTTGGTTCTGGACTGTGAATGAAGTTGAACTTCTTTTTATAGTGCTTTGCATGTTGTAATATGTGTTTTATTGGTTAGTTTGAATTCGGAGTGTTTTTATTGGTTAGTTCGAATTATTATTTTTTTTTTCTGGTAGTTAGTTTCCTAATAAGGAAAACGCTAATTAGTGGTTTTGTGGTGTATTATTCTATATGTATTTTTCTAAACATTATATTATGTATTGGATGCATGAATTGATAAAGTATAATTTAATAATATAGTTGTTTAATGTAGGAAGGTTGTTAATAATGTTTTAGTAAAGAGTTAATTATTTAAATCCAATTTTTAAATGTAGTAAATATATAATTGTTTAATAATAATTTTGTGTAGAGTTAAAAGACATTATTTGGTGTTTATGTTGTTTGATTTTAGTTTTTAATTAAATGTTATATAGTCGATATTAGTAAAATGGAGATATTTTAGTGGTCAATATTTTAGTTTACGATATTTTGTTATGAAGTATATGTATGTTACTGAGCATCGATATTTTAGGATTTCGATATTTGTGTTGCCGATATTTTGTGTACCTATATTTCTGTAGTTCGAAATTGTGTGTTCGATATTTTTGTAATGTTTTAAATAAGTATATGATGTCGATAATAATGTGATCGATTATTTTGTATCGATATATTTGTAGGTCGATTTTTAGTCTTTCGATATTGTGTCAGTGATTCCTTCTTTACCACGACATGAAGGATCTCCACCCGGTGCATCCATCTTTCCAAAAAATGGAGAGAAGAAACTATGTGCAAAATTGAGCATGTATATAAAAATACATAAATATATATGAACAGATAAAAGGTAATAAAACCAGTTAATAATATCTGTAAATCAAAATAAATATAATATATAAATATATGCACATTATAATTTTTCAGCTTGTAAATATAAAAGGTTCCCTGAAAGATTGCATATGCCGGGTAAAAACACTCCATAAACACCGTATATAAGATAAGGGTGGGCGTAGTTCGCGAAGTAGCACTTCGCGAAGCTACGCAAAGTGAAGTTCGCACTACGCGAGCTACGCGTAGCACTTCGCGAACTGCGAAGTAACATGTTCGCACTGTGCAAGATGTTGTTTTCAATGATTGCACAGTGCGGACAAGCAACCGGCACTGTGCAATCATTGAAAATGGCATCTTGCACAGTGCGAGCTGTAGTTTTCTGCTGCTCGAGTAGATTTTTACTCGAGCTGCAGCTTTCTCAACGCGAACTGGTAGTTTCTCATCGCGAGCGGTCGCGAGCATACGCGACCCCTCGCAATGAGAAACCTGACCTTCTCGCGTTGGGAATCTCGCCGGGAGGTTTATTTTCCATGCTCGCGATCGCGAACAAGGAAAAAGTCTCGCCAGGATGTCATTTTGCTTGCTCGCGGTCGCCAATTTGACGTTGAGGACCGCGAGCAAGCAAAAAATGACCGCAGCACTACGCAACACTACGCTACGCGTGTTCGCACTGTGCTACGTGCAGTTCGCGTAGCGCGAAGTAGCGCGAACTTCGCAAACTACGCGAGCGTAGCGTAGTGCTTCGCCCAGGCCTAATATAAGAAAGATTCAAAGGATAAAAGATACTGTATGTTAAAATTATCATGTATAAAAAATACCACATATAAAAGGCCTTCATGTATTGAATCCTACAGGTCTGTGTCGATCAAACTAAGCAAGTGTGCAGATCTTCAGTGGCATTGAGCCGCCCAGGATGTTTAGAGTCTAACTGCAGTATGTACAGAGTTTCCAGATTTCTTAATTTATTTTCTCGGTCACCTCCTCTTCTGCTTGGGGGAACTGCGTCAATTACATAATATTTCAGGTTGAAATTATTAGATTAATGATATTCCCTGAAGTGACGCGCCACTGGATAGGTGTTATCCTGGTTGGTAATAGCTCTCAAATGTTGCAGGATTCGCTTATGCACTGGCAGTTTCGTGCTGCCTATGTACTGCAGGCCACAAGGGCATAACAGTACATAGACAGCAAATTCTGTCTTACATGTTAATAGTTTAGATATCTTGCAGACCTGATCACTAAATGGTGTATTGTATGTGTTGGTATTAATACCATGGACACCCGCCTTGCAAGTTTTGCATCTGTTAGTTTGTATCCAGCTGCTATTGTCAATTACCTCTGGGCATGTTTTTACCAGTATGTCCTTCATAGACGGTTCTTTACTGTAGGTGATGGACACCCTCTGCGGAAGCAGGGGTCCGATCACCGGATCGCTTCGTACTAGATGCCAATTTTGCTGGATAATTTTGTTGAGTGACTTGTGTTGCTTGCTATACTTTATAATTAATCTGAATTCATAACTGCTGTGATCTGGCATCTCCCTGTTTCTGTTAATGTGGCTAATGCCACTCTGACTGGTAATGTTCTGACTCTTTTCCTGCAACGCTTCCTCTCTACTCCAGTCCATTGATTTAATAATGGTCTTTTCTATTACCTCAGTTGGGTAGCCCCGTTGTTTGAATCGTGCTTTGCTTTCCAATTATGCTACCCTTAAATCCTCGTATGCTATCCTTAAATCCTCGTTGTTACTCCATATGCGTCTGAGACGTAGTATTTCCCCGTAGGCAATGCTATTGATGAGGTGTTTAGGGTGCGAGCTACTCGCATGGAGCGTGGAGTTGCCCGCTGTCTTTTTTCTAAAAAGGCGGGTTTCAATTTTGTTGTTGTGAATATATACCTGAGTGTCTAAAAATTCGATGCTTGTCTGACTGATTGTTGCAGTGAAGTGCAAATTAATGTTGTTGGCATTGATATTTTCAATACATTTGTTGGCTTCTTCCAATGTCCCCTGCCACACCACAAACAAGTCGTCCATATATCTTAACCATATTTTGACATTGTTTTTCATGCATTGACAGTATTTTTCTATGAGGACCAGCTTCTCCCACCTGCCCATGTGTAAACAGGCATAACTGGGAGAGAAACTGGCCCCCATGGCTACACCTCTGGTCTGCTGATATAATTGACTGTTGAACATAAAGATGTTGTTAAACAAACAAAATCTAATCATTTCGATCAGCATATTGTTGTGCTCTTGATATTGTATAGGTCTTTGAGACAAATAATATTCAATTGCTGCAAGGCCATCAGTGTGTTCAATGCTGGTGTATAATGCGGTGACATCCAACACAATAAGATAAAAATCATCCTGCCAAACAAAATTTGAAATTTTTCTCAAAACGTCACTAGTGTCTTTCACATAAGATGGTAACTCCTGTACAAAACCTTGCAAATAGTAGTCAATGTATTTTGTGGCATGCTCAACTAACCCATCCCTGGCACTGATTATGGGTCGTCCTGGAGGATCAGTGGAGTTTTTGTGGATTTTAGGGATGAAATAAATAGTGGGAGTTGTTGGATTTTCATTTTTTTAATATTTGTATTCATCTGTACTTATTAGTTGAGCATTTTTCCATCTAGTAAGTTTGACGTAGAATTCTTTGTACGTTGCTTTCAAATTAGCCGTGTTAGTACGTGTATAGCAAGTGCGGTCATTCAACTGATGATATGCTTCTTTATTGTATTGAGTTAGTGGCCAAATCACAATGTTGCCACCCTTATCGCTGTTGCGGATCACAATGTCTTTATTATTCTGTAGTTTAGATATTGAATTCCTGTATTGTTGATTAGTTTTGTTGTATTTCTTGCATTTTACTTGTACCATTTTGTGCAGATTTTTGATTTGTGTAGTTACTGCCTCATGAAAAATATCAATGGAATCTCGCACAGCGATGGGGTTAAATGAGGATTTGGGTTTGAAAGGACTCGGTTGACTTAGGATATTGCTCTCTTGTGGTACAGTCCGACCAGAACTTGCTTGATTTTGACTTGATACTGCATTGTTTTCTTTATATAGATCGCGCATAATTTGTAACAAAGGTTCATCAAATAGTTTTTTTTTTGTTTTTTTTTTAAATAGTTATGATGATAAATCTATAACCTCCGTAGATGTTGCTATTGGTTCTGGGATTTGTACTGTTTGCGTCTATGTATATATATATCTATATATTTTTCAAAGACAGAAAACGCGGCTCTCCTCTTGATGGCAAATGTTGTTTTATTCAAATCGTGACTTCCTACGCGTTTCGAACCGAAGTTCCTGATCACGGTAGAGTGTTGTCAGGAACTTCGGTTCGAAACGCGTAGAAGGAAGTCACGATTTGAATAAAACAACATTTGCCATCAAGAGGAGTGCCGCGTTTTCTGTCTTTGGAAAATTAATTTTGCGAGACCCTGTCCTGGTCTCGAGGCGGGCACCAGCTGATTAAAGTAGTGCTCCCACTGTCAAATGGACGTTTTTGAGGAAGGAAATATATATATTTATTTATATATAAAATAGGTCCTAGCTACAACTAGATAATAAATATATATATATATATATATATATATATATATATATATATATATATATATGTTACCATGAGTTATCCAAGACGAAGGAGCACTCCACTGCAGGCCACTTATTGAAAGTTTTATTTGAATGCAGGAGCAAGACTGGTTAAAGTTGTGCCAGACATAGCAAATGCCTAACGCGTTTCGAGTCTCCTGACTCTTGATCACAGGCTTGTAGCGGCATCACGGAGCAAAGAGCAGTTCACGGCAGTTATATCCCTTCAGTGGGATCTCGCAGGTGAGTTGACTTCCACGCCGTGCACCATGGGATCTGTAGTGCTGCTCATATTACATTGAGACCCTCCAGTGGGTTTGTTCCGCTTTGCCAAATTAAATATGCAATTATAACCCATCAGTGGGCTGCTGACACCAAAAACCAGTACCATGAGCAGGTCCGCTGTGACCGCTAACGGGGCTGCGAACAGTTCTGTGCCCCAGCGGCTCCATTATTAACATTTCAATGGCGGTGCGTCTTTCACGGCGGGACAGCCGTAATAATGTTACCATGAGTTATCCAAGACGAAAGAGCACTCCACTGCAGGCCACTTATTGAAAGTTTTATTTGAATGCAGGAGCAAGACTGGTTAAAGTTGTGCCAGACATAGCAAATGCCTAACGCGTTTCGAGTCTCCTGACTCTTGATCACAGGCTTGTAGCGGCATCACGGAGCAAAGAGCAGTTCACGGCAGTTATATCCCTTCAGTGGGATCTCGCAGGTGAGTTGACTTCCACGCCGTGCACCATGGGATCTGTAGTGCTGCTCATATTACATTGAGACCCTCCAGTGGGTTTGTTCCGCTTTGCCAAATTAAATATGCAATTATAACCCATCAGTGGGCTGCTGACACCAAAAACCAGTACCATGAGCAGGTCCGCTGTGACCGCTAACGGGGCTGCGAACAGTTCTGTGCCCCAGCGGCTCCATTATTAACATTTCAATGGCGGTGCGTCTTTCACGGCGGGACAGCCGTAATAATGTTACCATGAGTTATCCAAGACGAAAGAGCACTCCACTGCAGGCCACTTATTGAAAGTTTTATTTGAATGCAGGAGCAAGACTGGTTAAAGTTGTGCCAGACATAGCAAATGCCTAACGCGTTTCGAGTCTCCTGACTCTTGATCACAGGCTTGTAGCGGCATCACGGAGCAAAGAGCAGTTCACGGCAGTTATATCCCTTCAGTGGGATCTCGCAGGTGAGTTGACTTCCACGCCGTGCACCATGGGATCTGTAGTGCTGCTCATATTACATTGAGACCCTCCAGTGGGTTTGTTCCGCTTTGCCAAATTAAATATGCAATTATAACCCATCAGTGGGCTGCTGACACCAAAAACCAGTACCATGAGCAGGTCCGCTGTGACCGCTAACGGGGCTGCGAACAGTTCTGTGCCCCAGCGGCTCCATTATTAACATTTCAATGGCGGTGCGTCTTTCACGGCGGGACAGCCGTAATAATGTTACCATGAGTTATCCAAGACGAAAGAGCACTCCACTGCAGGCCACTTATTGAAAGTTTTATTTGAATGCAGGAGCAAGACTGGTTAAAGTTGTGCCAGACATAGCAAATGCCTAACGCGTTTCGAGTCTCCTGACTCTTGATCACAGGCTTGTAGCGGCATCACGGAGCAAAGAGCAGTTCACGGCAGTTATATCCCTTCAGTGGGATCTCGCAGGTGAGTTGACTTCCACGCCGTGCACCATGGGATCTGTAGTGCTGCTCATATTACATTGAGACCCTCCAGTGGGTTTGTTCCGCTTTGCCAAATTAAATATGCAATTATAACCCATCAGTGGGCTGCTGACACCAAAAACCAGTACCATGAGCAGGTCCGCTGTGACCGCTAACGGGGCTGCGAACAGTTCTGTGCCCCAGCGGCTCCATTATTAACATTTCAATGGCGGTGCGTCTTTCACGGCGGGACAGCCGTAATAATGTTACCATGAGTTATCCAAGACGAAAGAGCACTCCACTGCAGGCCACTTATTGAAAGTTTTATTTGAATGCAGGAGCAAGACTGGTTAAAGTTGTGCCAGACATAGCAAATGCCTAACGCGTTTCGAGTCTCCTGACTCTTGATCACAGGCTTGTAGCGGCATCACGGAGCAAAGAGCAGTTCATGGCAGTTATATCCCTTCAGTGGGATCTCGCAGGTGAGTTGACTTCCACGCCGTGCACCATGGGATCTGTAGTGCTGCTCATATTACATTGAGACCCTCCAGTGGGTTTGTTCCGCTTTGCCAAATTAAATATGCAATTATAACCCATCAGTGGGCTGCTGACACCAAAAACCAGTACCATGAGCAGGTCCGCTGTGACCGCTAACGGGGCTGCGAACAGTTCTGTGCCCCAGCGGCTCCATTATTAACATTTCAATGGCGGTGCGTCTTTCACGGCGGGACAGCCGTAATAATGTTACCATGAGTTATCCAAGACGAAAGAGCACTCCACTGCAGGCCACTTATTGAAAGTTTTATTTGAATGCAGGAGCAAGACTGGTTAAAGTTGTGCCAGACATAGCAAATGCCTAACGCGTTTCGAGTCTCCTGACTCTTGATCACAGGCTTGTAGCGGCATCACGGAGCAAAGAGCAGTTCACGGCAGTTATATCCCTTCAGTGGGATCTCGCAGGTGAGTTGACTTCCACGCCGTGCCCCATGGGATCTGTAGTGCTGCTCATATTACATTGAGACCCTCCAGTGGGTTTGTTCCGCTTTGCCAAATTAAATATGCAATTATAACCCATCAGTGGGCTGCTGACACCAAAAACCAGTACCATGAGCAGGTCCGCTGTGACCGCTAACGGGGCTGCGAACAGTTCTGTGCCCCAGCGGCTCCATTATTAACATTTCAATGGCGGTGCGTCTTTCACGGCGGGACAGCCGTAATAATTAATTTGGCAAAGCGGAACAAACCCACTGGAGGGTCTCAATGTAATATGAGCAGCACTACAGATCCCATGGTGCACGGCGTGGAAGTCAACTCACCTGCGAGATCCCACTGAAGGGATATAACTGCCGTGAACTGCTCTTTGCTCCGTGATGCCGCTACAAGCCTGTGATCAAGAGTCAGGAGACTCGAAACGCGTTAGGCATTTGCTATGTCTGGCACAACTTTAACCAGTCTTGCTCCTGCATTCAAATAAAACTTTCAATAAGTGGCCTGCAGTGGAGTGCTCTTTCGTCTTGGATAACTCATGGTAACATTATTACGGCTGTCCCGCCGTGAAAGACGCACCGCCATTGAAATGTTAATAATGGAGCCGCTGGGGCACAGAACTGTTCGCAGCCCCGTTAGCGGTCACAGCGGACCTGCTCATGGTACTGGTTTTTGGTGTCAGCAGCCCACTGATGGGTTATAATTGCATATTTAATTTGGCAAAGCGGAACAAACCCACTGGAGGGTCTCAATGTAATATGAGCAGCACTACAGATCCCATGGTGCACGGCGTGGAACTCAACTCACCTGCGAGATCCCACTGAAGGGATATAACTGCCGTGAACTGCTCTTTGCTCCGTGATGCCGCTACAAGCCTGTGATCAAGAGTCAGGAGACTCGAAACGCGTTAGGCATTTGCTATGTCTGGCACAACTTTAACCAGTCTTGCTCCTGCATTCAAATAAAACTTTCAATAAGTGGCCTGCAGTGGAGTGCTCTTTCGTCTTGGATAACTCATGGTAACATTATTACGGCTGTCCCGCCGTGAAAGACGCACCGCCATTGAAATGTTAATAATGGAGCCGCTGGGGCACAGAACTGTTCGCAGCCCCGTTAGCGGTCACAGCGGACCTGCTCATGGTACTGGTTTTTGGTGTCAGCAGCCCACTGATGGGTTATAATTGCATATTTAATTTGGCAAAGCGGAACAAACCCACTGGAGGGTCTCAATGTAATATGAGCAGCACTACAGATCCCATGGTGCACGGCGTGGAACTCAACTCACCTGCGAGATCCCACTGAAGGGATATAACTGCCGTGAACTGCTCTTTGCTCCGTGATGCCGCTACAAGCCTGTGATCAAGAGTCAGGAGACTCGAAACGCGTTAGGCATTTGCTATGTCTGGCACAACTTTAACCAGTCTTGCTCCTGCATTCAAATAAAACTTTCAATAAGTGGCCTGCAGTGGAGTGCTCTTTCGTCTTGGATAACTCATGGTAACATTATTACGGCTGTCCCGCCGTGAAAGACGCACCGCCATTGAAATGTTAATAATGGAGCCGCTGGGGCACAGAACTGTTCGCAGCCCCGTTAGCGGTCACAGCGGACCTGCTCATGGTACTGGTTTTTGGTGTCAGCAGCCCACTGATGGGTTATAATTGCATATTTAATTTGGCAAAGCGGAACAAACCCACTGGAGGGTCTCAATGTAATATGAGCAGCACTACAGATCCCATGGTGCACGGCGTGGAACTCAACTCACCTGCGAGATCCCACTGAAGGGATATAACTGCCGTGAACTGCTCTTTGCTCCGTGATGCCGCTACAAGCCTGTGATCAAGAGTCAGGAGACTCGAAACGCGTTAGGCATTTGCTATGTCTGGCACAACTTTAACCAGTCTTGCTCCTGCATTCAAATAAAACTTTCAATAAGTGGCCTGCAGTGGAGTGCTCTTTCGTCTTGGATAACTCATGGTAACATTATTACGGCTGTCCCGCCGTGAAAGACGCACCGCCATTGAAATGTTAATAATGGAGCCGCTGGGGCACAGAACTGTTCGCAGCCCCGTTAGCGGTCACAGCGGACCTGCTCATGGTACTGGTTTTTGGTGTCAGCAGCCCACTGATGGGTTATAATTGCATATTTAATTTGGCAAAGCGGAACAAACCCACTGGAGGGTCTCAATGTAATATGAGCAGCACTACAGATCCCATGGTGCACGGCGTGGAAGTCAACTCACCTGCGAGATCCCACTGAAGGGATATAACTGCCGTGAACTGCTCTTTGCTCCGTGATGCCGCTACAAGCCTGTGATCAAGAGTCAGGAGACTCGAAACGCGTTAGGCATTTGCTATGTCTGGCACAACTTTAACCAGTCTTGCTCCTGCATTCAAATAAAACTTTCAATAAGTGGCCTGCAGTGGAGTGCTCTTTCGTCTTGGATAACTCATGGTAACATTATTACGGCTGTCCCGCCGTGAAAGACGCACCGCCATTGAAATGTTAATAATGGAGCCGCTGGGGCACAGAACTGTTCGCAGCCCCGTTAGCGGTCACAGCGGACCTGCTCATGGTACTGGTTTTTGGTGTCAGCAGCCCACTGATGGGTTATAATTGCATATTTAATTTGGCAAAGCGGAACAAACCCACTGGAGGGTCTCAATGTAATATGAGCAGCACTACAGATCCCATGGTGCACGGCGTGGAAGTCAACTCACCTGCGAGATCCCACTGAAGGGATATAACTGCCGTGAACTGCTCTTTGCTCCGTGATGCCGCTACAAGCCTGTGATCAAGAGTCAGGAGACTCGAAACGCGTTAGGCATTTGCTATGTCTGGCACAACTTTAACCAGTCTTGCTCCTGCATTCAAATAAAACTTTCAATAAGTGGCCTGCAGTGGAGTGCTCTTTCGTCTTGGATAACTCATGGTAACATTATTACGGCTGTCCCGCCGTGAAAGACGCACCGCCATTGAAATGTTAATAATGGAGCCGCTGGGGCACAGAACTGTTCGCAGCCCCGTTAGCGGTCACAGCGGACCTGCTCATGGTACTGGTTTTTGGTGTCAGCAGCCCACTGATGGGTTATAATTGCATATTTAATTTGGCAAAGCGGAACAAACCCACTGGAGGGTCTCAATGTAATATGAGCAGCACTACAGATCCCATGGTGCACGGCGTGGAACTCAACTCACCTGCGAGATCCCACTGAAGGGATATAACTGCCGTGAACTGCTCTTTGCTCCGTGATGCCGCTACAAGCCTGTGATCAAGAGTCAGGAGACTCGAAACGCGTTAGGCATTTGCTATGTCTGGCACAACTTTAACCAGTCTTGCTCCTGCATTCAAATAAAACTTTCAATAAGTGGCCTGCAGTGGAGTGCTCTTTCGTCTTGGATAACTCATGGTAACATTATTACGGCTGTCCCGCCGTGAAAGACGCACCGCCATTGAAATGTTAATAATGGAGCCGCTGGGGCACAGAACTGTTCGCAGCCCCGTTAGCGGTCACAGCGGACCTGCTCATGGTACTGGTTTTTGGTGTCAGCAGCCCACTGATGGGTTATAATTGCATATTTAATTTGGCAAAGCGGAACAAACCCACTGGAGGGTCTCAATGTAATATGAGCAGCACTACAGATCCCATGGTGCACGGCGTGGAACTCAACTCACCTGCGAGATCCCACTGAAGGGATATAACTGCCGTGAACTGCTCTTTGCTCCGTGATGCCGCTACAAGCCTGTGATCAAGAGTCAGGAGACTCGAAACGCGTTAGGCATTTGCTATGTCTGGCACAACTTTAACCAGTCTTGCTCCTGCATTCAAATAAAACTTTCAATAAGTGGCCTGCAGTGGAGTGCTCTTTCGTCTTGGATAACTCATGGTAACATATATATATATATATATATTATCTACTGGCAGTCGCCAGTAGATAGTTATAGTTAGGACCCTGTTTCCATAGGAAATCCGCAACATTCTATTTGGAATAACTTTGGCGCCGGTTGACGAATCCTCGCGAAATTTTCAAAATAGGTGGGGCGCTCCGCTCCTACCCTGAAAGTCTCGGGGGGATTCGTCAAGCGGGGGCTGAGAAAATATAGGGACCTTTAGTCCAAGGTACAGCCCGAACGGCTGAACAGAATTACTTGAAATTTGGCAGAGAGGTAGTCCTCAGCTCAGGGAAGTGCCTTTTGCAGGTCTGGTGTCAATCTGTTCAGTAGTTCCTGAGAAAATCAAAAGTAAAATCATATATATATGTGGGCGGAGCCTAACCACACATCTCATCCTGAGATCTGATTGGCTGTCAGCACTTCATCCAAGAAGTGTTGGCAGCCATCTTGGGACCAATATACATGATAGCACCTCATTAAAAAGCATTGCAGTTAATAGAAGGTTTTAACACTTTAGTTACATTATAAATCATTTGTTGATGGTACCATACTCATTTTAGGAATTGTGGTATGTTCTAAGGTGATTTCACCATGTGAAAAAGCCTTCTGCTGGGATATCATGATTGAGAGAAAAATATTTTCTCATGCTTTTCCCACAGAGGTTTGGAAGGTGATCTATAAGCTAAACTGAGAGCTTATTTTCTGTAAATTCACATTATCTTTCTCAGTCATGTGAGAATGAAGTCTGACATTCTCAGTAAAACATGTACATCCAACAAGGGCAGAGACTGTCAGTTGATTCCTTTGTGTTCTACTGCAGCTTCCCAGAGTGTTCCAAAGAACAACTAGAGCGCTAACGGTCCTACTTATGATAAACGAATGGCACACCTGAAGCCATCTTGCTTGGATTAAAGTGGTAACTCTTAAAACATTTAATTTAGATAGGAACAAAATGAGGGGGTTCATTTTTCCATAAAAAGTATGATTAGTGCTGCAGAAAGAAAAATTAGGGCACATTTTGAGTGACTTCTCAAATCCTCTTCTATTTCATTAAAAAATTCTGACATGCAGACTGAAACATACACTTTCAATACCAGCAGCAGTTTTCCCTGGTGAGCAGTAGCTTTACTACAGTGATCTAATGAGCAAAAAGAGTGCTAACATTCTGAATTTATGGCAAATGTGTGACACATCTGAATGCCTTCTGGATGGAATCAAAGTAAAAAACTGAAAGTATTTCCTACTGAGGAGACTGCAGTAAATGAGGAAATTAGGAAACTTCATAACAAATAAGTCTCCCAAGATGGCCACCAGAGACAAAAGAGCCCAAATGTAGCCCAAATATCACCCAGATGTAGCCCAAGTATAGCCCAATGACAGAATGTCCCAGAATGTTCTTAAAAACAACTAGAGCGCTTACTGTCTTCATTATGACAAAAGTATGGCACACCTGAAGCCATCTTGATTGGAATAAACTGGTAACACTTAAAACATTTAATTTGAAAAGGAACACAATGAGGGGGTTCATTTTGCCATAGAAATTATGATTAATGCTGAAGAAAGAAAATGAGGGCACATTTTGAGTGACTTCTCAAATCCTCTTCTATTTCATAAAAAAATTCTGACATGCAGACTGAAACATGCACTTTTAATACCAGGAGCAGACTTCCATGGTGAACAGTAGTTTTACTACAGTGATCTAATGAGCAACTAGAGTGCTAACTTTCAGAATTTATGGCAAATGTGTGACATATCTGAATACCTTCATGATGGAAAAAAGTAAAAAACTGAAAGCATTTCCTACTGAGGAGACTGCAGTACATGAGGAAATTAGGAAACTTCATAGCAAATAAATCTCCCAAGATGGCCACTGGAGACAAAAGAGCCCAAATGTAGCCCAAAATCACCCAGATGTAGCCCAAATATAGCCCAATGACAGAAGTGTGCAAAACACTTATTATTTTGTGTTTTTGCAGTGTTATATAGTGCAGACTTGTCAGGTATTGGAGTGCTGTACATGAGCATTGGTTACATCACACAAGAACAAATTCATTTTGGTTGTAGACATGGGGAGACTAAGTGATTTGACCAGAATCACAGAATGTCGAGCTGAAGCAGAAACTCCAACCTGGTTCCCCAGTTGCAAAGTCTGCAGTTCTGGAAGTAACACCACATCCTCTCCCCTAAGTGCAACATTTAATCAAGTGGTCAACTGGATAAAAAAACATAAAGATTACAAATAATTTAAAAGTGCTTTGTCGCTATTTGAAAACTCAGAAAATATGTCCTTATTTTAGTCTTTTAGAGCACTAACCATAATTTTGATGCCAATAAGACCCTCTCATATATGTAATTTCTAAAGGAAATGCTCTAGGTATTACAGTTTTGATTACATCAAGATGACGTCAGGCGTTCCACACTTTTGTAATGAATATAGAATGTTAGCAATCTAGTTGTTCATTAGGATACTGTTGAGAGGCAGAGGCCAGGGGCACGGACTCTGAAAATTGAAGGCAGGTAGGAGGGTGCAAAGGAAACAATTTAACCACACTGAGCAGGCAGGAAGGGCCGTGGCAGCACAACTGACTATGGAGGGCAGTGGAAAGGGGGGCAGGGGCAACAAACCAACAATACAGGACTTGCAAGAGAGGCTGTGGCAATGTAATAGACCATTGTGGGCAGAAGGAAGAGGCAATGGTAGAACAACCATACATGCCAACAGACCCGATTCAGCCAGGAAACGTCCAATGTTTTTAAGCTCAAATGGGCATTATTTGATCTGTCTCCTGTCTACAATCTCCTCTTTTTCAATGTAACTCAAAGGGGAAAATCAATACCCCAGTTTTTTTTCAAAATCTCCCTCTTACCAAGCTCAAAATGTTCACAAATATGGTACATTGGATCATGGAAGGAAATGGGGTAGGGACATGGACTTGGATAACAGAGGACAGGAGGGACATGGAGAGGTGCACCAATCAAACTGACCCTGCAGGGCAGGCAGCAGGGTTTGCAGCAGCACAATACACCACACAGGGCATGCGGGATGGGAGTGCAGCACAACAATCCATAGAAAGCAAGAGGGAGGGGACAGGACCATGCACATGGACAACAGAGAACAGAGGGGCAAGAGGCAATGGTAGCTAGCTGACCATAATGGACAGACAGGAGAGAAAGCTGCAGCATAACAGACCATAAAGGGCAGGAGGGACGGATCAGAGGCATTACAATGGAACAGACAAGCCAGGAGGGAGTAGGGGTCTGCACATGTAAACAGAGGGCTGGGGGCAAGGGGGCAGGGCAGGAGCAGCAAGATAGCCATGGAGGTCAGGCAGGATGGGCACTAGAAGAAAGACACACCATGAAGAGCAACAGTGAGACTGTGATGGCATACACACAGACCATGGAGGGAAGGTGGGAGGGCGTCAGGGGCAGCTAACTGACCACACAGGGAAGGTGGGAGGGGCCATGGCAGCACAGACGACCATGCATGGCAAGTGGGAGGGTTAGTGGCAGCACAATGGCTATGATGGGCAAGAAGGAGGGTGCAGGGGCATGCACAAAGGACGATGGAGGATAGAAGGGAGGGTCAGGACCTGTGCACAGACAAGAAAGTTCAGGGGAAGGGGCCTCACAACAGACCGCACAGGGCAGGCAGGAGGAGCAGTTGCAGCACAACAGACCAGGGAGGGCAGAAAGGTGTGGCAGTACAATGGACCATGTAGGACAGGAGGAAGAGGATAGGGGCATGGCATGTGGACAGGCAGGGTGGAGGTGGCAGGAACAGGTTATAGTCATCTGACAATGCTAGGCAGGTGGGAGGGGAGTGGCAGCTCAACAGAACACTCTGAGTAGATAGGAGTGGCAGGTCCATGGAACATGGTGGGCAAAAAGGATGGAGCAGGGACATGCACAAAGACATCGGAGGGCAGGGGGAAGGAGAATAGGGGCAGCAAGCTAAGCACAGAGTTTAAGCAGGAGGTCAATGATGGGGCATAGAATTGGGCAATGGAGGGCAGGAGGAGTGGACTGGTACATCATACTAAATTGAGGGCAGTGGCAGCACATCAGACCATGCATGGCAGGAGGGAGGAGGCTAGTCCATGGATTCACCCAACAGAGGATAGGGAGGAGGGGGATGGGGCAGCAAGCTAACTGTTCAGAGAAGGCGGGTATTAGGAACTTTATTGTTTTTAAAACGTGTGTCTGTGCGAACTACTGAAAATATGAACAAGTATGCAGCATAATCTCACTTTTATTCAGGAAGAAGAGGACGTTTGTGACTGTGACTCCGGGCTCACTTGGCAGAAACACCCCCTGACCCTCCACCCCCTATCGCAAAATGTAATGCCCGTGAAAAGGGTAGGTGAACACAGTGTTATATAGAACATAGTCCTGAGAGCACGATTGAAAATGAAAACTAGATATAGTGTATGGTATAAACTATGCACCAAAAAGTGTGATATAAGATGAACCAGGCGTGAAATATAATATGCAATACATTGTGCGCAATGACAGATTCATTGGAGAGCGCGAGATAGCACAGGCACTAGCGCGTGCTATGCGATATGCGCCTTGGAGTGTAATATGCACAGGGCAGTGTTGTGTAACCTAACTAGTCTCTAAAGATGTAATATAAAATATGTGCTGGGGAGTGTAACGTTGCATATGCACTGTGACAAAGATATGGATCCCAGATTGTAATATGTATGGCATAGCACTGTGCGTTATAACATAGGCATCGAGGAAGGCACGTTAGATGGGGCAATATAACCCGTGCGAAGACAAGTGTGGCATGACATATTCACGGGGTGGTGTTACAGTGCACATGGGCTAGAGAGTGTCATAGCATATGCACTAGCTTGTGGAATACAACACAGAGGTGTGTGGCACTCGGCAGGCAATGGTGGGTGTAACACAGCATTGGGCTCTGCCAGGAGCGCGCTGTGACTCTCAAGTGATGTTCGTCCCCTTTCCAGAGAGTAAAATAAAAAGTATTACACATCCGGCAGTGGATGTGTGTTTTATTAACCGTGAGGGGGGTTTCTTGCATAGTTTTGGTCGAATCCCCTTTGAATGGCTTGGTGTGCATGTGTATTAAATGTGCCCGTCAATAGCTACCCATGTTTGTATAAATAAACGACAAGGGTGTCTACCGGGATTAGGCACGGTAGGGCATCAGACATGTCAGAGCTTCACTAGTGGTGTAAATACATTCCACGTGGATTCATTGTATGCATAGTCGCCTTTTAATGAATATCACGCAAATCGTCATGGTGATAGGTACGTACGGTTTGTCCAGCATGTCCTAGGTGTGTCTATAAATATATATTTTTTTAAAATAATAAAAAACAGTGGCCGGCCCTGGGGATTGGGGTCAAAAAAATATAATTAGGAGACAGGCCCTGGGGGATGGGGTCATCAGGGCCAATAAATTAGAATATGAAGGGGAACCACACAGCCCCCCTTCTTAAAAAATTAAAATAAATAAAAGACTGGCATCGTGCCGGAGGCCACGCCCCCTCCTTGCAGCACTCTGCAAACGCGCCCCCTGGCGAGTTGTAAGTTGGGGAATTAATTCCTCTTCAATACTGAGGGTCCCTGAGGGCCAACTAGCCCAACAGGCATCTCCAGTATGCGCCAGGGAGCTGCGCTGCAGACATGTGTTCTGAGGCCAAGCCCCTTTTTACACCTCTCTGCAACGCAGCTCTGTAGCGCTTACTGGAGGTACCTAGTGGTCTAGTTTGACCCTAGGGACCCTTAGGATTCAAGGGGACTTAATCTCTCAACTTAGAACAGCCACAGGGCGCGTTTACACAGTGGTGAAGGGAGGGGACGGGGCCTGAGGTGACGTGTGCAAACACGCACTATGGCACGTTTTAAATTGGGGATATAATTTCCCTTCAATACTGAGGGCCCCTGGGGGCTAACTAGCCCACCAAGTGCTCCCAGTAAGCGCCACTGAGCTGCATTGCAGAGAGGTGGTCCAGGCCGTGCCACTTTTTACACCTCTCTGCAACGCAGCTCTGTGGCACTTACTGGAGGTACCTAGTGGGCTAGTTGGACCCTAGGGACCCTCAGGATTCAAATGAACTTAATCTCCCAACTAAAAACGGACACAGGGCGTGTTTACACAGTGGTGAAGGGAGGGGACGGGGCCTGAGGTAACGTGTGCAAAAATGCCCTGTGGCCTGTTTTAAGAGGTAGTTTTAACCCCCCTGCCCTATTATATACTAGGGGCTTACAAAGGAGGTCATGCTAATCACAGGGGGACCCCAACGTATAATGTTCCCTAGTGTATGTAGGTGTTTTCACTGTATTCTAAGTGTCTTTTAACATAGCACTGGCTCTAGGACTGGTTAGTCAGACTCAGTTACCACCAGTATCCGTCTGAAAAAGTTGAGGGTACAGGATGATTTTGCAACAAGGATTCTTTCTGCTCTTCTTTTTGTTCTTTCTGCACGTTATCCTTCTTCCTGCACTTTTCTTCGTCTTCGAGGACTTCTGTTGCTTCTTTCTGCACTTCTTTTTTTTCTTTCTGTGCATTTTTTCTTCTTTCTTCACATGTCCTATCTCTGTAGGCATAGTTAGAAATTAACATTTAAAAAACCTTTGAAATTCACAGAAAAAACCATAGGTTTCAGGCACGTTATAGTTAGGAATTAGCATTTAAAAAACCTCAGAAATTCACTGAAAAAACCATAAGTTTCAGGGGTGTTATAGTTAGCTGGACTTTTCACTTGTACAAAACCATTGAAATTCCCCCGTTATAGTTAGTTCAGCTAACTATAACTCGCGCGCCCGCAATGCACTGCTGATGACATCACATATTACATCACTCATGACATGGTCAGTGACATCACTCATGACATCACTGATGACATCTCAAATGACATCACTGATGATATCACTGATGACATCATCCTTGTGATAGAGTGGCAGACCTCCTCTCACCCTAATATAACCTTTGATACACACATTCAAAAATAGAGACTAACATTTTCAAAACAATGGACATACCAATACCAGTTACAACAACCTCTTCAGTAATTCTAAGATCCACATACACATCCACTCATTCACCAACAGTCCTATACAGTCACTCATACATGTACTCACTCATCATATGTACTCATACACCTATACATCCTGTTACACAATGCCACTCATCCATAGAGTTACTCACACACATAGTCACTCATGCTAATAAAGAATCAAACATACATTTACTTGCATATACAGTTATACACACACCACCACACTTACTTCTACGGAAACTTACACATACTTAGTCTTTTAAACAATCACTTATAGAAACACATACTTATTCATACAGGAACTCTTTCAATCTCTCACTCTCACATATACTCACTTATATACACCAATAGTCACATATACTAGTTTAAAACATATGTAGTTACTCATAAAGACACTATTGAGACAGTCATTCACTCACTAACACACCCATGCACACACTCATCCACCCATACAGTCCTGCACACATGCTGTCTTCAACACATACAAACAGTGAGTCACTCATTCATGCACCTATGCACTACGTAATACCCCCCACCGAACCATGCAGACACTCAGACTGATACTAAAAAAACCAACTAATAACCTATATAGACAACCATGTAGCTACTCACCAACCCGTGCAGCCACTTATACACAAAGTGAGAGACTGATACAGATATTTACATATTTAAACATTACTCACTAAGCCATGTATTCACTATGATACACTTAATCAGTCAGTTACACAATCAATTTTTCAAAACAAATCATTCATTTAGACACTTATATGCCCATTTATTCTTCCATCATTATTTAGATATACATATATAAAACATATTTAATTTTCAGAAAAACAGACATTCACTGGATGATGTCATCAGTGATGTCATCAGTGATGTCATTTGAGATGTCATCAGTGATGTCATGAGTGATGTCACTGACCATGTCATGAGTGATGTAATATGTGACGTCATCAGCAGTGCATTGCGGGCGCGCGAGTTATAGTTAGCTGAACTAACTATAACGGGGGAATTTCAATGGTTTTGTACAAGTGAAAAGTCCAGCTAACTATAACACCCCTGAAACCTATGGTTTTTTCAGTGAATTTCTGAGGTTTTTTAAATGCTAATTCCTAACTATAACGTGCCTGAAACCTATGGTTTTTTCTGTGAAAATATATATATATATAACGAACAATACTATCCTTAGGAAGGGAACAACTTGTGCTGGTGCCGGCGTCGAGGAAAAGACCCGTCCTCGTTGAATATTCCAAAAGCAATTGAAGAAAAACGCCGCACTCGCTCCAGTGTAGTCAGTTTGATGTTTTATTGACTACATAGCTCTTCTCCGAGCTATGTAGTCAATAAAACATCAAACTGACTGCACTGGAGCGAGTGCGGCGTTTTTCTTCAATTGCTTTTGGAATATATATATATATATATATATATATATATATATATATATATATATATATATATATATATATATATATATATATATATTCACTTTAAAAACCATAGGTTTCACACATGTTATAGTTAGCTGTACATTTCAGTCGTAAAAAAACCAATGAAATTCCACGTTTTAGTTAGATCAGGTAACTATAACTTGCGCGCCCACAATAAACTGCTGATGACGTCACATATTACATCACTCATGACATGGTCAGTGACATCACTCATCACATCAATGATGACATCTGAAATGACACATTGTGGATTGCGGTCGCGCAAGTTATAGTTACCTGATCTAACTATAACGTGGAATTTCATTGGTTTTTTTACGACTGAAATGTACAGCTAACTATAACATGTGTGAAACCTATGGTTTTTTAAGTGAATTTGCAAGGTTTTTTAAATGCTAATTCCTAACTATAACGTGTGTGAAACCTATAGTTTTTTCAGTGAATTTGTACGGTTTTTTAAATGCTAAGTTATGCATTTATTTTTTATTTTTTTTTCTGATTTTTCACCGTGCGCACACCCTGCTTCGCGCACCGAGCGCCCACGTTGCGCAGTTCATACCGTGCGAGCCTCGCCTTTTTTTAGACAGTAACAATTTTTTTTTCTCCCTTGCGGGTCCTTCAATTTATTTAATAAATGTGATTGTTATTTCTTTTTTTTTTTTTTTTGTTGCCGTGCGCGTATGGTAAGCTTACCGTACGCGCACTCCGCGATTTTTTTTTTAAATTATTAAATGTATTTTTCGTACTCTTTGGTCCTTCGTGGACCCCCTGACAAACGCTAGGGGGTCTGCAACTCTCTTCGTTGCCCCCTTTTCACGTTATCCACCTTTGTTTTTCAGTGCGAGAGACAGAAAATGGCGGCCGACACTTTCTGATTTCGACCGGTTCGAATGTTTACAGTCGTGTAACCACCAATCAGAATTGAGCTCGCGCACGGCACCGTACGCGTACGGTAAGCTTACCGTAAGCGCACGGAGCGCGCTTACAGATATATATATTGATTTAAATGCTATTTTCTCAGGACCTACTGAACAGATTTACACCAGACCTGCAAAAGGCACATCTCTGACCTGAGGACTACCTCTCTGCCAAATTTCAAGTAATTCTGTTCAGCCGTTCGGGCTGTAGCTCGGACTAAAGGTCCTATGGGAAAATGCATGGGGAAAACGCATTTTGGGACCCCCCTTTTTTCTCAGCCCCCGCTTGACGAATCCCCCCGAGACTTTCAGGGTAGGAGCGGAGCGGAGCGCCCCACCTATTTTGAAAATTTCGCGAGGATTCGTCAACCGGCGCCAAAGTTATTCCAAATAGAATGTTGCGGATTTCCTATGGAAACACGGTCCTAACTATAACTATCTACTGGCGACCGCCAGTAGATAATATATATATATCAACGCTCCTTTTTGCCCAAGCAGTGGAACAGCACTCGGACAGAAACAGATGGTGGCAAGCCTTTATTTCAGGTATGAACGGACTCCTGCCTGGCTGCTTTCAATAACAGCCATTCCCCCATCTCGCCTGACGCGTTTCAGAAGATATCCTTCCTTCCTCAGAGGCCATAGTTGGAATGGTTATGTGCGCCGTTCTCAGTTCACTTTTCGTAGTGCCAGCATTCCACGCCCCCAGATGGGCTGGTCCAATGACCTTGCAAAGCACTATAGGAGTCTGAGTCCCGGTCAAATAACGTCCTGAATGGTCGCACTAATCACTGTGGAAAGCATTTCAAAGCCCGCAGATGGGCCCCCATCCAGCTGTGTCCGCTCTCAATCCTCTGCTTCTATCCCACACAAGCAGCTCGGTGTATCCCGCTCTGCGTGGCCCCCTCAGTTCACGGGGTGGTGCTGTTCCGGCGGCTAATTTATATATATAGATATATATATATATAATTTATATATATATATATCTATGTAAAACACCCATTGGCAGCTTCTTCAGGGGCCAGACCACAGCAAAGGCCTCCCTCTCAATGGCACTCCAACGCTGTTCTCTGGGGAGTATCCTCCAGCTTGCCAGTAGGTAGTTATAGTTAGGACCAAGTTTCAGTAGGAAAAGTGTTTTTTGTTTTGCTAATAACTTTGGCACTGTTTGACGAATCTTCACAACTAGTTTGCCAATCACTTCAGCTGCTCTCTGGAAAGTTTCGGAGCAAATCATCAAGCGGGGGCAAGAAAAAGGGAGAGACCTAAAAAGCGCTTTCCCCATGGAATTTCCCATATGGATTTTAGAAATGACTACAGCCTTAACCACTAACGGAATTATACCAAATTTTGCAGAAAGCTAAATCTTTGTGCAGAAAGAGTGCTTTTTCTAATTTGGTGTGAATCTGCTTAGTAGTTTTGGAGTTATTAAAGAAAAAAGATTCATGGATATCTTGAGACGCGGATGGAGGAGTGGTCTGCTTTTCATGTCGTGACAAGGATATGTATTGAATCTCACCTTTCAATCTGTGTGTGATCAAGACTGTTTGCAGTCAAAACACATAACTGGATTGAAAAAACTTGCACTATGTTGTGACTTCCTGAGTGTGCGCTTCTTTTGGACTCCGATATGGAATTGATGACCGGCAGGCTCCACCGGCACAGCGCACCACCTTCCAATGGGGCAGTCTTTTGTAAGGATATATATGTGTATATATATATATATATATATATATATATATATATATACACCTCACATGACAGATGCAATTACAAACTAAATAAATGGTCTTTAGATGAGATCACACATTAAATTAACATTGAAACTATTGAAAAACAACCATGAGTAGGCATTATTTACTGGTTTGATTATGTGTTGTAATTTATTGATGAATGTATATTATGGTGATGTTAATTACGGGTATAGGTTTTTGTAGGTCACAAGCACTCCATTTGATGTGTGAGGTATGGTATGCATAGCTATTTTGCAAGTTTCATTTAATGCTTGTGAAGCTAACCAAAATGTCAATGGTTTTTAAGTTTTAATTTGTAAACATAATAGTTCTTCAAATGTTTTTTTGAGTGAATTTCAGAGGTTTTTGAAAGAGGTGTTATAACCAATGTTAAACTTCACCTCAACTTTAGATTGTTTTCAGTGAATGTGTGGGTTTTTGGATGCTAACTACTTCCAACATCTATGAAAACATTACCTACCCTGCTGTACATAGCCTTTAGCCTAGATAAGTTGGGGTTGCCAGCCGATACTATGCACCTGCTGCAAGTGGCCAACCCCTGCTTCACATAGTAGAATAGGGACCTGTATTGAAGACATTGGGGTGGCGGAGTGCCAGTAATGGCTGGTAAAGTCTTTCTAGTCTAACGGATTGTCTTTCTATTTTTCCCTTTTTTAATTCAGAGTATTGTACCCTCAGTGGATGGAATGTTCCCATCAGGGAGGTGGAGTATGAGCGTGCGTGATAGGACCCGAAAAAGGGTGAATTTTGCCTGGGCAGGGTGAAGCCAGAGGAAAATCTGGTGGAGGTCCGTAGCGGTCCAGACGTGCAAATCGGTCGTCCGACCTGGGTATAGGGGTGAAAGACTAATCGAACCATTGCTTGGAGCCCCCAGTTTTATCTGGTAAAGTGAATGATTAGAGGTCTTGAGGCTGAAACGATCTCAATCTATTCTCAAACTTTAAATGGGTAAGAAGCCCGGCTCGCTGGCATGGAGCTAGGCATGGAATGCGAGTGCCTAGTGGGCCACTTTTGGTAAGCAGAACTGGCGCTGCGGGATTAACTGAATGCCGGGTTCAGGCGCCAGATGCTGACGCTCATCAGACCCCAGAAAAGGTGTTGGTTGATATAGACAGCAGGATGGTGGCCATGGAAGTCGGAATCCGCTAAGGAGTGGGTAACAACTCACCTGCCGAATCAACTAGCCCTGAAAATGGATGGTGCTGGAGCGTTGGGCCCATACCCGGCCGTCGCCGGCGCTGTGGGCTAAGCCGCGATGAGTAGGAGGGCCGCTGCGGTGCGCACAGAAGCGCGGGCGGGGGCCCGGGTGGAGCCACCGCAGGTACAGATTTTGGTGGTAGTAGCAAATATTCAAATTAGAAATTTGAAGGCCGAAGTGGAGAAGGGTTCCATGTGAACAGCAGTTGAACATGGGTCAGCCGGTTCTAAGAGATGGGTGAGCGCCGATCGGAAGGGACAGGCGATGACCTCTGTTGTCCTCGGCCAATCAAAAGGGAGTCGGGTTCAGATCCCCGAACCCGGAGTGGCGGAGATGGGCGCCTTCAAGGCGTCCAGAGCGGTAACGCAAAAAATCCCGGAGAAGCCGGTGGGAGCCCCGGGAAGTGTTCTCTTTTCTTTGTGAAGGGCAGGGTGCCCTGGAATGGATTCACCCTGAGAGAGGGGCCCGAGCCTTGAAAAGCATCACGGTTCCAGCGGCGTCCAGTGAGCTCTTACTGGTCCTTGAAAATCCGGGGGAGATAGTGTAAATCTTGCGCCGGGCCGTACCCATATCCGCAGCAGGTCTCCAAGGTGAACAGCCTCTGGCATGTTGGAACAATGTAGGTAAGGGAAGTCGGCACGTCAGATCCGTAACTTCGGGATAAGGATTGCTCTAAGGGCTGTGTCGATTGGGCTGGGGCGCGAAGCCAGGCTGGGCCCGCGTCGCGGCTGGATGAAGGGCCACCCTCCGGGGCGGCGGCGACTCTGGATGCGAGCCGGGCCCTTCCTGTGGATCATCCCAGCTGTGGTGGTCACCTCTCCCCGTGGCCCCTCCCCGGGGGCACGAGGCCGGTGTACTGCCTCGGCCAGCACCTAGCAGCTGACTTAGAACTGGTGTGGACCAGGGGAATCCGACTGTTTAATTAAAACAAAGCATCGCGAAGGCCCAAGTCGGGCGTTGATGCAATGTGATTTCTGCCCAGTGCTCTGAATATCAAAGTGAAGAAATTCAATGAAGCGCGAGTAAACGGCAGGAGTAACTATGGCTCTCTTAACCAATTCTCATTTGTAGTGGCCTTTACCTCCCAGTGGTCCCACTGGTAACTGCCTTTATAGTGCTAGACTCTGCGTAGAGAAGTCTATAGAGACAGGCCAAACAAGGTTCTATCATGGCGGCGAGCGTGATAGTGAGAAATGGCGAAGCAAACAAACACAATTCCAGATGGGGTAGTTCCTGGAGATTAAAAACCCTGTTAAGATGGCGTAAGGAGGTGCTGCCTTTTCCAGAAATCATTAACCTCCTCACCGTATTTGACAAACCAGCACCCACTTAAAACAATGCAACAAGCAACAACGATTCAGATCACGATATAAGCCCTAGTTCACCCTCCGTAGCAGAAGAAGACACAACAGTAGACCTCAGCGAAACCATCAAGTTTGTGGCCTCCTCAGCCAAGAATGACATTCTTACAACCAACTTTGAAAATCTACCTGATATGTACGAGGTCCGCAAATAATTAATAACAAAGAAAAGTGACTACACGAAAAAAGTTACATATTGGAAATGCCCAAACGAAAAGTATAAATGTGACTTGTGTGGAGACATATTGGGAACTTTTAAAGAATTGAGAAAACATGTCTCCAACAAGCATAAAGGCTTCTATCTCAAAACGTATTGCTCAAAATGTGACAAAGAAGCCGAATACCACAATATTGCATGCCATTATGCCAAATGTAAAGGAAGACCTTAAAAAGGAGAGCTGCCATTCCTGTGCAGCTTTTGTGACCTCAGATTTGGAACAAAGATTATAGTTTCATAACGTGCTTGGCATGCACATCCAAGAGCGCAAAATGAGGCTAGACTAGCAACTCTAGCAAGCAGCAAATCATCGAAGTTATGGTCACAGGAAGAAATACTGCTATTAACAGAATTGGAAAAGGTATATGAGAACAAGAGAAATATTAATGCGCCAATGGTTCCACATTTTGACAATAAAAAACAGAAAACAAATTGCAGAAAAAAGAAGAGATGGAAGAGATAAGAGTAAAAAATCGGCAAAAGATGTACTGCAAGCATCAAGTGTTTAAGAGAATAACTCTTGCGAAGAACCAGAGGTTACAGTGGAAGTAACAACAGAAAAGGGCGGAGCCTTTATCAATAGCAAACGTGTGCAAAAAGTCAAGAACTTTGATGCACTGGAGGATAGAATCACAGAAGTCGAGAAGTACACCCAAAACATAGAGCAACATGATGCTGCTATGGATCTGATGGATGAGATAGTGACTTATATCTCAGAAAACACCACCGATGGAAGTCCTGTACCAGCAAATCTTAGAGAACCAGCAAGTGAACTCAATAATGAGCCTATGAACTCTGCTCAAGATGAGCACCAGAATGCCTCAGTGGAAAAGAAGATAACAAATAAAGACAAGAGGAGAAATAAAGCGTTTCTCATTGTTTTGCCTGTTTAAGACCAGGTTTTCCCTGGTCTTAATTTTGGCGCTGCCTCCTATTTGCTGCTCTTGTAAATAGGGAGCAGCGTCAAAATCAATGGGTGTTGCGGTGGAAAGCCCACCACAACACCCATTGCCCACCGGTTTCACGCTTGTAAATAAGTCGAAGCTCCTATCGCCACCACAACGTCACTAAAAGTGATGTTGTGGTGGAGGTAGGTGCTTGTAAATATGCCCCATAGCAACAGCTAAACGCCAATGATTGTTTATGTGCAGGAAGCTCCCCATCCCTGCACATAAACATTCATTTTAAAAATAGGCCGTTGTGCAACTTCTATGTGTGCCGCATTAAGCTGCACATATAAAAGTTACAACACAGCATTTAACGATTGTTTGTGTGCAGGAAGGGGGACCTTGACGCACATAAACAATCTTCCCCTCAACGCAGGTACTCTTGCACTGATGTGCAAGGGTGCCTGCCTTGGTGCTAGGCAGCTAAATTTAGCGCCAGCACAGGGGGAAACGCAGGGCTGCACCATATTCTAGTAAATATGATGCAGCCCTGCATTCTAAAGTGACGAAGAGTGTTGTTAGCCTTCTTGGCTTAATGACACGCTTTGCCACTTTATTGTAAATATGCCCCTCAGTGTGAGGATTTGTCCGCTATTTCAATGGTGCAGTTGACTTAAGCTGGTCCCTCATGTTTGTAATGATCAGTGGTTTCACCGTTTTTTTTGTTCTCTATTGTTTTTGCTGTAACCTCTTTAAGGCAATCATAGAACTATATTTTAGCTCTTTTTATTGAGCACTCGCTTGGCACACCAATACAATCCTTACAGATACAAGAACTGTTTATTTTAAAGTAATTACTCAGTGTGAGGAGTCCCTGCTATTTCGATTGGTTCCTCCATCTGCCTTTTTGATTTTCTCTGTGTGCCTCGATTTTTTTTTCTCCCAGAACTGACGAACAAGCCTCAGAGTTGTGTGCATGATTTACAATTGGTATCTCTTCCGCCTCTCCGATCAGCCCCTGTAACGTGAGACTGATCTGCCACATTGTGATAGGTCAGGTGGCTGACTTTAAATGTTGAAAAACTCATAATGGAAGCATTGCAAGTTAACTGTAGACAGGTAAGCAAGGTACCTGTTATGGTGTGGAGAAGTTAAGTCAAGTTGTCTTCTCCCTGGAAATGTCAAAGAATGAGGCTTCTCTCTGACAATACTGCAGCAGAATCCGCAGCCACCACGCCTAAGGATATATTAGTTAAGACATGTATTTTTACACTGGGAGTCCAAATTTGTAATCAGGGTTTTGAAAGCTCCTTGCAATTAAGATTTATTTAAGGTATTAGAATTTCTTAAATTGACATCACTGTCTCAAGGGAGAGTACAACAGAGAAATGCAAACACCTCTAGTGGATAATTTCCCTAGTGTCAGGAAGACTCATTAGAATGAACAACCTATCAGGAGAAGAGGAAATGGGCCAAGTAAGTATATTATTTACTGTACACAACAGGTACAACCATTCTTGCCTATCTGTTCATGCTGGAGACTGTAACCAGAACCTGAGTTTTCACATACATTGCATGGGTATCACTAGTTGTTGACAGAAAAATTATGTCTTTTCGTGTGTTCTTTGGAGGGCAGGGCTTTGCAACTAGGGTAAGGGTTTGGTTCTGGAAGGGAATCTGCTCTAGGTAGACTTGCCCCTGAAAGTTGCATTTTGCTCTTTACGAAGCCACAGATATGCTCTCAGAAAACACATTCTTTTTACAGTAAAACAAGGTAAAATAGGGTAAACCCACCAGGAAATTCGGATCTGGATCTCTCGCTGTAGCTGCCACCCATCGCATCTGTTGGACTAACAGCGGAGGCTGCTCCTTCTCTCATCTGGCAGCCCAGACCTGAAACGACCTCCCTATGCATTGCAGAGCCTCGCCATCGCTCCAGCAATTCAGGAAGGACCTCAAGACCTGGATGTTTAACCAATAGAAGAACAAGTAGCATGATCCGACAGCGCCTCACAGGTGAAGAAGCCGTGCTCTACAAATCCTGATTGATTGATAGGACCCTCTGTTGGTAATTTGGGGTAATTGGAGAATAGCTTTACAACAATGATATATATTGGGTTACATCCTTCAAACACCACTGACAGGATGCTGTTACTCAGAAGCACCTTGAAAGAGAAAGGAAGAAGTTCCACAACTCTGGAAACCAGTTATTGAGGTCCAGGCTACATCTTGACTTTTGTCTGCTAAGTACTTAGAAGTGACTTCTGTGATGCTTCAACTGCATGTATCAAAGGGATCTTTTATAAGGACAGTCCTTGAGGTACCCTGTATCCCACAGGCATCCTTTCCTGCTGACTTGAGCTTGGTGGAAAGATTCTAGTACCCAGTAGTCACAAACCTCAGTAGCACATCTAGGTTATCTCAAAGATGGTTTTGTATCTGTAAGGTCTTCAGTACAAAAGTGCACTTTCCTGACACAACACATAACAGTATCACAGAGCAGTGGCTCTTAACATTTTGAGTTCTGTGGAACCCTAACTTAATCCGTATTGGAATCCGGGGCCCCCCACTGAATCATTCTTGGAATCCGTGGACCCTCACTGTGTCATTATTGGAATCTGGGTACCCCGGCCTAAGCAATTCCTATGATTTGAACCTACATATAAATACAATACACAAAAATATGCAAGCAAGCATTCATCAAACAAATATACAAATGATGAAAAATGTTCTTAAACTCAAACATAATTTTTTTTTTTTAATGGTAAGGTTTGAGCTTTTCTAAACTCAGTTGAGGTCACCTATCGTCCAACTACATTCTGTTTGATGCACTTGCACTTGCACTGCTCCCACTAATCAATGTGAGGATAACTAGTTAATTTGTAGACTCAAATTCAAAATTCCTTCAAATTTACAGCACGATTTAAAAGATTCAGCTTTAAATTTTGCATCTTTATTTATGTACATCTTATTAAACTGTTAATGTGATTTCATTATCTAGGCAGTTGCTGATACCCTGGGTAGCCGTCTGAGACCCCCTCGGATCCCTGGACCATAGGCTAAGAACCACTGTCATAGAGTATCTGGAGGGTTGTCCAGATTCCACCCCTGCAAACGTGTTGGCTTCGGACTACAGTGGCACTTAAACAGATAAAACTAATCCGTTGAATTAAGTTAGGTACCTTTATTTTGAATAAAGGCACTTCAGTATAAGTTTGCACTGAGTTTTGAGGTGAGTTTTATTTGACACAAATTGAACGTGTCGATGCTGAATGCCCTTCTCATACTTGCTCTTCATCAGAAGCATGTACCACTGTAAAATCCGTTGGCAAGACAAAGAACAGTATCAGCAATGAGCATAAAAAATACACTTACATATATTAGAACATTGAAATGTTGGGAGCTCCATGGAAGACAATGGAGTAGCTCCGGGCTTATATTGAAACACTTGCAGCACCGCCACATTGCCAATGGAAAGTTCCTAAAGCAGCTCCTGAATTAAAACAAGATCATAGTGTGGGCACAGAGAGGTAACAATTTGTCATTAATTGCAAGGATCCAGGTGCTGCAAGCATTTTAAAATGAATAGGGGGGTACAGACACTGCATAGGGTAAACATGTAGGAGTGTGTTTATCTTCATAATCACTGCAGTTTGCCATACGCTGCAGGCGGTGCTTAATTGAGCCGGTGGATGCTGGTGGGGTGTACCGGCATTCATTTTTGGGACTGGCACTTATTTTTCCTCATCAGACATTTTCTGGGAGAAACGGAGGGACAACCACATAAAGGGGAAAGAAGGGGGAAGAGAAAGACAGAAAACTATCACAAAGAGACAAAGCAGGAAGCTGCAAGAGTGCGATAAAAGGGCGGGTAGAGTCCTGGATTAAAGAGGCACAAGGTGGATTCAAGACTACAAAGCATCGGCATTAGGCACATTGATATTTAATAGCACTGGCTGCTGGTTTCTGAGCAGAACTTTGGGGCCCGGCACTCATTCTTTAACAATCAAGCTCTGGCTGCAGGACTTCCCTAATCATGCAGCGGGTAAACTGCAGAGAGAGGGCTTAAGGGGCAACTAGAATATATCACTGACAAGAACAGCTTTTAAAGTCAGCCAAGGTCTATACATCTAGGCAGTGTCAGTATCTCAAACAATTGAAGTTAGCTACGGACTAGGACAATGGAATCATCAGCAAACTAGTAAGGGTATGTGCTGCAAAGGTGGCCTGAGGAATGGTGTGCCCAGTCAGAGCACCCCTCCCACCCCTACCACAAAAAGCAGCCATATAGAGAATAATGGTGGCCAGTAATTTTACCAGGGAGAGGGCCAGGGTGGCCACACAGGCACACATACACTTCACAAAAAGCAAACTCGTCCCTATCAAACAATAGTTATTTACTACAATGCTGTATGGTGCTAGTGGCTAGAGTAAGAAAGACAGAAGAATATCACAGTTGTACAATATCAGTGAGTCAAAGCAACTAATAATAAAAAACAAAAGATAAAAAAATCATTGGCATATACAAATTAGTATTTATTTACCACATTTATATATATACAATCAAACTTAAAAAACATTTCATTAAAATACATTAAAATACATAATCACAAGAAAACAGTTGTCGACTCTGCGTTGCGGTGAATACGTAAATTTACACCTTCTTCAGGACAGTTTTCTAAACAATAAAAACATTAGATTATTATCATGTACATATGTTGCTGACAATCTTATCCACTGATTAGTTAAAAGCTATTTTTAATTACAAGATCTTTACAATTTTTAGTCCCTCAGTTACCACCAGCACTAAGAATACATAATATTACTTCTTCACAATGAAGAATATTATTAACAAAGATTTTTGTAGCATATCATCAATATCGGAAAGGGAACACATACCTAAAAACTTTTAAAATGGTACTAGATTTCAGTACTACTAGATCTTCTGTTGATACAATTTTTCAGAGTTGAGGGTTTGAGAATGATCACCTCATCTGAAAACTGTCCTGAAGAAGGTGTAAATTTACGTATTCACCGCAACGCAGAGTCGACAACTGTTTTCTTGTGATTATGTATTTTAATGTATTATAATGAAATGTTTTTTAAGTTTGATTGTATATATATATATATATCCGGCTCAACTTTCCGTCACGCCCCTTCACTCACGGTCGGGTGCTTTCTCTGCGGCGACGGACACCGCACTCAGTCAACGCTCCGGGTACACAAGCACCAGCACTCACGGGAACAGTTATCCAATTATTCTTTATTGGAACAGCTCACAGCAAAACGCGTTTCAGCTATCGCCTTCGTCAATTGCTAGAGGCAACAACTTTGGAGTGGACATAAATACTCCCTTTGCATAGACAACAACATAGGACTTGCTTCAGTCCACTTTGGCGGCCATCACTGAACATGCAAGTACAAATACATTTCTTTGTTGCAATACAGTTCAGCCCTGAATCACACCCTGGATGGGTTTGAAATCCCCATTGGCGGCCATTACTGAACATAAATATAGTTCTCTTTTGTGATAATACTGCCCTGAATGGGCCATTCACAAAATCACACCCTAAACGGGTACTTTTTCTGTCATATGTTGAAAAAACAATTCAAAATAATTAAAATTATATGCAGCATAATCAAAATCAATATATAGATACTTTTAAACTACAGGTGTACAGCCAACTCCTCCCCACTATTCAAACCAAGTGGCATTTTGGTCTGAACATCAATGATATACCTTGATTCAAGTTTCCTTAATTGTAGCTGCCTGTCGCCCCCTCTAACATTTAATGGAACATGATCCAGGCAGAAAAAACTCAATAGATCCCTATTGCTCTGGTGAAAAGATTCAAAGTGTCTCGCCACCGGATATGACACATCTTTGTTCTGAATCGCCCTCATATGTTCCAAGATGCGAACCTTAGTTGGGTGAATGGTGCTCCCTATGTAATATAAACCACAGGGGCAAACCAGGCAGTACACTGTAAAACTGGTATTGCAATTCATCAGTTTATTAATCTTTCTGGGAGACTTAAGACCTGGGACTTTGTAGTGTGTTGTTTTCTTGCTATTCTTACAGGCCCTGCACTTTAGGCACGGATAAAAACCAGTTATTTTCCCAAAGGGTGGTGCTATCCTTTCTTTATTGCAGTGGCTTTGTACTAGGTCATCTCTTAACGTTCTGGCTCTCCTGAATGTTAACGGTGGTGCTTTTGGTATATCTTTTCCTAAGACTGAATCCGTTTTTAGGATGTACCAATTCTTTCTCAGTATGTTTCTGATGACCTGAGCATCCTCAGAATAATCTATGATAATCCTGAATTTGTTGTCAATCTTACTTGCTGGTCTAGTAATGTGATCCTCGGTTTCAATCAAATCAAGTCTGGATTTTGTTTCTGCTTTCCTCATAGCTTCATTAAGGATGTCCTGATGATACCCTCTTAACTTGAACCTATTCATGCTTTCTCTTGCTGCTACTTGATAGTCACTATCTAGGGAGCAATTCCGTTTGATTCTAAGAAGTTCACCATAGGGTATGCTACTTATGGTCTTCTCAAAATGGCAACTCCGAGCATGCAATACGGAATTCCCTGCGGTCGGCTTTCTATGCAGGCGAGTGCACAGTCTACCTTCCACAGGGAACACCTCTAAGTCCAAGTAGTTCACATGTTTGTTACTAATATCCCCTGTGAACCTGAGGTTAAGGTCATTGTTGTTGAGTACTTCCACGTAATTATTTGCCATTTGTTCAGTTCCATTAAAAACAATGAACAAATCGTCAATGTATCTAGTCCAACAAATGACTCTATGAGTCCAACATACATTGGTCTCCGCCCAGGCCACCTGCTCCTCCCACCAGCCCACGAACAAGTTCGCGTAGCTGGGGGCGAAGCAGGTTCCCATCGCGGTACCGCGTATCTGTTTAAACAAGACATCCTGAAACAAAAAGATGTTATTATACAGGCAGAATGTCACAAACTCAGTTATCATTTCATTATGTTCTGCCAAATTAATTGGCCGATCATTCAAAAAGTGTTGAATCGCCTGCATTCCTTGATTATGATTGATACTCGTATATAGACTAGATATGTCTAGAGTCATCATTACATAGTCATTCTCCCAGTGGATGTTTTCTACTCGTTTTAAAAAGTCCTTGGTATCCTTGATGTAGGAGGTGAGTTTGGTGACTGGTTCAGACAAAAAGAAATCCACATATTGGGACATGTGCTCAGTTAAACTTCCCAAAGAGGAAACAATTGGGCGTCCGGGGGGGTTTGTAGAGTCTTTATGTAACTTTGGTAAGTGGTAAAATGTTGGAATTTTAGGATATCTGCACTCCAAAAAACCATATTCCTCTTTGGATAGCATCCCCTTATGGTACCACCTATTAAGAAGATTCCTGTAAGATGTTACGCTACTTTCAAATTCTTTGCGTGTTATCTTCTTGTAACTAGATGTATCATTTAGTTGGTTCAGTGCTTCTTTTTGATAGTAATCAAAGGTCATCAAGACAACATTCCCCCCTTTGTCAGACGGTTTGCAGATGATTGATTTGTCATTCTGTAAACTTTTGATTGCCTGTTTTTGTTCTGCAGTAATGTTGCCCCTCCTTCTGTTATTCATGTTGCTTCCTCTGAGTTTGATTAGATCCTGAGTCACTGCCTCAGTGAAAATATCTATGGAGTCAGCCGGCATCACCGGCACAAATTTGGACGTTGGTCTGAATGGGCTGCCTGGATTTATTTGAATGATCTCAGATTGATCCACACTTTTCTTTGCAATCAGTTGTCTAGGATCGCCCTCATGTTGCAAATCTTCCATGACTGCCAACGTTTCCAGATCACCGGCTGTGAGATTTTCAATTTCACTGATAGATGTTATTTCTTTCTGTTTTGTAGATTTTTTGCCCTGAAAATATTTTGCGAGTTTCATTTTTCGCGCAAATCGGAACAGGTCAATTTTATTTTGCGTGTATTCAGATCTCCTTGAGGGGCAGAAACTTAATCCATATTTGAGAACTTTTAGTTCCGCCTCCGTTAGTGTTCTTGGTGTCAAGTTTACCACCGTGAGAGACTCTGATGTTACCGTCTCGCCCCTCTCCTGCTCCGGGTGATCCGAGGCGATGCGGTGCTGCTGCTTTCTCCAGCCGCCCCTCCTTGTTCTACGTCTGCTTTTTTCCTTTGTGGCATTGGTTTGCCTCTTCCACCTCGGCTCCATGTTTCCCGGATAATGCGAAATTCCTCGTGAAAAGGTGTCGCCGCTGCTGCCTCAGCACGCCTTGCTTCTCTTTCATCACTGCTCAACTCGGCATCAGTGACATCTGACTCTGATGTGTCACGTTGCTCAGTTGTTGTTTTGCCTCTGCGACTCAGTAACTGTCTTCTCGGTAAGTCATACCTTTTGGCAAAGGTCAATACGCGTCCTTGTTCATAGTCCCGCTCATCGCGTTCAAACTTGCTTTGTTTCCTTTGCCTGATTTTGAGTTCATAAGTTGTTAAACGTTTTTTCATTCCCTCCTTGAACTCCTCCATTTTACTTTTGTCGCCTTGTTCTTCAATTTCCCCTTCCAATATTGTTATCTCCTGTAGCGTGGTGTCTCTGTCGCTATATATATATATATTACTGCTCCAAAACACCAGTCAGGTGCACTCTCAGGCGGGTGCTTCTCAGTGCGGGGGTGTACCCGCATATCTATTACCGCTGCGACTCCCCTCCTCTCATTAGATTTCTCTGGAGAAAGACAGCACTCGCGGGGGGCCGTTTCCGTAATTTTATTAACAGGAAACTTCACACGCTCACAGAACAAAACAGACGCGTTTCGGTAACAACCTTTTTCTATGTTTACCGAAGCGCCATTTCGCCATGATTTTAAACATTCAACAATTTCATGGACATCAACAAGGGACAACAGTAAATCGCGTTGTCCCAAACATTTCATTCCATTTCATTTCCTCCTCAACATCAGCGCCATCTTGAGATGTCCCGGCAAAATCCCGACATCACAAGAGGCTGGGATGCTCTAACATATGAGTGCCACCCAGTTGAAAGTATTTACAATACAACCCACCGATGGGTAAACCTTGTTTCCAAACTCATATATATAATGTATAAGAAACATTCACATCATAAAGCCAGCTCTTCACTACTGTTAAATTCCCAGGGTGTTTTTGTCTGCAGATCGATAATGTACCGCGACCCCAACCTCCGGAGTCTCAGTATCCTATCACCTCCTCTGGGATTTATCGGTACATGGTCAAGACAAAAATAGCTTAACTGATCCCTATTGCGATTATGCATTTGAATGTTGAATGTTTAAAATCATGGGGAAATGGCGCTTCGGTAAACATAGAAAAAGGTTGTTACCGAAACGCGTCTGTTTTGTTTTGTGAGCGTGTGAAGTTTCCTGTTAATAAAATTACAGAAACGGCCCCCCGCGAGTGCTGTCTTTCTCCAGAGAAATCTAATGAGAGGAGGGGAGTCGCAGCGGTAATATATATATATATATATATATATATTCACTGAAAAAACCATAGGTTTCACACACGTTATAGTTAGGAATTAGCATTTAAAAAACCTTGCAAATTCACTTAAAAAACCATAGGTTTCACACATGTTATAGTTAGGTGGATATTTCACTAGTAAAAAACCAATGAAATTCCCCCGTTATAGTTAGTTCAGATAACTATAACTCGCGCGCCCGCAATCCACTGATGATGACGTCACATATTACATCACTCATGACATGGCCAGTGATATCACTCATGACATCACTGATGACATAATCCTTGTGATAGAGTGGCGGTCGCGCGAGTTATAGTTATCTGAACTAACTATAACGGGGGAATTTCATTGGTTTTTTACGAGTGAAATATCCACCTAACTATAACATGTGTGAAACCTATGGTTTTTTAAGTGAATTTGCAAGGTTTTTTAAATGCTAATTCCTAACTATAACGTGTGTGAAACCTATGGTTTTTTCAGTGAATTTGTACGGTTTTTTAAATGCTAATTTATTTATGTATTATTATTTTTTTTATATATTTTTTTTACAATAAACTACGTATTACATTTTTTTTTTTTACCGTGCGCGCACCCCCGCAATTTTTTAAAAAAAAATAAAAAAATTAGTTTTTTTTTTGTTTTTCACTGCGATTTAAAAAAAAAAAAAAAACATTTCTGCCTTCGGGGTCCTTCAGGGACCCCCTCACAAAGGCTAGGGGGTCAGGAACTCTCTACCCTGCTCCCTTTTCACATTCGCCACCTTCCTTTTTCACTCTCGCAGTGAAAACAAACAAAATGGCGGCCGACACTTCCTGATTTCGACCGATTCGAACGTTGACTAACATGTAACCACCAATCAGAATTACGCTCGCGCACGTTAGGGCGCTCGCACGGTGCGCGCACGGTGCGCGCACCCTGCGCGCGTATAGATATTGATATGCTTTTAAATGCTATTTTCTCAGGAAATACTGAACAGATTTACACCAGGCACTTCCTTGACCTTATGGCTACCTCTCTGCCAAATTTCAAGTAATTCTGTTCAGCCGTTCGGGCTGTAGCTGTGTCTAAAGGTCCTATGGAAAAATGCATGGGGAAAACGCGTTTTGGGACCCTCCTTTTTTCTCGGCCCCCGCTTGACGAATCACCCTGAGACTTTCAGGGTAGGAGCTGAACGGAGCGCCCCATTCGTTTTGAAAATTTCGCGAGGATTCGTCAACCGGCGCCAAAGTTATTCAAAATAGAATTTTGAGATTTCCTATGGAAACACGGTCCTAACTATAACTATCTACTGGCGACCGCCAGTAGATAATATATATATATATATATATATATATATATATATATATATATTACCTACTGGCAGTCGCCAGTAGGTAGTTATAGTTAGGACCCCTTTTCCATAGGAAAACCGCAACATTCTATTTGGAATAACTTTGGCGCCGGTCGACGAATCCTCGCGAATTTCTCAAAATAGGTGGGGCGCTACGCTCCGCTCCTACCCTGAAAATCTCGGGGGGATTCGTCAAGCGGGGGCTGAGATAAAAGGGGGGTCCCAAAACGCGTTTTTCCCATGCATTTTTCCATAGGACCTTTAGACAGGGCTACAGCCCGAACGGCTAAACAGAATTACTAGAAATTTGGCAGAGAGGTAGTCCTCAGGTCAAGGAAGTGCCTTTTGTAGGTTTGGTGTAAATCTGTTCAGTAGATTTTGAGAAAATAGCCTTTAAATCAATATATATATCTGAGCCAGCTTACGGTACGCTTACCGTAAGCTTACCGTACGCGTACGGTGGCGTGCGCGAGCGCGATTCTGATTGGCTCTTAGATCTTAGTAAACATTCGAATCGGCCGAAACCAGGAAGCGGCGGCCGCCATTTTCTCTCTCGCACTGAGAGTTAGGTTGTTAAATAAAACTAATAAACATGTAATGGGGCTGTTTAGACAGCTCCCACACACATAGCCATGATGAGGGAGTCCCCAAAGACCCCCCAAGGCCAAAAATTGAATTTTTATTTTTTCGCTAATTTCGCCGATTACGCTTACCGTACGCGTACGGTAAAAAATGTAATAAAAACAAACACTATCCACACTCTCCCCACCCCCTGTGCTTTTGGTGGCTGCAGGCCACCAAATGTTCAGGGCTTATTAGAGGAGTGAAAAACCACAATATTTTAAACAAAAATAATAAAAGAAAAAATTATCCACACTCTCTCCACCCCGTGTGCAAATGGTGCCCGAAGGGCACCATTTGTGCATGGCTTATAAAAATTACGAAAAATTAAAATATTACCTTTCAAAACGAAGTGCATCATATGTCCTCCATGTGCGCACGGTGCGCGAAGCGCATCGTGCGTACATTGCCCATCTAGCGTAACGTGGGCACGCGGTGCACGTAGCGCACCGCGTGCCCACCGTGCGTGCACGGCACTAACTGCGTAAAGTGGGCGCGCGGTGCGCGAAGCGCACCGCGTGCTCACTGTGTGCGCACGGTGCGCGAAGCGCACCGTGCGCGCACGGAACGAACTGCGTTAAGTGGGCGCGCACGCCACGAATGGCGTAAAGTAACTTAGCATTTAAAAAACCGTACAAATTCACTGAAAAAACCATAGGTTTCACACACGTTATAGTTAGGAATTAGCATTTAAAAAACCTTGCAAATTCACTGAAAAAACCATAGGTTTCACACATGTTATAGTTAGCGGAAATTTTACTGATAAAAAACCAATGAAATTCCCCCGTTATAGTTAGTGCAGGCAACTATAACTCACGCGACCGCAATCTTCTGCTGATGACATATGTGTCTTTATGAAAAAAAAATATTTGTAATATATGTATAGCTAAAAATGTATGGAAGAAGACATGGGCAAATAAGTGTCTAAATACAGTATTAGCATCAGCAGAGGATTGCGGTCGCGTGAGTTATAGTTGCCTGCACTAACTATAACGGGGGAATTTCATTGGTTTTTTTATCAGTAAAATTTCCGCTAACTATAACATGTGTGAAACCTATGGTTTTTTCAGTTAATATATATATATATATATATATATATATATATTCACTGAAAAAACCATGGGTTTCACACACGTTATAGTTAGGAATTAGCATTTAAAAAACCTTAGAAATTCACTGAAAAAACCATAGGTTTCACACACGTTATAGTTAGGAATTAGCATTTAAAAAACCTTAGAAATTCAGTGAAAAAACCATAGGTTTCACACATGTTATAGTTAGCTGGACATTTTACTCGTAAAAAACCAATGAAATTGCCCCGTTATAGTTAGTTCAGCTAACTATAACTCGCGCGCCCGCAATGCACTGCTGATGACGTCACATATTACATCACTCATGACATGGTCAGTGACATCACTCATGACATCACTGATGACATCTCAAATGACATCACTGATGACATCACTGATGACATCATCCAGTGAATGTGTGTTTTTCTGAAAATTAAATATGTTTTATATATGTATATCTCAAGGTTGATAGAAGAATAAATGGGTATATTACTGTCTAAATGGATGATTTCTTTTTGAAAAATTGATTGTGTAACTGACTGATTAAGTGTATCATGGTGAATACATGGCTTAGTGAGTAATATTTAAATATGTAAATATCTGTATCATTTTTTCACTTTGTGTATAAGTGGCTGCATGGGTTGGTGAGTAGCTACATGGGTGGCTATATAGGTTATTAGTTGGTTTTTTTGAGTATTAGTCTGAGTGTCTGCATGGTTCGGTGGGGGGTATGACGTAGTGCATAGGTGCATGAATGAGTGACTCACTGTTTGTATGTGTTGAACAGAGCATGTGTGCAGGACTGCATGGGTGGATGCGTGTGTGTATTGGTGTGTTAGTGAGTGAATGACTGTCTGAATAGTGTCTTTATGAGTAACTACATATGTTTTAAACTAGTATATGTGACTATTGGTGTATATATGTGAGTATATGTGAGAGGGAGAGATTGAAAGAGTTCCTGTATGAATAAGTATGTGTTTCTATAAGTGATTGTTTAAAAGACTAAGTATGTGTAAGTTTCCGTAGAAGTAAGTGTGGTGGTGTGTGTATAACTGTATATACAGGTGAATGTATGTTTGATTCTTTATTAGCATGAGTGACTATGTGTGTGAGTAACTCTATGGATGAGTGGCATTATGTAACAGGATGTATAGGTGTATGAGTACATATGATGAGTGAGTATATGTATGAGTGACTGTATAGGACTGTTGGTGAATGAGTGGATGTGTATGTTGATCTTAGAATTACTGAAGAGGTTGTTGTAACTGGTATTGGTATGTCCATTGTTTTGAAAATTTTAGTCTCTATTTTTGAATGTGTGTATCAAAGCTTATATTAAGGTGAGAGGAGGTCTGCCACTCTATCACAAGGATGATGTCATCAGTGATGTCATCAGTGATGTCATTTGAGATGTCATCAGTGATGTCATGAGTGATGTCACTGACCATGTCATGAGTGATGTAATATGTGACGTCATCAGCAGTGCATTGCGGGCGCGCGAGTTATAGTTAGCTGAACTAACTATAACGGGGCAATTTCATTGGTTTTTTACGAGTAAAATGTCCAGCTAACTATAACATGTGTGAAACCTATGGTTTTTTCACTGAATTTCTAAGGTTTTTTAAATGCTAATTCCTAACTATAACGTGTGTGAAACCTATGGTTTTTTCAGTGAATTTCTAAGGTTTTTTAAATGCTAATTCCTAACTATAACGTGTGTGAAACCCATGGTTTTTTCAGTGAATTTGCAAGGTTTTTTAAATGCTAATTCCTTACTATAACGTGTGTGTAACCCATGGTTTTTTCAGTGAATTTGCAAGGTTTTTTAAATGCTAATTTTTTTTTTTATTCTTCATTTTTTTCAAACATATTTTTAATTTAATTTTCTTTCATTTTATAAAGACTATGCTTAAATTTTTAAAATCCTTAAATATTTTTTTTTAATATATTTTTTAAAATAAACATGTAAAATTTATTACCAGATTTTTTTTTTTTTTTTTTTTTTTTTTTTTAGTATGCGTACCGTAAGCTCACGGTAAGCGTACGGTTTACGCAACGTCCGTAATCTATCTACGCTGCTTGCGTATAGTTACGCAATTTGCGTAGCCGCGCGTACTGCGCGTGGGACGCGTGCGCGCTTACGCCACACGCGCACGTTACGCGGAAGTGCCGGGGAGTGACTGTTATGCGCATGCGCGGAAGCGCGTGTCTTTTTTACGCGCACGCGTACTTTTTGCCGTAAGCGTACCGTAAGCGTACCGTAAGCGTACGGTAGGTCATGTGATCATGAAACACAACTTTTGATTGGTTGAAAGTACTTTCAGTTCTAGAACTCTCCTACACCACACCCATTCCCCTCATTTCTGCTTGTGATCCCTTGGGAGAAGGAGCTGGTTTGTCTTTGGGATACGATGGCAGAACAGCAGAGCTCTTCTGAGAGTGAGGCTAGCACCAGCAGCACTGTCTTGAGGCAGAGAGCGAGGAAAGTAAAGCCTTCTTATGTTTGGGATTATTTTACTTTTCCAGAAGGCCAGCAAAAGGTGAATGCACCCTTAGTTACTTGCAAGCTGTGTAAGCGTGTACTTTCTAGAGGTAATCCTAACAGGAAGTATTCCTTTGGGAATCACACCATGAAGAGACACCTCCAGGATGTACACAGAAGGACACATGGTCATCTTTTTGGAGGTAACTCTTCAGAAAGACGAGCCAGTACATCCACAGCAGCTCAGCCTGGACCATCACCTGCAGGGCTTACTCCTTCTTCTGCAGGTCAGGTGAGCCCTTCATCTGTGGGGGGAGAATCTCCTTTTGCTGGCCCTCTGGAAATGAACCTTCGATTTCGGAAGGTTGATATTCATTGCACATTTTGTAAAGGTCTAATTTGTCATAGGGAGACCAGTGTTTCCCTAGTGAACAACAAAATAGATCAGCACATTTGTAGCTTTGAATGATTTTCCCATGCTTCCTTTCCTCTGTCCCTGCATGAACACAACGGTTCTTTTAAGAGCCAACCTTATCTTCCATCTTTTTTTTACTTGTTTTTAAAAACTTTTTTTTTTTTTTTTTACCGTACGCGTACGGTAAGCGTACCTTTTTTTATTTTTTTAAAAAAAACACTAAAAATCATTTATCACATTATAAAGTCCTTGAGAGACTACAATTTTTATTATTGACTTACCATACTCACTCAAAAAAATATTTATTCATTTGTTTTTTTAAAAAATAGTTTTTAAAATGGTTGTAGTTTCCGAAAATTTTCTATATCGATCTGAAAATAAAGAAAAAAGTATTAATATTTTTAAACCATTTAATAATACAGTACACATATTTACATTTTTTACCAAAAAATATTTTTGCCTTATTTTTGCTGTTTTCAGAATAAATTGCATTTCACTATTAATTGTGAAAGCAATTGCATTCAGCCTTAGTGATGCTGAATGTATTTGCATTACAGACTTAAACCTGAAAACCCCACTGGCTTGTAAATACTGTGCATGACTATACACGGCAAGGACATGGGTGTGTGCTAAGCCTCTGCTTCTTCCCCCAAAAATTCGCTCCCCCTTTCCATCTAATGCAACTGTGAAATCACCAGAGCAAGACGCAATAAATCTCTGCCTATAATTCTTCTATGCACACAGAGTCATGTTTTCACATTAGTGCCAAAACGAAATTTCTTTGCCAATTTGAAAGCACACTTACTGCTCTTTTTTTTCGGGCCAAGTGAAAATCTCTTTTTACAATTTGAAATCACTTTTACAGACTGACACATTATGAAACCACTATTTTTGATTTATTTAATTGCACGTGTCCATGCTGTTTTTTTTTCAGACCACCACCATGTGCATTCTCTGTGACTGCCTACACTCCAGCAAGGGCAACCAGCCTTAGTGATGCTGAATGTATTTGCATTACAGACTTAAACCTGAAAACCCCACTGGCTTGTAAATACTGTGCATGACTATACACGGCAAGGACATGGGTGTGTGCTAAGCCTCTGCTTCTTCCCCCAATAATTCGCTCCCCCTTTCCATCTAATGCAACTGTGAAATCACCAGAGCAAGACGCAATAAATCTCTGCCTATAATTCTTCTATGCACACAGAGTCATGTTTTCACATTAGTGCCAAAACGAAATTTCTTTACCAATTTGAAAGCACACTTACTGCTCTTTTTTTTTCGGGCCAAGTGAAAATCTCTTTTTACAATTTGAAATCACTTTTACAGACTGACACATTATGAAACCACTATTTTTGATTTATTTAATTGGACGTGTCCAAGCTGTTTTTTTTTCAGACCAACACCATGTGCATTCTCTGTGACTGCCTACACTCCAGCAAGGGCAACCAGCCTTAGTGATGCTGAATGTATTTGCATTACAGACTTAAACCTGAAAACCCCACTGGCTTGTAAATACTGTGCATGACTATACACGGCAAGGACATGGGTGTGTGCTAAGCCTCTGCTTCTTCCCCCAATAATTCGCTCCCCCTTTCCATCTAATGCAACTGTGAAATCACCAGAGCAAGACACAATAAATCTCTGCCTATAATTCTTCTATGCACACAGAGTCATGTTTTCACATTAGTCCCACAACGAAATTTCTTTGCCAATTTGAAAGCACACTTACTGCTCTTTTTTTTTTCGGGCCAAGTGAAAATCTCTTTTTACAATTTGAAATCACTTTTACAGACTGACACATTATGAAACCACTATTTTTGATTTATTTAATTGCACGTGTCCAAGCTGTTTTTTTTTAAGACCACCACCATGTGCATTCTCTGTGACTGCCTACACTCCACCAAGGGCAACCAGCCTTAGTGATGCTGAATGTATTTGCATTACAGACTTAAACCTGAAAACCCCACTGGCTTGTAAATACTGTGCATGACTATACACGGCAAGGACATGGGTGTGTGCTAAGCCTCTGCTTCTTCCCCCAAAAATTCGCTCCCCCTTTCCATCTAATGCAACTGTGAAATCACCAGAGCAAGACGCAATAAATCTCTGCCTATAATTCTTCTATGCACACAGAGTCATGTTTTCACATTAGTGCCAAAACGAAATTTCTTTGCCAATTTGAAAGCACACTTACTGCTCTTTTTTTTTTTCGGGGCAAGTGTAAATCACTTTTACACACTGACACATTATGAAACCACCATGTGTAACTACAACAAAAACAATTCCCATTTCTATTATTCATTTCTTAAGTTACCACATACATCCCCTCTCAAACTGTAAACTCACCTTTAAAATTAGTTAGTTGTGAAAGAAATGTGACACTCAAACAGCAGATTATCAGAGCCAGGATCTCTGTTCTGTTCACCTCTCTCCTCTCAGCAGAACCAGATAATGGCAAACTTTCCCTCTATTTTTCCACACATATACATGTAAGTTTCAAATCTCAGTGCTTCCCCCTTTTTTTCACATGTATTCACACATTTCTATTGGTTGAAAACCAACCCTTTTCCAAAAGTACCCTGCCCCCAACTTGACTTCTACCTAGTACCCTTCCCCCAACTTGACTTCTGCCTGCTACCATAGCAACAGCTCATGGAACACTGCTGTGTGCAGTTAGGTCAGAAGTTCGACACACAATGTTTCAATTCCACAGAGCAAGAGTGCTTGACTTTTCAAACCTTACAGCAAATCCATAGTACTGTTCTTTGGTTACACATTTTTTTGTACCAATACAAAACATGCTTCTATTAATTTTCACATACAGCCTAGTTTTTATTCTAGAATGGTATGAAACAGCCAATCAGTTCTTTTTGTTTTAAAAAAATATGTATGCCTCCATTTCCAAACTGTCTTTCTTTTCTTATTGCCATTCTACTGAAAGACACCTCCTGAGTGCATCCAGTTCTCCTTTGAAGATGTTCACAGTGTGGATTGTAGGGCACAGCTATGTCTTCTGGAGTGAAAAGTTTGCAGAGAAAACAGATATGGTGAGAGACCTTGCTTTGCCAAATGTAGACATTAAATGGATTGGTCAGAGAGGGTTAAAGTGGCACCAATTGATGCCATTGGTGAAATCCTTCATTCAAATCCAACACCCTGACCTCATAATAGTGCACTGTGGTGGCAATGACCTAGGCACTTTGACTGGGGTAGGTCTGGAAATGCTTATGAAGGACACCTTTGCACAACTGTTTACACTTTTCCCTAAAACTGCCTTTGTGTTTTCCAACATATGCCAAAGGCAAAAATGGAACTGGTCCAATCATTTCTGTCCACAGATTGACAAAGCAAGAAAGCACGTCAACAAATCTGTTTCTGCTTTCCTCCGTGACTATGGTATGGGTGCCATTTACCACAACAACTTGCGTTATGACATGCAAGACATTTATAGAGGAGATGGTGTGCACTTCAATGATGAAGGGAACAGAGTCTTCCTCTTGAACCTTAGACTCTGCATCGGTACTTACTTGTAGGTACCACTAAAAAAATGACTTCATAAACACAACAGCTCTTTTTAGAGCTCCCTAATTTCTAAACTCTTAAATCTGCTTTTCATTTATCTATTTTTTTTTTTTTTTACCGTACGCTTACCGTAAGCTTACCGTACGCGTACCCCGTGATTTTTTTTTAAATCAATAAATGTTTTTTTTGTACTTTTCAGTCCTTCTTTGACCCCCTTACAAATGTTAGGGGGTCTGTAACTCTCCTCATTGCCCCCTTTCCTTGTTTTCACTCTTTTTTTTCAGAGTGAAATACACAAAATGGCGGCCGCCGCTTCCTGGTTTCGACCGATTCGAATGTTTACTAAGATCTAACAGCCAATCAGAATCGCGCTCGCGCACGCCGCCGTACGCTTACCGTAAGCGTACGGTAAGCGTACCGTAAGCGGGCTCAGATATATATATTGATTTAAAGGCTATTTTCTCAGAATCTACTGAACAGATTTACACCAAACCTACAAAAGGCACTTCCTTGACCTGAGGACTACCTCTCTGCCAAATTTCTAGTAATTCTGTTCAGCCGTTCGGGCTGTAGCCCTGTCTAAAGGTCCTATGGAAAAATGCATGGGAAAAACGCGTTTTGGGACCCCCCTTTTATCTCAGCCCCCGCTTGACGAATCCCCCCGAGACTTTCAGGGTAGGAGCGGAGCGTAGCGCCCCACCTATTTTGAGAAATTCGCGAGGATTCGTCGACCGGCGCCAAAGTTATTCAAAATAGAATGTTGAGGTTTTCCTATGGAAACGTGGTCCTAACTATAACTACCTACTGGCGACCGCCAGTAGGTAATATATATATATATATATATATATATGGTAAATAAATACTAATTTATAAATGCCAATGATTTTTTTATCTTTTGGTTTTTATTATTAGTTGCTTTGACTCACTGATATTGTACAACTGTGATATTCTTCTGTTTTTCTCATTCTAGCCACTAGCACCATACAGCATTGTACTAATTAACTATTGTTTGATATGGACTTTTTTGCTTTTTGTGTATGTACTTTCCCTGTCTCCGATTGGATTTTAAGGGTACCTCCCTTGTTTTTCTTTACTTTACATACAGCTTGTTAGCTGGGGAGTTTCGTTTCTCCACCTTCCACCCACAATCATAGGGATATTGTGAAAGGTTTAACAACCTATGGTTTTTCAGAGGACCAATTTATCAAAATTATCAATGGTACCTGTTGGACTTGGCCTTTCTGGCAGGTTCACCCCTAAACTTTTTGCGATTATCCTAGCTTTTTCCCTATGCCGTGTAAGTGGTTTTAGGCCTCTAGGCGCTTTAACACTGTGTCCCAGTGTAAAGTGCGTGCGCTCTGGGTTACATTGAATGAGACTGACCTGCCCTCCCATAGGAATGCATGGGGAGTTTGTGTGTCCATGGTAGTTCCTGATGCGTGGGGAGTGCAGGGTCGAGTTTGGTATGTGCGAACTCGTGAGAGTGAATGCTGCGCGATGATGTGTGCGGCGTTACTGTGTCTAGTGTAGAAGTGCCACTTCTAGACGCTGATATAAATATGAAGTGACTGTCTGGCTTGGTGTGGTGGATAGGGAGATTTACATCCAGATGGGTGGGAGGAGTACACCTGGGACCTGAATAGGGTTGGGCTTTCCCCACACAATGCTGGCTCCGCCCCCTGTGGTGCGACTGATGTCCCTAGTCTGTCCTGTGAATAGGGAGAGAGGCTGAGCAAAACAAAGTGCTCAGGAACCAGTTGCATCTGGTTCGCCCCTTCCCTGCACCTTGAGACAAAGGAAACCTGTGTATAAAAAGGGGCTGTGACCCCATGTAAAGTGTTCTGTTGTGCCTGTGCTCTTGAGGGGACACTCTGCCAGGAGGAACCGCTGCGGGACCCAGCTGCTGTTTCCTGTGGGTCACTGCGTGCTGGCCTGCCTGGCTGCACCTTGCTGGGGTCCCCCAGCACCATAGATCCTCTGATTTTGCCTTCCTGGAGACCTTGTGGATACCTAGCGCCTGGAAGCGCTCTTATGCAGACCTTGACTATTTTTTTCATGGGAGCACGGGGCAGCAAGCATTTTAAATAGGGAGTCCCCCTGCTTTTGGTGCTTTTTAATTAATAGCGGGTGCCCACCCCGCGTTTGGCCGGTTTTCAGCCGGAGCCTTCCCCGCTTTATGGTGATATAACAAACGGCGGGTGCCCACCCCACGTTGCCACCGTTGGGGATTTGTTTCCACAAGCAGGAGCCCACCCCGCGTTACTCCCGCCTTGGGGAGTTGTTTCCAAAAGCGGGTGCCCACCCCGCATCACGGTACTCGTTGGCGGGTGCCCACCCCGCACCGCCTGCAGTCTCCAGCAAGGAGGAGCGTTTTGTCCCTGCACATTGCCGCCGCGGCCCGAGCCGCAGAAAAGAGAAGTGACGCCGGACCCGAGGGAAGCCAGAGGGTTGCCCGGCAACCGGGACCCCAACCGCCACGTCATTACGACGCTGAGCGGAAGCAGGAAGTCCCGGCTCCAGGGAAGACCGCAGGACAAGGCGGAGGAAACCCGGAGCCACGCGGGCTCCAAAACAAAGTCCCGGTCCCTAGGAGGGGGACCGGGTGAAGTAAGGCTTACCGCGGCGCGGGCCTCCCCTCAGGATTGGGAGTCCCGCTAATGCGCTACGGCCCGGCAGAAGCCGACCTACAGGCGGGAGACTACCCCGCCGTGTTGAGCCTGCAGCCCAGAGAAGGAGGCGCATAACAGAAGACTGGACCCTCGCGGGTCCCAGAGACTGCCATCCGGCGAGTGTCTCCGGTGAGTGGGGATCAGCTGCTGGGTGGTTGGGGGTGCGTTGGGGCACGTTTTTCAGTGCCCGCCCCCGTGATGAAGTCGGGCACTGCGGGTGCAGTGCTCATTCCTCCCTCCCGCTGCCCCGCCTGACAGTGGGCAGCGGCAGCGCTTTGGGGGCATGTGTTGTAAAGAGCTCCAGTCCTCTCCCCTGAAGGGGGCATTCCTAGTCTAGAGCCCAGAGAGGCTCCAACATTGGGGGGACCCGTTATTTCCAGAGCCTAGGTGGCTCCAGGGCTACGCAGAAATTGTTTCAGAGCCCAGTGTGGCTCCAACGCTGGGCATATTTGTTGAAAGGGCCATTGAGAGCCCATGCCTCCCTTTTGACATGCCAGCCTGCACAGCTGCCCAGCAAGTAGTGGGCAGCTGCAACGTTTAGGCCTGATCTTTGCGCCTTCTGCCTTGACTGCATGCGCAGTCCAGCCCTGACACTTTGGAAAGGGCGTTTGAGCCCCTGAAAGGCCAAGTTGGCCTGGGGACAGTTTTCTTGTGTTGTGCCCTCACCTAGGGTACAGGGTTATTGTTCTACCTTTAATGTGCATTGCCTTGATGCTATTTTTATTTCTAACTGTGCCTATCCATAGGAGAGGGTTTTTCCTAGTATAGGTTGTGCTAGTGAGTTCATGGTTCCCTGCGTGATATATGCCTAAGGTGTTTAGGATTGCGTAGGGTGTACTTACCTTTTACCAGTGGTTACTGGTTGTGCGCTACATTTATTATTTGTTCTACATTTCTACATTTACAATTTGGTGATTTGTGATGATTCTGACAGTGGTCCATGTGGCCCTGGCTTGTGTAAATAGTCCCCTGTAAATTCCGCCCAGTGCCAGTTGGCACAGTGTAATGTGTGTGAATATTATCTAATGTGTTTGGTATAATACAAAGGCTATTTTTATATATAACCTTGTGTGGAGTTTCTTTTGTGGTGGGCCTTGGGTGTTGTTGCTGGGTGCGCGCGCAAACGCTTTACACATTGCCTCCGGGATAAGCCTGACTGCTCGTGCCAAGCTACCAAGGGGGTGAGCAGGGGTTATCTTTGGCGTCTAACTCCCCAACCCTGACTTAGAGTGGTGGTTTCTGCCTGGCTTTGGCGCAAGCCTTAGCCAACCAGAAATCCCATTTCTAACATTGGTGATCAGCGGTGGGATTAGGTTTGCGCAGTACCACAGCAACGACTGGCTGCACTACAAAACTCTGCATTTTAGATAATCACGTGTTTGGGGAATATTGTTCTGAGTTTTATTTTAATTCTTCTCCTAAAAGGTGTCATTTGAAAATTGTGTACTCTTGCTTCAGCTCAGACGCCTAGGTCTCTTGTGTTGCACCTGTGTTTTAAAAACCTTGCCAGAATGGAACCTACCTTTCGTGCATATAATCTGTTGGAATACAGTATGTTTGAGTTAAAGGGGTTCTGTGATGAGAGAAGCTTAGCTGTGGGTGAGGAAGACACTCGGCTATCCCTTAGGACAGCCCTGCTACACTGGCAACAGGATAGATGGAGACAGATAGGCAGGGACCAGGCCGCACTCCAAGAGGGTGGTGGGTCTGAGGGTGACCCTGAGGAGTCTGAAGAGGAGGAAGAGAATGACAGGACAGGGACGCCAGTAGATAGTGAGGACCCCATAGGTAGGGAGTACCTTGCTGGGTCCAGTGTCAGGGGCAGCGCCCCAACCCTTTCCCTATCCCCAGAGGAGTGGGTAGATAGGAGGGAAGAAAGGGAGCATCAGCTGGCTTTGGAGAAGCTCAGGTTAGAGCATGCCAAGGAGATAGCGCAGCTGAATGTGGAGGAGAAAAGGTTTGAGACCGAGAGGGTCTTAGCGCAGGAGAGGATGGCGGAGGCTGAGAGGGCCTTCGCCAGGGAGAAATTAGCTCACGAGGGTGGAATGTCCCCTGAGCGCAGTTATAATTGTCTGGATTCCCCAGGGAGGGTAGAGTCCAGTGGTGGCAGCGATATAGATTCCAGTGCAGGACGTCCCATTCCCAGTTCCCCAAGTATGGTACCTTGTTCCAGAGAGGAGGAGTACAGGTTGAAGTTCAGGGACAGTAGGAAGCTGTCTCACCAGTCTTGGGAGGAGTTTGTGGATGAATGTGATGATGCACTGACCGATTGGGTGATGCTTAACCCGGAACGTGGTTATTCCGCTCTGTATGATCTGGTTATCAAAGAGCAGATGCTCAGTAGTTGTTATCCCGGGTTGCGCCAACACCTGCTGAGGTATAACTCCTTTTGTCCTTGGTCCCTGGCAGAGGAAGCAGACCGTTGGGAAAGTGCCCGAGGTTCTGAGGAGGCATGGGAAAGCGAATCCAAAAGTAGTGGCTCAGGTATCTTCCCGTCCTGTATTGGGGAAGAGGTTCAGAGTAGCCCAGCTAGGTCCCAGAGTAGTGAGAGGGGTGTAGGGGCTCACGGCCTATCTCAGTGGAGTAGGAGTGAGTGTGTGACTTCGAGTCCCCAGATGCCCGAAACCCAGTCTCAGAACCTGGATGGTTTCTTAAGGGAACACCAGGTTGGGGGCCTAGGCTGTCCTGTTAGTCCATTTGCGGAGGATCACCTAGGTGCCGATCACGATCCGGTAAAAACCGGGTACGAACCGTCAGACGGAGCAAAATCTCCGTCCGACGCGTACCCGGTCGTCAAAATGTACAAACAAGGAATTACGATTCGCACGGAACACCATTTCCGTACGATTCGTAAAAAAGCCCGACCGAACAAAATAAACCTACCAATGCGATCCGGGAAAGGGCCGACCTGACGTCGGGACGCTCGCAGCCTGCCATTCACGAACCAGGAATCACGATTCGCACCGACGTCATCCCGCACGGTGAATATTTTCCGGCTGCCAAAAACTGCCAGGAAATCAGGACGACGCGAACAAGGACCACCAGTACGCGACGGACACACAGGACGACGCAAACAAGGAGGACCCGTACGCGACGGACAGACATGGACCCGAACCTACGTGTCATCCCGGCCCTCATAGCAGTCCACCTCCTCTACAGGTTCCGACGCAGACGCCGCAGAAGGTCAGAACAACTAAGGGAGGGGGGAAAGGTGGGGGGGGGTGGGGGTGGCAGGACCAGGGCAGGCCACAAAACCCCCACCAAAGTCACACACCACACATGCCCAGGACATACCTGACACCCATGCCCTGGTCACTACGAGGGGGTGGGGGCGTGTCCAGCTAAGCCAGCGACCGCCACAACGGAAGTCCGTCACCACGCGAACCGGCAACACAACCAGACCGGTACGTCCCGTACCCACGCCTCAAGAGCGTGGGTACGAGATGTACCACGCCCACACCCACGTCACCCCAACAATGGCGGGACGGATCGTACCCACGTGGCAAAGGCCTGGGTACGGCCCGCACAAGCATCACATAGCGTGGGGATAGAGATGTACGGACCCTACCCCCCCCCTATGCATGGAACGTACACCCACCCCACCAGTGTAAGTACGACCCGTACCCTCACCCGCGTATGCATGGAGCGTACCCCCACACCAACCACGTATGTACGTACCGTACCCCCACCCCAACAGTGTAAGTACGACCCGTACCCTCACCCTCGTATGCATGGAGCGTACCCCCACCCCAACAGTGTAAGTACGACCCGTACCCTCACCCGCGTATGCATGGAGCGTACCCCCACACCAACCGCGTATGTACGTACCGTACCCCCACCCCAACAGTGTAAGTACGACCCGTACCCTCACCCTCGTATGCATGGAGCGTACCCCCACCCCAACAGTGTAAGTACGACCCGTACCCTCACCCTCGTATGCATGGAGCGTACCCCCACCCCAACAGTGTAAGTACGACCCGTACCCTCACCCTCGTATGCATGGAGCGTACCCCCACCCCAACAGTGTAAGTATGACCCGTACCCTCACCCGCGTATGCATGGAGCGTACCCCCACACCAACCGCGTATGTACGTACCATACCCCCACCCCAACAGTGTAAGTACGACCCGTACCCTCACCCTCGTATGCATGGAGCGTACCCCCACCCCAACAGTGTAAGTACGACCCGTACCCTCACCCTCGTATGCATGGAGCGTACCCCCACCCCAACAGTGTAAGTACGACTCGTACCCTCACCCGCGTATGCATGGAGCGTACCCCCACCCCAACAGTGTAAGTACGACCCGTACCCTCACCCGTGTTTGCATGGAGCGTACCCCCACCCCAACCGCGTATGTACGACCCGTACCCTCACCCGCGTATGCATGGAGCGTACCCCCACCCCAACAGTGTAAGTACGACCCGTACCCTCACCCGCGTATGCATGGAGCGTACCCCCACCCCAACCGCGTATGTACGTACCGTACCCCCACCCCAACAGTGTAAGTACGACCCGTACCCTCACCCTCGTATGCATGGAGCGTACCCCCACCCCAACAGTGTAAGTACGACCCGTACCCTCACCCACGTATGCATGGAGCGTACCCCCACCCCAACAGTATAAGTACGACCCGTACCCTCACCCGTGTATGCATGGAGCGTACCCCCACCCCAACCGCGTATGTACGACCCGTACCCTCACCCGCGTATGCATGGAGCGTACCCCCACCCCAACAGTGTAAGTACGACCCGTACCCTCACCCGCGTATGCATGGAGCGTACCCCCACCCCAACAGTGTAAGTACGACCCGTACCCTCACCCGCGTATGCAGGGAGCGTACCCCCACCCCAACAGTGTAAGTACGACCCGTACCCTCACCCGCGTATGCATGGAGCGTACCCCCACCCCAACCGCGTATGTACGTACCGTACACCCACCCCAACAGTGTAAGTACGACCCGTACCCTCACCCTCGTATGCATGGAGCGTACCCCCACCGTGTATGTTCCAAGCGTACATATCCAGAAATAGGAGGTGTGTGTGCAGAGTCCTCCAAGCAGTGCCCTGAGACAGGAGGGGTGGGTGTGGAGTCCTCCCAGCAGTGCCCTGAGACAGGAGGGGTGGGTGTGGAGTCCTCCCAGCAGTGCCCTGAGACAGAAGGGGTGTGTGCCTATCACTCCCAGCAGTGCCCTGAGACAGGAGGGGTGGGTGCCTAACACTCCCAGCAGTGCCCTGAGACAGGAGGGGTGTGTGCCTAACACTCCCAGCAGTGCCCTGAGACAGGAGGGGTGGGTGCTGAGTCCTCCCAGCAGTGCCCTGAGACAGGAGGGGTGGGTGCAGAGTCCTCCCAGCAGTGCCCTGAGACAGGAGGGGTGGGTGCAGAGTCCTCCCAGCAGTGCCCTGAGACAGGAGGGGTGGGTACCTAACACTCCCAGCAGTGCCCTGAGACAGGAGGGGTGGGTGCAGAGTCCTCCCAGCAGTGCCCTGAGACAGGAGGGGTGGGGGCCTAACACTCCCAGCAGTGCCCTGAGACAGGAGGGGTGGGTGCAGAGTCCTCCCAGCAGTGCCCTGAGACAGGAAGGGTGGGTGTGGAGTCCTCCCAGCAGTGCCCTGAGACAGGAGGGGTGGGTGTGGAGTCCTCCCAGCAGTGCCCTGAGACAGAAGGGGTGTGTGCCTATCACTCCCAGCAGTGCCCTGAGACAGGAGGGGTGGGTGCCTAACACTCCCAGCAGTGCCCTGAGACAGGAGGGGTGTGTGCCTAACACTCCCAGCAGTGCCCTGAGACAGGAGGGGTGGGTGCTGAGTCCTCCCAGCAGTGCCCTGAGACAGGAGGGGTGGGTGCAGAGTCCTCCCAGCAGTGCCCTGAGACAGGAGGGGTGTGTACCTAACACTCCCAGCAGTGCCCTGAGACAGGAGGGGTGTGTGCCTAACACTCCCAGCAGTGCCCTGAGACAGGAGGGGTGGGTGCAGAGTCCTCCCAGCAGTGCCCTGAGACAGGAGGGGTGGGTGCCTAACACTCCCAGCAGTGCCCTGAGACAGGAGGGGTGGGTGCAGAGTCCTCCCAGCAGTGCCCTGAGACAGGAGGGGTGGGGGCCTAACACTCCCAGCAGTGCCCTGAGACAGGAGGGGTGGGTGCAGAGTCCTCCCAGCAGTGCCCTGAGACAGGAGGGGTGGGTGTGGAGTCCTCCCAGCAGTGCCCAGAGACAGGAGGGGTGGGTGCCTATCACTCCCAGCAGTGCCCAGAGACAGGAGGTGTGCAACACATGTGTGTGAGGCTGGAAGTACCCACATGCATACTGCCTACAAGGGAACATGTCCCCATGAACTCATGTCAACAGACTCCACACACAAGTACAGTGATCACCAAGGATGCCACGAATGTTGCAGGTGGAGACATGGCCCTGCATGCATGGCCAAAGTAGAAGGGCTCCGTCACACACACAGCTCATGTAGACACAGCTCTGCGCTAAACATTGGGAACACCCTGCAGGGAAGATATCAGGGTACACAGAGGGAGGAATACACCCTGGGACAATTGCACCATGCAGTAACTGCTTACATGAACAAAGAAAGTTAGCTAACACCTTGTGATGGCACACAGATCCCAGGGTCCCCCCAATGAGCAGCCCACTACTACATTTCCCACACACCCAACACATAAACACCACCCAAAACCATGTAGCAGCACCACCAACACCAATACCAGCATAGCAGTAGTGTCAGAATGAAAAAAAAAATAAAGCTTTATTCAGCATGATCACAGTGTCCGTGGATTGCAGGCAGTTAAATATTCACAAAGCCCATAGGGCAGTCAATAAGTCTCAGCTGGATGGGGGACACAGTGGGATGCGTGTCCCCTAGCTTGCCTGCACAGTTACATGCCGTCGTCTTCCACAGGGGTGAGGCCATCAGGGGGGGGGAAGCACCAGGCACCGCAGGGACATCAGGGCAAAGGGGAGGCGTTGTGGGTGCAGGGATGGAGGACTCCACCACAGGGGGTGGGGCAGGGCCAAAGGCGGAGGCCAGGATGGCACTACACACCTTTGCAAGGTCCTCCAGGGAGTCCCCTGCACCCGAAGGATCCACAGGCCCCAAGGAGGGGGGGGGGTCAGAGGGATGGGTCGCAGCGCCACCGGGGGAGGGCGTAGACAGGGGGGGAGAATCAACCACCGTGACCGAGGACTTCCTTGACCGCTTGCGGGGTGGTGTCACTGTGGGGCTCAGGGACAGAGCGGCCATGAAGGAGTCCTTGGGGGAGATGTGGCCAGGAGAGCTGAGGGGAGGGGATTTGGAGGGAATGGACTGGGTGGAATGCAGACTCCCACTATGGCTGCGTGTCACACGTTTGCCCCCCGACCCAGTGGGTGTGCCTACCTCACCCTGTGTGTGCGTGTCAGGAGGAGTGCGGTGGACCTTCCCTGCTGGTGTGGTGCCTGTGTCTGTTGATGTGGGTGCATGCCGACGTCTGGGTGTACGTGGGACAGGCATGGGAGTGGGAAGTGTGGATGGGGCAGGGGTAGGTGGGGGGAGGTCGCGCTGCAGGAGACCCACTGCTGCAGTCAGTGTCGAGTCTATGGACCTCAGCAAGTTGCGTTGGTCAGCCTGCGATGAATGAATGCCCTCCAAGTATGCCTCGATGTTGTTGAGGGTTTGCCCGTGGGCATGGAGGACATTAAGGATCGCAGCCTGACCAACCTGCAGTTGCCGCTGGATGTCCACAGACTCAGCATTGGTGGCAGCAGTGGAGACATGGGCAGGGGGTGCGGTGCCTGGCATGAAGGAGACATGCGGTGACCGGGCACGCTTGGAAGCGACACGACTAAGTGGGAGGCGGCTGATGGGAACTGAGGGGGCGGTGCGAGGTGTTGTTCCGCTGTCAGCTGCTGGTGCAGCCTCCGCCCACTCGGAGACATCCTCCTCGGACCTGTCAGCTTCGTATTCTGATGTGCCAGTCGACAGGTCCTCGGCCGCACTATCCTCCGCCTCTGTCCCACTCGATGTGCCAGCCCCGATGTCACGGCTGGCACTGGTGCTCGGTCCCTCCGCCTGGTCTGTGTCCATGTCTCCCTCTGTGTCCCCCGACGATGCTGTGGGCAGGGTGGAGAGACAGAAATTAATCAGACACCTGTACACATCTGTCACATGAGTCCAATCTACATAGGTAACATTGCATAGCCTGAAAAGGAAGATCCCTAACATCTACTTAACAAGGTACCGATGTAGGGCATGAAACACACAGTTGGTTGAGCCACCATGCCACTGAAATACCATGGAGAGCATGAGACAATAGCTAAAGACAGGAAACGGAGTCTGACATAGCACCCAGGCCCTGGGTACAATCCAGCACTGCATCTGCACCACACAGCGTTGGCGAAAATACCGATGACCAGGGACCATATCCATGAACTTGAGACACATGCTGCATAGGTAATGCTGAAAACATGCACAACATGACTCGGTCACTGCACCTTGCGTGTGTGTCCAGACAAACATCACACACTGCCCAGACCCAGCAAGTAGAAATCTGGATTTGACATATAGGCTTTGCCCGCCCCAACCACCCCCTACACGAGGCAAATAGTTGAGACACAGGTGGCACCAACATCTCATAGTCTGGGTGATAAACACAGGGGCAGGCAAAATGCAAGATTGGACGCCAAACAGCCAAGGTGCGCCTGTACAAATAATGAGGTACCAGTGCCCATCCTCAGATGAGTATAACAAGACACACAGGCACTAGCAACTGTGAGTATGAAGAAGGACATTCAGGTCAGGCTGCACAGTGGACACCTGTACAAAATAGCACGTCTATATACATGGTGCCAGGGGACAATGGCACAGAGCACAACCTACGCTGTAGACACTGAGAGTGTCCACGTTTATGATGACACATACAACACCGATGAAAAGGTGCCCCAGGGGACAGTAGTGGCCACGCAACTCCATGCTCCTGAATGGTAATGACTGCAACCCACGCCACCATCCCTGCACTATGCGTATCGCACACTCATGCACATCAAGTCACAGGCCACTACATAGGACATGCGCGCTGTAAGGCATGACACATGAGAGACCAACTCCCATGTCTGGAGTCAGCATCAGTGCCAACTGACATGGAACCCACATGCAGTGAACTTGACAGGGCACAGCCAAGGTCCCAAAACCTGTTACACACCACCCCCACACATGATGCTACAGGCATAGTTCTCGTGGACAAAGCGCCAGCCTACATTACCTCGTGAAGGAGTGACTACACACAGACCAGGGAACACATTGCAAGGAGGGGAAGGGTGGCAGGGGCGCAGCGCTATACTGGGGCAAAATGGATCTGCACAGCACCTTTAAACCCTGGCAGTGAATTCATGCTACTGTGCCCTTACAAATGCCGGTGACACACAACACACACATGTACCTACCCCCTTCCGGCTGCTGCTTCGCCTGTAAGCGCCTATCCAAGTCTGGAAAGACCACCGGCAGCACACGCCTGTGGAGGTGGCTCAGACGGCGGCGCCCGCGGTTCTTGTGGCTCTCAGGTGAGTCCTCCAGCAGGACCCGTGCAATCCTCCGCGTCCAGCACCGGATATCCTGCCAGCGTTTCCTCACCTGGGACAGGCTCCGCCTCCGACCATCCACACCCCTCACGGCACTGACGGCGGTCAGCCAGATCTGCTCCTTGGCAGTGGCGCCTACCTGTGAGGAAGAACAAGTGACACCACATCAATACACCAGCCACATGTCACAGAGAGACATTTGATAACAAATTAGCTGGTAACAACAAGGCATGTCATGCAGCCAACGCATTGCACCTTTGTCATAGGGACATGATCCTCTGGTGAGGGAAAAAGCAGTACGTGCCATAGTGGGTACACAGGTGGAATGATGGCAATGTCACAATCAATGATCAAGGCTCACACTGTGCATCACACCCACCCCTCCTGTCTCAGGGCACTGCTGTTAGTGATAGGCACACACCGCTCCTGTCTCAGGGCACTGCTGTTAGTGATAGGCACACACCCCTCCTGTCTCAGGGCACTGCTGTTAGTGATAGGCACACACCCCTCCTGTCTCAGGGCACTGCTGGGAGCACTCTGTACCCACCCCTCCTGTCTCAGGGCACTGCTGGGAGCACTCTGTACCCACCCCTCCTGTCTCAGGGCACTGCTGGGAGCACTCTGTACCCACCCCTCCTGTCTCAGGGCACTGCTGGGAGCACACTGTACCCACCCCTCCTGTCTCAGGGCACTGCTGGGAGCACTCTGTACCCACCCCTCCTGTCTCAGGGCACTGCTGGGAGCACTCTGTACCCACCCCTCCTGTCTCAGGGCACTGCTGGGAGCACACTGTACCCACCCCTCCTGTCTCAGGGCACTGCTGGGAGCACTCTGTACCCACCCCTCCTGTCTCAGGGCACTGCTGTTAGTGATAGGCACACACCCCTCCTGTCTCAGGGCACTGCTGTTAGTGATAGGCACACACCCCTCCTGTCTCAGGGCACTGCTGTTAGTGATAGGCACACACCCCTCCTGTCTCAGGGGACTGCTGAGAGCACTCTGTACCCACCCCTCCCGTCTCAGGGCACTGCTGGGAGCACACTGTACCCACCCCTCCTGTCTCAGGGCACTGCTGGGAGCACTCTGTACCCACCCCTCCTGTCTCAGGGCACTGCTGTTAGTGATAGGCACACACCCCTCCTGTCTCAGGGCACTGCTGGGAGCACTCTGTACCCACCCCTCCTGTCTCAGGGCACTGCTGGGAGCACACTGTACCCACCCCTCCTGTCTCAGGGCACTGCTGGGAGCACTCTGTACCCACCCCACCTGTCTCAGGGCACAGCTGTTAGTGATAGGCACACACCCCTCCTGTCTCAGGGCACTGCTGGGAGACATCAGGCATCCCCCCCCCTGGGACCCCCCCAACAGTACATGGCATGTGTGTCACACCAGGACACAATGGCAGAAGTCACAGTCACAACATAGGGACAGTCTGTGCCAGTGGCCTATGCACTCACCTGATACCCTGGTCGCCCATACAGCATGGGGTACTGTGGGAGGATCACATCCAGCAATGCCATGTTCTCCTCCAGGGTGAATGGCTGTGACCTCTCCACAGCCCTTGACATGGTTCCAGGGAATCAGTAGCAGTAGCTGGGTCGACGAATTCAAAGATGTGCAGGCAAGTACTCCCTCATGGGACCTGGCTGCCTTATATGTGCCTTTCTGCCCATGCACAGGAGTACAGAGTGATTGGTCACTCACATTTGCATCCTATGTTTCCACCAATCCCTTCAAACCTAGCAGTCTGTGTGTACTCTATCGGTTTCATTCTCCTGCATGATGTCAGCTCCACAAACACATTGCAACAAAGTATTTTTGTTCCAACTGACTTCTGCTGTTCACCTTCCAGAAGAAATTCGAATTTTGAACTTGGTCTCCATGACAACCAGCATGCATGTAGGCCTTAATACTTGTCCCTCATGTGTCCCCTATGTAATTTTGAGCTCCACACACAGGTACGGTGCGTTCCGGGGCCCTAGGGCACCCCAAATGCATTGCAACGGCCCGTACACGCGTGACTACGTTCACTATCAGTATGTGTGGCCTCGCGTATGCGTACTCGTAGTGGTACGGGCCGTACACACGCCTGTACGCTCCCTATCACTACGAGTACACATACGCGAGGCCACCCATACTGATAGGGAGCATACACACGCCTGTACGCTCCCTATCACTACGAGTACGCATACGCGAACCACACATACTGATAGGGAGCGTACACACGCCTGTACGCTCCCTATCAGTATGTGTGGCCTCGCGTATGCGCACTCGTAGTGGTACGGGCCGTACACACGCCTGTACGCTCCCTATCAGTATGTGTGGCCTCGCGTATGCGTACTCGTAGTGGTACGGGCCGTACACACGCCTGTACGCTCCCTATCACTACGAGTACGCATACGCGAGCCCACCCATACTGATAGGGAGCGTACAGGCGTGTGTACGGCCCGTACCACTACGAGTACGCATACGCGAGCCCACCCATACTGATAGGGAGCGTACAGGCGTGTGTACGGCCCGTACCACTACGAGTACGCATACGCGAGCCCACCCATACTGATAGGGAGCGTACAGGCGTGTGTACGGCCCGTACCACTACGAGTACGCATACGCGAGGCCACACATACTGATAGGGAGCATACAGGCGTGTGTACAGCCCGTACCACTACGAGTACGCATACGCGTGGCCACACATACTGATAGGGAGCGTACAGGCGTGTGTACGCCCCGTACCACTACGAGTACGCATACGCGAGGCCACACATACTGATAGGGAGCGTACACACGCCTGTACGCTCCCTATCAGTATGTGTGGCCTCACGTATGCGTACTCGTAGTGGTACGGGCCGTACACACGCCTGTACGCTCCCTATCAGTATGTGTGGCCTCGCGTATGCGTACTCGTAGTGGTACGGGCCGTACACATGCCTGTACGCTCGCCATCACGATGGGTACACATACGGCAGCCCTCCCATAGTGATATGGGAACGTACACAGGCCCTCTTTGCAGCAGTACAGCGGTATTCACACATCACAGTGGTGACAGGTGGCACACAGGTAGGGATAGGGCGGACATACTTGTCCATGGATGGACATACTTGTCCATTAATTGACATCGAGGCATCGTCTGTGCATCACTACATGTGTGGGGCACAGGTGTGAAAGGCCTGTGATGTGGAACATTACTCCTGAGTCGAGAAGGCACCAGATGTATGATGAGATGTGTACAGATGTACTGTGTGATGGTGCGATGTGTGCCAGGCATGCCCTTGACTCCTTTGACATGTGTGCATGTCGTACTGCGCACTTGGGGTGAGCGTCACTGGCATGGCACGGACACCAACACACGGAAGTGTCCCCTGATGCCCGGTACAGGGGTTATGACACCTGACTTGTCACTACCCACGGTGCACAATGTGACTATGTCATGTATGTGTGGGGGCTTCCCATCAGGTTGATGTTGGAGCACCCTCAAAAGCTGCAGCCGTTGCAGCAACAAACATGTGTCTGTGTGTAGATTGTCATTGCACACTGTTCCGCACACCATGCCACATGTGGTATCGGATGTGAGGTGCACATGTATGCATGGGACACGGAGTAGCGTGACAAGGACATGTCAGCATCCTCACAAGGTATGTGTGGTGAGTCATGACATGTGCACCTTCATGGCAAGGTGTGTGGGCTGGCCTAGTGTAATGTCATGTGACCTGTGGCTCCAGTGTTCCGCTACCAATCTCTGCAATCGGCATCCTACTGCTGCTGATGTGTGGGCGTATGTCACTCCTGTGTTGCGTCTGGCTGTTCACTTGCACTGGGACACAGCTATTCCCATGGCGTGGCATGGGGAGGTTCTCAATCTTCGTGTGTAGCTGGGTCTTTGAAGGAGTGTCACCTTGCATCCATACGTGTCCTGGCCATGTAGCACATACCTGACTCCCTATGTAGCATGTGTGTATTGCCAGATTAACATGTGCTCAGTACACATGAGTTGTTGTCGTAGTGCACTCACTCTTCGTTGTCACTTCCAAATTACTGCAGAGCGCCGCCTCTTGCCCGAAGAATTCCAGACTTGGCTGCCATGCAGGATAATGACAGCATCCGGCTCTACCGCTTCACCCAACCGTTGATTCTGGAGTTGACGGCGAGACTGGCACCACACCTGCAACCGCAGCACAGGTATCCCACGGCACTGACACCCCAGCTGAAGGTAATGGCTGCCCTACATTTTCTTGCCACGGGTACCTTTCAAAATACCATAGCTCATGTTGGTGGCATGTCCCAGAGCACGTTCAGTGGTGTGCTGCATGATTTCTTAGAGGCCATGTTGATTCACCTGGATGACTTCATCAAGTTCCCAACCCCTGAACAGATGACTGAGGTCAAGCGTGGATTCTATGCCCTGGGAGGGATGCCCCATGTCATTGGGTCCATAGATGGGACACATGTAGCTTTGGTACCACCACACGCACGGGAGGTGGCGTACCGCAATCGGAAGCACTACCACTCCATCAATGCCCTTGTGGTGTGTCTGTCCAACATGGTGATTTCACATGTCTGTGCTCGTTTTCCAGGATCAGCACACGATGCCTACATCATGAGGCGTAGCGGGATGCCTGATATGATGATGCAGCTGCGCAACGAACGGGCATGTGTTGTTGGTGGGTACAGTCTGTCTGTCCTGTATTCAGTATAGCCTACCAGCACGACCGCTTCACCACTTCTAACGATGACCATGTGCTTTCCATGTAGGGGACGCTGGCTATCCCAACATGCCTTGGCTGCTCACACCTCTCCGCAACCCCATCACGCCGGCCCAGCTCCGCTACAACACCGCCCTTGGCCGGACAAGGCGAGTGATAGAGAGGACGTTTGGCATGCTGAAGAGCCGATTCAGGTGCCTCCACAAGACCGGCGGCGCACTCCCATATGCCCCGGCGAAGGTCTGCAAGATCTTCATGGTCTGCTGCATGCTGCACAACATGGCAGTTGAAAGAGCAGTGCCACTCATCCTGAATCAACATGACGAGGACCATCCACCCGTGGAGGACGAAGGGCTTGGCAATGGGGCTAGTGATGTGGAGGATGTGGAGCCGCAAGAGGACATCCGGACTCGGCTCATACGCGACTTCTTTGCATAGTGGTGAGTACCAGTGTCTGAGTGTGCACGCATTGGTCCCCGTGTGGCATGCGTTGTGATGTGTGTCTCCACCTGCATGTATGGCACGTGAGTCAGAGGTGTGTGTGGGTGTGTCACTGGAGTGATGGTGCCAGTGATGGGTGTACTTCCTCAGTCATAATTGTGACCTAGCATGTTGTCATCCATACATGTGTCGAGTAAATGCACATGCAAGTGGCTGTGCTTTTTGTGGCTGACTTCTTGTGTGTTTCTCTTCCCCAGGTACCTGCGCATGCCGTCTGCTGGTTGCATTGTTGTGGCACTGCTATTCCTCATGGACATGACATCGTGGGCTGACTCAGCGTTACAGGCACGGACACGTTTGGAAGTCTCCATGGGGTAAGGGATGCATCTGGGGTGTATTGGGTGTGGCAGTTGTTCACGATGTGTGCACACTGCCCCTGTCGGTGTTTGGTTCCTCTGCAGCCATGTCGCATCCCCATGGGACACGACATGCAGCTGTGTACACCTGAATAGATGGTCTGCCTAGTTGACAGTCATCAGTGATGGGATAGGGGATTGTGATGATGGCATCAATGTGTGTGACACTGCCCTCGGACACATTCGGTTAGCATTGGCTTGACATGGTGTGGGACTTCGACATCCGCGGATCTATGGTGTATGGCAGGCTCTCCGTGTGCAGCTGTGGGTATTTAGCTGTTTAGCCGACGCTTGTGTGCCAGTTCCATGGCGAACACGCATGTGTGCTGCTGAAGGGGGGTGCCAGTGTTGGACCCACATGTTACTCCACATGATGTGTTCATGTGTACTTCGAGTTGCCTCTGCAATCCCGAATACATGACTAATAAAGGTGTCCCTATGCCTCCAAGGTGCCTCTTCTCAGTCAATGCTGGTGTGTTGCCACGGTGCATCCTGCTTGTCTGGCATGGTATTCCCTGATTGTGGCTATGTGTCAATGTGTCGAGTGGCAAGATGCAAGCTGTGTGTGTGGGCTGAGACTGTGTATTGGGCATGATGTCCATGACTGTGTGGGTATTGTGACATGTGCCATCCCCATGCATCCAACGTTGGCCAGGCCCCCATTCTCTGCATCCACCGGACTCAAGCTTGCAGGACATGTTTCTGCCACCTGTCTACACATACCTGGGTGCCCCCCAGGACACTGGACTGGATCCCTGACCTCTGCGCATGACTGTTGCTGTACTCAATGTGTGTGTCAGCACGGTTGTTCGGTAACCCCCTCAGCTTGTTGGGCCCATCACGGGTGTGTATGGTGCTCCATGTCTGTCTTGCCTAATACACTGTGGCCCATGTGTCCTGTGCCAGACTCAGGCCCCAGGTTGTGGGTGGTTGAAGACAAAAGATGACTCAGGCATGTTTTGACTTTACAAGACACATGTTAGGTAATAATGCTACCAGCAGGCATCTACTCTTCATAGTGTGATTTATTATTGGGGGGGGGGGGGGGGGAAACAAAGTGAGTGTCTTTCCGGGAATTTTGAATCCAAAGTTCAGTAGGGGAGTTGGTGTCCTTGCCATTGGATGTCCTCAGAGTCCATGCCACAGTCTTTGTCAACATTGGTCAGCCAGTGACCAGCAGGGCCATGTGGCAGAGAATGTCTCTTGATGCTGTGATTCTGTTGCTCCAGTGGGCCAGGTGCCAGGCCAGGTGTCCTGGGAGATGGTGATGTAGCGCCGACCCTCACGGTCCTTTCCGTGGACGACCCGGCCTCCTGCGGGGAACCTCACCAGCAGGCCGTGACGACATCTGGGATGCTCCGTCGGATGTTTCCTCCTCCTCCTCCTCCTGATCCCTCCCTGTGGGTGGTGATGTTCTCCGCCTTCTGGCACAGGGAGGGTCGGCCATGTTGTCGGCCATCCGACGGAGTGTAGCGTGAATCCCCTGGAATGCCGTCACTTGCTCAGCCTGTCTGTCCTCCATCCTCCGTTGGTGTACCAGTAGACAGGCATGTAGCTCCGCATGTTGCTGGGCCTGCTGGGTCTTTATCTCATCGAGGCTCCCCTTGATCTCATTGAGGGTGGACACAACCTGGGCCATGCCCGTGGTGTCCTGCCGGTATGAGTCCAGGATGTTACGGACATGGGAAAATACCGGATCCCCAGCCAACTGGTCAGGCTCGTGCCTCCGCCGTCCTCCACTCCCACCACCCCTGCCCACTTGCGCCTGGCCTGCCCTTGTGGGCACATCGGGTCTCCGGGACCCCTGAGGGGTGGCATTGGCATTGTCGCCTGCCTCCTCCTGGGTGCCCGGGACACCGTGTCCCTCCTGGCCAGCCTGGCTGCATTGTGGTGTTGGGGCAGGGATCCTGGGTGTCTCCTGGGATGTGGCAGGAGTGGGGGTGGTGGTTGGCACAGTTGTACCTGACGCAGGTGCTGCAGGCGGTTGGACACCAGAGGGGCCAGGTCGGTCGGGGTTGTCCACAGAGTGGTGAGAGTGGTCGCTGCCGGTGGGATCGGGCTCCTGCAGATCCGGGTCCTGTGAGTGTTCCCCCCCAGTGTTGGGGGGTGCACCACGACGTTGACCTGTGTGTGAGAGAGACAATGTTAATTTTGGTCCATGCAACATCCATGTTTCATCATTTCCTAAGTTGGCACATTTCCTCTTGGAATTAGGATCTGTCTTGCATTCCACTCACAGTGCACTTGTGCATGGGTGTGTCCCTTGGGCACCACTTTGGCACCTTTAACTATGTGTGGCACAGTCTTACTTGCTGCGTCAAGTGTGACTGCAGTCAGCAGTGGAGTGGGCAGGTGTTGCGAGCCATGCATTGGCGCCTTCCGTGTAGCACTGTACATGTGCACATGGATTTGTTCCACACACTTATGTGATGCAGGTAGCTGTCATTGTGCTCGTGCACAGGTTGTGACATGGCCCTGTGTTCTGCCATGGAGAAGAGGGGGGGTTCTGGCACGGGCCACCCTTGGCTACATGCACGCAGTCTACCTGCTGACGAGCAGACATTCCCACACACCACACGGCTGATTTGCTCTCCCTGTGTCTCCCTCCCTCTCTGTCCCCCTGTCCCTCCCTCTCTGTCCCCCTCTCCCTCCCTCTCTGTCACCCTCTCCCTCCCTCTGTGTGTCAGCCTCCTCCCTCTGTCCGTCTCCCTGTGTCTCCCTCCCTCTCTGTCCCCCTCTCCCTCCCTCTATGTCACCCTCTCCCTCCCTCTGTGTGTCAGCCTCCTCCCTCTGTCTGTCTCCCTGTGTCTCCCTCCCTCTCTGTCCCCCTCTCCCTCCCTCTCTGTCCCCCTCTCCCTCCCTCTCTGTCACCCTCTCCCTCCCTCTGTGTGTCAGCCTCCTCCCTCTGTCCGTCTCCCTGTGTCTCCCTCCCTCTCTGTCCCCCTCTCCCTCCCTCTCTGTCCCCCTCTCCCTCCCTCTCTGTCCCCCTCTCCCTCCCTCTGTGTGTCACCCTCTGTCACCTCAGCCCAGCTTCCTGGGCACACACTGTTAGCAGATCTTTGAGTGGCCCTTGGATTGTTGATGTGAGTTTGTTTCTGATCTCCAGGCACCCATTGGGTGTGATGTGTGTCTGTGCGCTGCTGCTGTGGTGGTGTGTGCTGCCACTCTTTCACAATGTTAGCTGTTCATTAGCTGCTGTCATGTGCAAAACAGTGCCTTCACCCCCATGTGTTGATGCAAGGCGTCCGCCATTTGCTGGCAAGTCATTCCTGTGTTGGGACACACTGTTTGTCTGGCTGTGACCTAGGCCATATGGGAAGAGTGCATTGTTGTCTGCTTCAGAGTCGCACTATGTGATTTTTGGGGCCCAGCCTCCCGCCATCCGGGTTACCGTGTCATGTGTTGTTGTCTTCTGTGACTTGCCATTGTCCAGCTGGGTGCATGGGGCATGGTGGCAGCAGTGGCATGTGCGTGCTCATGGAGTGTGGTTGAGTAATGCGATGGCTTGTGGTGGTTGCGTGCCTGTTAGTGATTTTGGTTGTGGATGCCGTTCCCCCATGTGAGGTGCGTTGTTTGTGTACTCACCCGGGTCTCGGAGTCCTTCTAATCCTTCGACTGCCTCCACCGGCAGTATGGCCATCACCCTCTCCTCCCAGGGATGGTACTGTACGGGTCTGCGGGAGGGCCCTCCTCCGGTGGCGTTGGCCTGGTCGTGTTCCTCCTGCCTCTTGGCTCTGACCCTCCTCCGCAGATCGTACCACCTGTTCTGGCATTCCTGCCTGGTCCTCCTGGTGTCCGCAACAGCATTCACAGCATCGACCATGGTCTGCCACATGGCTGTTTTTGCTGCCAGGCTGGTGTTTCTGACCAATGTTCCAAAGATCTGTGGCTCGACTCTGAGGATTTGATCAACAAGGACCTCCAACTCTCGGTTACTGAACTTTGGATTCTTGGTAGTGGGCATGGTGAGGGGTGTGGGTGGGGATGGTGGGGGGGGGTGTGTGGATGTTGGGGGGGGTGTGTGGATGGTTGTGTGTGTGTGTGTGTGTGAATGTGATGAGGGGGTGTTTGTGAGGGTGGTCGTGTGAAGGTGTGCAAGTGTAAGGTGTGGTGTAGCTTGTTGTATGGTTCTGTGGTGTCTGGCAGCAGTGAGTCTGTTGCAAAGGCTCATGGTTTGTGTGTGTGGGCCCTTTTTATTGGTCCATGGGTGGGTGTGGCAGTGTTTGAATTTTGGGTGGGTGTGTTATAAGTAGTGGTGGTGTTTTGGCCCTCTGTTTGTCTTTGGCAGTTGCAGGTCAGTGAAGGTGTATTTGTAGTGTTTGTTGGCCATGTTTAGTGGCTTTGTGCCATTCGAATAGTGTCTTCTTGTGTTGTTTTGTTTTGTCCTGGTTGTGTACGTGCGCTTTGAGCGTGTGTACGGTGTGTAGATGGGCCATTTGCTTGTACGGTGCTGTCCTTGTGTGTGGGTTGGTACGACTCGTACATGCGGTTGTGATGTTGGGGCCTGGGGTGCGCTCCGTACTTAGGAGGTTGTGTTGGGGGTAGGACCGTAACGTACTGGGGTGTACATAGACGGTGGTGCGACACGTACAGGGGTGGGGGTGGGGCTCGAACGTACTGGGGTGTACATAGACGGTGGTGCGACACGTACAGGGGTGGGGGTGGGGCTCGAACGTACTGGGGTGTACATAGACGGTGGTACGACACGTACTGGGGTGGGGGTACGACTGGAACGTACTGGGGTGTAGGTACACGGGGGTATGACACGTACTGGGGTGGGGGTACGACTGGAACGTACTGGGGTGTACATAGACGGTGGTACGACACGTACTGGGATGGGGGTACGACTGGAACGTACTGGGGTGTAGGTACACGGTGGTGCGACACGTACAGGGGTGGGGGTATGACTGGAACGTACTGGGGTGTAGGTACAGGGGGGTATGACACGTACTGGGGTGGGGGTACGACTGGAACGTACTGGGGTGTACATAGACGGTGGTACGACACGTACAGGGGTGGGGGTGGGGCGCGAACGTACTGGGGTGTACATAGAGGGTGGTACGACACGTACTGGGGTGGGGGTACGACTGGAACGTACTGGGGTGTAGGTACATGGGGGTATGACACGTACTGGGGTGGGGGTACGACTGGAACGTACTGGGGTGTACATAGACGGTGGTACGACACGTACTGGGGTGGGGGTACGACTGGAACGTACTGGGGTGTAGGTACACGGTGGTGCGACACGTACAGGGGTGGGGGTACGACTGGAACGTACTGGGGTGTAGGTACACGGTGGTGCGACACGTACAGGGGTGGGGGTGGGGCGCAAACGTACTGGGGTGTACATAGAGGGTGGTACGACACGTACTGGGGTGGGGGTACGACTGGAACGTACTGGGGTGTAGGTACACGGGGGTATGACACGTACTGGGGTGGAGGTACGACTGGAACGTACTGGGGTGTACATAGACGGTGGTACGACACGTACTGGGGTGGGGGTACGACTGGAACGTACTGGGGTGTAGGTACACGGTGGTGCGACACGTACAGGGGTGGGGGTACGACTGGAACGTACTGGGGTGTAGGTACACGGGGGTATGACACGTACTGGGGTGGGGGTACGACTGGAACGTACTGGGGTGTACATAGACGGTGGTACGACACGTACAGGGGTGGGGGTGGGGCGCGAACGTACTGGGGTGTACATAGAGGGTGGTACGACACGTACTGGGGTGGGGGTACGACTGGAACGTACTGGGGTGTACATAGACGGGGGTATGACACGTACTGGGGTGGGGGTACGACTGGAACGTACTGGGGTGTAGGTACACGGTGGTGCGACACGTACAGGGGTGGGGGTGGGGCTCGAACGTACTGGGGTGTACATAGACGGTGGTACGACACGTACTGGGGTGGGGGTACGACTTGAACGTACTGGGGTGTACCTAGACGGGTGGGGGTATACATACACGGGGGGTACGTGTCGGACGTACGGGGGCTGGGGGGAGTGTTGGGCGCGTATGCGGGCACATGTCTCCATGGTTGCTATAGGAGTTCGGTGCGGACGGTGTTTTTTCCATACGGTTGTAAGCTCGGACGCACGGGATGGATCGTGATTCCTCGGTCGGACTTGGCTTTTCACGTTTGTAAGGTAAATCGTCCGAGGACGTGTCGGACACATTTTCAGACCCGAGGACGTGTGGGGAATGATTCCCAGTGCGGTTCGTATGGACTTTTTACCATGCGAATCGTGATTGCCAGTTCGTACGGCACTTGTACGATTCGTACGGTAAAAAGACCCGATACGAGTCGTACGGGGAAATTTTTTACCGGATCGTGATCGGCACCCTAGTGTATGGAGAACCTGGAGCATCTGTAAGTAGAGCTCCAGTGGTTCTGGTGTCTGGCAGTGCCGCTCCAGTAGGGAGGGTACAGAAGTCCAGCGAGAGGGGTGGCATGGGGCTGTGTTCCCCAGTGGAGGACCCAGTGGGTCAGGGACCAGCCGGGAGGGCTGAGTCTCCTAGAGGTGACCATGGTGACCACACGTCTGTCCTGGGGGATCTTCACGCGCTGTCAGGTGGACAGGGGACGGGAGATCTGCGCCAGGCAGACTGTCAGGCAACATATGAGGCATATGTTACCCTCGGGGGGATGATGTGTAAGTCCCCAGAAGTCCTGGAGTGCCAGGCAAGTACTCAGCCAAAGGGTTTAGACCCCTGGTTGGGAATCCAGGTTCAGGATCAGCCTGACCAGGAGGGAAGGACGACTGTAAGCACTGTCCTGACCGATGTAGCTGCTAGGGGCACCACTCCAGTTGGGAGGGTGCCGGACTCTGGAAGGGGGTGCAGAGGGAGGGAGTCCTCTCCTCTGACCCCGGTGCAACCTGAGGGGTTAAACCCTAGGTTAGGAGACCAGTTCTCAGGGAGAGGTCCTGAGCTGGTGGGTGAATTGTGTTACGAGGTCGCCTCTCAGAGGAAGAGAGGACGGAACCCTAGAAGAAGAGGTAGGGGAGGAGAGCCTCTCCCGTGACTGTTGGTCAGCTTGAGGGTACAGACCCTAGGCTGGAGGATCAGTGGCAGTTTAGAACTGCCCTGATGAGGGGTGGAGTGGAGAATGGTTACTATGTGCCAGAGGTTACTACCCCCCACTCTGTGGTTAGGCAAGGACCAGTGGCACCTGGATGGCCTAGGGCCTGGTCCTGGCCGCGGACAGCTGAGGAGTACCAGTGGGGTAGCCCAGTTGGTCTGCAGAGCTTTTACAGAGGGAACAACGTGGGTTCAGAGTGGCGTAAATCCGGAGAGTGTCCCTGCCGTTGCGGGCCTGCGTCCGTGTTTTATCGCCCCAAGCAGGGAAGACCATCACGGTGGTGATTGGTCTACCCTGCGTTTTGGCTGGAAGGGGGTTGTGTTGGACTTGGGCCTTCTGGCAGGATCACCCCTAAACTTTTTGCGATTATCCTAGCTTTTTCCCTATGTCGTGTAAGTGGTTTTAGGCCTCTAGGCGCTTTAACACTGTGTCCCAGTGTAAAGTGCGTGCGCTCTGGGTTACATTGAATGAGACTGACCTGCCCTCCCATAGGAATGCATGGGGAGTGTGTGCGTCCATGGTAGTTCCTGATGCGTGGGGAGTGCAGAGTCGAGTTTGGTATGTGCGAACTCGTGAGAGTGAATGCTGCGCGATGATGTGTGCGGCGTTACTGTGTCTAGTGTAGAAGTGCCACTTCTAGACGCTGACATAAATATGAAGTGACTGTCTGGCTTGGGATTGGCTGGTGTGCCTGGCTCCAGGAGTCAGGATGGGTCTGCCCCAGGGGTGGATAGGGAGATTTACATCCAGATGGGTGGGAGGAGTACACCTGGGACCTGAATAGGGCTGGGCTTTTCCCACACAATGCTGGCTCCACCCCCTGTGGTGCGACTGATGTCCCTAGCCTGTCCTGTGAATAGGGAGAGGGGCTGAGCAAAACAAAGTGCTCAGGAACCAGTTGCATCTGGTTCGCCCCTTCCCTGCACTATGAGACAAAGGAAACCTGTGTATAAAAAGGGGCTGTGACCCCATGTAAAGTGTTCTGTTGTGCCTGTGTTCTTGAGGGGACACTCTGCCAGGAGGAACCGCTGCGGGACCCAGCTCCTGTTTCCTGTGGGTCCCTGCGTGCTGGCCTGCCTGGCTGCGCCTTGCTGGTGTCCCCCAGCACCATAGATCCTCTGATTTTGCCTTCCTGGAGACCTTGTGGATACCTAGCGCCTGGAAGCGCTCTTATGCAGACCTTGACTATTTTTTAATGGCAGCACGGGGCAGCAAGCATTTTAAATAGGGAGTCCCCCCGCTTTTGGTGCTTTTTAATTAATAGCGGGTGCCCACCCCGCGTTTGGCCGGTTTTCAGCCGGAGCCTACCCCGCTTTATGGTAATATAACAAACGGCGGGTGCCCACCCAGCGTTGCCACCGTTGGGGATTTGTTTCCACAAGCAGGAGCCCACCCCGCGTTACTCCCGCCTTGGGGAGTTGTTTCCAAAAGCAGGTGCCCACCCCGCATCACGGTACTCGTTGGCGGGTGCCCACCCCGCACCGCCTGCAGTCTCCAGCAAGGAGGAGCGTTGTGTCCCTGCACATTGCCGCCGCGGCCCGAGCCGCAGAAAAGAGAAGTGACGCCGGACCCGAGGGAAGCCAGAGGGTTGCCCGGCAACCGGGACCCCAACCGCCACGTCATTACGACACTGAGCGGAAGCAGGAAGTCCCGGCTCCAGGGAAGACCGCGGGACAAGGCGGAGGAAACCCGGAGCCTTGCGGGCTCCAAAACGAAGTCCCGGTCCCGAGGAGGGGGACCGGGTGAAGTAAGGCTTACCGCGGCGCGGGCCTCCCCTCAGGATTGGGAGTCCCGCTAATGCGCTACGGCCCCGCAGAAGCCGACCTACAGGCGGGAGCCTACCCCGCCGTGTTGAGCCTGCAGCCCAGAGAAGGAGGCGCATAACAGAAGACTGGAGCCTCGCGGGTCCCAGAGACTGCCATCCGCCGAGTGTCTCCGGTGAGTGGGGATCAGCTGCTGGGTGGTTGGGGGTGCGTCGGGGCACGTTTTTCGGTGCCCGCCCCGTGACGAAATCGGGCACTGCGGGTGCAGTGCTCATTCCTCCCTCCCGCTGCCCCGCCTGACAGTGGGCAGCGGCAGAGCTTTGGGGGCATGTGTTGTAAAGAGCTCCAGTCCGCTCCCCCGAAGGGGGCATTCCTAGTCTAGAGCCCAGAGAGGCTCCAACGTTGGGGGGACCCATTATTTCCAGAGCCTAGGTGGCTCCAGGGCTGCGCAGAAATAGTTTCAGAGCCCTGTGTGGCTCCAACGCTGGGCATATTTGTTGAAAGGGCCATTGAGAGCCCAGGCCTCCCTTTTGACATGCCAGCCTGCACAGCTGCCCAGCAAGTAGTGGGCAGCTGCAACGTTTAGGCCTGATCTTTGCGCCTTCTGCCTTGACTGCGTGCGCAGTCCAGCCCTGACACTTTGGAATGGGCGTTTAAGCCCCTGAAAGGCCAAGTTGGCCTGGGGACAGTTTTCTTGTGTTGTGCCCTCACCTAGGGTACAGGGCTATTGTTCTACTTTAATGTGCATTGCCTTGATGCTATTTTTATTTCTAACTGTGCCTATCCATAGGAGAGGGTTTTTCCTAGTATAGGTTGTGCTAGTGAGTTCATGGTTCCCTGCGTGATATATGCCTAAGGTGTTTAGGATTGCGTAGGGTGTACTTACCTTTTACCAGTGGTTACTGGTTGTGCGCTACATTTATTATTTGTTCTACATTTCTACATTTACAATTTGGTGATTTGTGATGATTCTGACAGTGGTCCATGTGGCCCTGTCTTGTGTAAATAGTCCGCTGTAAATTCCGCCCAGTGCCAGTTGGCACAGTGTAATGTGTGTGAATATTATCTAATGTGTTTGGTACAATACAAAGGCTATTTTTATATATAACCTTGTGTGGAGTTTCTTTTGTGGTGGGCCTTGGGTGTTGTTGCTGGGTGCGCGCGCAAACGCTTTACACATTGCCTCCGGGATAAGCCTGACTGCTCATGCCAAGCTACCAAGGGGGTGAGCAGGGGTTATCTTTGGCGTGTAACTCCCCAGCCCTGACTTAGAGTGGTGGTTTCTGCCTGGCTTTGGCGCAAGCCCTAGCCAACCAGAAATCCCATTTCTAACAGTACCTCAAAAAACATCTCCACAGTCACTTTAGATAATAGTGATGAAGAACAATGGAAAACATTGTGGAATCTCAAAAGGAAAATAATAAGAACTGAGTTACATGCAGATTTTCTCATTGAATATTGTAAAAAGGGCGTTATACCCAGAGGTCTTCAGGTGAATAATGAACCTGGTGTTTTTATTAGAAATCAGAGATTCATTGAAAACTGGACATTCATAGCCAATCGATGCAGTCGCGATTGGATGTTACTAATCATAGAAACAGCCTATGAAGTATTAATTATTGAGAGAGGTTAGATAGAAGAGTTAGAACAGAAGTTAAAAGAAAGTACAGCCCTGGATGAAGCAAAAAAGAAGTTGTAGAAAATTCAGGGATATAATTCCGGATATGAAGAATATCTTGTAAATAAAAAATCCAACAAATTATGGAAAGACATTTCCAAATATAATTTAGAACACGTCTACCCGTACCTCCAGAAAGACTTCTATGATAGACAGAGGGAAGATTTTTCAAATAGAAGACCATGGCAACAACCATCTAAAAATTTCCCCAAGAAGAATGTGACATTCTCTGACACCTCATACACCAGTTCAGACTCAGATAGTGACATTCAACAAGATAACCAAAACAACAAGGAAAGACAACCAACCCCTAGCTCGAGTAGAGATATATTATCTTTTTTAGAACAACGTCGCAAGAATTTTGGGCAGACAAGGGGAAGGGGGAGAGGCAACTACAACCCACAAAATCAATTCCAACATCACCCCTGCATGAACACAAGGAGCCAGAAGAAATGGCATTAGAGGATAAGGCTCCTATTATAAATCTCTCGCATAGGACTCTGTCACAGGAGGAGGTTAATGTTTTGGAAAAAGGGTTAGGATACGCCATTGCATCCCCTGTGGATAGGTACAATCTATAGAGGGACCTTCAAAGTTTTTTTAGAAAGATTAGATTGAATGCCTTCTTTGATGGTAAAGAGAGATTACAAATAGAAAACAGATCAGGCTTAAAACCCAAATCCACATGGACACCTCAAATAAACATGGTTAGTAAAAATATAGAGGCATTTGAACGGATAGTTGAAAAAAGGATAGATGACTTACTCAATAAAAAGAGTTGGGTCCACAATAACCTTATCACATGCGAAAGGCAGACCCTTAATACTTTGGAACAGTGCCATGAATTAACAATTAAACCAGCCGATAAAGGCGGGAGTATTGTAGTGATGCAAACTGAAGACTACAATAGTAGATTGAACACACTCTTGAATAACAGTCAGCACTATCAAAGATCGAATAGAGAAGAGTGGTATAGTTTGACTAATAATAATATTACTAGCTTGTTAAATTTAGCCAAAGATGATGGCATCATATGCGTTGAAGAATTCAATTTTTTGTGCAACTATAATCCAATTATTCCCGCACTGTACGGTCTCCCCAAAGTACACAAGAATATACAGGATCCACCAATGAGACCCATAGTACAACAAAAAGCATACATAAAAGACACAACGCTATAATTCAGAAGATAGAATATCTAGATTTTAACCCTGAGACTCAATGCCTTGTGACCTTAGATATCAAAGCACTATATACCAATATCCCACAAGGTAATACAATATGTATGATTGAGAACCTCCTGAAAATTGAAGAGGAAGACCTATCTCCTCATGCAACTTTTATAGTTGAATGTGTAAGCATTATTCTAAAAAATAATATTTTTCTATTTGCAAAAGAGTTTTATAAACAGATTAAGGGTACCAGCATGGGAGTGACATGTGCTCCCAGTCTGGCCTGTCTTTATGTAGCACAGTTTGAGGAGAAACACTTTTTCAATAAATCAGCGCAATTCTTTGAGAATATATATAACTGGTCGCGATACATAGACGATGTGTTTTTCATATGGACCGGCACGGTAGAAATGCTGGCTGAGTTCATACAGTGGATTAATTTGGGAGACGCCAATTTGAAGTTCACGTCTAATATCAATAAATGTGAATGTGAATTGCTGGACATCAAAATCAAACATGTAGAAGGGGCACTCAATGTGGAATTTTTTATCAAACCCACTGATAGGAACACCATGCTTCATTACAATAGCAATCACCCATCCGTCAAAAGGATAATATTCGCTTTGGACAATTCTTGCGGCTAGAACGACATTTTACAAGTATTAAAGATTATGACAAACATGCGGAAAATCTAACAAAAAAATTTCTGACTAGAGGTTATCCAAAACGGTTAATTAGACACGCCTATAAAAGAGCCAAATACTTTAACAGTACTCTCTTTTTGAGAGTAAACCCAAGAAATCAAGTGTAGATAATCCGCCCTTGATATTTGTCACTAATCCCAGCAATATTATTAATAAAATTAAAAACATTGTAAATAGAAATTGGCAGTTGATCACAAATCAAAAAAGAGAGATCCTACCAAAACCTATGTTTTCCTTCAGGCGGAATCATACCATCAGGAACTGTTTGGTGCATACCTACAGAGAGACTAATGATAATAAACAACCCTGTATAATGAATGCCCCCCTACCAACTGGTACATTTGCGTGTAGCAGGTGTAATAACTGCAATAACAGCATGAAAGGACCTTCCATCGTCCACAATGGAGTCACCCTCAAATTTAATAGTTTCATAAACTGTCGCACCAAAAATGTAATATACTTCATTATGTGCCCATGCCTTCGTGGATATGTGGGTGGGCAAGACATCAAGAGAAATTAGAAAAAGAATAAATGAACATAAGTCAGCCATTAGAACGAACACAAAAACTGCCCCACTGGTAGAACACTGGATTAAAGAACAACATAAAATTGACGATTTGAAATGGTGTAGTTTGGAGGTTATCCACATGAGTTTTATGGGAGGTGATGCTACTTTGAAAAGAAAGAAACGCGAACAATTCTACATGTCCCGCCTTAATACCTACAGAAAGGGATTAAATAGTAAGGAAGACTGGGAGAGACTTATCTGATCATAATTGCCCCCAGAATCTGCTATAATAATTGTCATGAAATGGATAGTGATTGAACCTTATTAGATAGTTTAGATTTTACATACCTTAGTAATAACTACATCGATTGTGCGGTGCTCTGATTCACCTGCACAAAGTACATCTTTCCCAAGACCTGTCTTTGGATTGCTTTGCTACACATAGAAGGAATTTGTGTCAATATGGAGAGTGTAGCCATCTATACACTCCAATATCTCAATGTTCATCTAGTGGACTTGGGTAATTCCCTTTTACAAGATGGCCGCCCTCGTTTCTATTCTTCGTTTTCTATTCCTAATATGTATTATTAACTTACCGTTAATGGTTGGACAATTATGTTTATCTTGGTTGAGTGTTCATACCGACAATTCGCTCGACTCTTTCTCAACAAAATGTAGAAAAAGATATAATGAATATGTTTAATTCAGCGAGTTCCCTCCCTTACAATATGGCCGCCCGATTTTTTAGCTCACCTTGACACACACCCGCGAACTAATTATGATATAAAACAATGTAGTTGACATTGTATAAAAATGTTTTTGTATTCCTAATAAATATTTTAGATTTCGAATCAGTTTTGCCGATAATAAAGTTTTATATGTATAAAAAAACCTCTTTGCAGCATATCGCCGGTCTCTCGCGATGTTTAGCGAGACCATGTGACCATAGTCAGTTTCGGATAAAAGTAGCTCCGGGTCACACTCTCCTGCATATCCTGACCCGGAAGCTGTACATTGGTTGCAGGGAGGCCGTAGTACTTTTGTAAGGTAAGCGGAAGGCTTTGCTAGGCTTTTTTGCGATAGCGATAATTTCGTAGTATCGTGAGACCCTCTACATTAAAAGAGAATTTCACATGACTGGTAAACTTAGTGATACTTATTATCCAATAGGACTGGCGCCGTATATAAAAGCGACAGTTTTGAACAGCGTTTCTCTCGATCCAAGTCTATGTGTTTTCATATAGTATAGTCAAGATCCTGACCTAGATAGTATAGACCTGTGCGGCTAAAAGGTGACGGTTTAGAGTAGCGTCTCTCGATTCATGTTTTTGTAAATTAACATAAACCTCGACTTAATTAATACAATAGAAAGGTGAAACCTCCCTTTTTTTAAGAACATTATGCCCTAAGAACATGCAGGAAGTTTAAGGATTTTGGTGCCATCTAAACATCTGCTTAGTACTAGTAATAGTAAAGTGCTGCAGACAGATCACAGTTCATAATGCGGTCACATGCAAATTATTAATAATTGTATTTTAATCACCAAATTGTTACGAAAAATGCTACAAGTAAGATAATGCTCTGATTGTAGGTGGGTATCCTGATGGCTGTACAAGTGCCACAAGGACTACAACAAATTGTTTGCCGCATGGATAATAAAACGGCACAATAGCCCGTTTTGGGACTCCAATCGTGACGCATTATTTGGTTTATTGGATGTCTGGTTTTCTGTATCACTAGTAAGCTGCCATTTTCCTTTTGGGCTCTATTTCCTTGTGTTACCCTCAAGAACTTCTGGATGTAATGACCTTACAAACATCTGTTTTCTATAGTACTTGAACAGAACAAGTGAAATATAAAAGAACGGTGCCACCAATGTACGCACCTAAGGTGACAATACCATTAATTATAAGGTATGTTTGTCTTTTTATATATATCCCTAAAAATAAACCCATTGTGTGAACAATGACTATTATCACTATTATATTAAAAATCGTGTTTTTTTACCTAACACCTAGGTTTTAGATGAGGTGATCATTCTCAATCCCTCAAATCTGAAAAATTGTATCAACAGAAGATCTAGTAATACTGAAATCTAGTACCATTTTAAAAGTTTTTAGGTATGTGTTCCCTTTCCGATATTGATGATATGCTACAAAAATCTTTGTTAATAATATTCTTCATTGTGAAGGAGTAATATTATGTATTCTTAGTGCTGGTGGTAACTGAATGACTAAAAATTGTTAAGATTTTGTAATTAAAAATAGCTTTTAACTAATCAGTGTATAAGATTGTCAGCAACATATGTACATGATAATAATCTAATGTTTTTAGTGTTTCGAAAACTGTCCTGAAGAAGGTGTAAATTTACGTATTCACCGAAACGCAGAGTCAACAACTGTTTTCTTGTGATTATGTATTTTAATGTATTTTAATGAAATGTTTTTTAAGTTTGATTGTATATATAAATGTGGTAAATAAATACTAATTTGTATATGCCAATGATTTTTTTATCTTTTGTTTTTTATTATTAGTTGCTTTGACTCACTGATATTGTACAACTGTGATATTCTTCTGTCTTTCTCACTGTAGCCACTAGCCCCATAGAGCATGGTAGTAATTAACTATTGTTTGATAGGGACTTGTTTGCTTTTTGTATATGCACTTTCCCTGTCCCCGATTGGATTTTAAGCGTACCACCCTTGTTTTTCTTTACTACACATACACTTCACTCACACCCATTCGTTCACACATTCACACACACCCACTCACAACACTCACTAACAAATACACATACATTCATACATACAGGCATGCATGCATCAAACAAAACAACGCACACAAAACTTACCTCAACAGCAGCTCTCCGACAACCTGACAGACACACTTCTTGCCTCGAAAAAGGTGGGGAGCATGGTCCCTAAGCCAGTACAGACTGGCCGCTGATGACAGAGTAAGTTCTAATTATTTTTATTCAGTTTACTTACTTGCTCTGAGGCTAGGAGCTGGAACAGAGCTAGCATGCAGCCTTACCACTGCCAGAATACCATTTCCCAGGCTCCATCCGAGTCATCCTGTATTGGTCTACCTTTTCGGTGTAGCTTCGGGCTGTCAAAGCTCTCGCTCTTTGATGTGTGTGGGCAGGAGAGGGGTGAGGAAATGTAGAACAGAACATGCAGGCCACTGTGCTGACAGGCTAGCAGATAAGTGATGTCAGACTGGCCAGCACACTTAGCAGAGTACTCCTCTGCTGCCTGCAGCTCCACTCTAAGTAACTAAGGTGTCTCTTTCGGCAGAAGGCCAGGATCGGACTGGCCTATAGGTCAATCAGGCAGTGCCCGAAGGGCTGCTCTGACAGGTCAGTGTGTGGGTCAGGTTTTTGTATGATTGTGGGCCTGTGTTATGGCTCAGTGGGACTTTTTTTACTGTTACTTTCCCTGATACTGCCACAATGATTGCCTGCAGCAAACACATGAATGCACTTTTCTGTTCCTTACAAAATACCCATTCAGCGTGTGTTTATAACTTAAAAACTGACCTGATTTGGAAATGTGGGCCACTTTTCTTTAGCTATCTGGTTCACCACTGAGATCACTTTTATTTTGGTGCCCAGGCCTATTTTTTGTCCCAGTCTGACCCTGCAGAAGGCTGCATGTTTTTCCTCCCAGGAGTGCTGCTCTGTGGTACTAGACTGTCACTAAATTTAAAGTTACCTGTATATGTAAAGAGGAAAGACAGCCCATCAGCAGTTTATTCAGTTCAGGACCTGTAAGCATGACAGCCACTGACCTCGCCTTGACCCTGATGCTGACAGACTCTTCCTCAGCGTAGTGATGAATATATTTTTTAGCACTACAGCACACATAGAACAACTACTGCTGAACACAGAGCAGCTCTCTGCATTGTGTCATAATGTGGCCCAGTGCGGGAATACGGGCAAGATGAACTGGAGCCTATTGATCAAAAAGTCATGCAGTGCAGCAAGCCACCTTCCTGTGATGTGCTGTGTGACAGGGAAAGGGCAGGAATGCACCATATTTAACATCATACATCACACCTGTACTTTCCCTGTGCCAGCGCACAATGTGTTGCCTAGTGCCAACGCAGACAACCTTTGTCCATGGTTCACTAATGCCTGTGTTGTAAGCAGGATTGTTTTTGTGCAAGAAGGCATACCTTCCTGCACAAAAACAATCCTCTGAGGCATTTCCCTCTTTCTATGTGTGTTGCATTCTGCAGCACATATAGAAAGAGAAAACAACTAGGAGTAATAAAGGTATTTCTCCTCGTTACGCCTCCCCTGTGGATGCGTAGCATTTTGAATGCATTCCCAGGTCTACCAGTAATGGTAAATCTGTGAATGTGCCAAAATCCATAAGTGGATGCATGTGAACACCCGCACTCCACCCATGGAACGCCTCCCTGTGGCAAAGTAATGCAATGCAGCGGTTTGCACTTCGTTGCGCTTTTCTAGATTTATCAAGCCACAAAAGGCCACGCAAGGTGACCCTAGCTATTTGAGTTAATCTAACCAGTAAGGTGTGGCACTTGGCAGGGCTGGAGTGGAGCATCTATAGAAAACACGTGCAAGACCTACCTACTAATGCTCTGGATAGGAATGCACTGTGTTTTGCTCGAGATAAAACACTAGCTGCCACTGTGGGGACATGCCATGCAATTCATCTCTCTGAAGAAAGTAATGCTGAATGGGCTATTTATGGAAGGTACAGAAGTGGAGTTACTATATATCCTAAATACTCACTAGCTGGACCGAAACGTTGACGCATCAACCCATTTTCCAACCTACTAAAGAAATTCTATGTTTAGGGTATTCATGTCGTATACATAGGCTCTTTCTAGCAAGATTATATTTTGAAATGGATTGAAATACATTGGTGACAATGAGAAATTATGTTGTGTGATTTTGTCCTCTGTCACCCTTGTATATATGATATATGTATGTACCCTTAAATCTCTACTTTTGATTATAAATGTATACAAAAAGGAATACAACCGGTTCTGCTTCTTCTGTTTTGTGAGATTTATTCACTATAGAATTTTTTAATATATGTTAAAAATGTACATTTTTGATGCTATAATTGGAGCATTCACGAATAATGTTTAAATGAATGATATTGTTTGTTACATAAAATCCCTTGTAGGTATTTTTATTTGACAATTTCTATTACCCAAGCCCACAAGGGTATACTGGGTAGCCTAATCTTGATTAATATTGAAATATTTATAGCAGAGGATGTAATGTAATAATTGTAACTAAAATTACATTGTTGATACCAGGGGTTTCTCTCCTCAACAAACATAATGCATTGCTTCAATGCCCTTGTTGTGTGGGATGGAGGAGTAAACAGAAATGAAGTTCAAGGTGCACTGCCACATTTCATGATTCGCATGTATCTGAATGTTTTGTAATTTATTGAGAAAGTAAGCTGCATCTTTTATATATACATAGGGCCCTCTTGTACAATTGGTTAGAGAAATTCATCTACATTTTGCCAAGTGACTCTTGGATACACTGTATCACAAATTTATGGGTCTGCTAATAGGATCAAGCAAATTCTTATTTATCTTTGACAAAAGGTATATAACTAGAATTCTTGGGTGTTATTGTGTTTTTTTATACCATGATAAGATATACCAAGGTCCTTTTACTGATCCAACCATTCTCATCTGCTTGGTTTAGTATTTGATTTGTCATAATACGATTTTGTGTTCTGTTGTTGGTTCCTTTTGGAGAAATAGATGTGTAGACTCATCCTAGACATGACCACTCACTTTTGATTCCTTGACAGCTAACCTGATTGTAATGATTTTGTTGAGACTCAGTTTCTTTAGAGATAAGTATTCTTTTTGAGTTAAAAGGCTTCTCAGCTTTTTCATACTGCAAGTCAGGTGTTTTAGGTCATTTAGCAAAAGCTTTTCAAACATGTCAAGTATTTTGTGGATGGCTGGACCCTCAAAATTCCGTTTTGTTATAAAACTCTTGTATTCATTGGCTTTCTTCATTTTCTAATTTGATCACCAGTTTTTCCAAGGAAATATACCAATCAAAAGCTTTACATAATCTACAGAATGAAAAACTTCCTAGCTATCGTGAAGGAAAGTTTCAATTCTATTAAGGACAGAGAGGTGACCATTGTGCTTTTAATGTTCTATTTATTGCTCAGCAGCCCATCAACTTCAAACAACCATAACAATGGGAGGGACTACAAATCCCATGAGCCATGCAAGTTCAAAGTTCATTGGCCAGGCAGCTCAGGCATCCCATAAAACCATGGACAAGGATCTGTCGTTCCAGGCAGTCATGTGGTTCAACTACCATTGCATCTCCAACTTGGCCTCCTCGGATAATCTGACATGGGGCGAATAGGACAATCCCATTCGAAGATGGGCTGATTTCAATCTTTAAAGATCTCTGTAGTGCAATGGGCCCGAGAAGTTAGCTTGGATGGATTATGGGAGAAAACTGACTATTTGGGCCAGGTAGCGGAGAGATATAAATTCCTTTGCTATAGTGTGCCTCAGCTCCTTTCTTATTAGGGACAACTTCCTGTGAGGAAGCTCCTGGACCTGTTTAACCAAGTATAAGACATATCCTAGGAAACATATAGACTGAGAATGATTGACCTCTGACTTTGTTCGTTGATAATGAATCCGATGACTGAAGGAGGGATAGAGACAGATCCAGATGTTGAAGAAGGATCGACAGATCCTGATGAAGAAGCAGAATGTTGTCCAGATAAATGATCACTCTGACACCTCTGAAACGTATAAACGTTACCACTGGTTGCATGACATTGGTGAAACAACAAGGAGCCAACGAGAGTGAAAGGAAGCGCTACAAACTTGTACATCTGACCATCCCAGGTGAACTGCCGAAATTTGTGATGGGGTCCACCCTCAATCTCCAATCGTTTGGCAGGAGAATATCCCGCAAGAGATGGAGGTGCTCCATCTTGAATTAGTGGTACGTTAACCATTGGTTCAACTCCTGGAGATTGATAACTGGTTGCATGCCCTGGTCCTTTTTTTGACCAGGAACAAATGAAATTAAATTAAATGAAATTAGGATTTCTAAAGCGCACTACTACCCGTAGGTGTCTAGGCGCTGACTTCCAGGGGGTGGACCAATGTAAGGACAACATCAGACAGCGGCGTGTGTGGAGCCGGTAGGTGATGATCCTGAGCTAGTTGTTAAATAGACAGGTTTTAAGGGCCTTGCAAAATGTAAGCACATTTTTTGTGGTTTTTAGCGTCAGAGGCATCGAATTCCAGAGCTTGGAAGTGGCTTCTGCTTCCCAGGTGGCTCTCCTGAATTTAGGCACCACCAGATTAGCTTGGAAGGAGGATCTTAAAGTTCTGGGGGGGATGTATTGTTGAAAAAGTTGTTTGAATTTCTGAGAAAACCATGAGGATGCAGTGTCGTAGGAGCGATTGCCCCTTTGTTTTGTAGGGAACTTACCTCCTGGGAGATGAGAGAACTGTTCACCACTGAATGAAGTAGAGAACAAGGCCGGCCGTTCTGAACAGTGGCTCCATGGAATTCTATGTGGAAATCTGCCACGGTTTGCAAGACCCAGGCGTCCCCCGTAACCACCCTCCAAGGACTGGACCCAACTGACCTCCCACCTTGAGTGGGGAAGAAGGCATACTTCTTATCTGACCTACTTCCGGGGGAATTAGCTGCTCCACGGATGCTTCCTCTACCTCTATGACCCCTACCCAAGGTCAGAAAGAAACCACCAAATCCCTTCTGGTCTTGGTACTGGTACTGTTGTTGGTGACCGCTTGAGAATCTATGGCAGGCTGGGGAGAAGGAATGGCCAGAAGAGCATACCCTGCCTCTGCTGGGCCCATCAGAAACACAGTTGCTGAATAAATACTTCATGGACTGTTAGGCCTTGTCTAAAGATTAAACGTTTGTGATGAACTTGCTAAGTTCCATTGTGAACATTCCCCAAAAAGGCCCCCATCAGCCAATAATCCAACTTCTCCCCTAGCTTGGGGTGGATTTCAATGAGGAGGGAGCATCTTCTCTCTGATGAGAGAACACGATTTGCATTTCCCAGCCAGGAAGCATATGGCCCTCTGTGCCAACCCCGACAAAATCTCAGAGGAGATCAAATTTGAACATATCTAGTATTTATTTTTTAAGAACCTAGTGATCCAGCAGTTTACCAGCTTGGGTTATTCACACACCATATACTCACCTGGGACCATAAACATTCATACAAATAAGCTGGTAGTATCGCCGGAGTCAATATTGTTTTACCTGCAAGATTTTGTTATCTTTACCCAAATCTTATCAAACCAATTTCCTTGTCACTAAATTTCCTCTGGTCAATGAATCTAGTAGCTAGTAGAATAGGTAGAAATAATCATTTAAGGTTTTCTCCAATAACCACAGACTCAAAAACTTTTAAAAGATTTATCTAATCACCATTTTGTGAGTCATGATTGGGCTCATTCAAGAAAGAAATCAAGTTTTGTTCAATATAAGTCTCATTAAAAATATTTGATGACAGTACCTGAAGAGGGAGAAAACAGAGAGCAGGTACAAGGACAGATTTCACAGAAATATATTTACCTAAGATGTTAGATGAACCCAACTCCTTGAAGGTGAGTCAGGTAGAGTCCACCAGGAAAGGTGGAAGACAAAGGATCAGGACAGGTTAAGGGCCAGGAAGGTGACCTCTTCTAATTGCAACGCCAGCGTCGCACTCCTCTCTGGCACTCCTCGCCTCGATTTTCTTCCGCGACTCCCCTTCTAGATGATTGGATTATCGATCAGTATTTCGGTCTCTCGAGCAGGGTCTCTGGCATCTGCAGGGTCTGAGACAGCATCTCTGACAGAGTCTGTGGCAGCATCGGTGTCGGGTCTGTGATGGGTCAGTGACCTGTGTTTCTCTCTCTCTCTAACCCTCTTCAATTATACTTTTCTGTGTTCGTGTACCACCCCCAAATGTTTCAATATCGTGAAATCCCCTATTTCTGATTGGACAAGGCAAGGAGGTGAGTTCATCACACTATGATAAATGTAATGTTTTACTTTAGGTTCATTGTTCAATGTTCCTGCCCCTTAATTTACTTTCCCAAAACTTTATTCCCACCCGTATTTCACATTACGCACAATACATTGTATGCAAAAATTGTAATTTCTTGTTCCTCTGTCCGGGTCAATGGGTTAAGTTCTCATGTGATTCTTGCCAGCTTGACCTTGGCTGGGTTTCAACGGTGTCATCATAGTTCCGGGCAGGGTTGAGTGCGCTTGCGCACAGGTCAGGTTGGGTAGGGATTTCTGTCACCCTCTGAGGCCCAAATACAAACTAATAATAAAGTCAAAGAAAGACATGTTAGAATACGAAAATAAATGAATTCACTGTATACCACTAATCTCTACTCTATCCCATTTACTTATATATATATCTTTCGCATTAGCAATTTAGTAGAACTTACAAGGTTTAGTTTAAGCAAGCATGCGCATTAACATGTGAGTTATAAACTGCCATTTTAGAAGCTATTGCGCAGCTGCAAAAGTTTCCCTCCAAGCATAGAAAACGTTATACTACGTAGATGCAGTAGCCGCATGCGCAGTGAAATTCCCGTGTTTTGTCGGCCATTTTAAGACACTCGGGTTACTGGTTTATTTATTTATTTATTTATTTGCAGGTTTGTAAAGCGCTAGAATCGACTCCAACTGGAGTATCTCTGCGCTACTGGCATAAGAATCCTATATCAAGAGTGGAGCATGTGGAAGGCATTAGATTGCATTTGTGAACAACAGAGTTTTTAGTTGTTTCCTAAACACCAAATGTTCAGAACAGGAGCGAATGGCTACAGGAAGACAGTTCCACAATTTAGGTCCCAACACTGAGAGTGCCTTACTTCCGTGCCTGGCTTTCTTAGCACGCGGCACTACCAGTGAGTGCCCATTACTGGATCTGAGCATTCTAGATGGAATGTATGGAATAAATTTCTTTTCCAAATAGAGTGGACCTTGTCTATGTAGGCTCTTGTGTATTAAACAGCAAGTTTTAAATTTTATCCTTTGACGGATAGGAAGCCAATGGAGTTCTTCTAACAGAGGCTTAGATGCTGTTCTTGGGGGGGCATTTAGAACGAGGCGAGCCGCGGTGTTCTGTATAACCTGAAGTCTATTCAGTACTCCCTCATTTGCAGAAAGTAGGAGACCATTACAATAGTCAATCCGACTCATGACAAGGGCCTGCACCAGCGTTTTCCTGAATTGCTCAGGCAGCAATGGAAAAACTTTCCGCAGCAAGCTGATGGTGTGGAAGCATACGCCAGTGACATAGTTTGTATGTTGTTTCAATGACAACTCCTGGTCAAGGCGAACCCCCAGATTTTTAACTATCTGTTTGGGCTCAGGTGCTATGCCTAGACCAGGAGGCCACCAGTCAGGGGTCCAAAGCATTTTTGCTTCACCAAACAGCATAACCTCCGTTTTATTTACATTACACTGTAGGTAGTTGGAGGACATCCAACATGCCACAGCTTCCATGCCAGCAGAGAAAGACCTCCTCAATTCCGGAGTAAGAGTCTTAAAAGGGAAGAGGAGCTGCGTATCGTCCGCATAAGACACGGGGATAAAGCCAAATTTACGCATCACTCTCGCTAGGGGTGCCACATAGATGTTAAAAAGTGTTGGGCTTAAACAAGAGCCCTGTGGCACCCCTTTCGAGACTTTCATCTCTGCTGAGCGATACGTACCCATGGTGACAGTCTGGGTACGATCAGAGAGGAAGCTTCCCAACCATGCCAGAGCCATGCCAGGTTAGTAATACAACTAGGCAAGCATCCCCTAGATACGATATATTGTGTGTAATGCAATTATTAGTATTCACAAACAGGTTGATTACGGTATTATACATTATTTGAGAGGATTGCATCCGAGCAAGTTTCTTCTTTAAGAAACCTTGCTCCATCAATCCCCTCTCTGAAGGCATTTTATGCCATCACCAATTTCTATTACTAATTCAGATGCCAACTTTAGCAGTTTACCATTTCGATTTCTTCTTCAACTCCTTCTTTTCTTTCTTTTTCCCTTTTGTGTTGTAAACCCCTTATTCTTTTGTAAAAATCTCCCTTTATTTCCTCCATCTGTATTTATTCGTATTTTCTCTTCTTTCCCTTTTCATTCACTCCATACTCCTTTCTTTCCTTGCAACATTTGTGCCAAAACATAATTGCTAAAACTAATAATGTTATTCCAATTATTGGCATTATTAATTGACCTAAAATACCTTTACCTATATTAGAAAACCAACTACCTATAGTAGAAATGCTATTTGTTAATTTCTTCCATACACTGTCAACTTCCAGTGGTTTCAAATCTTCTTCTAATTTCGTAATATTTTTAATATATCCTCCAATTTCAACACTTTTATCAGGAATGTAATTGTAACAATGTTGTGTTTTCAGCATTTTACAGACTCCGCCCTCTTTTGCCAATAATATATCAAGAGCAAGTCGATTTTGCAAAACCATAGATTTGATCGCAACCAATTCTGTATTGATCATCAAGAACCCTCCAGCAGTATCAGTAGATAACCGATCCACTACTGTAGAAAGTTGACAAATTTTATGAGAGGTCAGAATTACTCCCACTGAAGGTATCAATGCACCAGAAATGTCACCTACTATTTCAGAAAAACTAGCTCTTTTTATACGTGTTAGTTCTTTTGCGTCTTCATTGCTTCCAGTGGTTCTTTTCACATGATACACTTTTGGAAAAATTATTCCAAAATAGCAACTCCCGTACCAATGATCAGGCAATCTGAAATAATCTTTATTGCCACATACATAATAAATTCCAGGAAATACTGGATCTGTTCCTCCTTTTATTCCCCATCCCCCAATAATCAAGAAATTATGCTCACATTCACTGGAACCAATAAACACATTGTTATATTCAGTCTTTAATCTATGGAGGCAGATCTTCTCTTTCTTTTCAAAGTCCAGGAACATAGCAACATGAGTCTTGCCAGTTTTATAAATGTCATCTTTTTCAGCTCACTGAGGTATCTGTGGTTTCGGTTCAGAAGCCCTTCTCTGGAAGTCCTGTCTCCTTTGCTCAACTAAATACAAAAATATATTTTCTTATTCGTGTAATTTACATGTTAAATTGTGCTTATGTTCAGCTATATCTATTGCTTTCATAGTTAGAAAATATTCACCCATGAATTGTGAGTATCTAGTACTAAGGACAGGGTTCATATTCTTTCGCATAGGAACCTCGGAAAAAATCACGTCTACATTAGAATAATAATATTGTAGTTTTCCTGTTCTTTAAAATAAACTTGCTAAAACACTACAAGAGATACCATATGTTAATGGAATATGATGATATGTCACACCTTCTGCTACTGATGCCGGTAACTTCATACACACATAACAATCACTAACTTCCATAGTGTCCACGTATTGCACTAATAGTTTTGTAAATACATTTAAAGCAGTGTCGTTGTCTGTCACTGTGTGTGATATGTCTAACTCATCTGGTGCTTCTAAATCTTCTTTGTCTCCTCTTGTCTTATTCTCATCTGGTGCTTCTAAGGCTACCCTATTTCTTTTAATGTTAGCTACTCTTTAATGTGTGTGTGTGTTATTCTTTTCTACCGTATTCATTATATAAGGAATGGCAACTGTTAGTGCTAACCAAATTACAAGTACTAAAAATATGCTATATATACATATTCTACAACATTTCTTCACACAATTTCGTTTCGGTTTTCCAGCAGCTCTATTGTCAGCCATTTTCTTTGGGATAAGAAGACTTTCTCTTCTTCAATTTGGATTTTTTTTTTTTTTTTTGTTTTGAAAACCTTTATTTACACATCGAATATTCACAGTCATGGGCTTACAACCGCATGGGCCGGCCGCTAATATAGAGAAAAGGGAGGAAGACAATAATACAGCAGTCATAAGAGCCGGAGCGAGCCGCACGCATAACGGCTGCAGCCGCCCACAACTGAACATAGCACTACAGAAAGGTTTCTTATTAACTATTTTATAAAGAAAAACAACAAAAAGAAGTTTATACCAGGCAGAAGAACTCAATTAACAGGGACTTGCTCTCTCATGGGCGGGGGACAACAGCGACAACGCAGCCAATTACACAGTTATTCGTGCGAAAAAGGGGCAGGGGGGGCAGGGAGAGGATCGGTTATCAATCCCGCAAAGCGACCAGGAACATCAAAGTCAAGGGGACATCGTTACGTCTGGTGCGACCACCAAGGGGGGGGGCGCAGATATTCTTCGATAGGAATTCCAGGGACCCCACATCTTACTCCATGCCCTAGGTTTGCCCCTGGCCACGTAAACCGTCTTCTCTCGGAACATGCACCAATCCATGTTTTCTTTCCATTTCGTAACTGTGGGGGGCCGACCGGACCCCCAGAGCTGCGCAATGTCCCGTTTAGCGATCATGTTGCCCAAAGTCACCCAGCGTTCTTGTGCCACATCGCAGTCAGTCGGTTCCCATACATTCAACACACATCGCCGAGCCTCAGGGAGCAGCGCCACACCCGTAACCTCCTCCATCACTGCATGTACACCAGTCCAGAAACGTATCACCTTCGGGCACTCCCACAGAATATGAAGAAAAGTACCATGCAAGCCACAACCATGCCGACATAAACCATCATCTGTGTAACCCATGCGAAGCAAGCGGGGACCGGTGACATAGACCCTATGTAGTATCTTCAACTGCACAAATCGAAGGTGAGCCGGTATAGCAACCTCCCTCGGTGAGGCCACGGCCGCGACCCAGTCCTCATCATCCAGCTCTAGGCCATCAGCGACCCAGACCTCTCGCAAATGCGTGAGGAGGTCCGCTCGAGTATTAATCAGTTTTTTGTAGATCAGGGAGATAGTACTATCTGGCAGGTAACCATCAAACAAACGATCTTCCAACGGGGAGGCTTCGGGGATAGCTGCAGGATTCGGGAAAGCGGAAAGTAACGTATGGCGCATCTGCGCATAACGAAAGAACTCCCTATCGCTCAGCTTATATTCCGTCTGAAGAGCTTCAAACGATTTAAAAGCGCCCTTCGTCCAAAGATCCCCCACACGACTAATTCCGATCAAATCCCACTTATCAAAACCTTTCGAACGCCATAGACCTCCCAACGCATCCAACGCATACAGTGGAGTCGCACGAGACAGACGGCCCGTCCATCCCGTAGCAGCGGTGGCGCAGTGCGAGGCGCGCACCGCATTTTTCGTAGGACCGGTCAATTTAGTACTTCCCTTCGTAGAATAAAGCGCCCTATTGAAATCTCTGCCCGGCAACAGTAGCTTATCCATCTCGTACGCGGGGTTCACCGCCGGGCCGTATGTCCCATGATTCACCGCCACCAACTGGGACGCCCAATAATATCGTCTAATATCAGGGAGAGCTATGCCACCGTCATACCACGGTAGGGTCAGTTTAGCGAGAGCAATGCGCGGCCTCCCATCCCAAACTAGCTGCCTCTGCAAGCTCTCTACCTCACTAAAGTATCGGGCGGGCACCACGTCCAGTGTATTCTGCAATGCATACAGAAAGCGTGGAAGAGACATCATTTTGAATAAGGCTGCCCGGCCAAGCGGCGATAGCGGGAGCCTACGCCAACGAGCTACATCGGCCCGCAGCCGCTGGAGCGGGGGCAACAGATTCAGAGCATAACGGACCGCCGGGTCGAGGGACACGTGAATACCTAGATATTTAAATGCAGAATGTGAAATCTGAATTGGACAGCCACGCGGGAGAAGAGGGGGATCGGCAACCAGCACATAAACACAGGATTTCACCCAATTAATGACAAGCCCTGAATTGCGACCAAAGGAGTTCAGTACATCAAATAGCACTATCAACGATTTCCGCGGGGAGGTGAGATAGAGCAAAATATCATCTGCGTAGAGTGATACGCGATCCTCAAACGTCGGTGTCCACCGAATACCCGTCATGGAGGGTTCCCACCGGAGCCACGCCGCCAGGGGCTCCAACGCAAGAGCAAAAAGAAGCGGGGACAGGGGGCAACCCTGCCACGTGCCCCTGCCAAGCAAAAAGGGGGCAGAGACTCTACCATTCACCACCACCTGCGCCAGTGGTTCCACGTATAACAACTTCACCCATCCAATGAACCCAGGTCCAAAACCAAACCTAGCCAGCGCCGCCCAGAGATACGGCCATTCCAGCGTGTCAAACGCCATCGTGGCGTCCAGTGACGCCAAAATGGCAGGCTCCCGAATAGAGTCAACTCACGCGAGGACTCCATGGAGGCGCCGCAGGTTCAGCGCGGTGTTGCGATGCGGAATAAAACCAGACTGGTCCGGATGTACCAGGTCACTGATGACTTTAATCAGACGATTAGCGAGCACTTTAGCGAGAATCTTAGGTTCAGCGTTTAGGAGTGAGATGGACCTATAAGACGCACAGCAATCACGCGGCTTGCCCTCTTTATGGAGCACCACAATGGTCGCTAGACGTTGATCACGCGGTAGGGCGCCGGCCTCTTGGGATGCAAGAAACATCTCGCGGAGATGGGGTGCCAACCTATCTGGACGAAGCTTGTGAAGCTCGATCGGAAGGCCGTTAGGGCCGAGAGCCTTTCCTGAACGGACCGAGCGAATCGCCGATGCTATCTCATCATTTGTAAGCGCCGCGTCCAGCAGTTCTTTATCATCGACCGAAAGGCACGGCAATGCAATATCTCGCAGCAATTGACAAGAGTCGTCTTCTGGCCTCTCCGAGACCGGAGAGTAGACGTCCCGCAAATGGTCCGCAAAGCAGCTCACAATCTCCCTCGGATCCGTAACACTCACACCATCAGCACGCACAATCACCGGGACCACACGACTCGCTCGCTCTCTCCTCTCCAGCCATGCAATCAACCTTCCAGCCTTGTCACCAACATCATACAAGCGCCCCTGTTGCTCCCTACTAGCGCGCTTGGCAGCATCCGTAACCAACGCCCTGTAATCCGCTTGTTTCAGGCAAAGGGTATGGAGTTTGTCCCGTGTGACCCCCCGCCCAAGATCTTCTTCCAAGTCAGTTATGTCCGACTCCAGGCGTACCACCTCCTCAGTTTTACGCCTCTTAGCCTGGGAGATCAAAGATAGGGCCTGCCCGTGGATGACCACCTTGAAAGCCTCCCACAACGTTACAGCCGATGAGACTGAACCCTGATTTTCCTCAAAATAACGGTCCAGAGACTTAACCAAAAGGGCACGAGTTGTGGGGTCATGCAAATACCAGGGATTAATCGGGGCCACCCTCCCCTCTGCCCCCATGGCCACATCTAAGTGGAGCAGGACCGGGGAATGGTCAGAGATGCCACGGGCCAGATGTCTGACCTCCCCGATCATTTGGGCTTGGGCGGCCGGCATCAGCACATAGTCCAATCTAGATAAGGAGCCGTGGATGCCAGAGTGAAATGTAAATTGGGCGAGCCCCGGATGCATTGATCTCCAACAGTCCACAAGCCCCATAGTGTCGATAAGCCACCCAGCCAAGAGTGCGCCCCGGGGAGGTCTCTGGGAGGGTGCCTATCCTCTCTACCCGACACCACAGAATTGAAGTCACCACCCACCAGCAAGAGGCCCTCCGGGAGCCCAAGCAGCAACCCTCCCAAGTCCGCAAAGGTAGTGGTTTGCAACCCCGGGGGGACATAAACTGAAACCAAACACAAAGTCTGTCCTTCCCACCGGCCCACCAACACCACGTAGCGCCCCAGGTCATCATGTATCACCTCATCAATTTCCAGCGGGAGAGAGGATCGAACCAAAATGCCCCCCCCCTCTGGAGCCGGTCATAAAACCAGAGTGGGCCACCAAACGGTAGCCCTTTCTATTCATAGCATGGCATGAGTGTCCCACCAAATGCGTCTCCTGCAACAGAACCACATCAGGAGAGAAACGTTTCAAATATTGTAGCACCACCCCTCGCTTCAATCGGTCCCCCAAACCATTGACATTCCATGTTAAAATGCGCAATCCCCTACCCCATTTCCACAGCAATGGACACCCCACCCACGTTGAGAGCTATAAACAGCACACTGATTGCCTGGTACAAAACGAACACCACACAAAAGCAACACCCCTACCGCCACCCCCCCAACTCCCACTACAAACCCCCCCACCCTGCACCCCTGCACAAGACCATTAAGCCACCCCAACTCGCAGTGTGCCTGTCGCCCCACCATAAACCTACTCTACGGAAAGAAAGAAGACCCCCCCCCCCGAGGAGGAAGAGTCTCACCAGATACCCCGCGGCCTCCCAATGATGAAGGAAGGGTAATGCAGTCCTAGAAAAGAAAAACCAGTAAATCAAACCCTAGTCGGGGGTGAACACAAAATTGTCAAGGAACCACAAGTCATTCGTTCACCCTTGGTCCGCTGATCCACCACCCACATCCGCAGCTCGTTCCTCCCCGCCGTGCCGACGGTGCAAGGTGTCAAGCCAGTCCTCAACCGCCTCGGGCCGGTCAAAAAAATGAGTCCGTTCTTCCAATTCAATGCGTAACTTGGCCGGGAAAAGCATAGAGTACTTCAAGCCCATGTCCCTCAGCCGCCGCTTGACAGTCATAAAGCCCATTCGCTGTTTTTGCACCGATTGTGTAAAGTCAGGATAGAAACTGATATCCGCATTGTCATATTTCATCGGGACATGCACACGGGAGGCCTGCAGGATTGAGTCACGGTCCCTGAAGTTGAATATCCTGGCAATGATAGGTCGCGGTGGGGCCCCAGGCCTCGGCCGGCCCCCCGGAACTCTGTGTGCCCGCTCCACCGTAAAGAATTTGCTGAGGCCTTTCGGCGCTAGTTTGGTCAGGATCAGATCTTCCACAAAGAGATCGACCAGCCCATCCTCCGACCGCTCCGGCACACCGATGATGTGTACGTTATTCCGCCGGGCCCTGCATTCAAAATCCTCCAGTCTCTTGGCAGAGAGGTCGCTGAGGGCCCGCAAACTACGGATCTCCGTCTGCAGTTCCGAGACATCCGTCTTGAGGCCAGATGACGTGAGATCGAGTGATTTGACCTTCTCACTAGTTTTCGACAGATCAGCCTTAAGTAAGTTGATATCGATCAACACGGTGTCCAGCTTGTGGGCCAGCGAGTCGAATTGCTGGCCGACCGAGGCCTTCATGGCGTCGATGGCACCCATGACGTCCTGTAGTGTCAATTCCGTCGAGGGTGACGGGCCCTCCTTGGCTGCATCTGAAAGTCCACTCGATCCGGGAGATCCCTTCTGCTGGGCATAGCGGTCCATGTTGTTCGCTTGCACGTAGCTACCCCTCCGGGGAGCTCTAGACTTCTGCTTGTCGCCGTCCAGCCGGGTCGTCATCACTCAGCAGGGAGAGCAGATCCAGTATACCTGTTAGGCGCAGCAATCACCCTGGGGAGTCCACCTGACTGATGGACAGCCCCCTTGTCAACGCCACTCGACCGCTACAGCTCGGTCCCAACGCCGAGCGACTGCGAGCGCCCGCCACCAGACTCGTAGAGGAAAGTCAAAAACGAAAGTGAAACCAGGGGGGGACGCCCGCCCAAGACCCTAGTGCCGTTGTTGTTCGATTGGAGCTCGGGGACAGTGCCAACCCAAGTCCGGGGTGGCGCCACGGAGCAGGCCTCTTTCTGGAGTACAGGATAAGTCGAGTTCCCAAAGTCCGACTTAAGTCCCGAAAACGGGAATCACCTCCGCTTCGGTTCACCAGTAATATTCCGTCAGAATAACAGCATTAAAGCCAGGATAGACGTGGAAGGCCGCGAGGGTCCCGGGAGCCCTGTGCCTACGCGTCCATCTTGGTTGCGCGCTAGGCTCCTCCTCCCTCAATTTGGAATTTTAATCTGAGATGGTATCTTTGGGTAAACAAATTTTCTTTCAGGTTGGTCTCACTTCTTCGTCAATTTGCTCTGCATTTAATTCTTCATCACTTCCTTCATTTATTTCCAGGTTCTCGAAGTCCCCAAGAATAACGTACGTCCATTCAGGACCTTTGAATTTATTGTTCAGCCTTTTCAATCTTGGGCTTAGTCTTTTGGGGTTTTCAGTTGATTGCTCAGTCTGACTGGCTACCTCACTTACTTGGCCCGGTTCCTCATTCATTGTTTCGAGTTGGCATCTCACTCTTTTGATAACATTAGGCCGATTATCGCCTTTTCTGATTCTTTTGGCTTGCACTACACTTTCACTTTCTTCAAGTGTTCTTTTGTTTTAATTGGTTTGTGGCACAACTTGGTTATTTTCGTCTTCAGAATGTCTCTCTATCTTAACTTGTCCAGGGCTTTTTGACTTAGTATCATCTGCCTGGATGCTTTCTTCTTCCCTAATCTGACCCTGTTTAGGTTTTATTTCAATTTGTTTTTCTTCTTCTTCTCCCGAAACTTGTTTTTCTTTTCCTGTCTGGTCCTGATCAGGTCTTACTGCACTTTGGCTTTCTGCCGCCTGAACGCGTTCTTCTAAGCCTATCTGTCCCTCAGACTCAGGAGCTGTGGTTTCAGTTTCTTCTGTCTGAGTAGATTGTTCTCTCCTTGACTGTTCCTGCTCAGGTTCCCTAACTGTTGTATTTTCACTCTCCTGAGCGCGTTCTTCTGCTTCTATCTGATCCTCACTCTTTTCCTGACTAACTAATCTGGTTTGGCTTCTCGTTCTTACAATTACTTCAGGTATTTCTACTATTGGGATCCAATCATCCTGACTGGTGCTCAGTTGTTCTTGTTCAGCTACTTCAGGAACTATTATTCTGGATCCTTCAGCTATACAACCTTCAGCATCCTCAACTGCTGGAGTCAGTTGAGGTACCTCTTCGTCAGGTGCTGGTACTCTTTTAGGCAAGCCCGCACATTTTACTGCTGTCGTTGTGACCAATATAACCTGGTGCTAGGCACGATTCTCGAGTGTGATTCTTCACAACAACCCAGTTGCCGGGGTTCAGATCATGCGCTTGGTTCGGCTGCCTGGCGACTGCATCTTCTCCAACCTGGTGAGAGATAGAACGCACTTGGTCAGCCGACTCTTTGCAATACTCTAGCACCAAATCATCAGATATATTCAACAGCTTGTGTCCTGGTATGCATGCTTGTCTCATTGCTCTTCCCATGAGTATTTCATGGGGACTCAATCCGGTATTCTTGTCTGGAATACTGCTGAGTCCCATCCGAACAATAGGTAAAGCATCAGGCCACTCCAGTGGGGTGGATGCACACACTTTTCCCAATCTTGACTTAATTGTGCCATTCACTTGTTCTACCTCTCCAGAAGCCTCTGGGCGGTATGCGCAGTGCAGCTTTTGTTCAGTTTTAAATGCTTCACAAATTAATCGGATTATTTCATTATTGAAATGAGACCCTCTATCTGATTCAATAGTTACTGGAAAACCGAATCTAGGAATGAGTTCTCTCAAAAGAAGTTTGGCCACTGTCAAGCTGTCATTTCTTCGGGTTGGGTATGCTTCTACCCACTTTGAAAATAAACAAACTATGACAAGTACATTTTTAAATCCTGGACAAACAGGCAACTGAATGAAATCTATTTGAAGCCTTACAAATGGACCTTCTGCATTTCCAATTCTTCCCACACTGACTATGGTTTTCTTTCCTGGATTCATTTGTTGACAGGTTAAGCATCTCTGGCAAAGACTCTCTGCGACATTCCTGAACTTTGCATTAAACCAATCTTGTCTGAAAAGTCTAATCATTTCATCTCTGCCTATGTGAGTCTTTCCATGATACATCCTAGCCATTGGTGCAAGCATACAGTCTGGCATTACTGGTCTGCCATCCAAATAGACCCATATACCATCTTCTGCCCTTCTCTGACAACCAACCTTCTCCCACTCCTCTCTTTTTCTTGTTTCCACCTCATCTTGTAGTTCTCTTACTTCTTTCCATGTTTCTAATCCTGAAAGTGACATAAGTTGGCAGCTGAATCCACATGTTTCAATTTTCTTGTTCACTGCTATTTTAAATGTGGCGCAGTGTTGGGCCACCTGTTCAGCATATCGGTTACCTGCCGTCACATGGTCATTTCCTGACTGATGAGCAGCAAACTTGACCACTGCCACTTCTTTTGCCAATTGTACTGCCTCAAGCAATTCTTTCACAAAATTTCCATTTTTAATGGGAGACCCTGAAGAAGTCAGGAAGTCTCTCTGCATCTAGAGCTGGCCAAAGTCGCGCACAACCCCGTAACCATACTATCAGTGTAAATGGCTACCCTCCAATTTCTCCCACTTTTGCAAGCTTTGATTAAAGGTAAATAGGATGCTTCGACTATTCCTGCCAATGTACACACAGCATAAGCAGCACTTAGTCCACCTTCCTCATGGCGCATACACAAGCCATCTACAAAGAGCTCATGTTCAGCATTCTCCAAAGGTTCCTCCTGTATGTCAGGACGGGGTTTGGTACTGAGTTCTGTCCCATCAAGACATTCATGTTCGACTTCATCCTTCACCTCTTCATTGTATGGATCTGGTATTAAGGTAGCTGGGTTAAGAACAGTACATCTGACTATGGTCACGTTTTCAGCCCCTAGTATAATTCTTTCGTATTTTGTCATTCTACTTGGGGTAAGATACTGAGTTTGGGTTCTTGTTAAAAGAATTACAACTGCATGTGGGACGTACACTTTTACAGGATGTCCCATCACAATGGGCTCGCTCTGTTCCGAACTCATGCACGTTGCAGCTACCACTTTTAGACATCCAGGCAATGCTGATGCTACAATGTCCAAGGTAGCAGAAAAAAATGCACCGGACTTCGCATTAGACCATGTCTCTGTGTTAGGACTGAGAGTGCACAATTATCTCTCGTACAACAGAACAGTGCAAATTCTTTCGAATAGTCAGGCATACCTAAAGCAGGTGCTTCATACAAACATGTTCGTAATTTTACGAAGGATTCCATGCTTTGATCATCCCACTCTATTGGGTCCTTTGCTCGCTTCTTTGTCATTTGTATCAGGGGTTTTGCCAATAGGGAAAACCCTACAATCCATTGTCTGCAATATCCTACGACACCAAGGAACATCCTTATTTCTTTTTGGTTTTGTGGCAATTTCATTTGACTTATTATTTTTATTCTTTCAGAGGTCACTTTTCTTAGTCCTCGCTGTATCTGATGTCCCAAATATTTAACTGTTGTTTGGCAAAACTGTAATTTCTCTGGGGACACTTTATGTCCACCTTTGGCTAGATGGTTCAATAAAGCAATGGAATCAGTAACACAGTCACCCCTTGTTTTCGATGCGACCAGCAGGTCATCAATATACTGTACCAGGACTGACTCCCTAGGCAGCACTAATGTTTCAAGACACTTTTTCAAAATTTGGATAAAAATCGAAGGACTTTCAGTATACCCTGGAGAAACGCAATTCCAAACATAAATCCGATCCTCAAATTTGAAGAAAAAAAAACCAGACTATCGGGATGCAATGGAATGGAGAAAAAGGCATGGCACAAATCAATTACGATAAACCATCCTGCCTTCCATGGTATCTGGTACAAAATCACTGCAGGGTTAGGTACTATAGGGCAACATGGCACAACAATCTTGTTTATCTTTCGTAAATCTTGTACTACCCTATATTTTCCGTTAGGTTTCTTGATGCCAATTATAGGTGAGTTACAAAGACTACTCATTATTTCTTTTAAAATGCTGTGTTCAACCATTCGATCAATTTCTGATGCAACACCAACTTTTATTTCAGGACTCATTTTATATTGTCGAGTATTTGGGTAAACTGCACCTTCTTTTATAGTTACTTTTATAGGATATACATTTCTGATTAATCCCACTTCTTTTCCTGTAAAATCCCACACTTTAAGATTTACTGTTGCTTTGACCTCATTTGGTAAGTCATCTTTGGTTATTATGGAAAGCAATTCATTTACTTCTGTTCCTTGTTTGGCTAGCATGATTTTGTATATTCCGTCTTCGTCTGGGGTCTGAATTGCAACACCATCTGGTGTGCAAAATATGGTGCAATTCATTTTGCACAATAGATCCCTTCCTAATAAATTCACAGGACTGGAGTCACATACTACAAACTTATGCATCTCTTGGAATTTTCCGATACATACCTCCATTGGTTTTGTAATAGGGGTTCTAATTTGTTTATTAGAAACACCCACTACTTGGATCGCTTCTCCCGAGAGGGGTAGGTTTGGGATGTCTGCTGTTCTCACAGTAGAACGGGTAGCACCAGTGTCCAACAAGAAGGTAATGTCATTTCCTTCCACCTTACCACAATATATGGACCTGACTGATCTACCGGCAAGGATGCGCCAAGTACGCTCTCCTCTTCCTCCCCCCTCAGGCACCGTCATAAGGTGGTGTCATCAAAATAAGAATCCTGCAAAAGAAACTGCGATGTTACAAACTTTTTCTTACCACTTCCTTCTTGAAATCCCTTGTCCGTACTGTACTTGGCTTGACTCACAAAATTTGGCATAGGGGCAGGTGGCAATTGACTCTGTAGGTTTACAACCTGCTGCAGTTGACTCATTATCACCTAATTCTGCGTCTGTGGATTTAAATTTTGATTTGGGCCATTATTATTCTGTATACTTTTACACTCGTTTTTCCAATACCCCAATGTTCCGCACCCATGACAGGGAAATGTTTTCTTTGCCTCTTCTCTGCTCAATCGCCCGTTAGGTTTACCCCCATTATTTTCACCATGATCTTGACCCCTTTCTGTATTTTCTGCCTGATTCTGTAGCTGGAGTTCTTGCTGTTCTGCTAATTTCACTTGAGCCCACATCACTTTCTCCTCTAAATTCTTTTGTCTATTGTCAATTTCATCTCCACAATATTTTGCATATTTTAGGATCTCATCTATGGGCTTCGCTTGCCAGCACAGATTGTGCTGCTTAATCATTTGAGATATCTCTTGCCGTAACCCTGACACAAACCAATACACAAAATGAGTAATGTCCTTATCTCCAATATTTTCAAATCCACTATACTGCTTGAACACCTGTAAAAGGTGCTCATAGTAAGCATGTACTGACTCATCTTTTTTCCTGATTTGTTCTATCTTTATCCAGTCTGTTTCTTTCGGTGGAATTTTCCCTTTCAAAAAAGTAATTACCTGGTGATATTTCTTCATAACCTCTTCTGACGGTGCTCCTGTCTTTTTTTATCTCTTGGGTACTCATCATTAGGCCAATCAACTGTAATTTTATATTCTGTCCACAAATCAGCCGGTATCACTATGTCAAACAGACCATCCAGGTCTTTCAACAAAACCTTTGAAACCTTCACAAACCTCTCAACTTGCCTCTACCATTCCACTGACTTTTCTCTCAATTTTGAGAAATCATTAGTAAATGATAAAATATCCTGTCAGGTCCATGGGACATGTACATATCCCCCTCCTGGAACCTCTCTCATTGGGCACAATCTTTCAGCCTTCTCGGTTTCTCTCATCAAATATTCAGATGTCGATCGATTTGTCTGTGCTTCTTCCTTTTTCTTTGTCCATCTAACTTTCCATCTGTCTAAATCTCCCCATGTTTGTAATATTGTCATCAACTCCTTAATCTGTCATTTTCTTCCTGACAAATTCATGTTTTCCAAATCTTTATCAGAAAACTCTGCTCTATAGGGTTTCTGCAACACCTTGAATCTCCCTATCTCTATTCCCATTTCAGAGGCCAAATTTGTCAATTTTTCCTGAAATATTTTTGTGTTTCAGGTTATGCTCCTGCAAATGAACAGCAACTCTTCTTCACTATAGGTGTTTAACCTATCCAGTCCTACATTTCCAGCTATAATTTCTTCTAATTCAACCCTTAATTTGAAAATGTCTAATATTTTCGGTGGTGGGTTTGGTTTCTCTATTTCTTGTGCCCATCTTTCTATTTCTTCTGGGGTTACGATTGTGGCACTTTTCGTTCCTGTGGATGTCCCTATTCGTACTTCTTTCGAGCAACCTGGAGTGTCACTCCGGGGTGTGTCATTTATTTGCCCTCAGTAAGTCCATTAATGAAATCACTGATTTGCATTCACTGGCTTGGTCATCAATTATTAATTTCTCTTTTCTAGGTTCATTAATGGGAGTAGTCATGACGGGTGTTTTAACACAATTTGATTTATCCCCATACAATGGGACTACAGGACCTATGGTCACTGGTATAGTCAAAGCTTCAGGATGTGTGTTTAACTGTGTAATTTTCTGTATTAATTCACTTTTATTGTTATTTATCACTTCCCTTTCTCTTTCTTGTAATACCCTCTCCATTGTTCTTTCATGTACTACCTGTGGGACTAAAGGTATATCTAGAATTGGGGCACTCAGGGTAATTCTATTAGATCTTTCTTGATAAGGCGGAGGATTTTTCATTAAAATATCCTCTAAATAATCATCTTCTGAGTCTCCACTACCTGCCATTGTTAAGTGCTTTGTTTTCTCTGTGCATTTTCCTCCTGTCTGTTCCTCAGCCATCAATACAGGATATAATCCTTCTATTACCATGGATTGCCTCCACTGTTTCATCTGCCTATCTCGGGTTTCGCGTGGAAATTTGGGATAATATCTACTAAAGTTTCTGTCATTTCTTGATCTATCGCGCTCATATGCTTCAGTCTCCCATTCTTCTAATGCCTCATACAGTGTTAGTCTGGGTCTGGGTTCTAATTTGTTCATTCTAGTGCGTACGTTATGGAAGATTCTTCCATTAAATGTTCAAATTCTGGAAAAGCTAATATTCCATCATCTTTTGTATATTCTATCCAATTTTCTAACCATACACAGGTATGATAGCCTCTCTCTATCATCATGTAGGATGTAGGCGTTTTCGGAGGAGGGATAAGAATTCCTTCTCTAGTTTTAATGGGTTTATCCTTTTTTAAATAATTTTTAATTTTCTGCATAAATGACATTTTCCTTTTCTCTCCGTACATTTTTCGAGATCTTCCTTTTATGCACTGATCGTGGGCAAATCCTAAGTACCTTCTATCTGGACGATTCCCTATCAAAGTAAGATTGTGTCTCCACATGCAAGACCCACTATCAATTATTATTATGGCTTCTATTTTCAACTAATCAAATGTTCGCTTTTACTTTAACAATTGACCAATACCAGCACAGATTCCTATTCTTCTCACCAATCGGATTCTGTTCTGCTACGTGTTTAGCCAATACTAGAGCGACTCTCAGTGACGTCAGTATCACTCTTTACTACTGACCCCTCCTTTACAATTCTTCGCGTCAGTCGAACGCCCGCTGTTCCAACCAATCCCAGCGGGCCCTCTGTGACGTCAGTGCAGCACTCGCAACTAATCCCTCCATTACAAGGTAATGCGAAAACTTATTTTCTCACAATTTACGTGCAATTTTCATTAATTAACAACATAGAAACATTTGCTACTTTGTCTGATCCTCTAAATTCAAAGAATAGTCTATTTTTTTTGCTGCGAGTAAAACCTTTCCGCTTACTCTTCACACACTACGAGTATAACTTTGTCGTTTACCCTTCACGCAAGCATCAAAGAACCTGTTACTCCTGCAGTATTACCCTTTCTAGGTGATATAAGACCAGTTTCACCGGTGAACTCTTTTGCTACCAATTACTCTCACTTTTATACACAAGAAAATAATCCCTAAATCAGTGCTTCTAGTCCTGCATAACTTTCAGCACCTTCTTAATCCAGACAAGTAACCTCACTGCAGTGTGGCTTCCATTCACCACCCGCTATTCAATATTCCCGGGAATTTCCAGACAACATATAACGTGATACAAACGGGTTTGGTTAATACATAGAATCAATAATTCAATCTACAATATTTTTTACCTAACTAACTAGAACTCTAAACCATAGCTTTGCTACCAAGAAATACTGATCCAGCGGATTACCAGCTTGGGTTATTCACACACCATATACTCACCTGGGCCCATAAACATTCACACAAATATGCTAGTAGTATCGCCGGAGTCAATATTCTTTTACCTGCAAGATTTTGTTATCTTTACCCAAATCTTACCAAACCAATCTCCTTGTCAATACATTTCCTCTGGTCAATGAATCTAGTAGCTAGTAGAATAGGTAGAAATAATCATTTACGGTTTTCTCCAATAACCACAGACTCAAAGAGTTTTAAAGGTTTTATCTAATCAAAATTTTGTGAGTCAAAGATCAAATACACGTCATCATCGGGCTCACTCAAGAAAGAAATCAAGTTTTGTTCAATATAAGTCTCATTAAAAATATAGATGACAGTACCTGAAGAGGGAGAAAACAGAGCAGGTACAAGGACAGATTTCACACAAATATATTTACCTAAGGTGTTAGATGAACCCAACTCCTTGAAGATGAGTCAGGTGGAGTCCACCAGAAAAGGTGGAAGACAGAGGATCAGGACAGGTTCAGCGCCAGCAAGGTGCCTCTTCTAAGTGCATCGCCAGCATCGCACCCCTCTCTGGCACTACTCTCCTCAATTTTCTTCCGCGACTTCCCTTCTAGATGATTGGATCATCGATCAGTATTTCGGTCTCTCGAGCAGGGTCTCTGGCATCTGCAGGGTCTGAGACAGTGTCTCTGACAGTCTGTGGCAGTATCAGTGTTGTGTCTGTGACGGGTCAGTGACCTGTGTTTCTCTCTCTCTCTCTGACTGACTGACTGACATTTCTAACCCTCTTCAATTATACTATTCTGTGTTCGTGTACCACCCCCAAATGTTTCAATATCGTGAAATCCCCTATTTCTGACAAGGCAAGGAGGTGAGTTCATCACACCATGCTAAATGTAATATTTTACTTTAGGTTCATTGTTCAATGTTACCGCCCTTTAATTTACTTTCCCAAAGCTTTATTCCCACCTGTATTTCACATTATGCACAATACATTGTATGCAAAAATTGTAATTTCTTGTTCCTCTGTCCGGGTCAATGGGTTAAGTTCTCATGTGATTCTTGCCAGCTTGACCTTGGCTGGGTTTCAACTGTGTCATCATACTTCTGGGCAATGTTGAGTGCGCTTGCGCACGGGTCAGGTGGGGTAGGGATTTCTGTCACCCTCTGAGGCCCAAATACAAACTAATAATAAAGTCAAAGAAAGACATGTTAGAATACGAAAATAAATGAATTCACTGTATACCAATTATCTCTACTCTATCCCATTTACTTATATATATCTTTCGCATTAGCAATTTAGTAGAACTTACAAGGTTTAGTTTAAGCAAGCATGCACATTAACATGTGAGTTACAAACGGCCATTTTAGAAGCTATTGCACATAGAAAACATCATACTATGTAGATGCAGTAACCGCATGCGCAGTGAAATTCCAGCATTTTATCGGCCGTTTTAAGACACTCGGGTTACTGGTTAATTATACACATAGGCAAGCATCCCCTAGATACGATATATTGTGTGTAATGCAATTATTAATATTCACAAACAGGTTGATTACGGTATTATACATTATTTGAGAGGATTGCATCCGAGCAAGTTTTTTCTTTACGAAACCTTGCTCCGTAGTTTACCCTGACAGGCCAGCCTGACAGGCCATTCAGGAGCAATATATCCCCTTCTTGGGATCCTTCACGAATTTGGTTCTGAAGGTGACCATCCTACCATCAATTTCAGGTGTCAGGCTGAACTCTCCTTGTGTGGTTCTTTTTACCTTTTAATATTCTTGCAAAATGTACATGATGTCTAGTGTATAATCTAGAGTATCTTGTTTGAATTTACGAGTTTCCTTTTGTCAATTTTCAGTGATAAGTGTTGATAATTTTATTGGTCTTTTTTAATATTCTGGCCCACTCATCCACCTTTAACTGTGAACCAGATTTCCTACTTTATACCATGTATTTCCATTGGCAATCAGTTCATTACTTTACAGAGATCCTCAATGGTTATTCTGCATAGATCTCTGGGATTCTTTAAACTTCATGGTATTTAGCTTGTGTGATTGATACAGTATTCTGTTATTTTCAATATTCAAGTTGTCAGATTTTCTGGTCTGGTCTGCCTGTAGGTTTCTTCACTTCATCTCTTGTTTCTTTGATAAGTGATAATATTTTGTCAGTATGAGCTTGCAAGTATCCCAGTGGCTGTGCTCTTCTCTTGTGTGCCACGGTGGTTTCCAGAAAAGATTTTCTTAGCCAGGCTGCTGTTGGGAGATTTTTTTTGTAAATCAACAGGGTGCAGCGCGACTTGTGCTGACTCTTCCCTTATATCCGGATTGCTAAGGGAAGAGTCAGCACAAGTCGCGCTGCATCCTGTTGAAGCTGATAATATTGCTCATCAGCAATACGAAGAAGTCCGCATTGGAGGACTTTCAGGTACAATTTGACCAAAAAACCGGGACAAATATACACCTATTCTAATAAGACGGTAACAATATACAGACTTCACCTTGTACACCGGTACTGAAGAAAGCCCTCCTGACCCATCTGGGCAAACGAAGGGCTGAAACATGTCGACCTTACTTTGGACTCTATAGTGCGTGAGACTGATAATAAGTCTACACACGCACAAAATTGTTTTTTAAGATAATCATGAACCTAGACCATTAAATAATTTTTAATCTAGGTCAACATGATTTTTTAACATCACACCTAGTTCCACCTCACTATAACACATCCACCACTTATTATTTTTTTCGTTGATTACTTCTGCAATAACCAGTGGTTCTCCTCCGGATGGAGGAAGCATACAACTAAAACTAAACCCTATGATGATGCTGTCACGTTTTTAAGATAAGGCGGAGTACCAAGATATACTGCCTCGCGAGTTAAGTACGTGAATGAGGGTTTTTTATTTAACATAACGATGAATGTTGCAGACCCTGGTTACTCAGGTCAAGTGATCCATTCCTAACTGATATTGAATGCTGTTGGGAGATGCCTGCATGTATCTATTAAGTGGTTAGTGGAACCTCATCTGATGAACTTCAGAACATAAAACCAGTCACAGATTTTTCAAGTCATTTAACACTCTCAAACTTGACACGACGCAGCTCAATAGCTACACAGTCCTGCTCAGACTATTGTCTCAAACTCCAGCCCCTGGTCTGATGCTCTACACTCCAGGACAATTTGTTCAATTAGATCCATCTATAGAGCACTGAAATTTTGAAGGCTCAATTGAAACCCCTGCAAATGACCTTTGAGGTAGCTTAAGGGCTGCAGATTATAATTTGTAGATTTATATAGCGCGGTATATCACCTGTGAGGGTATCCTGGCGCTGTCCATGGGCTGGTGAAGTTTAAGTGATTTGCCCAAAATCACTGGAAGTTCAGCCAACGCCGAGACGCGAAACCAGATCCCCAGCTCCCGAGTCAGCAGCTCTGGCAGCTGCACCACATCTTCTAGGATGGGACATTGACTTGTCTTTCATTAATCAACACTGTAGGCATGTATACACTTCAGGTCAGTTTGACATAGCACAGTGGCTTCTGTAACCTGTTCAGTCTGACAAGCTTCCACGTTCTTCTCCACAAGGAATGTGAGTCTTCACTGGCCAGTTAGAGCATGGCATGACTAGTACAATTACCAAGCCAAACAGAAGTTTGCCAGTGATCTGGGGTGACTTTGTTTCTTATTTTTTATTCAGTTACATTTTCTCCTTTTTGTTGAAAATGTTTACACTTTTGCTAGCTGCACCATGTTGGGATAGGAATGTTCCCTGCATGGTAAATAGGCATGTACCCCTGCGCTGTGTGCCCAACTGTATGGTATCCTAAATTTCATTTTGGGGCCTTGTGTCGCGCTAATCTAGCGTATCCACAGAGTTGGAGTTATGGGCCTCTCCCTGACAATGCGAGGTTCAGCACTCGTCATCTGACATGGAGGAGCATACCATGTGTGCCTTCATGCAAGGAAGTAGACTATTGTCCTGCCCTGGGTATATAATTTAAATGGGTGGTGGCAGAGTACCGTGATTCTGTCAATTTGTTGTGTGACCACACTGTCAGTGGCAGCAGGGTCTACTGACTTCTCTTCTGTAACGTTCCGCTATTATGTTAAAGCAAACCTTTGCTCTGTGCATGTTGAATTCATGTGTGAGTGCAGTGCTTATGAAGCATAGATATGGTAGTAGGACTCTATGTGTTATAGGAGTCTGAGTACTGGGGCCAGTGAGGGCCATTTTTGATGCCCCTGGTTTGGCATGGCAGAAGAAGGAGGACGAGGATATCTTCCCCAGATAGTGGAAGTGTATTGCCTGCATTCCTGTGGCTGGAGAGTGGAAACCAGACACTGAAGTGAGGAGGGTGAAAACAGAGCAGGCTTTGGAAATTACTTGTTAGCAGATGACTGCTATTTAGTTCCTCCAGAGCACTACCATTTGTTGAAAAGGAGTGAGACTGCAGTTTCTGTTGCTCAAGGTGAGGTGAGAAAGTTGCTAGGCAGGGGCTACCCTATTTTCTGTCTCTGATGACTGCTCCGGGAAGGATGATGAAAGCTAGGTGCAGAGATCTCACGCTGTTTTGTATACTCCTTGAACCTAGCCCCTTTGTAACCTGCTCTGAGAAATATCACTTCGCACAAAGGCTGTGTCTGGCTAGCATCCTGTAAATTATGCTTGAAAGGGAACCAATCAAAACCGGTTCTGAAGACTAAGACAATGGCTCCACATCGCTTGTCTGGAAAAGGTCTGTAAAAATGGGATCCAAACCGCCCACTTTGTTTCATTCCCAAGTTCTTCTTCACCAAGGAAGGGATCGCTCCCCAGAGTACTTGAGAGCTGCTGTGTAACCAGGGCTGGTACCTGCCTGGCAGAAAGTCCCTCAGAGGTGAAGGGAAATCACCTGAAGTCTGCACTTTCTGCTGGAAGAGCTGAGGATCTAGCTACAGATTATAGAAGCCTGTCTGTCTGCTCAGAGAGGAAAGGAATGTGTCTAGCCTTGCAGTAAAAGAGACTTTCCGAAGCAGAGGCCCAGCAAGTTGCTGATCTGCGGAGCACCCAGAGAAAGCTGATGAACAAAGACAGTAAGATAGGCGTGTGTGGCCCATTTTACAAAGATGTCCCGTCTGTCTCGCTGCGCACCTCCAGAATGAACTGTGTCACAATTACACTAGAACAAAGATTCCTGTCTTGCAGTCCACCTCAGGCTTGAGATATTGGTATTCCAAGTGCCGATGGAGAAAATGACAGTTATGTCTCCCCTGAGCAGGAAGCCACAAGTGGCCTGGAGGCTACAACAACTACATCCAATCACCAGCCTGCCACCAGCCATGAGAAGCTGCTGCGACCCTCACCAACAATGGACGAGCACTGTGAGATGGCCAATGCCCACCATACAGTCTGAACTGCAACCAACAAAGAGCAATTAAACTTAAGGCTAACCAGCATCTGGGGACAGAGACTGGTGCGTGCAAGCAAGTCTGCCACACCGCTTAAGACTTTTCTTCTAACGAAAAAGACATTAAACATAGTTGCTTCGCTAATGAGTGAGATTAATTATGAGTATCTGCATTGGTGGCTAATCCATACCTGTTCTGTGTAGTGTTGGAAACTGTAGAGACAGACATTTGACCATAGATGAAAGGATATTTGTTCTCAGCACAATGGGAGGTAGCCTGCTCTGCTTTGTCATTGCCCTTTCTGCTACCAAACCTGAACCACTAAGGCTTTGTGAGGCAACTTAAATAGCATCACCTTTATGACTACAAGTATACCATGTCGCTACAGGCTGGTGAAAGCCTGACACCTCCTACATAACTTTCAGCTTGTTGTTAAACTTTACTACCAAAGATGAACCAAGGAGGCTAAGGAGTTCTGTTCTGATCTGGTTGACGCTCAAAGTAGTTGGAAAGCAAGGTTTGACGAAAGCTAGGGTAGTGGTATTGTCGCAACAGGCTTGTCAATGTCTGACACACACAGCATAAGGGGTTCAAACACAATGTAAATGAACTAAGTGAGTTCTGGGTCTGGTGCAGGAGAGGAACCACCCTGTCTACACATGAGCACATCTGGAAACCATGAAGCGATTTCCGGGTGATGAGCAGGTGATGAGCAGGTGAGAAGTGAGCAGAATGGATAGTCCTTGGTGCCTTTACCTACTTGTCATATGTTATTTATGTTTGTTAAATACTACCACCTTTGAAGTGAGGCTAATTCTCATTGTTTTTATACTTATCTCATCCAAAAGGGTTTTTACTCCCCTGGGAGACCACAGGGTCTGCCTGTCCTGGCAGACCCCCACTACCCCTCACATCATGCACACTGCTTCCTGAAATGGTTTGTGGACGGTAGTTATTGGCACAGCAAGGGTGCCCTGGGACTCAGTGCAAACCACGAAAATGGGCCTTCCTATCCACTGGTTGTGTCAGGGTCAGGCTGGGACAGAAAACAGATCCGGCCAACAAAGTAAAAGTGTTAGTATATTAGTGTAAGTATTAGTGGAGCAGAAAGCTAAAAAGCGACCTGTGTTTACAGAGTGGGGCCGTTTTGAACTTGTTTTGAAGAAGACATGTTGTATAAGTGTTTTGCAGGGTACGGTAGATGAGGTTGCTGCGGGCAATGTTTGTTTTAATATAAGGGAATTCAACAGTATAACCAACCCACCCCACCAGACCATAAAGCAGGCCTGCCTACAAACCGTCAAAATTCCGGGATACACACAGACCTGTCTGTCAGACAAGCAAACCTGGTAGTGCCTGATTGCCCTACAGGCCCGTCCTGCCTTGGTTTGTGTTGCGATTGAACCCCTCGGATCCAGGTGCCATTGTACCTGGCACGTACTTAACAGCTAAGCCTCTGGAAGCAGAACCTCAGCGATCCATATGCTGAAAGAAAAACACGCAATAAAAAGGCATTAGTGCTTCCAGCCCTTCCACAAAAGACTTCCCGTCGTCAGTGAGTCACCCCTTTTGATTTTTTTTTCCGACTTGTTTTCGATGGACTGCTTCCAAATCTGCCCACGCGCGGCTCTCTCGCCGAGTGCAGTAAACACTGCGCAGAATAATGAAGCCTGTTTGGACCAAAAAGGTTGGCGAGCGACAATGGGACCAGGAGCTGTCTTTTGACAGACTGAAAGTGCCGCGGGGTCACCCAAACTCTGAGACCATTGCTAGGGTCACAGGAACCGCGAGCCGCTAGGAAGGGTCAGAGTAAAGCCCCGCCTTCTGCAGCCAATTCTGCGCTCCACGGCCGTTTTACTTCCGGTTGGCTATCGTCATTGCCAACTGTTTTCAAAGGATCGAAGTCAGAATACACAGCCATGTGCTGCATTGTGTTTTACGCAAGAAATTCTCAGATGTAAAAGCAATTGTTATTGTTAATTAAATCTACTTTGCCATGCCAGTTTCCATACATGCCAACATTTTAGAGTAGGCAAGTGGGAGATTAAAAAAAAAAAAAATAGTCGCGAGAAATGTGTTTTCCCCTCTGATTTCTACTGAAGAAGATGCAATCTGCCGGAATCGGATCTATTGGTATGTGTAGTGTCGCGATATTCATCCCTGACGTGACACGCGATGGTGTGCACGTCAGGGCACGTTAGTTGGACGTTCCATAATAAATACGACGTCACGCAGACACGTAGGCAGAAACGCCACGGCTGCAGAGACGGCGACCAAGCAACACGAGTGTCCCGTGTATTCATTGAAGCCCACGTGTTGGGCCTACTCCGGGGGCCCATCAGCATAGGCCCCCAGCGACACCACAAGTTGGCGACGAGGGTGCGATCGCGCCCCCGCTCCTGCTCGGCGCGTCCAGTTGGTGTGGCGGCCGTCAGCGCTCCTCGCTAGCGGTGCTCGTGCCCCGCCGGAGCGCGCTACGGTCCCCGCGCTGAAAGTCAGCCCAGGACGTGCGCGGAAGCGCCGGAGTGCTCCGTTTTGGTTGGCTGCTCGCGCTGGGGCCGTCTCTGCCATCGGCGCCCCAGTGCGCTTCAAGGACCTCACGTGCCCTGCCCCCCTGACCTGGGGAGCGCGCAGCACCTGTCGTGCCCTGCCTCCACACGACGGAAACAAGACAGCGGGGACACACAGCGTCGTCTTGCTCACCAGCTGCCCAGGAAGGTAGGGTCAAGCGCCCCTGAGCCTGCATGAGCCCTCATTCTCGTGGGACAAGGGAGTGGCTGGTCCACACCCCCCCTGCTATCTCGGAGCCCCCCCCCCTGGGGAATCTGAACTGCCCAAGGGAGAAGGTCTCGCCTAGCGCCAGAGCGCATGTGAGCAGGAGGTCTAGCCCAGCGCCAGCCACACACACACGTGCCAGAAGGTCTCGCCCAGCGTTAGGGCACACGTGAGAGGGAGGTCCAACCCCGCGCAAGCCACGCACGTGCAACATGGCGACAATCCCGCCAATAGAGCCGTTCTCCGTCGAGGGGTCCCCATCGACGGTAGCAGCCCGATGGAGAGACTGGGAGGACAGAGTGCGCATCTTCTTCGAGGCCACGAAGGTCCACAGAGATCAAAAGCGCGCAATGATAATTCACCTAGGTGGGAAAGAAATTCACAACATAGTGAAGACGCTCGCGGAAGCCACCCCCAAGACGCACACGACGCTCATAGCAGCACTCAACGAATACTTTGAGCCAATGGCAAACCGCGACTATGAACGCTTCATATTTCGCCAGGCGCGCCAATCGCCGGAGGAGTCGCTCGACAAATTCTACGCTCGTCTAAAGAACTTAGCGGCCACCTGTGGGTTTCGAGACGAGACGGAGGAGATAAGAGGCCAGATAATACAAGGGTGTGCGTCCGCCAAGCTGAGGGAGAGGATCTTGGAGGAATCCGGTAAGCCCCTAGCTGATATCCTGACGATGGGCCGAACGAAGGAACTGTCCAAGGCGCGCGCTGCGCACATGGAGGCGGCACTGCAAGTGCCAGTGAAGACCGAGCCGGTCAATGCTGTGGCAGTCAAGCCGAAACAGAGGTGGCCCCGACGAAGGCCAGGCCCGGCTGCTCAAGAACAGCCAAAGTCCTGTGGGTACTGTGGTGGCTCGCCCCACGCCCCGTCGGAGTGCCCAGCAAGAGGGACCAAATGCAGAGGGTGTGGACGCTTCAACCACTTTGAGAAAGTGTGCCGATCGAAGGGTTTCCGAAAACCCCGCCAAGCCGTTCACACGGTCGAGGAAGGAGGTCCGGGAGCCAGCGACATGGACGACGATGAAGAGGAGGAGAAAGTCATACACCGGGTACACATGATAGGCACGGCGGCCCGCCGGACTAGGAGACTGCCGCAATGCAGCATCCGAGTAGGGTCACAGGAAGTCACAACAGTGGTAGACACAGGAGCCAGCATCAACATCATGGCTGCCGCGATGCACAAGTCCATGCGTCCACAGCCCCCGCTACAGCCCTCGACTATCACGGTATTCGCCTATGGACAGGAAGAACCGTTAAAGGTACGAGGAAAATTCAGAACGGTGATATCCCATGGGACAAGGTCAATCACGTCAAACGTCTACGTCACCGAAGACGGGCAAGGCATGCTCCTGGGCTGTCGAGCGGCAGAAGATCTGGGAGTGGTAACCTTCGCGTTTGGGGTACACCAAGAGTCAGTACACCACACTCTGGAGGAGTTCGAGGAAATCTTTCAAGGGATAGGCAAGTTCCGGGGGAAAGAGGTTCACCTGCATATCGATCCCACGGTCCAGCCGATAGCCCTCCGGCATCGCCGCATAGCATTCCACCTCAGGCCACTGGTGGAAGCGGAATTGAAGAAGCTAGAGGCAGCGGGGATCATTGAGAAGGTTTCCGGACCGACCCCGTGGGTGTCGCCAATTGTCGTGGCGAAGAAACCCAAGCAGCCAGGCGCTGTCAGAATATGCGTGGACATGAAGCTCCCTAACGTTGCCATCAAAAGGGAGCGACACATCACCCCGACTATCGATGACATCGTTGGGGAGATGGCCGGCGCCAAGTGGTTCTCAAAGCTGGACTTACGCTCGGGATATCACCAATTAGTTCTGGACGAAGCATCCCGGAACATAACCACGTTCTCCACCCATGTAGGTCTGAGGCGATACACAAGGCTGAGCTTCGGGGTATCGAGCGCTGCGGAGGTGTTCCAGAATGTAATACAAGAGCTGATCGCAGGAATCCCCGGAGCGCTCAACGTCAGCGATGACATCATGGTACATGCCACGACTGTAGCGGAACACAACGAGAGGCTGGTGCAGGTGCTACGACGCATACGAGACGCAGGCCTCACACTGCATCGGGAGAAGTGCGAATTCCTGTGCCGGAAGATCCAGTTCTTCGGCTACATCTTCTCAGCTGACGGCGTCAACCCCGATCCGGACAAGGTCAAGGACATCAAGGAGGCAGCCGCTCCTGCAAATGTCACGGAGGTGAGGAGTTTTCTAGGAATGGTGAATTACTGTGGCAGGTTCATCAAGGATCTAGCGAACCTCACGGCGCCACTGAGAGAACTCACAAAGGAGTCAACCCCCTGGACATGGAACAGTGACCAGAGTGGAGCATTTGAGGAAGTCAAACACGCACTCTCAGAAGCCACGACGCTGGCCTTCTTCGACCCGGCCAAGCTGACACAGATTGCTGTCGATGCCGGTCCAGTCGGGCTGGGCGCGGTCCTGCTGCAACGGAAGACAAATGCCGAGGAGTGGGCCCCGGTGGCCTTCGCCAGCCGGTCACTCACTGAGACGGAGCAGAGATACTCCCAAATAGAAAAGGAGGCGATCGCCATTCATTGGGGGTGTCGTCACTTCCACCTGTATGTCTACGGCAAACCCTTTGTTGTGACCACCGACCATAAGCCACTGGTATCCCTGTTTGCGGGCACCTCCACGAAGCCGCCGCCAAGGATAGAGAAGTGGATGTTGCAACTGCAGGACTACAACTGCAAGATTGAGTACCAGCCGGGTGCGCGAAACCCGGCGGACTACCTATCTCGCCACCCTCGCACAGCAACTCCAAAAGAAATAAAGGAGGCGGCAGAAACAGAAGAGTACGTCCGGTGCGTCACGGCGCGGTCATGCCCCCGGCCAGTATCCATGGCCAGCCTGTCCCAGGCCACCAGTGAAGACGAGTGCCTACAAAGAGCAAGAGTAGCAGTCCGAGACAACAGCTGGACCCGCGCCCGAGAGGAGTGGAAGAGCCTGACGCCTCAGGCGAAGCAGATAATGGAGAGCCTGTACCATGTGAGGACAGAACTGACGGAAGACGAGACTGGATGCCTGCTGAGAGGCCACCGGCTGGTCATACCGATGTCCCTCACCCAGAGAGTGGTGGATCTAGCCCATATCGGTCACCAGGGCATAGTCAAGACTAAGTCACGGCTCCGAACCAAAGTATGGTTCCCTCTCATGGACGAAATTGTGGAGGCCACCGTTCGAGAGTGCCAGGCGTGTCAGCTAACCGGTGAAGTGCCCCGGCCAGCCCCCGTGATGATGGAGCCTCGCCCGAGGAGGCCCTGGTCAAAGATCAGCGTCGACTTCGGCAGCCTGCCAGACGGACGGCACACCTTGGTGGCCATAGAGGATCACTCCAAGTATCCGGAGGTTGAGATACTGACTGTTCTGAGTGCTCAGGAAGTAATCCCGAAGCTCGAGAAAATCATGGCAACCCATGGTATCGTCAAAGAGATCAGAACCGATAATGGATCACCGTTTCAGAGCCAAGACTTCGCGGTGTACCTACAGGCTCTCGGGATTCACCACCGGCGAATCACCCCCCGATGGCCTCAAGCGAACGGAGAAGCGGAACGCTTCATGAGGACCCTCAACAAAGTGATACGGATCGCCCACGAAAAGAGCCAGTCTGTAGAACTTGCCATCTTCACATTCCTCCGCAGCTATCGCCAAACGCCCCACTCAATCACGGGAGTGGCACCCGCGCACTTGCTAATGGGGCGGGTTGTCACCGATTCAATACCGCATCACCCAGAATGGAAGCCCGAAACTCCCAATGACAGTGCCATTGATGCGCATCGACGTGGAGCGTTTGCTCAAGCCGACGCCCGCCGGAGGGCTGTGTCCTCACCAATAGCCCCAGGTGACAATGTGCTGATCCGCAATCGGGTGCCAGGGGGCAAGTTTCGTTTGAACTTTGAACCTCAGCCCTGGATGGTGGAGAAAGTCCGAGGCACGTGCGTGACAGCCCGGAAAGGTGCTGAAAGGATAACGAGGAATGTCTCATTCTTTAAGAAAGTTCCCGTGCCCTCCGGAGTGGATGAACGACGCCAGGACAGGGTTATGCGGGACATGCCGCGAGAGGAGAGGCTCTTAGAACCCGAGGGCCAGGCGAGTGAGGGAGCAGAGCCCACAGGTCAAGGACATGACACAACACAGCACCAGCCAGAGACCTTGCCGCCTAAAGTAGCTGGCGTGCCCGAGGCCGGAGAGAACGGCGCAGAGGGTGACTCCGGGAGCGGAGGTCAGGATGTTGCAGTGGACCGTGGCGGAGTGCGCTATGACCTGAGGCCGCACCCCGCGCCCTCCTGCCGGTTACGAGACTACGTCAAGTAAGACTGTTTAAGTTTTGTTGTTGGGACTTCAGGCTGCAGAGTGAGGGACACTGTGAAACCTGTTGTCCATACCTGAGGGTGTAATCACGAATCCGGGGTTGTGTTGTATTTTTTGTTTTGTGTGTTGGGAAGGAATGTAGTGTCGCGATATTCATCCCTGACGTGACACGCGATGGTGTGCACGTCAGGGCACGTTAGTTGGACGTTCCATAATAAATACGACGTCACGCAGACACGTAGGCAGTAACGCCACGGCTGCGGAGACGGCGACCAAGCAACACGAGTGTCCCGTGTATTCATTGAAGCCCACGTGTTGGGCCTACTCCGGGGGCCCATCAGCATAGGCCCCCAGCGACACCACAGGTATGTGTGCTAACAATCTGCTTTTTATTTTTGGCAGTTTAATAAGATTGCACCAGCAAAAAAAGAGTTCAAACTCTGTTTTTGTTTGCGCTATGTAAAACAGTAAAAAATAAAATTTCGAGGCATGTCACAGGCTCTAATTTCCAAGAATTATCAAAGCGTTAACCTTTGATGTCTGAGGTAATTCTTGGAGGGGGAGTTTGGAGCCTGCGTGACAGGCATCGACATTTATTTTTGACAGTTTTACAAAACTCTGAATTAGACTTCTGCATACAGGAATCAGGAGGCGAGACACTAGCCTTGAATTTGGTAGCCTCCCGCCTGGAATGGGAGGGTTGGCATATATGAGTTCCTGGCCACCTTTCATGCAACCTGAACGCCATTCTTAACTTCCTATAAAACTGAGTGCCATTGTTGCAAATTAATAACGTCTGCTACTGGAACACCTTCAATCCCAACTTAATGACTTGCAAGGTTTCACATTCCCACTTCCAGATCATGAGTCAAGTTTGTGTCAGCAACACCTGGTGCCACAAAGTGACCTCTGACAACATGTAGGCGCACTTCAAAACATATAAATATATTTAAATTCATCAATAAACATTTTGCAGCGAGAGCCCGCTTAAATGAACGTGTTTCCCAAGCCTGACCATGCAACACCAGAATGTAATGATGATTCTATGCCAAAAATATCTAAGCGCCGCCATCCCTGTGCTGTGATGGTTCAGATTTTTCAGACATTTCCATGTTTAAGCAAAGCTACAAGTTCACTGCAGCACGAAGGGAGCAACGCTTCCAATTTTTAGGCAACAGTCAAATACACATTCTACTAGCCATGCACAGCAAACAGAGAAGGTTATCATCTGACCACCCAGAAGCAGACCAGAGCCCCCGAAGGGGTGTAAAGAGCTAAATAGATGTTACAACACAATCCTTCTATAGCACACAGTACTCAGTCTGGTATGTACAGGCGCTTTGCAAAGTTGGAACAAAGATACTGGTGCCAAACAGACCTGGCACTGAAATGTTTTGAGAAGGAAAAGTTAAATCATCTGTGACAGGAGGATTCCAAACAGTGGAACCGAAGGTCACGCACATGGGTCTGTTCAGGGGGCACATTGACCCACTATCGAATGGTACCGGCTGCAGAGCTAGTGGATCCCTATGATACCGAGGGCAATGAGGGGTTACATGGTTCGGATTCATTTACCTTTGGTGTCCTGGATCCACCTTACAATTGGACCTCAAACTGAATACCAGGTACTGCCCTTTAGCACTTGTCTCTCAGGAAAGTGAGGTAGAGTAGCCCAAAGCTGACTCAGGAAGGTGATCAGGGTTTAACACACATAAAGCATCTAACTACCCTTAATGAATCAATGACATTACATTTGGTAAAATAAAAGTACTTTATTAAAAACAAGACTGAATACTATATTCCCTCACGTATCGTAAATTGCTCAACAATTCGCCTGACACCCTAGTTAGGCTACGAGAGCAGTGGGATAGAGACGTAGAGGGATAGAGGACGATGAATGGTTGTTGCCATAGGCGTCCCGCGAGAAGGGGCTATTAGAGCCAGGTTCCGCCTAGTACAACTAAAAATTCTACACTGCAGCTATTTTGCATGTACCACCATGGCAAAGATGGGTAGGGCGTCATCCCCACTGTGTTAACGCGGTTGCAACCAAAAGGAAATGTTTTCCACATGCCCTGGGAATGCCCTGCCATTCAGCACTATTGGACCTCTGATGTGGCCTGTCTGAAAGAGGTGTGTGGGGGCAATATGGAGGCCTCCACTAAGTGGTGCCTGCTCAACATCTGGGAGGCCATAGATTTCCCCCGCATGGTCCAGATTTACATAACTGTGGAGTTGATAGTGGTGAAGCGCAATATTGCATGTGTAACCTGCAGGCTGCAGAGGGCAATCCTAACAGCGACTGCCGACCCACGATTTAAATTTCTGTAATCTGTAACATGGGTATCGTTAAGTGTAGCAAAACACTTGACATTCAAAGCTACAGGATAGTATAGTTTATGACGTACATGGTCGAAAACTCGACATGGTCAGGTGTTAAGATGATTGCTTGCGGAAGAATAATGCATCGCTTATGTATGACTAATAAAATTCTGGAAAGAAATTCCGATCCGAAAAAAACTAAATGAATTCACGGTAGGAGACTTAGTCTAGTGGTAAAATGGTTTTCTATGAAACCTGGAAAATAGGGTTCCAGTCCCCACTCCTATAAATTGTGGGATCCTGGGTAAATACTGGCCTGGTTTGTTGAGTTGGGCATCCGAGCCGAAATGTGTGTAGGTCGCGGTTTCGGTCATGTGATTAAATAGCGCATCTTGACACGCGCACAGCCGGACAGTTCCACCTAGTCTGGAGAGTAATGTTACGATTGCTCTCCTTTTGATGTATTGCTGTTTATTTGAAGTTGGTCACTTTGAGGGGCATGGTTGGTGCTGTCAATAGGTCCCACGAATCTCTCTCAATCAGTGGAGTCTGGTGTGGCAGTTGGGGCTTAGGTGTGTGGGTGACTGTGCGCGTACCGTAAGCGTCTGTTCCCTCAAAGTGCACATTCTTTACGCTTCCCCCGCCTTCGCTGCGTGCATTTCGGAAAAAAGTCATGTGTGAAGTAGGCTGGCATACATTTGGCTGGGAAGGTCTTTGGGTCGCCCACCCCTCATGTTCTGAGCGCGGTGATAATTTCAAATGCGCCCCAGGAGGTAAGTGATTCAGCCAGGTGTCATGCGCAGTGGTGCAGCGGGCGCAGTGCATTCGCCGAGATCCTTGTATTCGATGCAAGGGAGCTCGTGCTGGTATAGAGGGGATGGCTTTGCCGACAGTGCTGCCACCATAGCTGCTGCGGTGCCGGATCAGAGTCCTGTCGTCGGCCCTACAGTCTGGGTATGCCCTGGCATGGCTTACGTTTAGGGTACGCACACTGGAGTAATACTGCAGGAATGTTGGGTGTTGGGGAGTTTACTGATTGTGAGGTAACTTTAAAGTGACTCGTCACAGAGCTGGCACAGTCTCTTAATTTCTGAACGGAAGCAGGTTCAATTTTCTTACATTGAAGCCATAGCGTTGCTTATTTACCTCATGCAACTATCACCCATTGACTAAATCAATAGTCCTGGCTTGCTGGAGATGCTATGTACAGGTTGATATATAGCTGGATACAAGGACAGAAGAGGCAGAAGTATGCTGCATTATGCTAAGCAAAGAGTTCAGCCAAAATGTTTCAACCCAACGCCAGAAAAAGAGAGAGCTGCCGGGGAAGAATAGCCTTTCGTCTTCAGTGGGTTGCTGGGTATGTTCCTGGGCCATATGATGGACATTGTATAAGGAGTGCACTAGGCCACTAGGTCTCACTGCGCCGGAGCATACTGTAAATGTGCAGGAGGACCTGGGGAATTGTGCATGTTAACCTTTCTCGAATGTCTATCCTGCCTCGGTGAGAGGGGCTAGGTGCTAATAGCTGAGACTGCGCTTTTAAGTCTCCTGGCTTGGTGTCTGTTATCTGGTTCTTTACACGCCACGTTTGCATAGTGTGGTCTCAGTGTAGACAGTGCAAATGGGTCCAATGGTAATGTTTTGCCGTGTAAAGTTGGCAAGCTCATATGAAATATATGCACCCATTCTCAGCAAACCAACCACGGGTAAAACAAAGTATCCCCTCCGTTCGGCATGCGAATAAACTCGTTTGTGTGGGCTGGGGGTTTGTTTGGGGGGTGGAATTGGCCCTTTTGCAGGGTCATCCCTGAACATTTTGCCTTCCTCCTAGTCTTTTTTCTGACATGGTGTTGGTGGTTCTAGGACACTGGGCACTTTAGCACTGTTGTCCAGTGTAAAGTGCGTGTACTCTCTGTGGTAAAGATGGTAAGATTGGTCTACACCTGTTTGGCGTATTTAATTTACCTGTCAGTCCCCAGTAATGCGGTATCTTACATACCCAGGGCCAGTAAATTAAATGCTACTAGTGGGCTTGCAGTGCTGCTTGCGCCACGCACCAAACCTGTCTCAGGCCTCAGCCATTGCAGGGCCTGTGAGTGCAGTGTTACTGCTGCTGTGACGTGACACCTAAAGTGTGTTCCACGTCTGTGACCCCCTTTTCTGCATGTCAGTCACCCTTAAGGTAGACCCTAGCTAGCCCCATGGGCAGGGTGCATTGTAGGTAATAGGTAGGACATATACCTTAAGTGCATGACATGTTCTGGTAGTGACAAACAGCCATTTTGGTTTCTCACTACTGTGAGGCTGACCTCTCATAGGACTGCATTGGGGATTCCCCGATAAATGCTTCAGTGGTAATTCCTGCTGTGAGAGGAACAGTGTGGTCAAGTTTGGTATGTTTGGAATAGTGATAATAAATGCTGCTTAATGGGGTATGCAGATTTATGATCACTATTTTAGAAATGCCACTTTTAGAAGTTGTCATTTCTGTGTGCTATGTGTCTCTGCCTGCCTGATGTGTATTGCATGTCTGGCTCACAGGGGCTGGTGGTGTGTGGCTCCAGGGGGCAGGATGAGTCAGCGCCAAGCTGAATATGAAAATCTGCATTTGGAGTAGCGGGAGGAGTAGTCCCCTGACCCTGAATAGGTCTGTGCCTGCCTGGGTGAATGCTGCCTCCACCCCCTGTGGTGTGTCTGAGGACCGAACCCTCACCTGACAAAGGGGAGTGGAAGCACTGTAAACAAAGTGCTCCAGTACCCCCCAGAACCAGTTGGGAATTCAGATATAAATATTGGGACTGTGACCCCATGTCTGTGTGCTGTTTTGGGAGCATGAACTGCTGGGCCCCAGGAGGAACCGCCACGAGGGACCGCGCCTCTGCTTGAGGCCCAGCTCTGTCCTGTTGGACCTTGAGGCAAGAAGAAAGGACTGCCCTGTGGTTTGGCACCCTTTTGTGCCCAGCTTTACCCAGCTTTAGCCAAGGAACTGAGGGTCTAGTGCCTTGTGAGTGCTTCAGGGGATCTGCTGAAGGCGCCCAGGACGGGAGGAGCGCTTGTGCCCTGCAGCGCTGTGCTGCGAAGTATTCAGAGGGAATCCCGGCGTGGGGATTCCTCTAGGCTGCCTGGAGATAAAGCCGGAGCCTACCCCGCAATTGTGTGCTTCCAGGAGTGAGGCTATCAGGAGGGCAGCGGGAGCCCATCCTGCATTTTTAGAGTTCGGAGAAAGCACAGCCACCAGGAAGCGAACTGGAAGTCAGGCAGGGCTATGCCTGTCGATGGGCGAGCTCCCGTGAGGAGAGGGAAGCCCCGCGCTGTGCCGGGAGGCCACCAAAGGAAATGGAGGTAGATGGCAGGAGGGGGACGCCTGGTCGTAAGCGGGGCTCCTGTGAGGCAGAGAGAGCCCCTCATGCTGCCAGAGAGGAGTCCCAGAGATTCGGCTCACCCGAGGCGTGGGTAAGCGTGCTGGAGATCAGGGCTGGAAAGGAAGCTGCACCAATGGCCGGAAGACAGGAAAAGGTTGCCTGGTTGGGGGAGGAGCCGCAACGAGAAGACTGCATGTCGCTGGGAGCTGGAAGCGTGACGCAACTACCGGCTAAAAGAGAAGCCCCAGTGAGTGGAACAGAAGGGGGCCCTTTGTTCCAGAGACGGTGAGAGGGGCTTGAGTGGCCCCAAGGGGCCGGTGTTACTTTATTCACAGCTGCAACGCGAGAGCGTGGGCAGCTGCAATGAGGGGGCATCGTGGTTTAGAAGTCCTGGAGTGGAGCTTCAGAGGCACAGTTGTGCCGAGTCTAATTTCCTCAGCTGCACCGCGAGAGCGCGAGCAACTACAAAGACGGGGGTATTTTCATTTCATGAAGGGGAAGGGGTGAGATGCACCCCCACCCCCTCAGTGCATTACGCACATTTGTGGTGGTTGCATTGGCAGCCAGAGGGCCAGTTGGAAGGTCCTATGATTTAGCGCCCTGACTTTTGGGACAAAGGGCATTTGGAACAGACCAGATGGGCCCCAAGGAAGGCCAGTTGGCCTGGGGTGATTTTTGTGGTGCTTACAGGGCTCAATGCCCTAAGGTGATGCCTAATGCTAATTCTTAATGTGTTTGTGCCAAATGTCATGCTATGATGTTTATGCCTAATGTGATGCAGACATAATGCGTTTATGTTGCTTGTGATGATGCTGAGTGCAGTATCTTACCAGTAGTTACTGCTTGTGTTATTACCTGTTCTAATTGTTCTGACAGTGGCCCGATTGGCCCTGTCATGTATATAATCCCCTGTGAAATATTGCCTAGCGCCAGGTGGCACAGTGTACATTTGTAATTATGATTCTAATGTGTTTTGTATAATACGGAGGCTATTTTTTATATAACCTTGTGTGGAGTTTCTTTTGAAGTGTGCCTAGTGTGTTGCTGCTGATGTGTGTGTGTTGCGCAAACGCTTTACACATTGCCTCTGGAATAAGCCTGACTGCTCATGCCAAGCTGCCAAGGGGGTGAGCAGGGGTTATCTTCAGCGTGTAACTCCCTTGCCCTGACTAGAGTGATGGTTTCTGCCTGGCTTAGGCGCATGCCATAGCCAACCAGAAATCCCATTTCTAACAGTGGGGTTTAGATCAAGGGGTTGCCCTTAGTGGTGTAATGGGATGCGTATTTACTTTATACACCTTGCTACCATTGACAAGGTCAAGGCCCCCAGCTTGCTGTAGGTGTAAGGTTACGAGTTGATTATATATATGGATTTAATGACAGAAGAGGCTGAACTCGATTGGAGAGCCCACGATCCCTGATAGATGGGCGTAATGTGTGGACCAACAGTTCCTGTGTGGGCAAAAATGCATGCTGACATCTGTCAGGTAAGCAGGATTAGTTCATATGGGGGAATTCACGTTTGTTAACAAGGTGTTCCCATGGGTGCGACAAGCCTGGTGTGCGGCAATGTGATAGGCCAAGGGAGGGCTTATCCCTAGAGGTGTCCGGGGTGGCCCACGTGCAGCATGCGCGCACTCGAGCAACACTGCCATAAAGCTGTAGTGGTGGAGTTTGGTGACTGTGATGCAACTTCTAACAAACACATTATAGATCTTGCACAGTCACATCCGTTCAGAACTGAAGCATTTTTCAATGTTCTCACAAGGAAGCCATAACTGTTGCTTATTACAAATGGAACTATCAACCATTGACAAAGGCAATAATCATGGCTGGCAATAGGTCCATACATTCATACAACTATGAGGCACACTATGCCAAGTAAAGATTTCAGCTTACATGTCTTAATCCAATGTCTAAGATAGAGTCTCAAGGTCCAGGCCAGAAACATTGGCCATGGGGTGGGTGGACTAAGTACTTTTAGCATACAGATGGCACATGTGATAATGGTGCAGGATAAATATTTATTTTCGGTCCACCTTGACAGCCAGTGGGGGACGACTTGTACTTAGATGAACATACTTGTTTTAATCAATACTTTGTTATAGTTAGAAGGGATGATTGGCCTATTTTTGACATGCCCTTGACCATTATTTGTTAACTTGAAATTGGGTCATGTACAGCTTGTTTAAACTGGGTGGGGCGAGTTGCCTAACAGCCAATATCCAGCATCGACAGTTCGGATGGCTCGACAAGCAAGGGATGCTTGGCATGCTCGCATGGGCAGGTGATTTCTTCGCGGGCTTAACCTTGCATGCTACCCTGTGTTTGGTTTAACTGACTAGGGCGGTGTAATGGAATTGTTGCAGGCTTGCACCAGGAGATGGGTTTTTCAATACTATGCAACACCATAAACTTAACTGGGTCGAGTAATCAGGCCAAGGAGTGGCTGCGTGACTCTCGGGTGCTGGAGATGGTCAGTTTGTTGGCATGCCTTTCTAGATGTTGGTTGCAAGCTCGCACATTTTGTGGTTCCGCTCGTCGATGGCAACAGCTTTAATAAAATAGCTGGGCGGACTTGTTCCTTAATGTAGATAACAAAGCAACATCATTGTGGCCAGGTGGGCCCAGCGTGAAAGGCATAAAGAATTCTCACAGTCTGGGCCAGGTTTTGTGATCTGAACAGGTGGATGGACTGGTTCCAGACCTTTGCTTGAATCTCAAGTAACACCATGGTTGAGTGATATTAAGGAGCGCCAAAGTTAACAACTCCTTTTCCTACATAAGCGAATGGACTGCAGACGATGGAAAAAGTGGAGCTGAACCTATCGGTGGTGGGTCAATTCCGTTAAATTCACGGGGATATGACGAGGCGTGTGAAACTGGTGCTTAGGAAACCCAGAAGGAGAATGGGTGATTAGTTGGCAGTAGGTCTACAGTAATCCACCAGTCCGCCTCTAGCACGGGTACTACTGGGCTACACCAATGACCAGGCAAGGTCTTTCACACCTGGTGTCAGGGGCCCTGTACAAGTCAAGGGTTCAAGCCCAGCTGGCAGTTCTTTTGGGAGGCTCCATAACAGGCACAGGCCTGTTCACAGGCAGCCAGGAGCGCTGGATGCACCGCAGCCAACAGCTGGACGGCGAACGGGAAGTCAAAACAAGCCCGAACTCCTCTCAAATTCCTGCGTGATACCGGACTACAAGCAAAGGCTCTTTTAATAAAGTGTATTATTTTTATTACTTAAATCAGACTGGGCGACTGGCCTTTTTTCAACCTTGCACGGCTATATAGAGGCACACGATTACTGAGGCGCTCATCGCTGGAACACACAGCCCCTGCTCGGTTTACTGCTCGGTTTAATTGCCGAGCATTAATAGCTGTATTACCATTCACAGACAGGTGTCTGTCTCTTCGGCGACAAAGCATAGTGAATGTGTGGGTTGCAAATGAGGCGGGTATGTCGGCTGTGCCCAAAAGAAGGCAATTTCACTATTAGTGCAAATAAAGGGCTCCAGGTCTGTTTACATTAATCTGAGGTAGACCGTGCACTTCCACAGGAATTACACCTTTAAATTACAAAACACGCTTCAGAGTTCCATTTACCTGTAATGCACATAAGCTTTTAAAAGCTCGCTGGGGTATTTTGCTAATATGCTGTCCCAGGCAGAACACCGATCCCTCAACAAAACAAGCTTGCGCGCCTCGCGCTAAAAGTGGGAGGGTTGAGGGGAGTGCGGCTGAGAACAACCAAAGCGTTTTCCTTGCGGGAGCAAGCCAGGGGCACCATATGTTTGCAAGTTAATTACAAACATATGGTGTGAAAGCTCGCTCCCGCAAGGGAATCGGCAGACATGCACGCATTGCCATTGAAAGCAATGCAACGCGTGCACGTTTTTAGGGCGAAAAAGCGAATCGATTTCAAAAGGTCTTTTTGCCTTTGGAGCGCATGCGCGCTCCGTAGGCGAGATCTAAAAAAGGGAATCTTAGATCCTGACATTATCATGGTTTATGTGGGGTAAAAATGTTCCAACATGAATCTCAAGGTGTCTAGAAGGTAAGCCAAACTCGGCTTTGACTCTGTGGAGGGCATTCAATTCCGGGGTTAACGAAGTGAACTTGGTCTTTAGCTCGATTAAGCACCAAGGGTCACAGAGGATTAGCAGGTAGTGTGTATATGTGATCGGACTGCTGTTAAGCACGCCCAGTGGGCTGCGTAAGTTGTCACTCCAAAAAGGATGCCGTGACTGCAATAGGGTGCACAATACAAACATTTCCTCAAAACCAGATTTGACACCATTAATGTGTTGGCCATGGTTTAGCAATCAAAAAGGGCTATGCAAATGTCTGGTCAAATTCAGCAAACTCTGTGCACTCTAGAACTAAGGGCATGTGACAGGTTGCTTCAGTTAAGCAATTTACTGCCCGCCCTGATAGCTTCCACAACCAGCCTAGCCACTATGGCTGTCATCTATCAAGTGTGCTGCTGTCCCAAAAGTTGGGCAAACAAGGTGTTAAAGCACAAAATGGCTACAATGCATTAAGAACAACTGGCACATCCATTATTCAAGAATAGGCGGGTAACAGTTACTAGAACAAAGCATGAATTCAAATTTGGAGGGAGCAGGAACATTTTCGCTGCTGGTGTGGCACACAGTTATCAGTCCGAATCCCCATTTTGGGAATAATCGTGTATGGGGGTAAACAAGGGCTTAGTCAACCCTAAATGTAAAGCACATATTGCACGCAGTGCTCAATAAATTAAATCTGACACAACCATGGTTACGAAGAGCAGTAGTCTTGCTTTCCAGTTTAGGTAAGAATTCTGGCCGGCTTGGTACTCCTACACAGGAGAAGGCCAGCTGGCAGAGATAAGGGTATGGTGCTGGCCACAAACAATAACTTGTTAACAAATAAACTGTTGGCCAGGGAGGCAAACTCCAATACGTTTTCCAACGTATTCTGAAATCAGTGACTGGGCGGTGATGGGTAAGGCACAACACAGCAACACCTAACAAGTAGGACGTATTGGCACAGGGATTTCACCCTGAACTGCGGTTAAAGTAAAGAGCAGTTGTTTCAATTCTGAGCGGGCCATCGATCATGCCTACGGATGGGTAAATTAAGCTGCGGTTAAAATAAAACAGTAGTCCCCAATTTAAGCGGAGGTCAGCACACTTGCCTACGATGGGGTAAATAAACCATGCACAAGCACAACAAATGATGAAATCCACCATGTGTAAGTTAAATAATCAATTGGGCGCATGTGAATTATGGTGGTCTGAGATCATTCCACGATTAGATTGATATGGAATGCACTAGAAACGGAGGGGTGTAAGTAAGTGGTGGGGGGCTCGGGCGTGATGGATGCCAGACCCAGAGCTATGGCGGAGTTGCAGGGTAATCCTGAGGCTGAATGGTGCAGAGGGGTACCCTCTTCAGGAGCACAACAAAGGTGCAAATGCTAAACAACCCCAGGAAGTCCTTATGGCAGGACCCTGTAGGAATGACGGCACCCCGTTAGTCCTGCGGGCGGTTGGAAAACTGAGCAACCGGGTGCTTGCCTGGTGTCAGGATCCCTAATGCGAGTTTCAAAGTGATGCGCAAGGGGTTAAACTCAAGTGTTGCTACAGGGTTGACCAGGCATCAATGGTCGAGTTGGTGGCATGTCCGCAATTCGCAGATGGCCGCTAAGGCACTGGGGTCGGCGGTCTAGTTGTTGCAATCCAGAGAGGCTGACGTGACGCGCGCACGCCTGAAGTATTGCGCGCTTCACTAAAGACTTTCCCTCAGAGAAGACTGTTTTCCAAGTGTTCCCAGTTTGAAGTGAATTATGCTAGAGTACGAAGTTTTCAGAGTCTTACCCCTTCGAGATCAATCCCTAGTCAAAGAAACAATACTTACCTGAAGAAATAAGAAGACGCTTGGAGTTCGTGTTGAGAGACTTACCTGAGTAGAGATTGGAGACGCCTCGTCTCTTCCGTTCCGAGTGAAGATTCTGCTACACCTGACAGCGAACAAGCAGAAAGCTAAGTGAATTACTGGAAAGGTTCTCAGGCATATAAATAATGTCAAGTAATGTCAAAAGATGCAATATCGTTGAAAGTAATTAAAACTTACCGTATCTGCATTAATAAGATTACCCGGTCCTGTAAAAGGAAAAAGAGAAGTGAGTTAGAGTGGTGCAGAACCATAGCCAAATAAAAGCTGTAAACAAGCAGGAAAAAAGGTAGACAGGAGAAAGACTTACCAGAGCAATTCCACCACAGCATTAACCTGAGGAGAAAAAAGAGAACAGAGATAAAAGGGTTTAAACTCAGGAAGAAATAATCTAAAAGACAAGAGTTAGAGAATTGAAAGAACAGAAAAAGAAAAGACGACGAGATAAAAGAGAAAGCCCCAGTAAAAACCAACTGCTGGTAGGTTATTAGATAAACGCTCAGGAATTAAATAGGATTTAATCAAAAGGTAACTATTTTCCAGATAAATAAAGACATCCATAACAAGAAACGAAGAAAACAGAGTTGGTCAGGAAGAGAAGCACAGAGTTCAGGATTATGGGTAGGTAGCAAATCACAAGGGAAAAGAAGAAAAGAGATAGAATAGTGTAGAGGAAGGGAAAGAATAAAATTGTTGTGTGTTTAGTTTTCCTTAGGAGTCTTCGATAGGCTGTGCGAAGGCTGAAGAAGATATCCAGATAGAAAACCAGAAGGTCCACAACCAGTCTCTTCTTATATTTATTATTTTATCCACTTTCCTCCTCCCCCCTCACTAACCAGTTAGCCCCCTAAGTACAACTTGGGACTGAGTGGTTGGAAGTGGGAGTTGGGAAGCTAGCGACTTCTGTTCCTGTGCAAGACAACAGAAAATCAGCGAGAAGCTGAAGGTGAGCCCTGACACCTGGATACGCTCCGCCCCCTCCAGGGGTGTGAGTCAATGGGTGGACTAGTGGTCCACGTGATGTAAGAGGTAATCCCCAAAAAGGGTGAGCACCGATTGGTGAGTGCCACGGTGCACTTTGGCTCTTCAGGTGGGCAGGGCAGCTTAGGGGTGTCACTGCTGCCTACCCTTAGATGACTCGTAAGTTGACCCACCATGTTGGCATATTTCTTATGCAAATAAACATGTAGCAATGCTTTCGCCAACAAACAATGTGTCTTGTGTGTTTCTTATTGGGAGATTACTGTGTTGCGGGTGGCGGCCCCTTTTGCACCGAGACTTCACGCCGTCTCCCTCCCTACCGCTTACCCTGGTGATGGCTGGTAGGTTAGCTAGGATGGATAGACTCCTCACTTGTTAATTTGTGTTGCAGGTGGAGTTACAGGGCAATCCTGAGGCTGAATGGTACAGAGGGGTACCCTCTTCAGGAGCACAACAAAGGTGCAAATGCCAAGCAACCCCAGGAAGTCTTTATGGCAGGACCCTGGATGAACGACTGCGCCCCGTTAGTCCTGCTGGCGATTGGAAACCTGAGCAACCGGGGGCTTGCCTGAATATGATCCACCTCCTCCAGGGGCATGAGTAAATGGGTGAGGACTGGTTGGTGAGTGCCACGGTGCAATTTGGCTCTTTAGGTGGGCAGGTCAGCTTAGGGGTGTCACTGCTGCCTGCACTTGGATCGCCCGTAAGTCGACCTACCATGTTGGCATGTTAATTATGCAAATGAACATGCAGCAATGTTTACTCCAACAAACAATGTGTCTTGTGTGTTTTTTATTGGAAGATTACTGTGTTGCGGGTGTGGTGTGTTGCCGATATTGGCACTATGCTCGTTCTTATCTGCAGTGCTTTTGTGAATGGTACTGCTGGTGGCTGCGTTTATGCCTTGTGATGAAAAAGCTTGTTTGGCAAAAAGGCCATGGAGGGGGACGCTGTAGTGGCTGCTGTTTGTTTACAACAAATTGAACGTGTTTTGTACAGGACTGACCTGCATGATCAGCACCGCGGAGAGCATTATCTACCTATCCAGATGTCAGACAGTATTCTGGGGCACCCTTTATTGTCCAGCCATATGTAAATCATTTCATATCCAGTGTGCTGCTACGTGGCTTGCTGCTGAGCTAGTCCTGTTCTTGGTGGTGTTTGCAGGGTTCTTCACTGCTGCTCTGTTGCTTTGTACTGTCCTGCACATTCCCTGGATATGCTCTAGGGCCGTCTTTACACAGTGTGCCGCAGCTCTAGGCCGTGTGACACTGGTAGCTGTCAGCCAATTCGATGCAATATCCTCAAATCTACAATAAGCACTCTTTGGGCCTGCGAACTGCATAACTCATGGATATTCGTTTCTAACAACAGGCCAAGTTGGTGACACGATGCTCGTTTTCCAGAAGAATCCTGGATGGGCCAGAGCCCCAGCATCGCTCGACAGCAACGCTGTGGCACTTACGTTGCAATGTCTCTGGGAGGGCAGAAGCACAGGGGCAGCTTTGGCTCCTCCACGTGGTCAGAGGAGCGTCGCCCCACTGCTTTCTCACACTGCGAGAAAAATGAAGAAGGGTTTGGTTGGGGGCGGGCGGGTCGGGGAGGAGTGGCTAGCCCAATGTAATGGCGACCAAACCAGTCAATCATGAGCATTCTCCCGTTTTCTCCATGTAGGCTGCATGAAGCCTGCATGGAGAAAACGGCCTTCCCATTGAGGCCTGTATGGACGGCGTCCTAGCAAATCACAACGCTGCCATTGCAGCATTGGGATTGGCTTAAGGGAGGAGAGGGAGGCTGCCTGCTTCTGCTTCCTGTGAGCAGAGAGAGAGCAGGAGACGTGACGCGGGACCGGAGGCTGAAGGTAAGTTTTTAAAAAAAAATTGTTAAATTAACCCCCTGCGTGACCCCCACCCTGCGCAACCCCTTGCCCCCCGCCCGCGCGTCATGCCGGAAGCGACTGAGCACAGCTGGTGTTACATGTCAGAGGGGGGAGTTATGCAATTCAGTGAAAGAAAGCCTAGGGCCGGACCTCCTTCACTCTGACACCTGAGACCGTAATTGTAGGTAATGCACCTTTTGTACCACCGCTCAAGCACAAAGGGAAAAACATATGTGCGAGACAGCAACCTGGAGCTCGGGTCGTGGTTTAGATAAAGTAAATGAGCGAGAGAGCAATGGGGGCAACCAGGGGAGAGAGCGAAACATGGAGCGTGAAGCACCCTAGGGAGACAACTGGGAACATGCACTCTTGTGGAGTGCTTAAACAAAAAAAACAAAAAAGAGTGCTAAAAAAATGAGCAGTGGAAGGACAAAAGTAATGTGTCCATGCTTCATGGGAGGGGCAGATAAAAGAGCAGGAATGAAGGAAAGTCCATACAAGCTCACAATTTCGATGCATGCAAATGAGAGTGACATTGAAGTCAACCGATGGCAAGTAATGGGCTGACTCTAAGCCCCCCTCAAGATAACAATATGTCTTGTAGTAGACAGCTCATGCGCTATGTAGTAGGTGTAGGCGAGAGTTAGAAATGAATAACAATCCCCTGCACTGAGTCAGTGCACCTGGAAAAACCAACATAAAATCTTTGTTATTTTAAAACATATATATATATCTTTAGTACAATGTCCACCAAAGTTTCCTGCTGCTAACTCAAAGTTAGTAGAACGAAGACCAAGTGCAACTGTGCGTCAGAATCCGCAAAGTGCAGGACGAGGTCTCCTTTTACTAACAGAATAGAATTTAATTCCACAGTTCAAGGCCTGTGACGTGAAATGCGCTCCCCCTGGCTCTGACAGATCTATCAGGGGACATTGCAAGCAAGCAGCTATTAACGAGCCTAGGGCCCCACCCTGTTTTTTGCCACATAAATTTGGTGACAAGGATGCACGGAGAGTTTCCGAAGATGGCCCTTTGAATCAATACTAGGGCCTTGGACACTATTCTTTTTCTAGTCAGTGGCCAGTGGAGGGGCCTGAAGGTGAATGAGGTTCACCCTTTGTAGGTTGCCCGGGCCTACAGTCTGTCTGGCTGCTGCATTATGTTCTAACCGCATTAATTCAAACGCAAATAATATATGGCACTTAGACTAGGATGGGCAAGTGCAGCTTCAAGACATCAGTGAATGATCACAGCACTTTAAACAGTTAAAACAAGTGCCCGACCATTTTTCTACCTGTGTTTCCAATGACAGGTGAGTAGTTATATAAGGGTCCAGATTTTTCACCAGATGGCTCTGGGCGCTGCTGCAGGTACTCCGCAGTCGTAAGTGAAACCTCAGTTTTACTGGGATTCAACTTTAGAAAGTTGACAAACAAACACCATCTGATCAGGGCCAAGATTGAGCCCTTGAAGGATTTCCCAGTGCATCAGTGTGAGATCAGCAGATAGAAAGGAGGTCAGCCATTCCAATACTATGTCCTAAAACCAGTTTGGTGGGCCCTTGTGATCATGAGATTGTGGTTGGTTGTGTGGCAAACTGTGGTCATATCTAATAAAACCAGTGAATCCACACCTCTGCCCTCAACCTCATGCCTCAATTCATCGAGAGCTCCAACTTTGTACTCAATCCCGGCAGAAGCCAGCCTGGAAAAGGGATGAGTAGAGGGTTCTCCTCTGCAAAGCTTGAAGTTGCAAGGCACTCAAATATTAAGCATCAGAAAATGGGCTACATTCCTCCTGTTGAAATGGCAGAATCATGAGAAAAAACACTGAGCATGACAACAAATGAGGGGACCTCCTGAGACTAGAAGATCTGTGGGTGCTCGGAAGTGTTCCCTTATCTAAGAAGTAGTATCTGAAGTTTGAGAACTCGAGCGCGAAACCTGCTTACTTAAAGCGATTGGACGGAAAAGTGTGTCCCCTTGTAGTGAAAGGTTTTTTCTATCAGTGCTTAGTTTCTTTCCAGACAAAGCTGTTTGCTTAAGAGCTCTTGCATTCACACGATGATATGTTTCTAAAACAACTCGGACAGGCTTGAAGGGTGAAAAGATGCCAATTTTTTGAAAGGCAGATGAAAGAGGAGAAGTTAGGGGTTTGGTTTGTGGGAGTTGCTTACGACTTTCCAATTTGGACAGAGCAGTGGGAACCAGTTTAATCTGACCAATGATTGCTGCTCCCTGGAGAGCCAATGCCCCCTCCTTGACAAGTTGCCTCAATGTCTCTAAAATGTCATCGTGTTTATGAACTGGTTATGATCAGGGCAGCCTGACTAGAGGTACAGAGTAACTCTAGAGAGCGTGTTATAGCTAGGCATGGAGCTGTCAACAAAATGCAAAGCATCGCCAAGCTAGAAATGCTCACCTTGGATAACCTATAGCCCATCTAGTCATTGGGGATTAATACAGATGTTGAGTAGCAGTAAACGTTGTTGCTGCATCCATTTTCCAGACTACTTTGCTACTTTCAGCCTGATTTATCATTCAGGTCAGTGTCCTGTGAAACAACTAAAAGCATTTGGTAACATCTCCTGTGGCATGGGACTCTGTTCTTCCTATGACATTCCTCTGTAAAAGTACATTTTCATCTTGTTGACCATAGTATGGTTAGTGTACGTTTAGAAAAAAATTGAATTTTATTTAAATACTATACTCGCCGTTATGGTGTCTGCATGTTCAGCTTTTAATAAAGTTTCTAGCAGATTATTAACACTCTGTAAAGAGTCCTCAATTTTTTACAACGGGGAGGAGGGAAAAATAAACAATTGGCAAGTCAGTCCTAAGATAACTAGAGAGCTGCTGGGGTGAGAAATCCCATTTGGTGACTGGAGACCCCATAGGTTACCAGCGGTATAGGAGTGAGAGTTCTATAGGCCAGGGTCTCCAGATGTAAGGGGCTGCAGCCACTAAAGGATCCCTTTCATGGCACATGGTGAATTTAAATAGTGTTGATGTCATACTGCTGCAAGCTGTGGTGATGGCATGGATTCTGTGGTGGTGTAAGGGAGGTAAGTTGAATATTTTTCTTGTAGTGAGTAAGAAATTGGATTAGTGGTTGAGGGGGATTGTAGGAAACTGGGTTTTTTGCAGTCCCCCCCCCCCCAACCTTTTGCCTGGTATTTGATGTGACTTTGATTGAAGTGCACTGGTTCCTGTTAAACAGGTCCCCAGTGTCAGTGTTCTTTCCCCAAAACAAGACCACTGGTCATTTGATCCCCAAGTGACCAGGCCTTTAGCACCTCTGTAAGTCCCTAGTAAGTGGTACCTCTGGTACCTAGGGCATAGGTACTAAAGAGGGTCCCTAAGAGCTGCAGCATATCTTGTGCCATTGTAAGGGACCCAGTATCAAACTCATACAGACTGCCACCGCAGGCTGCATGAAAAAGTGCTCTAAAAGTGAAAGCATAACATGATACACACTTGTGTGCCATGTTCCCTAAACACTGCATGTACTATTTGTAAATCATCCCACAGCAGGTCTTACAGCCCCAAGGCAGGGTGCACTGTGCTACATGTATGGGCATATCTGCATGAGGAGATATGTCCCTGTGCTGGTCAGTTCAATTGCTGCCAGTGCAAGTGATCAGGGAACCCATTTTAAGTACATCTGCTGGGTACCGATCAAAAACGAGTTCCACAGCTACATGAGGGCTTTACTGAAAACAATGATATTTGATATCAAACATCTTGTATCAATAAGTCCACACTGATTCCAGTGAAGGATTTATTAATACATGCACCCATAGGGCACCTTAGAGGTGCCCCATGAAAACCTATCAACTACTGGTGTGCTGACAGACTGGTCCTAGCCAGTCTGCCACCACAGACAAATGTCTGACCCCAAGAGGTAAGGGCCTTTGCTCTCAGGGGGTCAGGAACAAAGCCTGCTTGGGTAGAGGGTGTTTACACCCCCTCCCACGGGATGACCTGCAAATTAGAGTTCCAAGGAAGGAGGCTTCAAAGAGCCCACCGACTTGGATCTGCAAATCTGGCTTCCCTTAAAGGAGAGGATGCCAACCCCTCTGTCCAGAGACCATTTGGCATCTGGACAGGCAGGAAAAATAGTAGTCTTAGAGGCGTGTTCACCTTCAGCCTAGTTCCAACCCCAAGGTGGGCTACCTGAAGTGAATACGAAATTTCAGAGTCTGCCATATTTGGGATGGCAAAGTTATGAACCCCTGGGGCAGGGTTATGCTTATTTCCCACAGGGGGTGGTCATATAGGGGGCATAGTAATCCCAGGCTACTACTAACACTTCCTATTACGCCTATATCTAGTATTTAGGGGATCCCCTGGCACCAGAAAATCAAATCCTGCTGACCTGAAAGAAGAAGATAGATGTGAAGAGTTGCAAGAAGCAAGAACAGAAGACCAGCAACTGACTTGGCACCAATACTGCTGGCCTACCTGCCGACTTTGACATTTGCGCCAAAGATGACTTGTCCTGCAGCTGCTGTGTTTCCAAAGCCTTAGAGATCTGCCAGCACTTCAACCAAGAGCCAGGAACTCTGTGGAGCAGTGGAGCTGCTTCCTTGCATCCTACTGGCACCCCAAGAGACCTGTGAGGGCTCCAAATTGACAAAACCCGACACCTGAAAGCACCACTGCACCTGAGCTGCCTAGCTTGAGCTGAAGTGGGCCAACAGTGCCACTGCCACCTGAAGCCTCTGTGTGCAGGCCCCCCTCAACCGCGAGTGTCTCCGGTGACAAAAACTCAATGCTTCGAAGTACCTCTGCACCCTTCGCCCCTGGCCTGTGGAGAAGAGGACCAAAGGTGTCCCCCCATCCCCAAGCATCCTGAGACCTGAGCCCTCCCTGTTGTTCAGACCTACGGGCCTCCCAGTCCAAACCTGCAGCCTCTTTGTGACATGACCAATCCCAATTGACTAACATTGGGCACCCGATGCTGTATTGCACCCCTGCACCCGGGATTGCTAGAGCAAGCTCCTCTGCACTAGTAAGGCAATACCTGGACTCTTTGCCCAGTATACCTCTTTTTGGTATACTATATAAAGAGCCACCTTCCTACACTGGTGGGACGGCGGTAAGATACAAGACTTGACATTTGCTGTACCACTTGGCTAAGTGATTCCACTAAGGAATCTAAAATTGTCCTTAGATAGAATTTTTTTTCTTGATTTAGATTTTTCTAAATTATTTAAAATAACTGTTAGGGTCTTGTGTTAAGTCCTCCGGTACAAACTGTGTAGAATCTAAAAGTATTTCAGTTAGATTGTCCTTTTAGAAATTTTACTTAGGATTTTTTTGTAGTTCTTAAAAACCCAACTACTGTAATGCCATGACTAAGGTAGCGGGACTCTCACACTAGCTCAACCTGGGCCCCTAAAAAAAACCTTAAGTTGTCCCAACTTAAGTACCTCTGCCAAGCATGGAAACTGACTATGGGGTCTAGACCCACTAATTCCTATCTGCAAGGGTTGCTTGCAGATAATGATAGAACCACAGCAGGAAAAGAAACCCCTAGTGGAGAAGAGGAGGTGGATGCTGAATGGATGATGATTTGGATGAAGATTCCAGCAGCACTCCAACTGATAGCACAACTGGGAGTACTGAGAGTACCCAAGAGGTAGACAGTAAAGATACAGAATTTCAGAAACTAGGCAACAGGATAGAATTGGAGGCTAAACGATTGGCTATGGAAAAGGATAGAGCTGAGATAGGGCTAGGACAGATCTCTGCTGGCAGCAACATTTTGTATTAGGGAGAAAGAGAAAGCTTTCGACCCTAAGATCCCCAAAGGGATTGTCCCCAAATATGTAGAGGGTGATGACATCACCGACTGGTTTACAGCCTTTGAGAGGGCTTGTAAAATGAGGAAACTCCGCCAAAGGTATTCGAGATCTCTTCTCAGGGAGCTGTTCTCAGGAAAGTGTAGGGATAGGCACCTGACACTGGATGAAACAGATGCTGAGTCCTATGGCATCTTGAAGGATACCCTGATTGGGGGCTTTGGACTCACCACTGAGGATTCAGGGAGACTTCGAAAACCTCTAATCAGTCCTGGGTTGATTTTGTGGACTTTTCAATGAAAACACTAGGTAGTTGGTTGAAGGGAAGTCAGGTGCATGATTATGATGGGTTTTATAATTTGCTTATGAAGGAACATCTGTTAAGTAACTGTACATCTGGAAAGTTGCATCAATACCTGGCCGACCTGGGTACTGTCTCTCCCCAGGAGATGGGAAAGAACGCTGACCATTGGGCTAAAACTAGAGTGAGCAAAGCAAGTCTAGAGGGCTTCACCAAAAGAAAGGGGTTGCTAGCCCCATCCCAAAAGATGAAACACTCTAAAAACAAAGATGAGGAGTCCTCTGTAGGCCCAAAAAACCTGTCTAGGAGGGTGGGCCCAAAGACACCTCATTAAACAAACAAGTGGGTACCAGGCTAAGAACTGGGATCCCAAGAAGGCTTGGTAATTTGATAGTAAACAGACAGGGCACCAGAGCTAGGACACTTCCTGTCCTAAAAACAAACTGACTAGTATACCTCCTGGGGTTGCCAGTATAGCCTTTGAGGATGGCTCTTCAGATGGGGAAGCCCTTGTAGTTTTCCACTGGAAAGCGGACCCAAAAGGTGAGTTGGAGATTCCAGAGGGAAGCAGACACTTCCACCACCTACTGGTGAATTGAATCCTGTTAGAAATGAGGGTCACTAGTTGGCATAGGTAGGTACCTTTGTCCAAATAGGGACCCTTGCTTCTAGTCAGGGTAAGGGGGATACACACCTTAGATAGCCCCTGCTCACCCCTGGGTAGCTTGGTACGAGCAGACAGCCTTATCCCAAAGGCAATGTGTAAAGTATTTGTACTCAAAACACACAGTAATAGAGCGATAACACCACAAATGGACACCACACCAATTTAGAAAAATAAAGTATCTTTATCTGAACTCAACAAGACCAAAACGACAAACATCCAACATACAGGTAATGAATTCCGACTTTAAATCAGTTATTGCAAAAATAAAGCAGGTAGAAAACAAATAGCTCCACCTGAAGCTATTGTGACGTCGTGCCAGCAATAAATCCAGAGTCTGGTGCTGGCCGCGAGGAGCGCAGCGTTGGGCACAGCGTCACACGGACCCCCAAACAAACAGTACCTTGGAAACTAAGTCTATGACGATGCATGGCGCCGTGGAGGTGAGGCGTCGGTGCTGAGTTCGAGGCCGGCTTTAGGGCTACTATGGGGGAGGCAAGGCGTCGTGTCCGTGAGGAGGTTATGTGTCGAGTCCAGGATAGGATAAGACGGTTGCGCCGGCGATGACTCGTTGGTTCCGGTGACGATACAAAGTCAGCGAGTTTGTGGAGTCACCCTCGCGGTTATCAGTGTCGTGATGACAGGATGCTGGCGATGATGGAGTCGGTGCGAGTGCTGGCGTCAGGCACGGCCGATAACTGCAGGTGTCGGCAGGCGTCGAAGGGCGTCGGAGCCGTAGTGCAGGCCGGGTGGTGCGTCGTTCACTTCACGAATGGTGCCCCAAGCCTCGGTGTAGGTCGCGGCATCACAGCAGCATCACTGACGGCATCGGAAACAGGTTTTCTAGCTTCTTTTAGGTTTCTTCCAGCTCCCAACAGCAGGAACAACCTCCAGTGGCCCAACACTGGAATAGGCACCTCCTGGCAAGTCAGAACTCTCATCAAGAGGGTTTAGGAGAGCAGGAGAAGAAGTCTTTGTGTCCTTGAGACTTCAGAACAGTAGGCCAGCACACTTCAGGCCCTTGGAGATCTTCTTCAAGCAGGTGAAAGCAAAGTTCCAGTCTTTGTACTCTCCTTGGCAGAAATAGCAACTGCAGGCTACCCCCACAAAGCACACAGCAAAGGGACAGTACTCCTCCTCACAGCTGTTCAGCTAGTCTTCTCGGCAAAGTTCCCTCTTGAGTTCAGAAGTAATCTAAAGATCTGGGGTTTTAGGTCTAATACTTGTACCCCAAAATGTCTTTGTTCTCTTTGTGCAAGGGTCTCTGAGCCAAATCCAAACCAGTTCTGTCCTCATTGGTGCAGTATGACCACAGGGGGTGGAGACAGCATTGTGCAAGGGAGATAGACCCTATTCCGGTGCAAGGGAAATCTCCGCCCACCACTCTAAATGCAGACCAGGTCTATTCAGGTGCTAGTGAAAACTCCTCCCACTACTCTGAATATAGCCCAGGTCTATTCAGCCCAGCCCTAACTCATTCATGAAAGGCAGCACACACATCACCCCTCCCCCCCAGTGGCCATCTGAGAGAATGCACATCCCCTGCCCTGTCACTCCAAAACCAGACAGCCAATACACAAACAGGCAGAGGCACACAGAATGGTTAAACAAGAAAATGCCTGTTTTCTAAAAGTTTCAACATGAAAAAAAAACTAGCCGTCACTCTTCAATTGCTGTTAACGATTAACGGACAAAATCAAAGACCATTCACTAAATCATATGGTCTTGAGTATTTATTTACTTCTTACTTGCATCTTTTAGACATGCAGTGCATTTACTTTTTAATAGTAAAAAGAGAGAGGGACCCCTTATGCCAAACCGAGGGAATAGGGTACTACTGACAGGTAGAAACAATTTATCCCTTGGTATAAGAGTATAGAACCACTTGGCTTGAAATAAAATCACAAGTTCCAAAAGAGAAATTACCAGCCCATGTGATTGATACAAAAGAGTTTCACATACAACAGTTTTTGTTGTATCACTAAAATATATTCTTTTATTTAAAAAAAAGGGATTCACATATATCACACAATATTATAAAAACAATTAAAAACAATTGCAATATAATTCGGGCTCAAATTCTTATACAGTTAAAATCATTTTTACTCTAAAAAAAACTAAAATTCATATGCTTCTATTAATACACAAAGACATTAAATCAACAGAGAGAGAAAACAAAAGACAATATATTTAGTCACCATAGGAACATATCCGTACTGAACAATTATGTGACTAAGCCTGGATATAGTCTATTTTTCCATATCTACGGAATTAGTTACTTCCACGGATTATGTTGATGAAGCGTCGCCGTGTTTCGATGGTTCTATTGGTGTCCCATCTTTTTCAAGACAAATATTAGAAGTCTCTCTTATTGGCACTGTATAGTTGCCTTTGGTCTGAATCCTTATTTAAATGTAATGATGCTTATAATCACTTGTTCAGCCTGGCATATTATGGGCCCATGGTCCTGTAAATCTGATGGATTTAGGTAATATAGCCTTTACGTACTGCCTTTAGCTCAATGAAGTTCCTTTTTCAGCCATCATATGACTTTTTGTAATTCTAGAGATCTCCACGTATATTCGAATTCAGATATTCTCTTTTAAACAGGAGTTTCAGTTTTCTTAATATGTAGACAGAAACTACCATTTACTTTTTAAGTCAGACCAAAGGAAAAACCTCATAATTCCCATCAATCAATATACATTGAAAATTGCATGTCAAACAAAAAAACACCATGGTTATACACAAAGGACATAAATCACAAACATTACTGTGCCAGTCTTATATTCAAAACGAGCAGCAACCTGGAGACTGTTTTTTGTACAAATTATCTATCAATATTCTGTTGCTGCTAGACCACAGGGAGAACAATTGTAACACCTAGTAGGGTTAAACATTTGTGGTGTTTCCTACATAGGACAAATTAAATTAAATACATAATCCCTGTGGTATGTGGTGCCGACGGGTTTCGAGTCCCATGTGTAGTTGCAGAGATTCTCTTCAGGGCATAGTCTGAATGAAATCTAAAACAAAAAAGATGGGGGAATATTCAATACTTCGATTCCTAGACCTTCAGAATGACTATTTATATATTTACAATTATGGTTCTGATACCTGATAATATGTGTTATTTCGTGTAAGCACAGAATCAGAAAATTCAAACAAGTTCCTAATGACTCCGTCTGTAACACAAAGAATGCACCGCTAAGTGTACAGTCTACTCGAAAAGCATAAAGCAGCCCCTCTTTTAGCTAAAGATGCAACACAATTTACATTTCGAATCGGTAAGCAGTCAAGCCTAATGGCAGACGGCGTGATTATGCTCTTCGCTCGCGGGCATGAATCTCTTCATGATACATTCTGGAAACAATGAAACATTCCATTTGAGTTGAGAGCACAGTTATGCGGTCATCGGCAGCGCTTGAGACAGATGAAAAGCGGACTTACTTCCAAAGGCCTGGGTCCTGGCGTCTTACGGGTCTTCTTGATCTCAATCAGTTTCACTTCCGGTGTTCGAGTAGATATGAACTCGTAATTGGTGGTGTTGCATTCTGGGTATCTGAGTCCCAGAACATTTGGGGACATGTTTCACTCGATATTCATGTATAGGAAACCACTAAGTTCTATGTATTTCTGCCATCTCATTAAGGCCATTATTGGTGCTGTTGAAACGTGCAATTAGATAAGCTTCTTTTCGCAACAAAAGCGTCTCAGTCTCCCCTCCTCTGGGACTCGGTTTGGTGACAGATAAAACACTCCATTTTAAATCTTTCTCGATGTGGTTCTTTTCAGTGAATTGATTAACCATTGGAGCAGTCATTACTTTATTTTTAATTCTAGATCGATGTTGGACAATCCGTTGCCTTATTTCCTGGGTTGTTTTTCCAATGTAAATTTTGGCGCATGGGCAAATGATGGCATATACCACGTTTTTAGATCTCGTGACCTGCGTTGCACTTTTGTCCGGGGTTCAGAAATGAACCCTGGAATCGCACACGCTCGTGCGTGTGCTTTTTGTCAGCTCGTATGTGAATGGGCTTTCAGTGCTTGTATATTGGTAACAGAGCACACAATAGGCCAAAGGCGGGTGCATTGCTCCGCCCACGGCCTATTGGTGTCTGTTACGAGCACCAAAGCCCCTATGTTTTCAATTATCGTGCCCAGACACGGGCGCGATAATTGAAAACATATGGCTTGCAGTGGCGCGCGCGCGTGCATCACTCGCCGGCGTGTTTTTTTTTTTTTACAATAGCGATCGTGAAGGCGATTGCTTTCAGTGTTGCTTGTTCCACATGAATTAAGTGAGGAAGTACATTTTCTTTGTAATCGCCTGGGACGGAAGCAAAACATTGTCACCTGATCGATGGACATGGACGCTGATTTGTGGAGTTTTTTGCTGTTATGCTCTCAGCTCCTCGGCTGCAATCCACTTGGTTTTCACGGCTGTCGGAAGCCAGATCCACTGAGTCCCGGTCACGTTCCTGAGGGCTTCAGACTTGCGGATGCGGGAGTCACCGAGGCTGGTAGTAGCTGGAGTGCTTGAGCGACCGAGACGCTCCGTGGAGCCTGCGCTGCATTGCTGCGTTCCCGACAATCCTTTGGAGCGGCAAAGCATCTAGTGTACCTCGGTGAGTAAGTACCCTGCAGTGAGGTGTGGGGGTGGGAGGCCTCGGATGGGTCATTCTGGGCAGCAGGGGGTGGGGTTCAGGGTCTGTTTCCTTGTTGAGACACATCCTGTTGCCCCTTTGGCATTTTCTGTCGCAGTTTGGTGGAATGAGGAAAAGACCCTTCCTAAATCCGAGATATGAACTTTTCCAAGGACGACCGGGCTATTTGACAATGCAATTATGTAGGAGATAAAAGTGGAAAACGTATTTATATTGCTTAACGGGCATCTGTCAGCAAACAATTCGACGTGAGACTGTTTACATCCTTGCCAAATGTATTCTTCAAAAACAAGAAAATGCACTGGTATCTGCCCTTCCCTGTCTAAGCCTTTCGTCATTTTTGAAGCTCAGCTTAGCTTGTGTTCAGATGTGAATTGAATTTCAGTTTGGACAGCAAGTGGAAATTGAGTCTGCGACGGCCTCTCCTCTGCTGTGCTCCGATATATAGAGGGTTGATGAGGCTTGTCAACAGATTATCTTGCTCAGTTACCGGACTAATAGCCTCTATCAGTCCCTCTGGCTTTCCGAGGCACTAGGTTGCCAAATTTGTTCGAACCGGTTAAATTCGTCTCCGGAATTCTTGCATTTCTGTCAAAACTGCAGGCCCCCTTGATTTTTCCTCTAAGTCTAGGTTTGTCATTATTTCTACACTCGAACAGCACCGTGGCAAGTGCTCCCAATCCGACCACACCTTATATTTTTATTGGACAGTTTTTCTTTCTGCTCCAGAGGTGCTTCGGTAGTACCTATCAAGATTTATTTTTATTATGTAGAATCTTCCTGCTGGCTAAAACTTAATCTCGACTATAAATGGCTGATGGCATTTTAATAACAGACTGTCCCAAAACGGGAGGAAACTGGTGAAGTGCTTGCTCATTTTGCCGCCAGACCTTATCTGACAAAGCTGTTTTAAGCAGTGGGGCCTCAGACTATATCAGAGCTCTTAAAATGCTTCTGAAGAGAGAAAGGGTGGTGGTGTGGTCATTCACGAACCTTTATATCTCTTATTACGTAGAAGTGCTGATAATATGTGAGCAATGATACTTCTTATTTTAACCCTTACACACCTCAATATAGAAACTGAACCATGAGTACTCTCTGTCAGCCGAGGTTTGACCAAACACGGCATGGAGGCTAATTCTTCAGAACATCGTGGTCTTTATTTGCCCCTTGCATTGTGCTTTTTGATGTACTTTGTATGTTGTGTTTCACTCCTATTCGTACACCCAGGATTCACAGAGAACTTCGTTTGAAAGCATTCTAAGTGTCTGATTACCCAGCCCGCTTTGGATTTTCACTTCAATGTTAAATTTGTGCTGAAGAAGACCTATTTACAATGCAATAGGTCTCACATTTACTAGAGTTTGAGCTATTGGCATTGGAAATGACAATGCCTGTTATTTATTTGTTTAAAAAACCAACACATTAATAAAAGGCATTGTAATCTACAATGCCAATAGCTCAAACTCTAGTAAATGCGAGACCTATTGCATTGTAAATGCTTGTTAGTTTTGCATTTAATGTCATTATGCATGAAATCTTTTAATTCCATTGTTGTGCCGCACCCAGAACAATTCCCACATTTGTGATGGCCCACAATTGGTTTAAGATTCCATTGTGTTCTTAGGTCCTGCTTCTTAGGAGAAGGGGATATCTCAGCTCGTGCAATCTGCTGGCCTATGCTCATATTTTTCTTCATGGTGAAGATTGGTGGTTGTAGTTGGAATGCCAAGTTTGCATCAAATGCCAATTCTTCAAGATAGTTTGATGAAATGTATTTGTATGTGGCCCTTAAGTTGATACACACACCATTTTCTCGGGCTTAGCTCTCATTATTTTTGTGAGTAGGCATTCCATTGATGTACAAAGCAAAACCAAAGGGGATGATGGAAGGAGTGTTGAACAATGCAAGCACTCACCCCCAGTCAACTGACCTGGGTTTAATCCATCATCATTCTTTAACTCACTCCGCTACCCCAGTACAGACATAGCCATATGCAAATCAGTCTGACCCTGTGCCTCATGGGGACAGTCAAGCTTGAACTGCCAAGCCATGACTTCCCTGGACTGGAAACAAGCATCCTGGGACCGGTTTCTGGCTAATCAGCCGTCATCAGCCAGGCTAGCTTGAATCCAGTGACAAAGTGAGCAAGGGACCAACGTCTGGGCATACCCTGCCAACTTAGGGCGAACAAAGCAAAACCATAGGGGATGATGGACGGAGTGTTGAACAATGCAAGCACTCACCCCCAGTCAACTGATCTGGGTTTAATCCATCATCATTCTTTAGCTTACTTCGCCACCCCAGTTCAGACATAGCCATATGCAAATCAGTCTGACCCTGTGCCTCATGGGAACAGTCCCGCCCGAACTGCAAAGCCATGTCTTTCTTGGACCGGAAACAAGCATCCTGGGACCGGTTTCAGGGTTTCACCCCTCTTCAGCCAGGATAGCTTGGTTCAAGTGGCATGGAGAGCACGGGACACATGTCTGGGCATACCCGTCCCACTCGGGGTGACAAAAATTTACTGCTGCTAGTTGCACAATGAATTCTGTGGGTACCTGGTGAGGGTGTTGTCTCGATTCTAGCCGTCTTGGGCCCAACCCCTGTTGTAATCACATTTAAGAGCGAGTCACCATTCACGAGGGTACATTTTTTGATTAACTCTTCAAATTATTCACAGACTTTAGGCATAGTGGTACAGACCCTCTGGATCTGTTACCACTACATTAATATGTTAGAAAGGGATACTCTCTCATTTACTGAAGAACACATACAGAAACTGATTTCCACCCCCTCTCCTTTTTCTACAATCACTTTAAGCACCTCAGCCAAACAACAAAATGAATCAGATGGGCTCATTTGCCTCCAAGAGAAGCACATTAAAAGTGAGCTACATTGCTACTTTCTACTTGACAACTTGAAAGCAGGCATGATTCCCTGGGGTCTACAAGTCAAAAATATCCCGGTCATTTTTACGCACGATCCCGAGTAAAAAAAGGATTCAGTTCCATCAGCACAAAATGCAGCCGAGACCTGATGGTCCACACTATTGAAACAGCGAAAAGTATCTTTAAGAGGCAAGCGGAGGAACTAGAACAGCTAATCCAAGCAATTAAAGATAATCACACAGTTGTGGAAGCCAAGACTTTACTGGAAAAAATTGAGAAGGAATTAAACATCTTTAAGGACAACACGATTAATTTCAAATCATCGAATGTGGAAAAAGACATTAAAATCTTCAACCTGGAAACGGTATATCCTTATTTAAAGGAGGATTTCTACATTAGGACTGCTTCACGTAGAGTTTCTAACTGATTATTTGGGGAGATCCAGGAAGAAATGTTTAACTTTTTCAGAGACATCATCCTTTGACTGTACAGGTGAATCTGAATCAGGAAAAGGCCCCTTAAACAGAAACAAAGCAAGATCAAATTCTTTTTTAGAGAAAGGCCAGCAAAAGAACAAAGTTTGCTTCAAACCACAACCATGGGAAATGAGCACAAGGCACCAGTTCTTCAAAACGTAACTACTTCAGTGATTGTGAACTTGTCGAACAAACAACTCACCAAAGATGAGGAACAAGTTCTGCAGTTAGGACTAAAGTTCGTTCCAAATACACGGACGGATTTTGCTAGATTAAACACAGAAGCAATTGAATTCTTCCGTAAAATCAGACTTAAGGTATTTTTCTCTACAAAGGAAAGTTCGATGCCCCAAGAACCTTCTGGATTGGCTAATAAATCTAATATCACCCCCCTTGTCCACACTATTCCGAAAGAAATCTTAGCCTTTGAACAAGAGGTCCTTTCATCTATTCAACAACTAGAACATAAAAGATCATATTGTAAAAACAATTTGACATCAGGACCACAGGAAGCGATAAAAGAGTTGAAAAAGGATGATTCGATAGTGATTAAAGGGGCTGACAAAGGGGGAGCGGTCGTCACTTGGCCAAAGGATATGTATTTGAAAGAAGGTAGAAAACAAGTTAACAACTTAACATGGTACAGACCAATTAAAGAAGACCCTTCTCAAAAACTTCAAGAATTAATCAAACAAATGGTAAAGAGTGGTCTTGAACAGGGCATCTGTGGAACCAAGGAGTCAGAATTCCTCATTAAGAAATTTCCCAGGATTCCAGTAATTTACTTTTTACCTAAAATCCACAAGCAATTACCAGAGCCACCAGGAAGACCCATAGTATCGGGCTGTGACTTCATTATGGAACCTATCTCCAAGCATGTTGATACGTTTCTCAAACAATTTCTACTTGCGGTCCCTTTGTACCTAAGGGACACCACCGATTTCATCAACAAAATAGAGGGTACACCTTTTGATCAAACTCAACAATGGTTGGCCTCCTTCGACTCTGTCTCATTATACACTCAAATTCCCCAGGATGATGCATTGGAAGCTATGGAATATTACTTGGAATCGAGACAAGGCCCCTATCGGGTACCCACGGAATTCATTGTGTAACTAGCAGCAGTATCAATCAAAAAGATTTTTTTCAAATTTGAATATGTCTTCTACTGGCAGATGAAGGGGCCCGTAATGGGCTGTCCCTTCGCTCCAGAAATGGCCATACAGTACATGGTCAGATTTGAGGACAAGTTAATTTACTATAACAATCCGTTTATCGAACACCTTACCCAATGGTATCGATATATTGATGATATCTGGTGTCTTTGGAACGGTTCAGACACATGGATATGTTCCATGTTTGGTTAAATTGTAGACATTCAGATATATTTAATCTCACAAAAAGCAAAACAAGCTTAACTTTCCTGGATGAGGAAGTGAAACCGAACCTCGAGTAATTAATAACTACGTTGCACAAAAAAACAACAGCTAAGAACACAATCCTGCACTATAAGAGTTCCCATCCTAGGAACCTGAAAGACAATCTGCCGTATGGACAACTTCTAAGGATTAGAAGGAACTGCTTCTGAAAAGAAGATTTTGAGGTACATGCCAATGCCCTCTGTGACCAGCTGAGAGACCGAGGCTACCCCAAAAAACTACTGAAGCGTGCAATGAAACGAGCATGGTGTACACCAAGGGAATGCCTACTCACCAAAAGAATGAGAGGTAAGTCTGAGAAATTGGTCTGTGTATCAACTTACGGGCCACATACAAATACATTTCAACAAATTGTCTTAAAGAATTGGAATTTTGAAGCAAAACTTGGAATTCCAACTACAACCACCACTCTTTGCCATGAAGAACAATATGGGCATAGACAGGCAGATTGTATGGGCTGAGATATCCCATTCTCCTAAGAAGCAGGACCTAAGAACACAATGGAATCTTAAACCAATTTTGGGCCATCACAAATGTGAGAATTGTTCTCGGTGCAGCTCAACAATCAAAGAAAAATATTTCATACACAATAACATTAAATGGGCACGGAGCTAGTTCTCTAATTCTAAAACTACAAACGTGGTATATGCCATCATTTGCGCATGTGCCAAAATTTACATTGGAAAAACAAACCAGGAAATACGGTGACAGATTGTCCAACATCGATCTAGAATTAAAAATATAGTAATGAATGCTCCAATAGTTAATCATTTCACTGACAAGAACCACATCGAGAAAGATTTAAAATGGACTTTATATCTGTCATCAAACCGAGTCCCAGAGGAGGGGACACTGAGACGCTTTTGTTGCGAAAAGAAGCTTATATAATTGCACGTTTCAACAGCACCTCTAATGGCCTTAATGAGATGGCAGAAATATGTAGAACTTAGTGGTTTCCTATACATGAATATCGAGTGAAACACGTCCCCAAATGTTCTGGGACTCAGATACCCAGAATGCAACACCACCGCCTACGAGTATATATGCACTCAAGAACCGGAAATGAAACTGATTGAGGTCAAGACTCGTAAGATGCCAGGACCAACGCCTGCGGAAGTAAGTCCGCATTTCATCTGTCTCAAGCGCTGCCGATGACCGCGTAACTGTGCTCTCAACTCAAACGGAATGTTTCATTCTTTCCAGAATGTATCATGAAGATATTTATTGCCTAGCGAAGAGCATAATCACGCCGTCTGCAGTTAGGCTCGACCGCTTACCGATTTGAAATGTAAGTTGTGTCGCATCTTCATCTAAAATAGGGGCTGCTTTGTGCTTTTCGAGCAGACCGTACACAGTAAATAGACCGTAAATAGTCATTCGGAGGGTCTAGGAATCGAAGTTTTGAATATTTCCCCATCTTTTTCGTTTTGGATTTTATCCAGTCTATGCACTGAAGAGAATCCCTACAACTACACATGGGACTCGAAACGCATCGGTGCAACATACCACGGGGATTATGTATTTAATTAAATGTGTCCTATGTAGGAAACACCACAAATGTTTATCCCTACTAGGGGTTACAACTGTTCTCCCTGTGGTCTAGCAGCAACAGAATATTGTTAGATAATTTGTACAAAAAAAGTCTCCAGGTTGCTGTTTGGTTTGAATATAAGACTGGCACAGTAATGTTTGTGATTTTCAATATATATTGATAGATTGGAATTATGAGGTTGGTGTTGGTAGGCTTTATAAAAATCCCCAGAGAACCCATCAGACCCCAGGGCACGGCTGCTAGCTAAATCTTTTATCGTCTGTTTGATTTGGTCTGCATCTATCGGGGAGCCTTAGAAATCCCGCTGTCCCTCTTCAAGCCAAACCACAGCCATCTCTTGTAAATAATCATTATGGGCCTGTGCAGCAGGTGAGCATCTCATTTGGTATAATTTGGTATAATAATCAAGAAAAGTTGTAGTGATGTCTGTTCCCTTCGTTAGTGAGTCCCCCGCGTCAGTGTCTAGTTGAGTCACAACTGTTGATTGGTACTGTGGTCTAAGGAGGTGCGCAAGTGTTCTGCCAGGTCTTTCCCCATCCCCGTACACTCGGGCCCTAGTGTATTTTCCCATATACTAGACTTCCCGGGCAGCAGCGTCAGTAAATTCAGCCATTAGATTGGAATGATCCCGGAGCACTGTCAATGACGGGGTATTTTGCATGGCAATGTCAATATCTTTTAGTTTCCGCTCTATTTATTTTAATTCGTACCGAATGGAACTCAACACTCCAACATGTTTTGAAATGCAGACACCCCGGATAAAGGCCTTAAAGGCATCCCAAAGCACAAGCTGCAACTCTCAGGTGCCCTCATTCAATTCAAAGAATTCTGTAATAGCATCCCCCACCTCACTGCAAAATACTGAATCTAGTAGAGCATTTGCAGGGAACCTCCTTAAGGGGTGCTGCTTGGGGACCGAAGGGAAAACCACTTCCAGCAATACCGGGGAATGATCAGAAATAGTGCGGGCTAAATATTCATTCTTCTGTGCGTCTAACAGAAGCAGTGGTGTGAGATACCAATGGTTGATTCAGAGTAAAAGGAGTAGTTTTGGGACCCAGGGTAGTTAATGCACGAGGGGTCCACCAACAATGTTTCCCACAGTAGAGTGAGAAGGTCTTTTGTAGCCTATGGTTTTGTGACACGCCCAGGTCCGGTAGTATCAGTGGTAGGGTCTAGTGTGAGGCTGAAATGCCCTCCCATTAATATAGTGTCCGAGTCTAACCGGTCAATGTGCAAAGCTATTTCGGAGAAAAAAATCGGATGTGTCAACATTTGGAGCTTATATGTTAACAAGAAGTACTGGCACACCCCCAAGAGATCCCTGAACTAAGAGAAATCTGCCTTCTGGGACTGTCACCACTGATATGGTTTGGAAGGGAAGGGAGCGGTGTATTTAGATGCACACCCCACGTGAATAGGTACTCTAGCAGGATAAGAACCAATTTTGCCCCCATGATGCTGCAAACCCATGGGATGGAAGTGGCGCATAGTGCGTCTCTTGGAGGAAAGCAATCTGAATGGAGTGTCTCGCTAGATAGGCCAACACCTGTCTACTTTTTGGGGGGCACAAGAGCCCTCTTAGATTCCAAGATAAACACCCCGAATGACCGATTATGATGGCTGGAAACCATTCGGATCCTTCACCCGGGGGTCTCCGAATGGGGCCCGTGGGGTTACCCATGGGTCACCCCTTCCCATGCATGCACAGTGTGGCAGGCACCATGGGGTGCCCACCACAGGGTGCATGATTTACCGCAACCACCCCTTTCTTCAATGGGAGCCTGTGTAGTCGGTCGGAACACAGGCTCCCATTGAAGTCAAAGGGAGTCCGACTGAACGGGTTTCGGACACATCGTAATCGATCAGTCGTACTCTCCGAACGTGAGTTCGAACGGAAAGCATTCCAAAACCAATTCAGTCAGACTGCTATCTGAACGACATCATAATCAGTCCCTAGGTGTCAGTCAAGATTCAGGGGTACCACTGAAGCGTTTAGTATCCATAGGCCTGATCAGCGCTATGTACAATCAGAATACTTGGGTGGTGACATCTTACAGTGTTGGGAAGTTATGCCTAGAGTGACTAAAGACCTCCACACTGTCCCAAGTGAAACAACACTTATCCCTTCTCTCAGATTACACGAATCTTAAGGATTTTTTGTTAGGTGCCCAGAAGCCACGTCAAAAGCGCTTCTAGTATGCTATTTACAACGAACTATGGAAAATCTCCCAACAGGAGGCTGCTGAGAGACTAAGTGAAATAGATAGGGTTAACCTTGAAAAGGGCTTGGCTGTGGTCGTCAATAGTATGACCACACTATCATCCATAATTTATTCCCTGGGCAACATTGTGTCTTCTGCAATAGATATAATGGAACAGGATTTTTTTATTCTACAACATGGACAATTGCAATTGCGGTCCATTATATTATTAAGCTGGATGCTACAATCATTGCGTTCTGGCCACGTGCCCTGGCATTACATCAACAGCACAACTCTGTTCTCTGTATACAATCTAACAGAAAGACAGATGGTTATGGAATGCAGACATGTAAAATATACCATGTTGCACATTGAAAAACTGGACCAATTACCTTTCACCGTGGCTGAGTCATCTTCCACAGAATGGTTAATCCATGGCTGTATTACACTGTCAGTCATGACATTCCAATTTCAATACTGTCTCAAATACCATCAGGTACGCAGATGTGAAGCGCTAGGAGAAGAGTTCATACATGAGTACTGGGAATTACCTACAGATTTAGATGTAGGAATGGGGACACTGAAGTTTTTCTCAGCGGTTCAAACTGTGAAAGTGATTTAAGTTGGTCCTTAAGTTTGCAAGGACAGTTCGCTTCACGGGGCCAGTAATGCTTCAGTTGCAACTTGTCCTGTTATTTGAAGGGTTCCCCAGCTGCCGTGATTCATCCAGTGTTCGAGCTGCTCTCGAATGGGAGCTATTTGATGCTTAATGATCAAGGCTGTTGTGGGATGGCACTGGGCATCGCATATCTGGTCACAGTAAGTTCCAGGGTTATTTGTTGTATGCAGGTATTGTTTCCACTGGCTCACACAGTTAGGAAGGCAACACTATGGCCTTCATTTAATGTTTTCTTTATACCGTTTGATTCCCTGAGCAGACTGAAAGCCATGCTTTTTCAGTAAGATGTGGCCTTAACCTCAACCCGAGAGATGTTTGATCTCTGGGTTGCAAGGTCTTCATCTGAGATACAGGCACTGGTCCATACAAACTTCCCGCTCCATTTCAGGGAAATGGTTCATCGTATCTTTAACATGTCTGATACAAAAGTAATCATGCACCTATTTAAACATATAGATTCTAGACTGTTGAGCACCTTTCAGACATTCTTCTGAGTCATTCCAGCATTCATACACTCCGTATTGGGAAGCGTTTTTGGAGGGCTTCCGTTGGTCCTACTACTTGTATTCGGCATCCTTGTTTTAGTTTTTCTGCTTCGCAATGGATGTCCTAGTTAATCAAGAGATAGAGAAAACACTGCTGCTGCAACGTCGTGAATGCATGGTGCTTCATCTGGGCACACCTCAGCTTGGGGAGCTAAGCGAGCATTGCTACCTATCGTTCAGACCAGTCTGGTTTGACTGCATCTTGCCTGTGTTCCGCTGCCTATTATGCGTAAACAAATGCGTGTTGGACTTGTGTCTGACCCTTCCATCGATTGTGCCACCGGACATAGACGTACTACTGGAACCCTTAAAGGCCCACATGTATCAGTGTCCTCAGCGTATTCCCATGATGATGAAGGAATTTTTAAAACCTCCACGGGATGTTTCAGCTCCTGGCGGAATGGACAACGACTCTATAACTTCCTCAGCGGCTGCTGTGGGAACTGGAGAAGATCACCTTTGCTCCATTGACCTGATACAAGAGGTGTTACCGGACAGTCATCAGCGAATGCAAGCGACAGTGATGATACGTCTCCCACACAAGACACATAAATATTTGTCTCTCTGTGTGATGGGAACAATTCGGCATTTTTTCCAAAACAAGTCAAATTGTAATGAGAAACACCGTTTTTTTTTCTGCTCTCACTGAGCACCATGGCTTTCGATATGCTCAGTCAGTCTAATCATATATTGATTCTTTAGTGGACTTGTAGAGCTTTTGAATTTTAACTGCATTTTTTTTACATATCTCATGTTTTTAGACACTGGTTTTATGACAATGTTTTTATGCTTTTTAGCTGGCTTATTTTAGCATTAGTTGACCTTGTCTACCTTCAAGTGAGGAGTGGGTGTTATATTTCTTAACCGAGGCCTAAGTAGCAAAACAACATTTTAGCTACATTTGTCCTACGTTGCTCTGCATAACGGTTCTAGCAATGACTTTTACCCAGTTATATGCTGAATAAATGTTGATTGGTTTCCTTGAAACTAGCCTCATTCATTATGCATGAGGATTCTTAGCATCATATCTTAAATCTCCTGCACATGACGTACATAACGGGATTAACATACTCTATACAAATGTCATCGCTATCTTCATCCTCGGCCGATACGGCTACTTTGCATAGTTACAATTATTGATTTAGGCTCATCTACATAATCATACTCACAACATATCGATTGTGGTAGAACCTCTGAGGTTACCTGTTTGGTATAAAAGAACCGCACCTTCACTAGGTAACTAGAGGAGATGCTTCTATACTGACACTGATGTTCCTGCACGCTGAAGCTTCAACATGCAGAGGTCTGACATCCCTTGCGGGGTGTCCAACTCGTGACCAAGAATGGGAGTCCTTCATTCTCTCCCATCAGGTAATGGGGTTGGCTCCCTCTTAGGGGATTCTTGGCTTTACACCCACATACATGCTAGGTACACTTAGGTAGGGTCCGCATCGTAGGAGTACGCAAAGATTACTGTCTTTATATATGCCTGCATAAATTCCTTGTTTAACACCATGGTAGAAATGTATCTATTCTTTACTCTGTAGCTGCTTGTAATCTCTTACATTAGCTTCTGTCTATTGATTGTCACAGCAAACATGTTTTATATGAGAATGGGGCTGGTTCAATAAATGCTTATTGAAAACGTTTATTTTGTGTATCTCTGAGACTAAGTGAGCACGATTGACTGAGGAAAAAGTACTGTACTGTTTCCACGATCCCTGAAGGGTCAAGAGTTGTCATGTTCAATGGTTGCCAGACACTATTCGCTTCTTGGTAAGGTTCAGGAGCTTATAGTGGCACTGTGAGCTAGCTGCTCTATAGGCTGACATATCCTGTGGGGGTGTCCGGAATCAGTCTAGACACCAAATCATCAGTTTATGTTGTCCAACAAACATGCAGATCCTATGTATTTTTAGGAACTGCACAACACATTAATATATTTGAATTATTTTTAGCTTCAACCAACTGGTATTGTGTTTGATCACGTTCTTTTTCTAAATTAAAACATTTTTCATACATTCTACGAAAAGCACTCAAAAGAATACAACCTTTTCTCCATGAAGTGCGAAGCTCTTTTTTCTCTTCAGAGGAAACTTGCTGCAAATATTTAAATACCTGTGCTTGCCCCTCATCTGCTAAACATGCATAAGGGGTGCCTTCCCACCCCAATATCTCATTTGGCACCTGGGAAAGTGCAACTGTCTTTGACTTTTTAGAAAATATTGTCCCCCTTTCCCTTTAAAATTGTACCATACACTACTCCTGGTATCAAAATGTCTTGCTTTTCACTCATTTGGAAAAGAGACTGAGCACTCACAAAATTAGGCAAATGAATCTTCAAAAGGCAGTTTCAAAATGAAGCGTTGGGTTGTATTAATACAACACTCTCAAACAGAAAGACTTTCCCAGATGTCAAATGACTCGGGTAAAACAACATGCAAAGTGTTGCGTGTGCGGCTCGTATTTGTCCAGAAATGTGGAGAAAAGTGTTTTGAATATATATATATCATTCAAAAATCGTCCAAAAGCAGAGGTGCGCACAATGTCAGGCGGATTGGCCTTTATAACGCCCTCAGTTGGGCTTCTTATTTCATGGGCTTCTGGGTCACGTAGTTCTTCCGTTACAAGGATGTCAGGGGCATAGATTGAAACCACCACGCACATTGAAGGCTCCATTGGGAGTCTAACCTAAAGTTTGCTGACGGCAGAACCCATACAGGGTCATATTGTAACGGGAGAACTACATGACCCAGAAGCCCATGAAATAAGAAGCCCATCTGAGGGCATTATAAAGGCCAATTAAAGGACACATGTTCTTCCGTATCCGCCGCTATACAAGTTTCCCGTGAGCAAGGAGCAGGACCTCCGAAACACGTAGGGAAGTTTTAAAGGTATTATTCACTGTGTTGCTGGTTTCTGCAAAATAAAGGACTCTTGTTGAAGCGAGAGTCCGCCTGACATTGTGCGCGCCTCTGCTTTTGAACGATTTTTGAATGATGTTTTCCGGCCTGTTCAGGTCGGGGAGGCAGCGCCACCACATGGATTTGTGGACTGTGGGCCTTGATTTCAAGGTCCGTTATACAGGATGTCAGGGCATGGATTGAAACCACCACGCACATTGAAGGCTCCATTGGGAGTCTAACCTAAAGTTTGCTGACGGCGGAACCCTTACAGGGTCATATTGTAACGGGAGAACTACGTGACCCAGAAGCCCATGAAATAAGAATCCCATCTGAGGGCGTTATAAAGGCCAATTAAAGGACACATGTTCTTCCGTATCCGCCGCAATGCAAGTTTCCCGTGAGCAAGGAGCAGGAGCTCCGAAACACGTAGGGAAGTTTTAAAGGTATTATTCACTGTGTTGCTGGTTTCTGCAAAATAAAGGACTCTTGTTGAAGCGGGAGTCCGCCTGACATTGTGCGCGCCTCTGCTTTTGGACGATTTTTGAATTATATATATATATATATATATATATATATATGTATATACGTATATAGATGTGTGTGTGTGCACAAGCAAATAATAATAAAACACTCATAAGTAATCCAACTGTCAAAAGCAAGGGATATAGCATAAGCAGATAATAATAAAAAAACACATGAATGTCAAATGCAAGGAATAAGCACTGTTAAATGCAAGAATGAAATATAAACAGCATGTATACACAGCATGACACAGAGCAGAGAAACTCATGAAATATATAGATAACAATAATAAAATACATGAATGTCAAATGTCAGGAACAAGCACTGTCAAATACAAGAATCAAATATAAAGAGCATGTATACACAGCATGACACAGAGCAGAGAAACTCATGAACTATTTATACAAAATAAATAAAGGAAATAGATCACCGAACGAGTATTCTTCCACATTCTGGCCAGCACGACCGGGAAGCCCTTGATGGTCAGGCAGACGTCTTGATCGAGAACCACCAAAGATTTCCCTGTGATGGTGCGCCCACCCCACAGGCAAGCTTCGGACAGGGTGCCAAGATTTCCCACCTTTAATACCTTTTACTAACACAAAGAGAGACTTATAGAAATCCCCCCTCCCTTCACCCATTGTGAAACCAAGGCCAACTGTACCTGTCTGTGTCTAGTCCAATCACCAAAGCTGGCCAGGCTCCAGTGCTTGGCCTGAGACAGAGAAGTACATCCCTCTCTCATGCTTTCAAACACACATCTCATGCATTCTGTTCCAAGCACGGCTGTTTAGCTCCATGCAGTCAAAAAATGAAAACATCCTACTCTGAAGCTGCAAGAAGGCACACAATAAAACCATGCAAGAGCACACAATGGTGTACATTCAAAATGGAGTCAATTAAAACACATTGAGTCAATGGTCAATACACGATCTCTCAATGTCTAATTGCATGGAGCACTACACAGCTCTAGAACATTTTCATTTGCACTCTCATGCATACACAAAGAAATACATAGGAAATACTCAGGAAGGCTTCTCAATATTTATTGAAGCATAGTGATTCTTGTGTATAATACGTGTGCTGCGATAAGGAGTAAAATGAAACAGATTAGTGTGATTAGCATACTGAGAACAGTGAAAAGAATTAACAGTTCCTCCATTGTGCTGAGACAATGAATATATCAGGCATATAATTGCTGTATAATTGCAGTATATAGTTGCACTCCTACCAGGTGCTCCCTGACGTAATCTTGCCTAAGGGGTGTGGCCTGCCAAATCCCTGTGGGTAAGTGTCATCAGGATGTTCATTTTGCTGTAGAGCTGGACATCCCTCGTGTTGGTAAGCAGGACTCCGCTGAGCTGGAATTCTGACATGAAGTAGCCTCACAGTGTCAGCTGAATGCTCCTCTGCCTACACAACGAAGTGGCTGTGTATTTATAGCAATGGAACCCATGTGGCTATGTTGCAACCCCTGTCAGGCCGTAATTGTTTATTCTAGTTAGATAGTGCCCTTTCTTTTTGGACAGTTACATAATAAAATAAGCGCAGTGAACTTTATCCCTTGTAACGAATGTTCAGGGTATCGTGATGGTATGCCTACGAAGTGAAAATATAAGCAATGCAGATTCAGAGAATGTTCTCCTGCATAATCAAGCATGCGAATGTATGTCAAAAATCATTTGTGTAAAAGAGAAGGCAACTTAAGAAATGTGCGTGTGTAAAATGACAGCATTTACTATCGGGCATATCCGGACCATGTGACAGTATTTGATGCAACTTTGACTGATATATTTGAAAACACAAGGGGACCCAAAAAGGTAATCAAGGACCTTGGGTAATTATGTTATAAAAGAAACAGTGGTCCTTGGAAAGAGAGAGAATACACTTAGGATAAATATAGTACAGAATCGAAACTATATTGTATTTTGGGATGTCCAGCCGGACAACCCTATTTATTTCTTGAATGAAGAAATAACGATTACAATGACATACTAATGGTGGGACACAGTCCTGTATCCTTTGGGGAAAAAAGGGAAAGACAATACATGTAAAACAATTACATACAAAGGGGCATTTCAGGCAAGAAGTAATGAGCTTTGTTACAGATCCAATGTAAAAGCTTTTAGAGTAACAACAATTGCACTTTTTTAACACACTGGCTTAATGTGCAAGTTGTTAACATGGGTCGACGACGTTTCGATCCTGTCTAGAATAATAGGATCATCATCAGGACAAGAATAATTTGCTAGCCTGAGCATAAGAAATTGCCTGTGAAGATAAAAGGGAAAGAGTAGGTATGAAGGAAGAAGAGAGATAGAGTTTTAGAAACAAAATAGCACGCCGAACAATAAGCATGCGACCGGTGGTGAGTAGGCGCCACGAGCGGGGTGCTAGGAAAGAACATAGTGGCCCATGTTATGATTCCGTATAATCAGAAGGAATATCATGCAGACGATGGAGTGCGTGTGGGGTTCAACGCACTATAAGGGCCTGTGTACTGATTCCGTATAATCCGTATAATCAGAAGGAATATCATGCAGGCGTGGAGTGAGTGCGTGTGGAATTCACCGCACTAGAAGGGGACATAAAGTAACTAGAAATGGACCTGCGGCATGCTTGGGGGGCCGGCAGCAGTATCGAAATTGATGGAAAAGTGGGAGTCATGCGTGGAGTGAGGTATGATCATGAGTGATGTGGGATCCTTTTAGCGATTTAATTGTGAGTGCATGGAGCGAGGAGAGAAAGTGGTCGCAATTGTGTACAGAACGCATGTGCGGCGGCGAGTCAGTGAAAACAATGCGGCCGTCAAAAATTACCATGGGGATCTCAGCAATTGGTCGCGGGGGCAAGGCCAGTTGGCCGGATCGATGAGACCGGGCTCATACAGGAGCAAGGTCAGGTATAGCTGACCTAAGGTACAATAAATCAGAAGTGAAAATTAGAATTAAAATTATAATTAAAACCCTTATCCGGGGATGCAGTGGGAAGGATTACGGAAAGCAATTGGGAAGGGGTACCTGTGTGATTACAGATCGGGAGTTCCTGACCAAGGGTAAGGGACCAAGGGTTCGAAAAGAGGCACACTGGTAGTGCCGGACAGCGAAGCCAAGCCGCGGAACAATTCCGTGAGGGGTAATCCAGTCGAGGCAAACCGGGCTGTAATGGGCCGGGAGTACCGGTCCGAGGGTAGGAAATTCTGCCGATTGATAATGGCAGGGTGACAATGCACTAAGGGTAAAGGAGAAAATTAATTAAGTGAAATGGCGGGCGGAATAAGGGTGGGGGGGGAGGGGGAAAAATTACCTCTGAAAACTAAAGCGACCGCTTACCTCGAGAACTGCCTAGGACCTCCGGAGATATGGAGTGACAGGGAAGCCGGGCGGTGCAATGGTATTTGAGGGAACGGACACTTTCCCTTGTATATTTACTACAATTCGTTTTTATTCTCTCTAATACTTTAAATGCATTGCAATGTTTGATGTTCAGTTTCTACCTCAAATCTGATTGCATTAATTGTTGTCCAGTTTTTATCTTATTCCTTTTTATCTTATTCATTCTTGTACTCTTTATTCTTACATTCCTCCCCACTTTCGTTAGTTATATTCTATCGTAATGCGCACCACTTGCAAACTCAACTCGCTACATACTTTGTTCCAATATGGCGCCCCTTGCGGCATCCTCACTTCAATTGCACTGTGCACTCCCCAGTCCCTCCTCTCTGTTGTCACTACCCATTCCAAGATGGCGCGACGTTCTCACGCTGCCACTCCGAGCGCACGTCCGTTCCCTCAAATACCATTGCACCGCCCGGCTTCCCTGTCACTCCATATCTCCGGAGGTCCTAGGCAGTTCTCGAGGTAAGCGGTCGCTTTAGTTTTCAGAGGTAATTTTTCCCCCTCCCCCCCACCCTTATTCCGCCCGCCATTTCACTTAATTAATTTTCTCCTTTACCCTTAGTGCATTGTCACCCTGCCATTATCAATCGGCGGAATTTCCTACCCTCGGACCGGTACTCCCGGCCCATTACAGCCCGGTTTGCCTCGACTGGATTACCCCTCACGGAATTGTTCCGCGGCTTGGCTTCGCTGTCCGGCACTACCAGTGTGCCTCTTTTCGAACCCTTGGTCCCTTACCCTTGGTCAGGAACTCCCGATCTGTAATCACACAGGTACCCCTTCCCAATTGCTTTCCGTAATCCTTCCCACTGCATCCCCGGATAAGGGTTTTAATTTTAATTTTAATTCTAATTTTCACTTCTGATTTATTGTACCTTAGGTCAGCTATACCTGACCTTGCTCCTGTATGAGCCCGGTCTCATCGATCCGGCCAACTGGCCTTGCCCCCGCGACCAATTGCTGAGATCCCCATGGTAATTTTTGACGGCCGCATTGTTTTCACTGACTCGCCGCCGCACATGCGTTCCGTACACAATTGCGACCACTTTCTCTCCTCGCTCCATGCACTCACAATTAAATCGCTAAAAGGATCCCACATCACTCATGATCATACCTCACTCCACGCATGACTCCCACTTTTCCATCAATTTCGATACTGCTGCCGGCCCCCCAAGCATGCCACAGGTCCATTTCTAGTCACTTTATGTCCCCTTCTAGTGCGGTGAATTCCACACGCACTCACTCCACGCCTGCATGATATTCCTTCTGATTATACGGATTATACGGAATCAGTACACAGGCCCTTATAGTGCGTTGAACCCCACACGCACTCCATCGTCTGCATGATATTCCTTCTGATTATACGGAATCATAACATGGGCCACTATATTCTTTCCTAGCACCCCGCTCGTGGCGCCTACTCACCACCGGTCGCATGCTTATTGTTCGGCGTGCTATTTTGTTTCTAAAACTCTATCTCTCTTCTTCCTTCATACCTACTCTTTCCCTTTTATCTTCACAGGCAATTTCTTATGCTCAGGCTAGCAAATTATTCTTGTCCTGATGATGATCCTATTATTCTAGACAGGATCGAAACGTCGTCGACCCATGTTAACAACTTGCACATTAAGCCAGTGTGTTAAAAAAGTGCAATTGTTGTTACTCTAAAAGCTTTTACATTGGATCTGTAACAAAGCTCATTACTTCTTGCCTGAAATGCCCCTTTGTATGTAATTGTTTTACATGTATTGTCTTTCCCTTTTTTCCCCAAAGGATACAGGACTGTGTCCCACCATTAGTATGTCATTGTAATCGTTATTTCTTCATTCAAGAAATAAATAGGGTTGTCCGGCTGGACATCCCAAAATATAATATAGTTTCGATTCTGTACTATATTTATCCTAAGTGTATTCTCTCTCTTTCCAAGGACCACTGTTTCTTTTATAGCAACTTTGACTGAAGCGCACTTGTTTCCTGCTTAACAGTGCCAGTGTTCTTTCCCCAAAACAAAACCACTAGTCATTTGATCCCCAAATGACCAGGCCTTTAATATCTCTGTTAACAGCCCCTAGAAAGTGGTACCTCTGGTACCAAAGGCATAGGTACTAGATTGGGTCCCTAAGAGCTGCAGCATATCTTTTGCCACTCTAAAGGACCCAGCACCATACTCATACAGACTGCCAACGCAGGTTGCGTGACACGGTTCTCTAAAAAGCGAAAACATGACATGACACACACTTGTGTGCCACGTCCCCTAAATACTGCATGTAATATTTGTAAGTCACCCCTACAGCAGGCCTCACAGCCTTAAGGCAAGGTGCACAATATTATGTGTGGGCATATCTGAACGAGCAGATATGTCACTTTGCTGGTCAGTTCAAATGCTGCAAGAGCAAGTGATCAGCGAAGCCATTTTAATTGTGTGCTGGACACTGGTCAAAAACGAGTTACACAGCTACATGATGGCTTCACAGAAACCAAAGATGTTTGGTATCAAACATCTTGTATTACTGATCCCACACTGATTCCAGTGATTGATGTATTGATACATGCACCCATCAGGCACCTTAGAAGTGCCTCCTGAAAACCTATCAGCTACTGGTGTGCTGACAAACTGGTCCTTGCCACCCTGTCACTACAGACTAGTTTCTGATCCCCAGAGGTGAAAGCCTTTGCTCTCAGGAGGTCAGGAACAAAGCCTGCTCAGTTAGAGGGTGTTTACACCACCTCCCACAGGATGATCAACGCATTAGAAATCCAAGGCAGAGAGCTTCAAAGAGCCCAATGCTTTTGGGTTTGCAAATCTGACTTCCCTCATAGGAGAGGATGCCAACCCCCACTGTCCAGGGCCCATTTGACGAATGGACAGGTGGGAAAATTAGTAATCAGAGAGGCGTGTTCACCTTGAGGCTAGTTCCACCCCTAAGGTGGGCTACCTGAAGTAAATACAAAATTTATGAGTCTGCCATCTTTGTGATGGCAATCTTAGGAACTGGAAGTGGTCATACTAGGGGTGTAGTGACCCCAGGGGTCAGCAGCCCATTGGCTACTACCCTACACTTCCCTAATGCCCCTATATGTAATATTTAAAGGAGCCCCTGGCACCAGGAAATCAAATCCTGCTGGCCTGAAAGAAGATGTACATGAAGAGTCGTAAGAAGCAAGAACAGACAACCAGAAACTGACTTGGCGCCAACCCTGCTGACTTCAACAATTGCACCAAAGACAACTTGTCCCGCAGATGCTGTGTCTGCAAAGCCTGGGAGATCTGCCAGCACTTCAACCAAGAACCAGGAACTCCTGTGGAGCAGCTGAGCTGCTTCCCTGGATCCTGCATGCACCCCAAGAGACCTGAGTAGAGTCTGGACCGCCAAATCCCAACATATGAGAACACCACTGCACCCGAACGGCATAGCCCAAGCTGAAGTGGGCCAACGGTGCCAGCGTGGCCCCCTGACCCTACAGAGATAAAGGCGACCTTGGACTTGCCCTCTGTGGACTTCCTGACGCCGCCTGCAGCCTTTGCGTGCAGGCCCCCCCTCAACCGCAAGTGTCTTTGGTGACGAAAACCCGATGCCTCGATGTACCTCTGCACCCATTGCCCCAGGCTCGTGGAGAAGAGGACCAAAGGTGTCACCCCATCTGCGAGCATCGTGAGACCTGAGCCCTCCCTGTGGTTTAGACCGACCGGCCTCCCCGTACAAACCTGAACCCTCTTTGTGACCGGACCGATCATCATTAACTAACATTAGGCAGCAGACGCTGTATTTCATCACTGCTCCCAGCCGCCCTAGTACTGCTGGAGGTGACCTGCTGGTGCTGCCTTGGACCTTGCCCTGTACTCACCTTAAGTCTTGAGGCTTAGTCTCGTAAGTTGCTGCAAAGAACTTGTGTGCCGTATTTGTTTTTCCTCCCACATGATAACATTGCAGCCTTAGAAAATTGCACTAAGTGTTGACTTGTTCAAACTAAAAGTATTTCTATATCGAAAGGTACTTACCTGATCGGATTGAGTTTGATACCTGTATACATATGAAGATATGTGTTATTTTTATAAATTAGTGGGAATCTCCTTATTGAGTCGCGTGCATCATTTATTGACTAAATGTGTATTTGCAGATCTCTAACCTTCCTCTCTGATAGGCCTAAGGGTACTCCCTAAAAGAGCACCTTTGGATTGTTAAAGCAAGCCTTTGCCCACTTGTAAGTGAATACCTGCAGCCACGGCCTGTATAGGGCGTGCCACCGGGCGGTGACGGGGGCGGGGGAGGGGCAGGGTAGGGGGTTGCAAAATGCCGCATACGGACGATTTCAGGTAAGTAACGGAAAAATAAAACCGAATGTTGCTGCGCGCGCCGCATCGCATTTGGCGATGCAGCACGCGCAACGAAATTCATTTTATTTATTTTTTCGTTACTTACCTGAAATCGTCTGTATGCTGCATTTTACAACTCTTCTCCCCCGCATCACGTCACCGACCGGTGGCCCGCCCTATACGGGCCGTGGCTGAATACCTGGACTCATTGCCCAGTATTCCTATTTTTGGTATATTATAGAAAGAGCCAGCTTCTTACAGGGATGAAACCATATTCAAGCAGGAACCACAATCCTTGTCAGGTTGAAGTCACAAGCAAACCCGAAATTGAGATATATTAAACCTTCTGGTAGCTTGGCACAGAGCCATCAGGCTTAACTTAGAGACAATGTATAAAGTATTTATGCAACACTTCAAACAGTAACAAAGTGAAACACACCACAAAAAGGATCCCACACCAGATTAGAAAAATAGAGTATTTTTTAATAAGTAAAACAAGAGCAAAATAAAAAACAATAAAAAACAATCAGTAGAACAGGATGTATGCAATTTTAAAGATTTTAGTAAAAATAGCGCTGAAAACCACAAAGGGCCAATGGTGGATATCTGGTCGCACCGGACCGGGATAAACTCACAAGTTCAGGCTGACTGCAATGGAGCGCAGGTTGGGTACAGGGACCTGGTTAGGCGGGCTGAACAAGAGTAACTTAAATCCTGGTTATGTAGCGCTGCAAGGTCCCGCATCAAGGATGCGTCACGCAGCTGAGGCGATACATTGGTTCTTTGGAGCTGCGAGGCTGTGATACGGGGTCCTGGCACCGTGAAAGTCCATGCAGCAAAGGCGATGCGTTGTTTCTGTTAAGGATTGCGCCGTGCAGTACAGGAGATGCATCCCTTCTGCTGGATAGACAGATAGGCTGGCCTACTACCATCAGGCCTACTTCCAAGGATCCAGGACTCTGGGCACCACTGGACAAGGTAGGACTCACAGTTGCATAGTTCAGGTGCTTGTTACAAGAGACTAAAAGACACACAAATGATGGACGGAATGCAGAACCAAACAAAACATTCACCCCAAGTCAAGAGATCTGGATTAAATCCATCATTCTTTTGCTCACCATGCCACCCCAGTTTAGACCTGGGCATATTCAAATCAGTCTTGGCCCTGTTCCTCATGGGAACAGTCCAGCCCGAACTGCCAAGCCAGGTCCTCCCTGGACTGGAAACAAGCATCCTAGGACCGGTTTCGGGGTTTCACCCCTCTTCAGCCAGAATAGCTTGAATCCAGACGTCTGGGCGAGAAAGCAAAAGACACACAATTGATGGCCGGAATGCAGAACCAATCAAAACATTCACCCCCAGTCAAGAGATGTGGGTTAAATCCATCATTTGTTTTGCTCACCATGCCACCCCAGTTTAGACCTGGCCATATGCAAATCAGTCTTGGCCCTGTGCCTCATGGGAACAGTCCAGCTCGAACTGCCAAGCCAGGTCCTCCCTGGACCGGAAACAAGCATCCTAGGACCGGTTTCGGGGCTTCACCCATCTTCAGCCAGGATAGCTTGAATCAGTAGCACAGTGAGCCCGGGATCCACGTCTGGGCATACCCGGCGCAATTAGGACGAGAAAGCAAAAGACACACAATTGATGGACGGAATGCAGAACCAATCAAAACATTCACCCCCAGTCAAGCGATCTGGGTTAAATCCATCATTCTTTTGCTCACCATGCCACCCCAGTTTAGACCTGGCCATATGCATATCAGCTTGGCCCTGTGCCTCATGGGAACAGTCCAGCCCGAACTGCCAAGCCAGGTCCTCCCTGGACCGGAAACAAGCATCCTTGGACCGGTTTCTGTTACAAGAGACTAACCATTGGAGTCACTAGTCTGAATTGTCAAACTTGTAGGAGTGTGATGGTCAGTAGCTGTGTTGCTTCTGTCATTTAATAACACTGGCAGGTGCAACGGGAGGTACAAGCTGCAGTAGCCTCCTGCAAAGGACCCTGGCACTTTTTTTTTTTCAAATTTAGCACTGAAAGGGCTTGTTAGGTGAAGAGTATGAGAGAGTCGGAGCCAAAAGAGAGGGCCCCATATAGGCAGGGGTCTCAGGTTATCCAATGCCAGGTACGAGAAGTCATTCCCAGATTTTAGCCTAAAAGAAGCTGTGGATTTGGCTTTGACTCCGGACTAGGACTCAATGTCTAAGGTTAGTGGATGGCTCCACGTCATTAGGATCACCATATTTTATTGACCTGGGCTTTCCTTTAAGATCCTACTAGATATGAGTAGCAGCAGTATTGGCCCCTTTCAAATGAACCAATGGAAGCGACACAGCAGAAGAGATACATGTGTAGGAAACCCCTGGAGTGCGCGTGGAGTTCCTGTTAACATCGAGTCAGCTGTGAACCTTACCAGTGCCAGGTTCACGGTCCTTCGCTTTCCTTCCAAGAATTACTGCTGCCTGTTAATGTGGTATCATTGGTTCATAAAGTAAAGCAAAACTACACCTCCCAGAATGCATCCTGAAACGCGACTAACTTGCTCGTGGTGCTTCCATCTAGTAACCCCGGGGATGGGCTGTCCAGAAAAAGAGAGAAAATAACCCTTCAAGAAACGGAGGGCCGTTTTAAAGAAGAGTAGGCGAGCAGCCCGAGGCCCTGAGATCCCAGCTCCCCGCCTCCGCCCTTGGCTCGCGCTCTCAGACACATATGGTTTCGATAATAACTCCAAACGAAGGGCAGAGACTTCCTCGAGCGTCGAAAATAAACGCCTCTGACTGACTCGTACGGGTCGGAATTTCTCATCATTTCACAACTCCGAGTTGTGCAACCTGTTGATAAAATTGGTTTCTGTGCTGATTGGCTCTCGGCGCCCCTCGGGGATGGGGGTCACCTGACGGGACCGGAGTCCCAGCAGAAACTACGGCAGAGGGAAAGCCCCAGAACCGAAGAGGCGCCCGCGTTCAGGAGAGCCTCCCGGAAGAAGCTCAGCTCGCAGGGAGCCGTGTCGGTAAGTGTCTCCGGGCCCCTCACCTTTTCACCTAGTTGTGGCATCCTGGGAGGTGAAGGCGCTGTTGTGTTGACAGTTACCATAGCCTCGCCCTGTTCATTCACTCTCACGGCTGCCATGGCATCGGCCTTTCGTCCGGTCCCGCGGTCACAGGGTCGCCACCTCTCTCAGAGGAAAGATACTGACCGTTCACGGTTTTAGATTCTGCAAGGACCAGTCGCTGGTATACAACTAGGAATGTGTGTAAAATGCTCTGCTGATACACCGGCAAGTGCACTTCTGTCCGATTTTAATAATTAACAATTCTTGAGAGTAGCGCAGATAGCTGCATTGCTTTCGTCTTGTATCTGCTGTCTAAAAATACATCTATATGTTGTACTGGCCTTGACATAAAGATACCAGCCTGTCGGCGAAATGTTGGCCAGATGGGATCCCTGGACGGGCATATTTGCCTGCATAGCCCCCCCCCCCTCCCCCAAGAATAGGTATGCATTTCTGTTCAGATCTTTCCTTCCAGATGTAAGCCAAGGCGAGTGTACAGACAGCCATAGGAAGTGTCAACAGGGCATTAAGAGAGCATAATCTAAGTTCAGGGGTGCACTAAGCATATGTCAATAAAAAGCTTGGAAAGAGGCATGAAAAAGGGTTGTTGAACATCATGAAAAATTCCAGGAGACTGCGATAAAATGAGATATTGAGAGCAACATGACAGTAGCCCTGGAATTTCATGAACAAACTACATAGTGTCAGTGCTTAAGTAGAGGCAGGTGCCACTCACAGTTCTAAGGGGCATATGTACAAGCCCCTATTACCACGGTAACGTCACTTTGGTGACGTTTCCGTGGCGATAGGGACTTCGCCTTATTTACAAGGCACGGATAAGTCACTTAACGTGGCTTACACTGCATTGTAAATATGGCCCCCTTTCACGCTATGCTTAGCATGAAACGGGTGGGCAGTGGGTGTTGCGGTGGGCATTCCACCAAAAACACCCATTGTTTTTGACGCTGCCCCCTATTTACAAGGGCATCATAAATAGGAGGCAGTGCCGAAATTAAGACCAAGGAAAACCTGGTCTTAACTTGGCGAAACGAGGAGGAAAGCTTTATTTCTCCTCGCTTTAGCTTTTTCCATGTGTGCTGCCTCGTGCAGCACACATGGAAAGAGCAAAACACCTTGGATTGATTATGTGTAGGAAGGTGTCCCTTCCTGCACATAAACAATCCTTAAAAAAAAGAAGACATTTTGTAACTTCCATGTGTGCTGCATTAAGCAGCCCACATAGAAGTGACAAAATGGCATTTCAGGATTGTTTATGTGCAGAAAAGGACACCGTCCTACACATAAACAATCCTCCCCTGCACACAGACACCCTTGCACTATGGTGGAAGGGTGCCTGCGTTTGCGCTACACTGCTAACTGTAGCGCCTGCGCAGGGAGAAACGCAAGGCTGCACCATATCCTTGTAAATATGGTGCTGCCTTGCGTTTCGGAAGTAGCGGAATGAAGCGTTAAGCCATGACGGCTAACGCCTCACTTCTCCACTTCTTTGTACATAGGCCCCTAAGTTTCATGACCAGCACTTATTAGGTCTCGCCTGAGCCAGCGCTTTAGCGCTGCTCTGGCGAGAGCTATAGAAAACAGGGATTTGGAAGTGCAAACGAGTGCTTTTCAGGCCCCCAACTACAGTGCACGTGCGCCGGGCTAGTAATTCCTGGAATTAAACACTGGAAAATCATGAGACAAATGCCTGAAGATTCTTCGCGGACCACAAATTCCAGTTATTTAGCATGTAAAGTTCTGGAAACGGTTAAGAGAAACTTAGAGGTGAAACAGAATGCCCTGGAGATGACCACTGGAAGCTCTCAAGGGTAATAATGGAACCCGTAGAGATGAACCTGAGACGTCCTCAAGTTGAGTTTGGGAAGTCCTGGTTAGTTAACAGAGACTGTCTTAGGTATGGGTATGAGAATTCCTGGCAGGTGCGAAAGGAAGTACTGGTAGGTGCCAAAGGAAATCCTAGAAGGCACCAAAGGAAGTCCTGGGGCTGTTTATGGAAAACCTAGAGATGGTGACAGGAAGTTCTCTCCAACCATGGGCACACTTCTATACGAACCACATATGCGCCACAGCACTGCCTGCGCATAAACCATACAGTTTATTATTATCTTCCATCTATATATCGCTCCCCTTTATCAATACCGCACCTTCCCTACCCCCTTCTTGCTTTATTTTATGTTCTATGGGACTTTATTTCTTCCCTTGCCTACTTCCCTTCCTCTTCTCCCATTTCTCATTACACTCTACTAGACTGTGGTTATAGTCGCAATGCTTTGCTCTAGACCGTATTTCCTGGGCCCCACCCGTGAGTCTATCTACAATGTTCCACCCCACTTTACATATGTTTTAAGCATTGTATACAACGTGAGTGTTATTTCTTTTTCTATATCCTTAAAAGCCAATAAAATATCTTGAAATAAAAAAGATGCACTCTCACAAGTGACCAGCAGTGATCCAGAAGACCTAGATGGTATGTTCTCAAGATTAGCACGGGAAGTTCTGAGCTCTGACACGCAAGCGGCTTCCATGGCAGGCTAAGAGGGCCTGCACACATGAGGGTCCACCAGGTGTGAGCAGACAGCAGATCAAGGGGGCTACAAACAGTGTGAGGACTGTGTCTTATGAAGGCCTGCAGCTCTGTACACTGGTTTAGGCAGCATGCAGTGTGTCGGTTTGCAGTTCTGTATTTTGTTTTTGACTAGCATATAGTATCAAGTTGTGAGATTTTAGTTGTTTGTTGGGTGCACCTCCATTATTTCTACTATTCAAATGTTTTTTTTTTGTGATGTATAGGTATGAGGTGGTTGCGCACTGGGGCTTGTGGTTAAAGTGGTTTAAGAGAAAACATGTCTATTCATTCAGAAATTGGCTCAATGTGTTACGTTCTGTCACAGGGAGATTGTGTGGTGTCATTTTGGGTAATTCTCCTTTTCAAATTGGGAATTATTCGTTATAAAGGTATGTGTTGAGCTCTAAGAGTGTGACAGGTATGTGGCGAAGATTACCCATGTGTGGCAGACAGAGATAGGGCGTGGCTGGAATATCAGACTTTACAACGTGCGTTTTTACCCTGCGGACATGACAATGCGCTGAACTATACAACCTGTTGTAACAACATGCATCGCTTTACAGCAAATGCCTTAACCCCGCAATGCTGTTGTAAAGTCTGATATTCTTATATGTGTATTCACAAGCGTGTGCACACACACACAGATCTATTTAGGGGGTGCCCCACCCCACTTTTTTCTTTTTATGGGTGTAACTTCCCTTTTTAAAACCACTATCATCCCTTTACCTGTACTCTCACCTGAACCCTAAATGCTCGTTACTTTCCCTTACCTCTACCCACCCTGGAACCCTAAAAAACACTTACCCCTTTACCTCTGGCCTCCCCTAAGCCCTTACCTAATTAACCCCCACTCAACACTGAACCCTTAAAAATGATTACCTCCCTTTATCGCTACCCGCCCCTAAACCCTGAAAACGCCTTGCCTTCCTCTACCCCCGATTACCCTTACCCACCCCTTAACCTTTAAATTCCCTTTTTTAAATGACATATTTACACAATTAAAAACAAAAGACTTACCTACGTAGTAGAGTATCGTGGGCTAAAGTACCAATAAGGAGCCTGCTTGGTACTTATCTGCGTGGTTGCATTCTGAGGGGTAAAGACTGTCTCCATGGCTGTTCTTCTTCGAGTGCTCTAGAAAGTTGAAAAGGTTTACAGAATTACCTCGAACTCAAAAAAGCTACCTATCCTATCTCTAGAGGGATTGTTTTTGGAGTAGGCGAGTATCTCTACTGGGCACAGCATGGTTTAAAGGGAGGCGGTTCTGCTCTGGCGTGTATAGGGTGTGTGGCGTAAGGTCTGCTCTGAGTTTGAGGTTTAGGGCTCTGTGGTATTCATATTCTTGGCTTTATGAGGTGTGATTCTGAGAAACTGTGGGCCAGCATGTGGTGCTGAAGTGATTGATTCTACAAAGGGGTTGCAAAATTAAATATTACTGTAGATGGTACTGGGATTGGGATGGTGATTTAGGCTACGAAGGTGCTTGAGTATGCAGCGCCTGGTGGCAAAGTATAGAATACTGTGATGTGTTGAAAAGGGGTGAGGGAGGTGGCAGAGGCACAATGGTGCTTTTACAGTGATCTAAAGTGCCCTGGATCTGTGTCACTGGGTCAGCTCTTTTCCAGACCCGGGCTTTGCTGTTTCCTGTAATTGTTTTCAGGTGTGCTAGTCTCAGAGCTGCCAACTCACACGGTGCCACCGTGCGTCACACGGTATCAGCTTCTTCACAGCCCACCCAGTGAGGAGTCGATATCACACAGTGGTCAGGAAAACAAGCTGCAGCCCACTGCCAAGAGGCGCTTTCCAGCTCGCCGTCCGAGGTCCATTAAGGGGTGTGACACCCCCCGGCCTATGCACCAGCCTCAGTAAACCTTTCTTTTCTTTTTGGGAGTAGGTTGGGCAGCGGAGTCGGGGAGAAGACAAGTTGCCTCTTAGGAACTTTTCGAAATGAAGCAATGCCCCCTACAACCCCCTCCCTACATTCTTTGTTAGTTGGCAGGTCTGTTGTCTGAATGGCACAGTGGCAGAAACCAATCTTATAACACCTAGAAAGCACTGATTTGTTGAACTTAATCCCATGATTGTTACATGTACGTCCAAGCTTTGGAACTCCGTGCCCCTCCACTTAAAGAAGAAATCTGACTTATTTGCCTTTAGGGAAGCATTACAAACTTGGCTTTTCAATCTTTCAGTGTAATTAGATAATTTTCTGTTTTCTACTTATGCTCCCTTCCCGTGGTTTAGCACCTAGACGCCTTAGAGGGTACAGCTCTTTACAAATTTTACCTTCGTTTCAGGACTGATAAAAACTGGTGGACCAGTGTCCTGTGTCCAGCCTGCCAGGAGGATGCATTTACAAGAACCTGTTACAATATTAGGGGATCAGGACTGCTGGTGTTTGGGAGTTTCTGTAGTGATCTAGAATGTGTTCTCAGTGCTTTGGAACGTTCTGTATTGTTCCAGAGTGATGAGGAACATTGCCAACCGAAGGCATGCATGAGGCTCTGCGGTGATGCCGCTGGCCGTCCATGACTGGGGGAGAGAACGTCTCCCCTGCAAGACCTGTGATCATAAGACGTACCATCCAGGGACCTGCGGAGCTGCCCAATGCTCCCGGCTTACCGCAAACCATGAACTGCGTGCCTCTCTCTCACACCCCATCACCCTGCTGAGGCGTGCATCCCATAACATGATCACCTCACCCCAGAGGTCCTCAAGCCGACATGGAAACACTTCCTACATAGGATCAAGAAACAGAGACAACACTTCCAAACACACACCCTACACAGTGTAGATTGCTGCCCATGTGGGCAAGCGCTTCACATAGGGTAGTAAGTGCTTTATATAAATGGTGAGATACAAAAATAGTTGAGTCAACGGTGGGTCTGATAAAATTATTTCATGACCTGATTGTTTAATGCTGGCTGCACCGGGTAGTAACCACGTCAAGTGACAATGGCTGTTTCCATGCTATCCCAAGGGTTACCTTACAAGTTTAATTGGTCCTTCTGTGTGTATGTTACCACAAAGAAGTGCAGGTTTTACAGTATATAATATGCCTTTCACTTTGACACGGGGCATGTGTTCTATATTCGCATATCTTCGTTATTAAGAGCAGGATTAGAGTGTACAACATTCCCCACCCTTGCAAGTGCCAGAATGTTAAGTAAAAACCTCACACAAGGTGAGAAAGGAAATCTCTAGAAATAATGAAATACATTGTGTAGAGCTCTGAATAAGGCATGTTGAGGGCTGATCCTAGGGTTTCCTGGCCTCTTGGCAGAATAACAACCATTGTCATAGCAGAGGCAGCTCCCAGGTACCTTCTCTCCTAAGGAAAGTTAGTTCCCAGATTGAGGACAGAGGTAGAAGGCAGCTCTGTCCTCAGAACCTCGGTGACTAGTCCATCAGAAGACAACAAGGGCATGAGTCATCCTCTCCTCTTGGCGTGTGATTAGGCAGTGGTGCAGATGGACAGCTGTGTGTGCTGTCTCCTCGCTCTGACTGATTAAGTGTACTGTCGCATGACAAAAGTGACACAAAATGTTTCCTTCAGGGCAGCCGATTGGGAAATACTGCAGCAATATATTCATAACCTGATTTGTAAAGCGCACTTCACCCAGAAGCGTATCTTGGCGCTGAATAACAGATGTTTATTGTTACCCAACTCAATGGTATTCATTTTAGCGACCTCAGATGGATGAAAGGCTGAGCGGACCCGCCGGGATTTGAACCAGTGACTATGAGGTCGATCATAGGCACCTACACTAGACTCATTAGTCCACTGAGCCACCAGACCTGGCATTCAAAGAAATAGTGAGGATACAATCGCCATACCTTGGACCCTCATGACCTAACTACAGACGATTATATAAACAATGACACACTCCCTCTATGTCTCAGTTACATCTTATTTCCAGTTTTAAAATGTTATGGCCGGGCGGAAGCTAGGTTTAAGTTAGAACATCGGGTTAGGCAGTAAGGCTAAGGGTGGGAGTGGGAGTTAAAGTGTGGATCATTTACATTTTTTGGTGGGGATTCTTACATGTGTTTGCAAACATCATTTAGCCTGTTCTGGCTTACTGCTATGTCTTAAACATATATTTTATTTGCGGACCTCATATTGATGGACACATCATTTAAAAGCTGATGAATTCAACTGAGGTGTGTTTTAATCAAAGTTTCCTAATTGTTTTTTACAGTTTTCACAAACCTAGGATTCTGTTTATTTATGAACCCAACATAACTTGTGACCTGTTATCTATGGCGTGGGTGTGACAGTTCGGTTCTCCAGGATATAGGTTTTACACATCCCAAGTTTGTACATGGTGTTTATTTTAAGGTTTGCGATCAGCAAGGTCCACAAACATTTCTGATATGCGTGAAAACACTTGGATGCTGAACTCTGTATATGCACAATGACTACTACTTTTTAGGTCTCGCCTAGTGTCGCAGCGCATACTCAGCTTGCTCTGCGAGATCTATTGTTGTCGATTTAGAAAGTGGAGTGGAAGCTCCGCCCATGCTTTCGATTGGCGCACGTCATCCTTTATGGTAAACGCTGGCCTCCAATTGTAAGTGAGGCTTTTGGGTGACCGCCCTGTCTCCTTTAGGCCCCGCCCACCCGGACTGAATCTTTTGCTTGCGGCCTGACACAGTGTTCTTCAATTACTCTGTAGGCGCTTCTGTTTTTTTACATTCAGCTTTGGCAAAGGCAGCCGCGTGTTTATTTTTGGAGCGCGCTTTCACTTTGATTGCTATTGCTCAAGTGAAAGCAAGATGCAAAAATAAACCAGTGACTGCGTTCGCGCATTGGTGACAGCTTGTCCATGAGAGCTGGGAAAAAAGACGAATTCCTAAAGTTTGAGGGGCAGCATGAGAGGGGGACGTTCTCATGCTAATACATCCTCTGGGTGCTACGTGGGGGGGTCCGTTCACCCTTACTCCTGGACACTCGCGACTTACTACGTGGGGGGGGTCCGTCCACCCTTGCTCCTGGACACTTGCGACTGACTGCGGACAAGTCCCACCGCTCTGCACGCGCAGGTCGAACTAACTTCGAGGAGCCCCGGGGCACAGGACCAGCGCGAGCAGGGCCCAAGACAGCCAGGACCGCTAACTTCCAGGCCCGCAGCCGCCCAGCATCTCCAGGCACCATGGAGCAGTCTCAGCACAGCTTCCCCTCCTACCTCGCCCTCTCCATCTTCAACATGCTCTGCTGCTGCTTCCCTCTCGGGCTGATGACCCTCATCTGCTCCCTCAGAGTAAGTTGCAATATTTTCTCCGTTGTGTCTTTTCCTGAATCTGCAGAGACAGAAAAACCGTGACCGATGCATTATGCAACAATGTAAAATAATAGCAATACATACATGTATAAATTAAGCACAGTGATTGTATTTGGTCTGGATATGTGTTAATATGCTTTATTTCATTTTCTGCTGCTGCTCTCGCTTTTCTTGGGCGGGAGGTTTGCTCTCCTCGCCCTCTGCCCACCCCTACCACGTCGGCGCCACCCTGTTCACCTCCCTCTCCTGGGCTTTCACTTGCCATCTCTGTGGCTTGCTGTGCCCGGGTGTGGCCTCCACAGTGCTGAGGGGGCGGTGACCCGCGATGCACAGAGAGTAAACTCCTTTCTGGGTGCCATGCTCCGCTGTCGCGCATCACCTTCCGGAGAGACTCATCCCTGACACTAACAGAATTCACTTTATTTGTTCAGGATTTCTTTGAGTGCCGCTGCGTGGCTTTGATTTGATCTTGGGTATACTGTTATTATTTATTATTATTATTCCATTTGTGTACCCTGGAGGAGGGGCAGACGGGACAGGTGCAGCACTCCCACAGGGCTGCAGCGCCTCGTGGCGCTTCCTAGGGCTCGGACCTTACAGGTGACTAAGTGCCCATCACCTGCCCGGGGAAGAGGGCGTCGGCACAGCAACCTGTGATTCTGGGCAAATCACTTAATATCCCCTTGTTTAATGTAACTAGGGCACATGTAAATTCCGTCAAAACGCTCTTTAAAACGGCAACACAGAATACTGTTCTAGTCTTAGTTCTTTCTCCCTAAAGTTTCTTTAGTTCTTTCACTATGGTTCTAGTTTTGTCGTAGTTTTCATTTCCCCTTCTGTTGGTATGTCTCTCCCGTTTGTTTGCTATTTTTTATGATTTTTTTTTACCGATTAAACAGGCATTCGCTTTTTTTCAGCAAGGTGGCTCAGTGATTTAAGCAGTGTGGACTGGCACCTGCTTGTGAACTGTAGTTCACAAGTTCGAATCTAGGTAGGACCACTGTAAGACCGTAGGAATGGGTCACATTAACTAAAATTAGGGCAGCAATCCCATTATGGCAGGTTGTTTGTGCGTGTGACATTTATAAAAGCAGAGCAACTCTGCATAGTGGTGCCTATAACATGTGACTGCAGTGCACTGGTTGCTCATGTGACATATCAGAGTGCAGTGCGCGATGGCACCTATAACACGTCTAACTGCAGTTCACTGGTGGCACATGTAAGATGTCAAAGTGCAGTACGTTGGTGCTGAGTATGGCGTTACGCTACAAAACATTGTTTTTAAAGTGCTGAGCTGATACAGGGAACTTCCTTTCCAGTTGCGCTACGTGACTCGCTAAGTAATAAGCATTCTGTGCAAAGTTCTACAAAAAATGACACACAACACTGTTCTTTGTTTTATTAAGGTGGGAAGGTCATATCCTTACTAATTGCAATAATGTTTAGTTGTTTACATCATGTATTATGTAATTTTATAAATATTATTTATAGGCGTCTCTATACTATGGAATGCAGCCATCAACAGCACACAACATCATTAAACTCCATAAATTACCACTCTGCAACACAAAATACAATTCCACATAATTACACTCATACACAAATTCCCACTCCAAATAAGTACAATACATTCAATTCCAGATAATTAGTATCCACATAATTCCAATGCACAAATCCACTACACACCACACAGTTCCACTCCAAACAATTACACAGCTAACTAATCCAATCTAATCCACATAATTCCACAATACACCACATACATACTCTCCATAACATAAGTACAAAACATTGCCATTTACAATGCTAGTATCTCCAACTCCAACAAATGCGAGACTTATTACATTTCCAATGCTTGATTTGCTCCTGCCGGACGGGAGCAAACCTGTGTTCAGTGTCTTCAAGGGTGCGGGCTAAGAGTTTAAGTTCTACTGCGCACCCTCTTGAGGACTGGAAACTAGTGTCCTGGAGGATGGGGTCTCCGGGACACTGCTGCCATTAGGCTCCAGGGGACTTGGTCCCTGGGCCTACTAGGTGGCTCAGAGAGGGGGATTCCATGTTCCCCTTCCCACAAAAACTAATTTGGCCCCAAAGGGATGGCATCCCCAGAGCCCTTAAGAGGCTTGGGGAGGTGGGGCCACACGCCCCCCACCCTCCCAATCTAAAAAACAAATTAGCCCCAGGGTATGGAGTCCCGTGGCCCTTCAGAGGGTAGAGAAGTGGAGCCCTAACCCCTCCCAAAAAAAAAGTCCTCCCCGGGATGGGCTCCCTGGGGTCTTCAGAAGGCTGTGATGGGAGGCTGTACGCCTCCTTCCCCTGAAAAACGAATTGGTCTCTGGTGATGGGAATCCCCAGGGCCTTTAGAAGGCTCTGGAAGGGGCGCTGCATGCCCCATTCCCCAAATTAAAAAAAATTGTTAATATTTAAAATCAGAGGAGTAGCCACTCGTTTCACATTCACTACTCCAGCTGGGAAGCACCCCATATTGGCCTGCAAGCACTTTATGAAAAATATTTGTTGATCCTGGTGGTGCATCTAGAAGGGGCAGGTGGGCCACCAAGCTTTAAAAAACAACATGGGGGGGGGGGGGGGCGGATTCAGGCTACAGGGAACACAACAGCCCCCTCACAACATTCTTTTTTTTTTTTTTTTTTTTTTTTTTTTTTTTTTGAAAACCTTTATTGACAGTTCAATCAAGAACAGGTATGGGCCTACAACCCCCCGGGGCCGGCCGCTAAGCAATCAGAGCAAAAACAGGCAAATGTAAACACAGGCAGCACTTCGGGGAGGAGAATCGTAATGCTAATACTGTGAACAGCGTAGGTAGGGCACCAGGAGAAAAAGGTTTTCATTTTATAATGAAACAAGGCAGAAGGATCAGGTGCCAGACAATTTTAAAACAGCAATTACAGATATGCAGAATAATAGACAGAAACGATTTACAGCAATCTGTTAGGTCAATGGCGCAAACACAAGAACATCAGGATGGGGAAGAATATCGTAAGCAGTGGCGCCTGCAGTCCCCCGCCAGAACTCCCGGAGAGCACCCCGGAAATTGTGGTACACATGGAGCGGCAGCGAGTCATAGCAAAGGAAGTGTATCACACTGATCCCAGAAAAAGAAAAACAAAAAGAAACAGAGAAGAAAAAGGAGGCCATGGAAAAAGAGAGAAAAGACTAAAGAATCCCCTCCCCCAACCCCCCACCCTGCACCTCTGCAGATGAGTACGGCCCCCCCCCCAGCAGTGTGCCTGTCGCCCTGGAACCAGACCCGAAATATAGGAGAATAGGGAAAAAGAAGTAGGAAAAGAACCCCACCAAACGGGGGGGTAGAGAGAGTATTAATAAACTGGAGGAGGGCCTTCAAAACATACCCCCGGCTTCTCCCTCCCGCACGGTAAGTTTCCCCCAAAGTGAACAATAAACAGCACAAAATCGATCTTCTCAAAGAAAGATGGGGAGCATTACGCACCTATTATGCTGTTAGCTATGCCAGGAGAGCACGCAACCCCTGAGCCCGCCCGTCCACTAGATGACCACCCCTGAAGGATCAGCCTTATCCCTGACCACTCTTTGGAATTCTGCCCATGCCTACCCCTCGACCCAGCACCATATCCGATATTCCAAGGTAGAGGATTGTCCAAAAACGTCCGAGAAGCGACGCATACAGGTGGGATGGAAGTCTCTGAGCATCAACACAGTCCGCAGCGTGGAGAAACAGGCGTCCCAGTGCTGCCCCAGGATATGCACTGCACTCAAGGTCCAGGAAGGCAGAAGCAGCCAAAGCAGACCATAGTTGCTGGAGTTGTCCTTGGGTCGCAGGAGGGCACGTACGGGACGAGGCTACCACATACCACTCAGGGCCAATGCCTCCGGGACAGATCAGGCCCTCAACTGGACGAACACACTGTAGCATACTGGCCGGAGTGTCCAGCTGTGCACTAACCTCAGGGGTGGCCGCCAAAGTGTCCTCCTGTGCGCAGTGTGAGTAGTCCCTGTGTACGTGCGGACAGGCGGGTCGCCATTGCCCCAACGCCGACGCCACACCGTTGAGTTTACTCCCCAAGACCCCGACACCATGGATCAAGGAGGAGTGAAGAGCACCAAGGGCCTCGAGGAGGTCGCCGTACCCCAGCACAGCTCTCTGGGATCGCGCCGCCACACTCCCAAAAGTCGCACTCTCACAAGCCCGCTGCGACCCAGCGGACAGGATGGTAGGCTTCATCGCTACAAGATGGCCGCCAAGTATGCCCGACCCTCACCGGGGCCGGGACCCTGGGACAAGCGTCTCGATGTCCACGTCGCTGGTGACCGGGTTCCGGGGGGAGGCAAAAAGTTATCCGTTGCGTGGTCACGGGCAACAGTCGTCCCCACTACGGACCAGCTCCCATAAAAAAAATCCGGGGGCGGCCCGCAATGATCCGGGCAGGATACGGGCGGCGGCCGGGCAGCTCACCGTCAAAGGCAGGGGCAGCCACCGGAGGATCTGAGAATTGCACCCCCGGGCATGCACCCGGTCCGCTACGCTTGACAATAGAAACTACCACGACGAAATGTAGGCCGAGTTTGGCACCGCTCCGGTGGACCGACTCCACCCAGTCACAACAGACCGCTGTTGTTGAACTGCCACCCGGCCACGGCGTCCACTCGAGGTCCCGGTCCCGGGGCCGCACAGGCCGCAAAGTTCAGATGCACATTTCTCCGGCGGTACCGCAGCCAGAAACCTCGGGGTCACACAGTCGGGTGCCACTCTCCTTCAGAAACACGACCGCGTAGCACAGGTTGAGGATCTCGTGCAGGATATCCGTGCGGGATGCGGAGGTTCACGGAGCCGGGAGTCTACGCTGCCATCCCGGTGGCCATCTTGGCTCCTCCCCCCTCACAACATTCTTGAAAAATTGCAATAAGTCTTTTGGAACTTTGAATTCATGACCCCAGGAGACCGTAAGGCGTTTTTCCGAGCACTCCAAGCTGGAGCTGCAGGCTCTTCAGCTGGAAATCAGAAACCCTTTGTAGTTGTTTCTACTTTATGGGCTGAAAAATGTTAAGAAAGACTTAAGGACATGATAAATGTTTTTTTTTTTTCTTTACAAATGCTTTATTGAAAATATTTTGTGACAATCACTATTATTAAATATTGCATTGTATGCATTTATAAAATATACATAGGATTATAGTTATTGGTGACTTTTTTAAAAAAAAGCCAATAGGTCTGTTTTATATATGTTGATGTGCTGACCCCTAGATAAAAACAATAGGCCTGCTTTTTATATTTTGGTGTTCTGACTGTCTGACAAAGCCAGTGGGTCTGTGTTACTTAAAATGGCACTCTTTACAGTGTTGCGTGACAGTCGGCTGTGCTCCCAGGCCCTGCGCTCAGTCCCACCCCGCACATGGCAATATACATCTTACTTTATGTTACAAAAACCATGGAAATTCACTGAATAAAACAAAGGTTGAAATGATGTTGTAGTTTGGATTTGTAATATTGTCTAACTTTGCATTAAAAAACCTTAGAAATTCACAGAAAAGCCAATGGTGAAAGGGATGTTATAGTTAGCTGAAAATGACAGTTAAAGTATGCATTTTAAACTAACAAAACCACTGAAATTCACCAGTTACAGTTATCTCAAGTAACTATAACTCATGCCCTTGCAATGCACTGATAATTACCTCACATTTTACATCACTCAAGACATGTTCTATGACATCATTAATAACATCACTGCAACATCTGAAATTACTATAGTTACTTTGAGCACAAGTTATAGTTGCTTGAGATCACTATAACTAGTGAACTTTAGTGGTTTTGAAACTGTATGTGTTAACCAACATTTTCCCCTAACTATAATGTCCTTTTAACCGTTTTGTTTTTCAGTGAATCAATATAAACATATGATTCTAAAACAAAAAATGGTGTTTCCTGGGAACTGTCGATCTAGCTATCACACAGAGGAACAATATATATTTTTTCTAATTATGATTAGAAACACAATTATTTTGTTTTGAAAAGCATTTTTTACTAGTTTAACAAATCTGCTCTATATTCGACAAGAGCCCAGTCCATGTAGCTTTGGTCGTGCATTCCTAATTTAATGCAGATTAGTCAAGGAGTTCAAACGTTATTTAAAAAAATCATGTTCATTTTTGCTCTCAGTCTAGCAAACACTACTGGACACAGTTATAGCAGTCTTGTTTTGAAGCGCTTGTGCCCGAATAAATCAATTTTGTGGTTTGGTGTAAAACTGTATAGTACGTTTTGAGGTATTTGCAATTAGAAATCATCAGTCAGTCTTTAAAGACTATGATCCTAGGACTGGTCTGAGATGTAAAATGTTTAACAACACTGAATGGCTAGCGTGCTTGCTGGTTAGCGGATACATATATAAGGTCTGTGGACTGCTTCAATTGACTGACTGAAAAAAATGTCTGACATTTTCTTTCTGGAATGCAATTACCAAGTCAGTGACTGGTTTGTGGAGCCCACCTTGCAAAAAGGTTTGTTAGGTCTAGAGCAGAGGTCTTCAAACATTTTTGAATTTAGCCCCCCTAAGCAAAATGTTTAGAAGTAAGGGCCTCCTCCAAAACTTTATGGCAAAGATTGGGGGAGTGGGAGGAGCATGGCTGATCATCGCAGGGGGGGGGGGTTATGAGATCATTTCAGGGGTAGTTTTCTGTAGCTCATAACCCATACTAAATATGAGACTTCTAAAAGATCAAATTCATTAAAAATAAGCATTTGCAATGCAATCGGACTTGCCTTTGGGACCTTGTATGTATTTAGCTATGCAACACATTACCCTGTGTGCTGAAGAATCTACAGTTCTTTAACATGGAGGGGTAGTAAGCACGAAACTGCATGACACACCAGGTATGCAAACACATGGAGAGAAATGTTGCCTTTCAGTGGGAAATGATATAGTCCAAAGCTTTGTTTTTAGTATAAAATCAGGGCCTTCGGTGGACATATCACTGAAAATACAAGATTTGAAAAAAACATTATTGTCCATGGGTGCTCATTGAAGACAATTTCTATGGACTGGAATCTAGAGAATGCTAAAGTGATTCTGGTATTTTACTGACCTCTGCTGGTCGTTTTCTATCAAGAAAATTAAATGGAGGCAGTTTCCAGAAAGAATTAAAAAAAGAAAGTCCCTCAGCAGAAAGCAATTCTGGTATTTTACTGACCTCTACTGGTCGTTTTCAATCAAGACAGTTAAATAGAGGCAATTGAACAGAAAAAAAGTCCCTAAGCGGAATCCGACAAGTCCTAGGGCTGATCTCCAGAGCCCACAATGCACATATACATATAAGTATACTCGGATTGATTTATACCTCCTTTTCTAGAAAGCTAAAATTGAAAAAATTCTTCAAACTGAAAGGTGTACAGGATAACATTAGTGATGTATCCAATCAGATCTCTACACCTGGGTTATCAACAGCACTTACAGGGGAAGATCTGGATACATTACGCATTCTATCCAGTCAGCAGTTAATTGGATCTGATGTTGTCCATGATGTCTCTTGCATCCAAAGTTTTGGCATTGAACAACGTGCCCCAAGAACCAACTTCAAACAAACATCAACTTTTGTACCAATGTCTACTTATGATACTATAGACATTTTTGAGGAATCTGTCAAGAAAGATCTTATGAAAATGAGACTTACAGAAAACAAGAACCTACACAGCAACCTGACATGGAGACAAAGGACTGCCCTCTCACAATTAATGGATGACCCTGATTTAATCTGCAAACCTTCTGATAAGGGAGGGAATGTGGTGCTAATGACTAGGAAATTTTATGTGGAGGAAGCTATGAGGTTACTCTCAGACAGGGCATGTTACTGCCCAATTGCTAAACTGGAGTATATAGAAAGTATTGATGAATATCACATGTTGATTCAAAAATGGCTAGATCGCCATATGCTTAATTTTGACGAATTTAAGTATCTAACATTCCAATACCCTATCACAGCTACCTTCTATCATTTGGCTAAATTGCATAAAAACTCAGTTAGACCACCAGGTCGTCCAATTGTATCTTCTATAGGATCATTGACAGAACACATGTCTCAATACATTGATTTTTTCTTGAGAGAATTTGTACAGACACTATCCTCGTACATTAAAGATACAACACATTTCATTAGGAACATCACTGATACACCATGGGAACCTGAGATGCTTATGATTGTCCTTGACATCACAAGTCTCTACACTAACATAAAACATGAACATGGCGTTCATGCAGTGCAATACTTCTTGAAAGAAAGATCTCTTCAATTCACCGAACACAATACCATGCTCATTGAATTCATCATGTTCTGCCTCAACAATAACATCTTTTTATTCGATAGACAACATTATCGACAGATCCAAGGCACAGCGATGGGCACCTGCTTCGCCCCCAGTTACGCGAATTTATTCGTGGGCTGGTGGGAGAGGCAGGTGGCCTGGGCTGATACATACAATCACTGGACTAAAAATATCATCTTATGGTATAGATATATAGATGATTTGTTTATCCTATGGAAAGGTCCTAAAAGTGAGGCTGAAGAGTACATTGCAGCACTAAACAACAACACCCTGAATCTCCATCTAAGTGGACAGCTCAGCACGCAACAAGTTCCCTTTTTAGATCTTAAGGTCTTTGTCCAGGATGGGAGAATATGTACAACTCTTTTCAGAAAGGAGACTGCAGGGAATTCAATACTGGAAGCACATAGCAGTCACCAAAAATCATTAAAAAATAGTATCCCTTATGGAGAATTACTGCGTCTAAAAAGAAATTGTTCTCGTGAAATTGACTTCCAGTACGAAGCATCTGCTGCTATTGAAAGATTTAGATCACGAGGTTATTGCCCCAATTTACTAACAAAAACCTTAAGCAAGGTTAACAGAATTCCCAGGCAATCCTTATTGGATACCCATCATAAAAGTGATATGACAGAACAAGATACTTGCAGGTTCATTACAACCTTTTCCAATGAGACTAACACCTTAAGAAAGATTCTATGTCGAAACTGGCATATCCTGAAATCAGATGGGGTCATTGGTGATTCCCTACCAGCTTATCCACAAATAACATTTAGGAGAAGTAGATCTCTAAAAGATAAACTGGTCCAGAGTCATTATGAACCTACACCGTTCATTCAACGTATCAGCAATGTTACCGGCTTTTTTCCTTGTCTAAAATGCAAGGCGTGTAGGCACAGTAAAAAAGTGTTAGCATACAATGTTCCTGGAATGAAGAAACCCAGACCGATTAACAAATTTTTAACTTGCAACACACCTTTCTGTGTATAATGTCTTACATGTCCCTGCCCCAAGCAATATATTGGTAGCACGATTCACCCCACTAAAAAACGCATCCTAGAACATGCACGAGCAATTGAAAAACAAGATCCTTCATATCCCGTGGCTAGACATTTTGCCCAATACCACAACAGTGATAGAAACTTACTAGCATTTTTTTGTCTGGACCACGTTGTAACTAGTGACCGTATAGGAAACCGGGAACTTAGACTGAGAAGATTAGAATCCTGCTTCATTATTGACCTCAAAACTACCACTCCTTATGGTCTTAACACAGAGGAAGAACTGGCATGTCATCTAGGGTAGCGTACAGATATTTGGACAATTGGGGACCCATCAATTATCATCAATTTTGCTATACTGTAACTAATGCCCATATAGGGCTCAATTTTGTGTTGTTATTGTTTTGCTTTGACTGCTCTAATAAGGATACCATACAAAAAGCTACTATTACATCAGAAATGATCGTATTTGTCATGATTATACTCTGTCTGTTTACATTTTCACTGATGAACTTAATATGAAATGTAAATATTATTTAGACTAAATAACATGAAATTTGAATGTGATTAGGTAATAAGATTACCGTCCTTTTGTAATTCTATACGGACTGAAAAATACTGTTAAGTCTTTTTTCTATTTTCTTTGTTCATGGCCAATGAACCGGAACTAGAATCAGTGATCCGGATATATAATTACTCGAATCAATGGCACCTTGTAATTCAAGTCGAAAAAGGCGCGAACGCCGAAATGCGTCCTGCTGCTATCTCGGATATGAAATAAAATATTACTGAGAAACCTTGCTGTGTGCGGTCCCCTTCATTCGATGAGTGAAGATTCTAGAGCTGGATACATATAAGTATATACAAAAATATATACAAGAGGTCTCGAATGCTCGACCTAATAACCACATTGACCGAAAACACTACTATCCATGAATGGGGTGCTGTGAGCCCCTTGCACTCCTGGGCTTCAGTGCAACTGCACATACTGCACTAATGGTAGCTGTAGCTTTGAGCAGCGGGCTATCTACTCTTCTTCTTTTCACCCCTTCCCCACGATGTCGGACCATCTCTTCATTCTTGAAACAGGCTGTCCGTCCTTTTCCAGTAAAAATGATCTCCCGCTTGTTGCCCCCCTTTTTGTTGCAAGGGAGCTAATGCTATCAAGGCAGATGAGCCTCCACGCCCCCCTTTATTATTATTTTTTTCTTACGGAGTTTTATATAGAGCGAACTTGACCCGAAGGTATTGAGTATCAGAGCGCTTTACATAGCACAAGTTGCATTACATGAGTAAACATTCATTTTTGTTAGGCACGGGGATATTAAGTGATTTGCCCAGAATCACAGGATGTTCAACGTCATTGCCGAGACTCGAACCCGCTTCCCCAGATTCGACGTCGATCCGCCCTAGCTGTTAGGCCAACTCCTATCCCTTTTTAAAGTAAGGCATTCATAATTGTGATGTAATGGGCCCCTCGGGCCCCAGTGCCACTGCACCTTCTTCACTACTGCCTTGTGAAGCAGGCTAACTCCCCTGCCCTTTTACAACATGGGTTCCTCTCTTTAGCCACCCCTCTTCCTTCCATCTCCCTGTGCCCAAACCAAGGTGCCACATCTGCTTCAATTTTCTCCTCTCTTGGGCCAATGCTCTGAGGCCCAAAGTATCACTGGCACAGCAAGTATGCCCTGGGCCTCTAATGAAAGAAAGGAAGGATACAGTGGCGTAACACAACTGAAGGGGCCCCCCCACAAAGTACATAGAGGGGGGCCCCAGCTCTGGACCCAGTCAGGGGCTCGGAGGTAGCCCACTGGAGCTCGGGCCTCCCCCCCCCCCCCCCCACCCCCCCGCACCACGGGGGCTATTGTTACTCCACTGAAAGGATGGTAAAACAGCTGTTATTCTGGGGCTGCAGCACCAATGATACCTTCATCTCTGTGAAGCAGGCAGTCTGCTCTGCCTATTCCCCGGAACCATCACTCAAAGCCCTAATGCTCAAAGTAGGCTTTCTGCTGCTTTCTGTTAAGAAAACCCCCATATCTACCCACCCTGTTTCTTCGTCCATGTTCTGTGTGCAGCAAGAGTGACCTGGGCCCTAATGGTGGCAATTAAAATGGGCTCCCACATCCCTTCTCATAGTAGGGCAGGGCTCCTGTGCTATGAAGCAGAGCGAGGCATAAAGAGCTAAAGAAGAAACATGTCTTTTCAACAGGGTGCCTCCTACCTGGAAGAAATGTATATGTTTGCAATTGGTTAATCACCAAACATAATGTCTGGTTTGGAGCCAGTACAGGCTTCAATTCTTGGAGTCACTTGCAACTACTTGGTGAAAAGTATTTATTCTTAAAGGTGGAATCAGTGGAGTTCTGGAGTGCATCCTTTTAATGGACATTTGGATAAATGTTTGTAGTAGATACAGTGTGATCACTTATTGCAAAAGTGTATATTTTTAAACCACTTATTTTATCTTTAACACCACATTTTGTGACAACCTATTTTGTACTGTCTAATACAGTTGTAAAACATTAACATAGTCACAGTGCTTTCTGTACAGGCTAGGAGCACTTAACACTATAAATGAACACGTCACTATTCCTCACTGCATCAATCACATTTTAATTCTGTGACTCTCGGGTCACACACACACATACACACACACACAGACAGACATCTGCAGCGATCACATTAACCAACTACCGTTTCATAACATAGGAGTACATTTCCCATCCATTAGTTTAATTTGCATTTATTTTTCATTGTAGGTGTTTGCAAGATATTTTATAAGCGATTAACTGAAGGTGAAAACAACCACAATATGCAGAATGTGTCGTTCTTTCCCCCCCCCACACTGCCCCTGCCCCAGGGCTCTTAGTCTGACAGTTCCCACACTTTGCACTTCAACTGTTGCATGTAAATCAAGTCAGGGTGGAAACACACCAGTGGAGCTGCCAAGATGGCTTCATTTACAAGTAATTGCAAACACATTCCGCCCCCTCGGGAAGACCTCCCGCCTCGAGAGAGAAGTGAGGTCGTGAAAGACAAGTCGATAGGAGTGGGGCGCAGTGAGTGGATTGAAAAAGATATGAGGCAGACAGAGGTGGACTAGAGAGAGTAAAGCTACAGAGATAGGCGGGAAAAGGATATAGAGAGAGATGGTGATAAAGAGAAAGGGTGTGGTAGAAGAGGTGAGTGGAAGTAATATGAAACAAAGATAGTTGAGGCAGGATAGGAGATTAGAGGGTGGTAGAGAATGTAATGGAGGTAGTGAGAGAGGTGCAGATAGAGAAATGAGGTGGAGAAAAGGACTGGGATTTAGTGATAGTAAGGCAGAGAGGGATGATCTACAACATGATAGAGAGGTACAGAAATAGATGAAGCAGATAAAGGTGAGGTAGAAAGAGGGTAGAGGTGGAAAGAGAAGTTAGAGAGGGTGATAATAGTAAGCCAGAGGGCGGTGTTCAGGAGTGTAGATAGATAGAAGTCGGGATGGGCAAGGTAGGGAAAGAGAGATTATGGAGGGAGCGATATCTGATGTAGACAAAGAGGGTTAGGTGTAAACATAGTGGTGAGGTATAGAGAGGTTCAGAGAAAGACAATCGGAGGTAGAGGTAGGTAGAAAATAGAGACCGGTGGAAGGAGAGGGGGAAAGATACAGATAGAAAGTCTTCTGATAGCCCCAATTACTTACCGTGGGGGCTTTGGAAGATTGGTGCCCTGGGCAATTGCCCACTTTGCCAATGCCTTATAAGGGCTCTGCCTTGGTGCCTGATTGAAGAAGGTTTATCGTCTTGTTTTTGCCTTCTTACAACTTTTTATCTCCAGTCTGGCAAAATGCTAGCTCTTGGTGTGGGAGATATGATTAGTCATGGGGCCAATAAAAATGGGCATGTGGGTCATCTTAAAGAAAATGCAGTACTAGAGGGGGAGACGTAGTTCAGGATTATTGGGGTGATGTGGTTGAACTTTGTTCAACGCTTGATGAGGCATGCTGCTGTCTGTCGGGTGTCTTTCAGTGACGCCCAATTGTTTCCTAGAAGGATGTTGTGAAGAGGTGGGCAAGAGCCAAGCTATGTACTATTGTACTTAAATCAGCTGCTGGAAGAAAGTTTTGTTTTCTGCAGGAAGTACTGTGCTCGTTTGGTTTTCATGGCGATGTGTTCTTCGAAGTGAAGTCTGTGTCAATGGTGAATCCATTTTGCATTGTCTGTCAGCTGAAGGTGGAAATCACTGAGGTTCATGTGGAGGGGTAGGCTTGAACCTGTTGTTGTTTGTCACTGGTGGTGAACAGGAGTAATTTAGTCTTGTCGGTTTAAGCTTCATCCAATGCCGTATGAGTCTGAGGTGGGATCTGAGTCATTGACTGTTGTTGGTTGATGAGATTTTTAGGTAGAGTTGATTCAGTGTTAAGTTACTGAACAGAAACAAATCTACATTAACTTCAACAAATGCATGTATACACAATTGAATGCATACTCGTGTTAATGAATGTACATTCATCCGAATTAATTGCCCATTCCAGCGAAGAGTGTACATTTGAGATAAACAAATGTAAATCTGTTCCAAATTTGACACAGGCTCGGTTCATTTGTGTTTTATTATTCATTCCCAATTAGATGCAGCTTACTCAAGGGATGCAATAGTTATTAAGGAACACTCTTTTTCGGATGTGTGTGTATATGTGAAATGCCCTGGTACATTTTTGATTCTGGCTCTAGAAAAAAAGTAATGGACGGATTTGCACCTAATTTTTGAAGAAGCCACAATAAGTCCGTTTCTTGGGGGTTTGGTTATTTTGAGATATTTGCTTTGTTATAGAAATCAGCATTCCAAGCTATAATGTGTTATTGTTTTAGCCTGTGCCGTTATTCCCATAAAACTGACCCACAAATCACAATTTTAAAGGTATAACAATCTGATAGGCTAGTATGCCTGCCATTTCATGGCTTCATTGTAGTTTGCAGTTACCACATTCCGATTGGTTGATGAAACAGCTGAGATTTTCTGATTTAACTGCCATTTTGGGGTCAACGAATTGTTTGAGATCCCACCATACAAAACAATTGTCAGGGTCACTGTAGGGCCAGTCACACAATATGTGAGCTCTGCAGGGGAGGACTATACTCTTCAAAAGGTTGGAAAAGCCTTGACTGGCCCTACAAAAATACACAGTGAGACACCGTAACGTTTGTGAACTTGCACATGCACTGATTATAAACAAGTATTGGCAAAGACAATAGGTCTCAAATTTGGGACCTTTTGGATTTGCCAATGCCTTTGAGCCATGCTGTACATAATTGGCAAGAAGCTGTGCTGAATGGCAAAAAGCTAAAAATAAAATAAAACATTTGTAGGATTGGACACACTTAATACGTATGCACACTCACAAAATGATGTGGGCGCCATTTTATTTATTTACCCATCCGAAGAAGGATTAGTAAATGAAAAAAACTATGGAAATTAAATCGCAGTAGTTCAAAAGCGCTTTTAAGAAGGATGGGCTGGCAGTAGAAAGGCCACGGGCAGGGGAAGTAGCCATCAACTGGAGTGGACGGGTGAGAAGGGGAAGAAGCACTCAAGCAAGAAAGCAACATGGGATGAGAAGTACCTGCTGGTGAGTGCAACATGAGGGGAGTGGGAGAAGCACACTGGTGAGAGAAAGCAACATGGGGAGTGGCGGCGGGAAGAGGAGTAAACAATGGAGACAGCTGGAAAACACATGCACTCATGGAATGGTTAACAAAAAGAAAAAAATAGTGCCCAAAAAGTATGTAGTAAAAGGGTACAGGTAAAGAGACTATACTCCAGGGGAGGGGTAAACACAAGAAGAATACACAAGCTAACGAATAAAAAGGAAGCAAATGAGAGTGACAATAAAGACAACTAATTTCAAGGAATTGGTGTTCTCTAAGTCCACTTGTGCTGTCTGGTAAGTGAAATTTAGAAAGTGACTTTGACCACTAGTTAGTTGTTGTTTAAAGCTAATAATGGAACCTGCGGGCTTAAAACTCAATTATAGATGTCTGGAACCACTAATGATTGCGGGTTTATGCTGTAGCAATGTTGCTGATCGATATGAAACTGCAAATAGCACACAAACTTTAAAAAAAACAAAATCCACAGAAAAAACATGCTAGGAACATTATGTTTCAGATATAAAAACTAAAATCCTTGAAATCGCCCAGTTTCAATCATCCGCACTACTTGTATCCTAACCCAGAGACAGGCAAACTATAAAAGCTGCATATATTTGAGGTGAGATAAGGTCGAGGTTGTATTAATATTCATATCTGGACAGTTTCAAGGGTTTGGTTTTCATATCTTAACCATGCATTTAAAAAAAAAAAAAAAAAACTTCTTAGAAGAACTCTTTCTTGCACGGGGTCCTCCGTAGACACAGTCAAATGGCACAAAAGTGGCCACGTAGCTTTACACCAAATTGATGATGCAAATATAGCGGGGGGGGGGGGAGAAAGGGGGGTGCAATGGAATAAAATTATCTTGCTGATTTAAGGTGTGGTGGCCTGTATGATGAACAATGTAGCGTCGCATTCAGTGCATTTACCGAACCATGCTCACAAAGTCACTAAGATTGTGTACATTACTATTTGTATGTTATGACGTGGGCGGTACTGAAAAGTTGGTATAACGCACTCTTCATTAACTATCCAGGAACCATGCAACTAAACCAAAACAAGGGCACGTTACACATCCAAATGCACAGCATGAAAAGAATGTGAACATAGCACATTTTTAGGACGGAGACCTCCATGCCACAAGGTACCTCACTGCACACACTCTCACTGGCTTTCACGTTTAACAAAATTAAGGAGGAAATTAAATGGAAGAAAACAAAAAAACACGGCAGGACTTGAACTCCAGCATTTAAAAAACATTTTTTGTTTCAAACACAAGTTTAGATGCTTTTCAAATCAAAGTCATCTTAGCGCTATACTAAAATTGGTAACTTGTCCTGAATCATCCCCACGACACAACATGACAAAACTGTACAAGGTTGAGGGAATGATTCTAATGGTTAAAAAATAAGATAACGTTTCTAGTGAACCAAACCATTTCAGTAAATATCCAAATAAAACTAGGCATTCTGGGGTTCATCCGCTGTCGATAAAGAGTGGAGTCATATGGACAGGAAATCTCTCTCTAGCTCTCGCCTGAACAGGACCACTGAGGCATGTCCAGCCAAGATGCTGAAGATTGTGCCTTCAAACTTTAGATTTGGCACATTCTGGTCACAAGGAACAGGGTTATATCGTTTATTGATCTGTTTGAGCTCATGTTATCTCTGCATCCGCCATCTTGCGTTTGCAGAGAGGCCTGCTGGAGAGAGACGTGTGTAATATCTGTTGAACTGAGTGGTGGTCTGTTCCTGTCCTCTCTACTCAGGGTAGTATGAAAGAGCAGCTGTAATGTGCCCATCCCAGGACTTGTTTCCACGAAGAACTATATGCTGAAGCGTCCGTATGGTAACCACTGACTTGTGGGCAACGTTTGTGTATTTTTGTTAATTTGAAGTGTATCGATGGGCATAGTGTTAGCAGCAGCACCACTTTTAGGGCCTGTTCCCTGCCAGTCCCCTACCAACTCCTTCAACAGTGTCTGAAACCCATACTTGGCGCCTCCTCCCGGGCATACGGGTAAACAGTACAGAGGTTAAAAGAATCTTCCTGGACCACGTTCCCTCTTTGGCCTGAATGGGCAAAGGGCAGGTTTTCTACCAGAATATCTAGACTTTAAAATCGACCTACCAAAATACTGTGACCAGTATTGATTACTACAGTATCAGGAAGGTTAGTATGTAAATCTTATTAATTTAATTGTTTGGATTTTTTTAAAGCACCGCCAACTACCATATGGTGGCAGAGTGCTTTAGGTGAGTATAGATTTACCAATCCTAATTCTACATAGCTGTACTTTGCTGATATATTTATCCTCAAGGTACAATAGATGTGGAATTAAGAATCTGTATCTGCCTATATTCATTGAAACAAAACATAGGTTAAAATGAAGTTATCTGCTTTTGTTATAATACCTTAACACGTGGTTAGAAAAACCTTAGGAATTCACATGAAAACTCAAGTTAAAGTGCAGATATGGTTGTGAATCAAAACCGGAAAGCCACTGAAATATACAGGTTACAGTTAGCACAACCCAAACTCGCACACCAACCATGCAAACCATAAGTCCCACAACAAATGGAACCATAATTGAATTTTAACAGTTTTGTCAGGAGAATTACAACGGTTTTTATTTTTAAACATACATTAAGGTGTGTTAAAGCTAAATCTATCTGCCAAATCTTCCTGATCATCCACTCTACTGCAGTGTCATGCACCTCTGTATGGTTATCGTTCAGCAACTCCTTTCATTGAAAACTCAGTTTTGATTTGCCTGTAACCTTTGTCCCTTTGAATGGTATTTCACCAAATTTGACAACTGATTGGTGAGTCACTAAGATCTGGCATGCCAGTTTTCATGCAGATCCGTGCAGGAGGAAAAAACATTAAGGGCCAGATGTAGGTGGCCAAATAGCGAGCGCTAAGGCTGAAATTCGCAGAATTTCAACATTAGTGCTCGCTATTTGGCAGCGAGCAATGTAGGTAAGTTGAAACCTACTAGCAAAATAAGGAATTGCAAAATTGCGATTCCTCATTTTGCTCTTGCATTTAAGGAATCGCAAATTGCGATTCCTTAAATGCAATGTAAGTAGCACAAAAGAAAGTGCCCTTTAGCCTTAAGGAATCTCTAATTGCCACCAACTTTAAGTTGGTGGTAATTAGCGATTTCCTTTAACAAAGCACTTTTTTGCTTTTTTTTAAGTGCCATGTGGCACACAGTCATGCCCTTGGGGCATGTATGTGCGCCACATGTGCACACATGCACATTTCAGAGGTGTCCTTTTGGAACCCTGGCACCCTTGAAATTGCTCCCGCAGTTTGCGAGTGCCTCTTGGTGACTCGCAAATTGCGGGAGCAATTCCTATTTACCTACATCTGGCCCTAAATGGTTGCAAAGTGGAAAAAATATGTTTTTCCCATTTTAGGTCTCATAGGAAATTTTACTCATGCCTACAGTCCAAACTGCTGAACGGATTTACACCAAACATGGAAATGAAAGTAGAAAGTTACTCGGAAAGCGCACCTTTGTTACTTTGGTGTAAATCTGTTAAATAGTTTTTGAGATGGAACCATTTTAAAAAGCTGCAGAGCGGGCTTTAAAGGGTTAGCACTTTTGTTTATATATGTCACTTAAAATCACAAATTATGGGTTTGTGACACCTTTCAATCACATTTTAATCTTTTGACAAATGTGATTGGATGGAGAAGGGCCCTAAATGTTATTTTTAACCATCTTGAAAAGTACATTCTGGTTCACAATTTTTGTGTTGTCAAAAACTTACTGCAGCCATGATGGAGCCATCCTCAGAGGTGTCAGACCGTAAGGGAGTGCATGAGGAGAAGCCAGAAGCATGGAAAAACTAAGTTTTACACCACCAATGAAATCCTGAAAATAGATTGGATTCATAAGTCTTAAAGACAACGCACAAGCTCCATTTTAAGTAGTGGAGTCATCCACTATTTTGACAAACATTTGTGACTTTCAACAAGGTTTAAAAACAAATTACAAAAAAAGAGGGTGTGAGGCAGAGCAAAAGAGTGAAGCAGAGAAAAAAAGAGAGGGGGCAGAAACAAGGGCAGTGTACAACGCAGTGGGGGTTGTGCATTGCGGGGTTGCCCAAGTTGAGTGCAGGGCCTAACATAGGGCAGGCCCTGTGGCCAACCCCCAGTGTGAATGTTGGGCTCAGGGCTTGGCCTGTGGTCAAGCTCCCAGTGCATATGTCAACAGGAGCTAGTCACCAGCAGAGGGATGTGTAAGGGCCTGACCTGTGGCCAGTCCATGCGTCCAACCAACGCTATACCCTGGCAAAGACTGTGCATGGCTGCGGTTAGCTTCCTGTAGTGATTTGGTTGACTGCACGCAGTGGCTTGGGAGCAGGGTCTGGTCACAGGCCAGAACCTGTGGCCAGTCACTGCTGTGTACAGACTAAGACTGTGTATAGTGGTGGTTGGCCACTGCTGGGGGCTTGGAGCAAGGCCTCACCATATATCAGGCCCTATGGCCAAATAAGGATGTTCACAGCCAAAGCCCTTATGTAGCTGGGATTGGCAACCCACAGAGGGTTGGACACAGGGCCTGGGCTAGGTTCTATTGCAACCCCCTGTATACAAAGGAGGGACAAGGGGGCTTTTTCCTCTCTAACGAGAGTGGGAGGTCCAGCATAAGTGCCCCAGAGTCAATAATCAAAAAGAAAGTTATGCTGTTCCTCAATGATGGAGTGTAAGAGTCAGGGAAACCGTGACCAACTTAACCCAAAGGGTTTAGAGTTGGGGATCCATGTATTGGATTATAATGCCCTCACACACTTTTTCAGGTGTCATGCTTCATCATCTGGGCTGCTCCTCGTCGGGTCGGCGTCGGGTCGGCGGTGTAATACCCAACGGGCTTCCTATAGTAGGGGCACTTTGGCGGAGATTTTTTTCCAATAGCTGTATGGTGAAGTGGGGGTGAGGGGCCAGAAATGTGTAGATGTATGAGTTTTGGGAAGTGATTTAAAATAGGGCTGGTAGTACCAGGAAAGCCAAACTTTATTCGAGGGGTCTCCTACCCTAAGTAAAAACAAGCATAAAGGCACTCTCCTAAGCTTAATGTCTTGGGTTAGAGCGTCCCTATTGATCAGTGGAGGTCACTGATGTGCACTGTTAAAGGTCACTTGGACGCATGTGATACAAGCAATGTATACAATTGTGCCATTTAAATTTAAAAGTAAGGCTCACTGCCCTCCAAACAAAACTACAAACCAACCACAATGAGGTATTGTCAGCACATTCTCCCTGATCAGCATGTTTCCCTCCCTGATACCTAAAAATGAACTTGCATGGTGCACAATGTTTTTATATATCTTAGTCAATGCAGAACAAAAAAGGCAGGTACAACTTTGTAAGAAAAAGGACATAGCGCCTAGACCTCGCATCTTGTACTTCTAATAAATTTGAGAGTTTCTTGAATTAGAAATCATCCACAAATATGAGTAATTAGAGGTTTAACAGGCTCAGTTCACCAGGAGTTATATCCTACATAAGGATCAAATTGGACATTTTCCAAGAAGGCAACCCTGTTTTAGGGCTCTCTTTTTTTCGATAGAAGCACCTAACAGGAGATACATGTTGATGCTTTTTATTGCTCTTCTATAGGCAGAGAAGGTTTTTGACCTGGGGAAATGGAGATGTACATAAAATGTAATGGACTAATTGGCTTATGCTGCCATGTTCACTAAGCCACTCAAATACATTTATCAATGTAACATAAAATTATTTATTGTTGATGAAAAAGCTGCTCTGATATAAATTTAAATGAGGACAATTTAAGGAATGTTGTTGCCACCTCCTGTGCCATAATTATTTAACCACAATCCATAGCCATTCGAAAAGCACCATAGTAAAAAGCTCTATTGAGTGAAATGGAACAAAGATTTGGCTGTATGATCATCATGCTGCTCTGCTTTTTTGGCAGAAGATAAAGAATGTTTAGCTGAGGTTGGATAACCTTTGCCTAAAGTACTGAAACTCTTGGCTTTAAAACAAGCAGGGAAAAAGCTTAAAAGTTAGCCTTGGAAACAAAAAGGTCCTGATTTAGAGTTTGGAAGACGGCACTCTGTCACAGACATGATGGATATTCTGTATGCCTTATTACAAGTGCATGTTCTGATAATGTACTTGTAACGAGGCAGGTGGGATATTTGTAACCGTCTACCAAACACTAAATCACACCCGTAGCCCAGAAACAATCTGGCAGCGGCCTTGAGCTCAATATTTGTAAAATCTATCCTAAAGAGGGTACTCGGGATTTAGGTAATTGATGACCATTCTGATTTCTTTAAGTATAACTAGGCATATATTAAAACCATGTTAAAGGGCAATTGAATGCTTAAAGATCCTTGCCGCTCTTAATTGTTGGCAGGGCAACCATAATAAAAGTAAAGTTCTTTCATACATGCTGTTCTTATTTCAGCGGTCTCTTGTGGACTATCTGGCTCTCTTGTTGAGAAAGGATTCTCTTATAACAATTTTTGTCTGGAGTAGAGGAAAATGTTGGAAGGGGCGTAGGAACATCAGCTAATGCTGTATGTGTCTTACCAGATTTCTGATACTATTACTATTATTATTATCAGATACTATTATCTTACATCTGTAGCTGGGTACAATAAGAACTAAACTAATTCCACTACAAAGCTGATCTTTGAAAGGGAGCTTATTAAATTCATGGCGGCTTCTAATCATATGTAAATGCTTATGTTTAAATATCGATGCTCAAATTTTAAAACACAATTCGTATATATTTATGTGCGCAGTGGTATTATAAAATGAGAACACGACAGCATCCAAGGTTCTACGAGCACACCCTGGTATGGGAACGTTGCATCTGCCTGCGGAGATTACTGGGGAAGGGTTTGAAATTTGGGGAGAGGCAATTTTGACTCTGCTTCGACAATTAGGTCATTTAAACCAATTTACATCAATTGGGGCATATGTTGAAAGATTGTGGTGAAATCCAGTAATAGAACCTTGATTATTGTTCATTGGTGTTAAACTTTAAATGAGGGGGAGGTGCCCATCAATGCTGCTATTGGATAGCTGTGGGTTGAAATAGACAATGTTTGAATCTTGTGTTGGAAACTAAGTCTAAACTCTGACTCAGTTCTTTTACATTTATGGCTTTTATTACATGCTGAATAAAGTACACAAAATATATTCTTGGGTAGAAAACTTGCACATAGGCTGGTCGTATATTGCTGCAGATTGGCCTCACGTGATATCTGCTCCAGATGTTCCAGAAGCTCGCCATACAGATGCTGCTTAGAACTAGCTCAGTAGTTCTATGTGGCTGGTAATACACCAGCATTATTGAGTATCAAAGATAAGTTAACCTGTTTCATATCTTCAATGGCGGCTCTACACACGAAATCCTGTAAAAATGCTACTTAATATCTTTATAATAATGGTTCAGACAAATGTCTTTTGTATTGAAAAATAAGTATTTGCATAAGATTAGACAGGTCAGAAATTTGACATCAACTAGCCCAGACTTTGAGATGACATTCGATGAAAAATATGGTGATAAGGATGGTTGGCGGTGGATGAATGTAACTTCATTTTCAGAAGAATCTTGATTGTGCTCTCTTTGAGTGGTCTTAAAGGAGATGTCCCACTTTGTGGCAGGATTAGCTTTCATGATTGCTTCTTGCATTCTGTCTTTTTGCTGGTGCATTATAGTATTATACAATATAGAACATGCTCCCTAAACCCAATAAAATAAAGTTATTTCAGATTGCCTGGTTTGAACTCTTTACACCTTTTGAAGGTTTTTGGGAAGGCTGTGTATATTATGCTTCAATAATCCAGAGGAACTATTATTAGTGAGCTGGCCAGCCCTCTTGACTGAGTGGTAGGAGAGGTGGAAGAGATTTGGCTCATATTTAGTTCCTAGTTGTTTGCCTTGCGTACCTTGATTGCCTTCAAAGGCAAAGGAGAGGTGTGACTTAAAAAGACACATTTATATAAAAGGGACTTGGTGTTTGAGAGTCGGCAGCTAGTTAGAGAAGGATCATGTGGGATTGACAGTAAAGATTGCCCTTGCCTTCAAGTGGAGAGAGATTGGTGTGAGTTTTACAGTCCATATTGGCCATGGATTCCGGTGCCAGGTGTAGCCTTGAATACTGTTTGTGAGACGTTTTTTTTGAGTGTTACAGATCGGATCGAAATGGTCGTTAAAGTGGTTGGTATAAAGAGCAGGTGGTTGCTTTTTGCCATGCGTTTAAGTTAGGATAGGCCTTAACTTCAGATGACTTGATCTACAGGATGTATGGTTTGCTGGCGAAGGATTCGAGTAGATTGAACAGTCTAATAGTCTGGAGCTTCACAAAGAAGAATATTTTGTAGGGTTTCCGAAGTATTTGATGTGTTCCTACTGCTACTAAACCTGAGCGTTCAGTTGGTGTTAAGGATTACAATATATCCGGCCTTCGGACAAGGTCTGCACAGTCCCAAGGATTGACAAATCCTAAATGTGGATCAGGAAGAAAAAGCCCCTGATCTGTTCCCTCTTAGGGGCCGATTCCGATTTTGTCCGGAAGGGCTCCGAACGATGGTCGGAGCCCTTCCGACCGATCGGAACGTGTCGGCCGGAATGCTTTCCGACCAAGCCATTCCGATGTGCTCGGTCAGAAAATAATCCGACTCGGATTTCCGGACGGCTGACGACAGGCTCAGAGAGCCCGTCTGCCGTCCGGAAATCCCTCAGTACTCCCCCGGCCGCCTCTTTACGACTGAGGGAGTACGATGGCAGTTTTTCACTGCCTTTTCATGCCGGTCTTTCTGGCACGAAAAGGCAGTCGGAAACTGTCTCCATGGGTGCGAGCCTGCCGAATGGTACCCCTCTGTGGATCCCTGCCCCCAGTGGCAGACACCTTGGGGTGCCGGCCACTGGGTGCAGGGATGAACTGCACCCCTGCTTGTCACAATGCAAGCATGCATTCCGCTTGGAATGCATGCTCCTATTGTGAAGTATACGAGTGCGACCGAACCCTGTTCAGTCGCATTGTACTTCCAGGGCCGTAACCGACAGCAGGTCGGTCGGTTACGGCTCCTGACTGATGTCGGACGGACTCACGGAATCGGCCCCTTAGTGTCCTTTTCCTCCTGCCAGGTTCAGTCCTGCACTGAGACCGATATCGCCTGTTCTCAAGTTTGCTACTCTCTGTATTTCTACAGCCGTTGCTGCCTTCCAGCAAGAGGGGAGCGTTTGGATTTAAACTTTGAATGCACCCCTTTCTGATTGAACCCTTTGAATTTAGCTTGAGGTCCTCCTGGCCCATAATTCGGTCAGAGTAAAAAGGGGAAATTAAAAAAACTGCTGAGTACCAGTCGCATTTTACTTCAGAGGGTATGTGAACATCCTTCCACAGTTGGAAGCTAGCATGTGGGAACGACTTCTCTAGGAGGAGTGGGGGCATTGAATTTCAAGAAGAACTTCAAGCACAGACTCTGGTTAGTCCCTGAAGACCCGCTTGTCCTCGGGATTACATTACTTTTTTTTACTAGACGTAAACTGATCAACATTGGGTTCAAGCTCAAGGAGATCAGGGAGTGAATTCCATCTGAGAAAGGGAAGGGTGAAAAAAATCATTTGATCCCTATACTTGCAAGATGATAGGGAGTGGAAGATCTTAGCATTCAGGTATTGGCAGGTAAAGCAGCTCGGGATGCAGATAGTAGTGGGAAGGTTGAGTCTACATTTAAAAATACTATTAAAGTTGATGCTGTCCTCCACGTCGAGTCAGTGACCGTATCACCTGGTTGTGAGGTATGATCTCTGCTGGGCACACCCCCTATTCACATTCTCCTGAAGTCTGGGTTATTTGCAGCTTACTGATAAGAGTCTGAAATCCCCACATACAATTAATTGGTGCAATCTAGGCTGGAGTTCATGACTGTGCTCACTACTAATGGTCGAAGTGTTGATGGGAGTAATTAATTCTACTAAAAAAAAAATGTTTTCATTACAAAAAACATTGCATAAGACAGATATCAAATGACGCTCAGGTTGTGGTACATTGAGAAGTGCAAGGCAGAAGGCCCTCCATAATTAATGAGCTGGAGAACATCTCTTTTCTACCACGGCCAATGTCCAGCTTACATCCAGGCATCATAGGGGGATCACATCAACAACAAGCAAATGTATCCAACATCTCAGGATGTATGCCTTTGTACAACAGACACATTGTAAATCTAAATAAGAAAACTAAGCAGGCAAAAGGCAGTTCAAAGGGGGAGAGAGAAAAAAAAGGGAAAAGGGAGGAAGGGGAGGGAAGGATGAAGGAAGGAACAGATGCAATCCACACACCCCGGAGTCACGGTCAACTGCTATTCACATGGGTAGTTGTCTACCTCCGGGTTGTTTCCCCAAAGGAGGAAGCGGGGAGCTACCTACACTTCCACGGCAGGCTCCACTTATCCTGCACCCTGGGTGTCTCCAGGGGAGGAGGCACCCTCTTGTGACCCCGCCACAGTGAGGCCCTCCAGCATGTCACCCCAGAGTTCCAGTTCTCATTCAACATTCTCGTCCGTGCGCCTTTCTTGCAACAGTTTTTATTCTGCCACTCTCCTCTCACAAATGTCTGCCATCCATCTATGGGAGGTCGGTGGGGCAGGCTGTGCCCAGTGTATAGCTATACGTCTCTTATCTAGCACCAGCCCTAGTAGGGCAAAAGGGTGCCTCATCTTAGCCCCTTTCTTTGGGACGGGAGTACCCCCAATAAACGGTACGCAACCGAGACGTATGCCTGAGTAGTTCAAGCCCCTCGCCTTGACTTGACGCTTTTATTAACTATGCGATTACTTAAAATCTTTACAGTATAAAATACATGAACAGCGCCCCTCTTCCAACCACCCTTCCCCCAGGAACAACCCGGTATTCAGCAGTGCTTCCAGGAATCCTTCCCAGTCATCTTGTAGTTTGCAACATTCCCGAGTAATATGGAGGAACGTCGCTGGATCCGTCCGGGGCAGATGGCCGAATGCGACACCGTGATCCTTGGTAGCCTTTGAGGTGTCAGATAAGTGCGGAGCGGTGCAAGTTTAGACCATGCGTTGCAGGCTACCTCATGAACCTGAGCGCAGGCTCCCTTCCAGGCACCTTCCGAAAGCGGTTCAGGTAAGTCCTCCGCCCATCTGGCTCGGATTCTTGTTTTAGCAATCCATCGAGCCCCCTTGAGGGTCAATTAATTCTACTATGACATGAGAAATAGAAAAAAAAAATTGAAAAATTATAGACACCTATTAATCAAGCATGACGTTGACATATTGTGGTTTTGTGATAGAGTAATTTGTTCACTGAAGATAGGAGAAGTCACACCCGGAGTTACTAAATTGGCCCCGTCCCTAAAAACCATAACCCATGTCTTTCCCTTGTTAAGCTGATGGCTGTTGTTCTGCATCCTAGTAGTAATGAAGACATTACATACTTGTGTATTTCAGATTTTCGATCAGACTTTTGTTATCCCCAGTGCTTTACAGAAACAAAAAGGTTAAATAGTGTATTTTATAGCTAGATCCAGCATGTGTTGTTTTAATTTATTTAGAGTTTTTCCTAAGTGGGACTACGACCCCCAGTAACTGGCCTCATAGCGCTAAGGAGGGAGGTAATGGGTGGGAGGAAAAGAGGCAAGTCTACAAGTGAAAGTGAATTCTGCACACTGCAATCAGAAAACACTGGTAAGATAAGGAAGCGTGAGCAAAGCTTTTGGTAAGGAGAAGAACTAGACTAGGTGGCAGGGGGTGGACTGGCCTCAGTCGTCTGACCAGCAGGAGTAGAGAGAATCCTTAAGGCACTACAGCTGAAAGGAGAAGATTGTTCACGGCGAGGGGGAGAGTTTTCACTGATTTTCTGAATTTGTTGTAATCACTTTCAAGTCTCAAATGCGTGGGTAGAGTATTCCACAGGGGGGCGCTCTGGCGGTGGAGAGACAGGCCTCCAAATCCTTTGTATCTGACTTGCTGGGGGTCAGCAGACCACAGCGGGCAGACCTGCGGCTTTGGGATGGATGGTATATCAGAAATAAGTTGTAAGATTTAGTTTGAGGACCTATCGTATAGGGCTTAGTGAACCATGCAGATGTTTTTATTAGGCACTCAATATTACAGTATGCAGCATAGACACCATCATGATTACATACAGGGGTCATAATTACAGTTCCGCACATTCGCACCTCCCACAATCCCCCACTCTTCAATCGTTCCAGTGTGGGTAGTGTTATCCAGTGGTAGTACTGTCATTGTCATCAGTTCTTAGAAACAGTACTGCGGGGCCGGCACATGGGCTTCCCCTATAGGTATTCCATTTCTCCCATATCTTCTTCCATTTTTTGGGGCAGCCCGTGCTTGTATATGTTACGGTTTCTGCCACCACGCACCTGTCTAAGTCCCTCTTCCAGTCTTTAGGACGTGGTGCCTCTTCTCCTCCCCACAGACGAGCTATATTTGGTTTAGCTATCATGATACCTAGGGTCACCCATATTGTGCCATACGATTTAAATCTGTGGCTTCCCAAACGTTTAACAGACCTGTTGGACTTGGCCCTTTTTGCAGGGTCATCCCTAAACTTTTTGCCTTCCTCCTGTATTTTTTCTGACCTGTTGTTGGCTGTTTTATGACTCTGGGCACCTTACCACTGCTGACCAGTGCTAAGGTGCATATGCTCTCCCTATGGTAAAATGTATACATTGATTGGTGTCCATGTTTGGCTTATTCGGTTTACTATCAGCCCCTAGTAAAGTGCACCAGGAGTGCCAGGGCTTGTAAATGCGAATGCTGCTGGTGGGCCTGCAGCACTGATTGTGCCACCCACAGAAGCGGCCTAGTAAAATGTGTCTAGGGTCTGCCACTGCAGAACCTGCGTGCAGTCTGGTACTGTCATGCTGGCTGGGCAAGTGCACACACTTGCCAGCCTCCAAACCTTCCCTTTGCCTCATGTTAGTCACCCCTATGGTAGGCCCACGGGCAGGGTGCATTGTAGGTGTAAGGTAGGACAAGCCCTGAGTGTGTGGCATGTCCTAATAGTGAATTACAGCCATTTTCGTTTTTCACTATTGAAGGCTACCTGCTCTCCATAGGCCAGAATGGGCTGCTGGGATCACGCCAGCGCTGTGACCCCAGTGGACTCAGAGAGCATGGTAGAGTGTCAAGTTTAGTATGCCTGAACTCAGAATAATAAAATACTTCTTGTAGTCAAGTTTATTTTAATATCCTGGGTTTGTAAATACTACTTTTAGAAAGTTAGTATTTACTGACCTGACCATCTCAGTCCGCCTCTGCTGTGTGTGTGTGTTCTGCCCAGCAACAGTAAGGAGCAGGGTTGGGGAATCCCCAGAGACAGGTTGGCTGCCAGGTGGTGGGTAGAGAGGTGACACCTGGATGGGTGGGAGGAGTACACCTTGACTCTTGAATAGACCTGTGCTCTGCCACCACAAAGCCGGCGCCACCCCCTGTGGGGCGGCTGATGTCTCTGCCCTGCTGCTGAAAGGAAAGAGCAGAGTCACCATAACAAAGTGCTCCAGAACTGGACTGAGCCAGGCCTAGGCCCCCTGGCGCTAAAGAACAAAAGAATCATGGTATAAAAGTAGGAGCCTGGCTCCTAAGAAAGCAGAATCCTGTTTACCACAAAGAACCTCTGCCCGACTAGAAGGAGAAGAAGACGCCGGAGGAGCTGGCCTGCTGCTTGCCTTGCTGAGAGAGGAGAGGGAGAGACTTACTGAAAAGACTTTGCTACTTTGTGCTTAAACATTCTCCAAGGGCTTGATCTGAGCTTGCCCCCTGAACTGAACCCCAGGAACAGTGGGTTCTCTGTGCTTCTTGCTCGTCCTCCAATTCGAGCCGTGTGTGCATCCCGCTGGAAAAGAGACTGCGCCCCTCATCGCCCCTCCTAGGGCCGTGACACTCAGAAGCTCGCCTGCCTCCAACCCGTGAGAGCCCCGCTCCGTCCGGAGCCGCTCTCTGTTCCCGGGCCAGGCCGCCTGCATCCCTGTCACCGCCTGCCATTGGAGTGCGCTGAACGCGCTATCACCCCTCCTGCCGGAAGCCGTCCGACGACTGTGATCTACGCCGGGTCACCCAGCTGCACTAACCGTGCCCTGCGACCCCGCTTCGCTATCCCCGGACTTCTCAGGCCGCGCCGCCCCCGCTGTGGAGACCCTCCTGCACCGCCGTGCTAAAGGGTCGCTGGCCGCGCCTGCCTACGTGCCCACACCTGCTGATTGAGGACCCAAGAACACTTCCCAAGCTGAGAGTCGCACCGACCTGTGCCGACTCTCCACTTCACGAAAGAAGTCCAGTATCGGGCTCGGGGCCCGCAACGCCTTATTTCCCCGTTCGCAGGAACCGATCTCTGTGAGTACTGGAACTACGAGTAAAGAGACTACGAAGTATCCATTTGAAACTACGAACCAAGAACATTTGCCTGCTGTATAACCTGGTGGCCTAGCGAAAACGTTATTGGTCTTGTGATAAGTCTGTTGAGATATATATACCTTATTTTTACATAAAGAATCGTATTTTTACATATATCCAAGGCTGGTGTCCGTTTCTGGGGGGATTGATGTATTTACTGTGTGTACGATTGTAAGTGCTTAACCAACAACGCCTGAGGAATCGCCTTGGCTGCTCACGCCACGCACCTAGAGGGTGAGCAAGGGTCATTCGCGAGGGGTTATCCTGCGCCCTGACGTGGAGGAGAGGGTTCCTGCTTGACACAAGGGCAACCTTGCGCCAACCAGAGATCCCCGACTCTAACAAGACCCCATTTGGCTGAAGGCATGAAAGCAGTTCCACATGTAGTATTGATACAGTTTACAACCCTACCCCAGAAGACCCGGACTATGGGCATTCCCAAATAATAGGTTAGAAGGATCCCTCCCGTTCATATTTTCTTCGACAAGTTGATTTGTATATTTTACCCATCCTTACCATAACGTTACAGGACATGTATGACCTATGCAGATTTTTCAGCTGTACTAACCGAAACCGTGCTCTGATCGCCACCTCCCTGGGAGAGCCCAAGGCCTCTAGCCAGTCTTCTTCATTAAGATCATCTAGGCCTGCCTCCAATGTGTGGCGCAGGGGAAGGAGTGTGTCTGGAGAGTTATTTATTAGTTTTTCATAAGTAAGGGAAATCGCGCCTCGACTCATAATTCGTCCTAAATCTCTCCTCCAGTGGTGATGCCTCTGAAAGGACCTCACCCCGTGGGATCACTGCCATCAAGGCGTGGCATCCCTTTAGGTAATGGAAAGCTTCAGTTGTGGCTAATTCGTACATAATTTTCAAGTCAGTGATTGGAATTATTCTTCCCTTGGACCAAAGGTCTCCCACCCTGGAAATGCAGATGAGGTACCACTTTTCAAACCGCGGTCCATTTTTTAAACATGCCCAGCCTTTTTGAATCCCATAGTGGAGTGGCCTGTGTGAGTTTGCAACTCCACCGCAGTGTTTTAGGTGCCATGTGACAGATCTGAACAGTGAGTGTGGTAGGTCATATCAAATGTTAACGTCTTGAGCATGTGTACATTGCTTGTAGGTATCCCCCTGGGTGTAGTACGAAACTGTCCATCCGATATGCAGGGTTGTCCACGGATTGGTGGATCCATTTGTTGACAACCCATAGTTGTGCCTCCCGCAAATATATTTATGTATGTCCGGTAAGGCGATTCCCCCATCATACCACTCTCCATTCAGTTTTGCCAAGGTGATTCGAAGGCCTTTCCGTCCCATAGTAAGGTTCGAACCTCACTTTCTATATTTTTTAAATATGATACGGGGAACAGTGTATTGTGTAGTTCACGATCAAAGGGAATGAATCCCGTATATTCGATTTTCCAGAATCTCTACATGATTGTCACTGAGACCCTCAATCACACTAACACAGGGCGTGATATATGTTGATTCTCCGCTTTGTGGTTGGGTGAGGAGCATCATCATTGGGTCTTAAATCACCTGAGTGTTCAACTCTCCAGGTGATATACTGTCCTCTACCAGGAGGGAGACTGTCTGGTTTGCGACAGTTGTGACTAGTGAAAAACTATTACAATTATCTTCTTTCCTGAGTGTGATATTTTATTATACAGGAAAGTGATAACATTAAAAAACCTAAATAAAGGTGCTATTGTGGGTGTGTTATTGATCCACAGTACCTAGTGGTAGGTCGTGTTAGGTTGACATTTTTCATCCTTAGGTTGCCCTGGTGGGTCGTGGGGCCTTCATCAGAACCAGTGAAGGAGTGGTCTTTTTGTTGATCACTCTGTAATCGTGTTGATAGGTAGATTCACTTACCCCTCTTCGTCAGTGAGCACAGTCGGTCAATTACTGATGTTGCGGTATAGGCGCAGACTTTGCCTATAACATTTTAAGGAGATGGTTGGTCCTCCTTAAGGGAGTAGAGAGGGAAAGACAACTCTTAATCGAAGGTTTTTTTGCGTTGGTGCTGCTGCCATCCTCCAAGCTCCGAAGCTCATATAAAAAGCGTGGTAGTGCCATCATTTTAAAGAGGGCCGCTCTGCCGAGGAGTGAGAGTGGCAGTGTCCGTTACTGTTGGACATCGTTTTTTAATCTTTGTAAGGGGCTTTGGAGGTGTTCATGTAGAACAGCATGGGGTCCTCAGTGACATATATGTTGAGGTATTGGAATCCCTCCAGTTCTATGTGTGCTTAACAGACCCATGGCAAGGTAGGCTTCTCTACATGAAGGACAAATATTATGGATTTGGACCAAGTCATTGTATATCCTGTGTATATTCCGAAATTAGTAAAGATGTTAATTATCTGATCAATGGAGGATTGCGGAGTGGCTAAGTGTAGCAAAACATTGTTTGCGTATATAGATATTCTGTCCTCCCAAACTTCGGTCCATCACAAGCCCAGGATCAGTTGATCTATCCGTACCCAAGCCATTAACGGTTCGAGGATCAGGGCAAAGATAAGTGGTGAGAGGCAGCATTCCTGTCTGGTGCCTCGCTGTAGGGAGTAGATTAGATGTCCGACCATTTACCAGTCCCCCAGTCTGAGGCCTTGAGTATAGAAGTTTAAACCAGGACAGGAACTTAGGGCCAAAGCCCATGTGCTGCAGCACCTCAAAATGATATGGCCATTCGATTGTATCAAAGGCCATGTGTGTGTCTAGTGACATAAATACAGCATCTTCCTGAATTGCACCCAATTGACCCAACACTCCATGTAGACGCTGCAGATTGAGATCCATGTTCTGCCAGGCAGAAAGCCGGATTGGTCTGGATGTACTAATTTGATTTTTAATGGTAACAGTCGGGATGCCAGAAACTTAGCCAGGATTTTTGCTTCACTTAAGGAATGAAATTGGCCGATAGGAGGTGCATTGGCCAGTTGGTTTACCTGTTTCGTGTAGTACTACAATGAAGGCTAGCCTCTGATCTGCATGGAGAGTCCCTATTGTGGAAATCGTAGCGCCAAGAGACCTGCTGGTGAACGTGCGCTTTAGAAATTCACAATTAACATAACATAACTCTTTGAACATCTGGTATAAGTGGGGAGCAATATCGGTTGAGACGAGTTTGTAAAATCCTATTGAAAGGCAGTTGGACCCCATCGCTTTACCTCATTGGATGTTACTGATTGTCTGTTCAATCTCGTCTTTTGTGAGTTCTTCTTCCAGAAGAGACTGGTCGTCCGTTGAGAGTGTAGGAAGAGGCAAGCCACTAGCAATTGACTATAGTCTGTAATCGGTTTGGTAAAAGCAGGGGAATAGAGGTGAGCAGAGTAGTCCGCAAAGACTTCAGCTATTGCTTGGGGATCGCAATGATGTTCACCGTCAGACGTGCAAATGTTAGCTATCCAGCGGCTCATGCAGATGGTTTTGAAGGAAATCCTTTCTTTCACAGAGAGCCTATGGATGGATCTGAGGGACAAAGTAATATATTCATGTTGTTTCTGACTTAGAACCAAACAAACTGACAAGTTCTGTACCTATTGTAGAGTGGTAAGGGCTGTATGTGGGAAGCCAACATGGAGGTTGTTACTACAGTCCAAGTGAGATTGAACAACTACCAATACCAGAGTGATTTTCTTGGAGAAATGAAGAAGTGGCAGGATACCTTTCAGTTGTTCAAGATGGAATTTTTTTAATGTATTTTAGAGTTTATCTGTGAATGAGAGATCACTTTTGGAGATCAACCCAGGTTACGTGCATGATTCATAGGAGTTGAGGGAGGGCCTAGGTCCTTAGGCCACGTGGAGGAGAAATAGAATGGATTTTCCATCTGAAAAGCAGGAGTTTAGTTTTTATTGCCATTGAGGCAAAACCAGTTGTACTTCATCCAGCGATGGAGGTGAGAGAGAAGTGAAGAGAAAGGGTTATATCTTTAAGCTTGGCTGCATTTACCAAGGTTTAGAAGGCTGATCTCAAAAGTTCTGCTTCTATGGGAAGTTTCATGTGTAGGTATTCCTTAGCCATACAACAAACAAATGATGGACGGAATCCTGACAATGCAGACATTCTCCCCCAGTCAAGAGATCTGGGTTAAATCCATCGTTCTTTTGCCCACTACGCCACCCCAGTTCAGACATGGCCATATGCAAATCAGTCTTGACCCTGTGCCTCATGGGAACAGTCCAGCCCGAACTGCCAAGCCATGTCTTCCCTGGACCGGAATCAAGCATCCTAGGACCGGTTTCTGGCTATCAGCCGTCATCAGCCAGGATAGCTTGACTCCAGTGGCGTAGTGAGCACGGGTCCCACGTCTGGGAATACCCATCCCACTTAGGGCGAAAAGCGTTACAACAAACAAATGATGGACGGAATCCTGACAATGCAGACATTCTCCCCCAGTCAAGAGATCTGGGTTAAATCCATCGTTCTTTTGCCCACTACGCCACCCCAGTTCAGACATGGCCATATGCAAATCAGTCTTGACCCTGTGCCTCATGGGAACAGTCCAGCCCGAACTGCCAAGCCATGTCTTCCCTGGACCGGAATCAAGCATCCTAGGACCGGTTTCTGGCTATCAGCCGTCATCAGCCAGGATAGCTTGACTCCAGTGGCGTAGTGAGCACGGGTCCCACGTCTGGGAATACCCATCCCACTTAGGGCGTGTAGTACTACAATGAAGGCTAGCCTCTGATCTGCATGGAGAGTCCCTATTGTGGAAATCGTAGCGCCAAGAGACCTGCTGGTGAACGTGCGCTTTAGAAATTCACAATTAACATAACATAACTCTTTGAACATCTGGTATAAGTGGGGAGCAATATCGGTTGAGACGAGTTTGTAAAATCCTATTGAAAGGCAGTTGGACCCCATCGCTTTACCTCATTGGATGTTACTGATTGTCTGTTCAATCTCGTCTTTTGTGAGTTCTTCTTCCAGAAGAGACTGGTCGTCCGTTGAGAGTGTAGGAAGAGGCAAGCCACTAGCAATTGACTATAGTCTGTAATCGGTTTGGTAAAAGCAGGGGAATAGAGGTGAGCAGAGTAGTCCGCAAAGACTTCAGCTATTGCTTGGGGATCGCAATGATGTTCACCGTCAGACGTGCAAATGTTAGCTATCCAGCGGCTCATGCAGATGGTTTTGAAGGAAATCCTTTCTTTCACAGAGAGCCTATGGATGGATCTGAGGGACAAAGTAATATATTCATGTTGTTTCTGACTTAGAACCAAACAAACTGACAAGTTCTGTACCTATTGTAGAGTGGTAAGGGCTGTATGTGGGAAGCCAACATGGAGGTTGTTACTACAGTCCAAGTGAGATTGAACAACTACCAATACCAGAGTGATTTTCTTGGAGAAATGAAGAAGTGGCAGGATACCTTTCAGTTGTTCAAGATGGAATTTTTTTAATGTATTTTAGAGTTTATCTGTGAATGAGAGATCACTTTTGGAGATCAACCCAGGTTACGTGCATGATTCATAGGAGTTGAGGGAGGGCCTAGGTCCTTAGGCCACGTGGAGGAGAAATAGAATGGATTTTCCATCTGAAAAGCAGGAGTTTAGTTTTTATTGCCATTGAGGCAAAACCAGTTGTACTTCATCCAGCGATGGAGGTGAGAGAGAAGTGAAGAGAAAGGGTTATATCTTTAAGCTTGGCTGCATTTACCAAGGTTTAGAAGGCTGATCTCAAAAGTTCTGCTTCTATGGGAAGTTTCATGTGTAGGTATTCCTTAGCCAGTCAGTGGTTCTCTGGCTGGCGTGGGAGCACCACGGTTGGGTTGTTACCCATCATAAAAGAAAGCTTGGTAAGGCAACCATGAAGTTTGCATCATCGCTTACAAGTCACAACCAACCTTCTAGAAAACCAGGATGGATATCAATGGTGTCATTTAAATGTTCACTCGGATACAGGACAGTGAAGAGCCCTTGGGTACTCTGCAATTTTTTTAAGTAAGAGGTACAGTAAAGGAAGCTGTGTACCATGCTTGTGCAGTGATATTAATTCCTGTTAAGGTCGATAACCTTTGAATAAGCACCTCATGCTCTGTGCTGTCACATACGAATGAGAGTTCTGGAAGGATCAGAGCTAAGTTATGGCCTTGGTCATGGGCAAAGCAGAGTTTTATATTAGAAGGGAAGTTTTGATGCTTCTTCTGGTACTAAATCCTGATTAGAGATCATTGAGGTGGCTGTTGTTTTCAAGATGACTTGACAGTTGTTTGGAGATGACTGTTTTTATATGCTTGGTGTCGTAGGGAAGGCCAGAGATTGGTCTATAGTTTGTCAAGTAGTTGGGCTCAGCAGTAGATTTCTTTTTAATGAGGGTGATGATTGCATGTTTGAAGTCCCGATGGATGTTCTGCTAGCTAGAGTAATGTGTGCAAAGTTGGTCGTAATTGGTACAGGTGCAGAAAGGCCCAGGTTGATGATTTTGATATTGGTTGCATCCCAAGACAAGGATGACTTCTTGAAGGAGGAAAGAATTTTCCTAACATTGGCCTCAGATGCTGGCCCAAATTCAAATTATGTAATGTCCTTGGGTAGAAGGTACAGCGGTGTCTCGTGTACTGCAGTTAAGTTAATGGAGACTTGAGAATCATGCTGAGGGTTTTACAGTGGCGTCAGTGATGCAAGCCATGATGAAGACAATTTTATTGGTGAAAAATGACAGGGGGTTATGAGAGTTCTGGAAAGGGAGCGATAGAGTTTTTAGGGGCACTAGCAGTAATCTTTTCCTTGATTTGAAAAAGCTCTATGCTGGAATTCAGTGGTGTGGTGATGCGAGACTGATAATAATCTTTTTGGTCCTAGCACACAACGCTTTGCAGTCTTTGGTGAATAGCCTGCAGAGTAATCAGTCGGATGGAAGTTTGGAATTTTTCCAGCATCTGTATAGAGCTCTAGCTTAACTTTTCAATAGTCAGAGGTTGTCTGTACACCAATTATTTCATTTTGTGTGCTGATGCTTCTTAATTATGGATGGGTCAAGAGAGTCAAGAACCTTGGTAGTGGTCCAGAATGTCATCTTGATGAACGAGCATAGGATCTGGGATTTAATCAAGCAGTTGAGTGAAGACTTCTGGTTGTGTGTTATCGAGGTTGTGCCATGAAAATGCCAGCCTCCGTTATGGCTGCGCTTGCAAATATTTTTTCTGGCAAGGTTTCCATGGATAATAATATTAGGAAATGATCTGTCCAATCATGACAGGTGTTAAGTGCTGAGGAGGTTGATTTAAAGGGAAAGTGAAGAACAAAATTATGGCCACATATATGGGTTGGTTCCTTAATCAGCTGTGTATGGCCAATGGCACCCATGTCCTTCAATAGCTTTTGAGAGAGAGAAGGTGTTTGCAGAATGTTGGGAAATAATGAGGAGGTGCACAAAAAATATGGAGCCATAACAAAAGCAGCACTTTGATGAGCCTAGAGTAGGGTACATTAGTAACATCTTAAACTAAGGTATAGAGTAAGAGTAGTAGTGGGCAACACTTATTATAGCTATAGTAATGAGACAGAGATGAGGAGGTAGAGGAGCTAAAGAGAGGGAGGGTAAGGCTCATCTTAACTGGCAATGAAGAGCAGAACATCCCAGAGATGCTTGCCGGATGCTATTGCCAAAGTCCAAAGAATGCTTAGGATTCATAACAGAGTTTCGAGTGGTGCTTTAATATGTCAGAAGGTCATACTTTGCCAGTCATTGATCATGGTTGACCATGATTTAAGTTTTGGTGGTGTATTACTGAAAGACAAGATGCTTCTTGTGGATCAAGGCAAGTAGCAGTTGATGTAAATGGTAAAGGGGCAAGGTGGAAGTAGGGAGCTCTTGAGGAACCCAAGGTTATAGACCTATCCAGTGCCTAGAATGTACCTCATCCACAGTGGTGGAGTCAATCGGGTAAACCCAGAATCTGTCAAGTGTTTATCTTCCTACCCTCCTACTTCCTGTCATTTCAGAAGCAGGACTAGGTGGCCCAGGGTATTAAACATCAGTTGGTGTCTGTATAAAAAGATTGTCCTGCTATGCAGATGCAAAGTCAAAAGTGATGTGAACGAGCTTTATTGCTATTACTCTCTTCCTTACGTCTGAAGTCAGCTAGGTCCTCCCTGCTTAACCCATAGCGACTATGCAGACTAGGACCCCTGGTTGGGAGTCTCAGGATACACTGAGAGCATCTTGAAGTCCTGAGTGTGGGCAAGTACTAGGACACTTTCTAATAGAAAGAAACTCTGGGGCATATTTACTAGCCCCTATCGCCACAGGAATGTCACTTTTAGTGATGTTCGTGTGACGATATGAGCTTTGCCTTATTTACAAGGCAGCGTTAAGCCACTTAACCCTTTCACGCTATACTTAGCGTGAAAGGGGTGGGCAATGAGTGTTGTGGTGGGCGTTCCACCCCAACACCCATTGATTTTGATGCTGCCCCATATTTACAAGAGTGGCATAAATATGGGGCAGCACGAAAATTAAGACCAAGGAAAACCTGGTCTTACCCTGGTGAAATGAGGAGAAATGTTTATTTCTCCTTGTTTTTGCTGTTTCTATGTGTGCCATGTTGTGCAGCATACATTGAAACAGCAAAACGCCATTGATTGTTTATGTGCAGGAAGGTACATAAACAATCATTAAAAACAAATGACAAATTGCAACTTGTAGAAGTTACGAAACGCCATTTCAGATTCTTTATGGGCAGGAAGGGACACCATCCTGCACATAAACAATTCTTCCCCTCAATGCAGGAACCCTTGTGCTATGGTGCAAGGGTTCCTACGTTGGTGTTAGGCTGCTAAATATAGCACCCGCGCAGGGAGAAATGCAGGGCTGCACCATATTCTTGTAAATACGGTGCAGTTCTGCGTTTCAGAAGTGGCGGAGTGTGGCATTAAGCTAACAAGGCTAATGCTGCGCTCTATCACTTCTTTTGTAAATATGGGCCTCTGTTTCTTCCCAACCCTTGTGATGTCTGAGTTATCAATATCCGAGAATTCCTTCTACAGAGTTGTGCGAGGCACAATACATCTGAATATGAAAACCAATACTCCTTTTACCAAAGAAGGAATACCTATCTTGAACAGCACCAAAGTGATGGTTTTGTTTTACACACAATTTATTAGGAGTTGAGTTCCTGCTGGCGGTGCTCCGCTGCCCTTGCAGGCAGAAACCTTACACCAGTGCCAGGCCGAATTGGAATCCTCGGTGTAAGTACATTATACCTTGTGTCTTATTTAGAGTGGTCGTCTGATCTACTGTTTTTTCTGTACAGGATTGCCAGTGAAAACCTGCTAGTCTTGAAGTGAAATTAATCCAAATGACCCCCACAATTAAGGATAACACTCCCAGAATGTCTGGTCATTAGATTTTGTTTTACAGAAACAAACTCTCACGTAGAAAGATGACGGCAGCTCAGTAAACCTTCAGTACCTTCAGAGGTGATGGTGGTTCCTCTGAAGGCACAGAGATGTTTGCCAAGCATGCACAGATCTCTAAATATGGCAGGAGGTAGTCCACCGGGAGAGCAGAAGGTATTACTACACCTGCGCCAATGTGTACATCAGACCCTTAGTAGAAGGTGGCAGAAGACTGCAGGCCTTTTCCATCTATGCAACCAGGATCTGGAACATGTGTCTGTATCCACCCGGGCTGCCCCTTTGCTACTAGAACACTCCTTCACAATGCATTAACCGTCCACAACCCATCTACATTTCCTGTCGCTCGTTGACCCTGTACAGCGTTCCGCTGCCTTCTGGCTAGATTAATGGTGTACGAATATCACATACATACATGTACACACATATAAGATACATGCATACATACATAAAGAAGACTCCTGGTCATGGTTAGAACTTGCTGAACATTCTTGGTTCATAGTTTAATAAACTCTGAAACATTTAAACTGCCCATAGGATGGCATTGGGGCATTGTTCCTATGCCAAACGTAAGCCGTTTTGGTTGGTGATGTAGGACGTACACCGGGTTGGACAGGGACATAAAATAAGCCCAGGCACCAAAGTAAGTGGCCCCCCTTTAGCGAATCATATAACTAAAAGGGTGATTCACATTTGCCTAAATCAGGGCACTTTCAAACTTGCCTAGGAAAGCTGTATAAGTATTTTGCAAGTATGTGAGGGAGCGGCCAATGTGTGTGGCAATGCTAATATCAGAGAAATCAACAGTAAACACTGGCCCACTAAACCGTACACCAGGCCCACAACAGCCAATAGGAAACGCCCATACACGAGTTGTCACCCAGTCCCTTCGGTACTGCCAGATGTCTATATAGGGCCGTCCGACTCGGAGTGTGTATTGTCTGAAGGATACTCTTATGGACTGTGTCTCTGTAGAATGTTTTGAGCTGCTTCTGTTTTTGATAAGCCTGTAACCTATCAATACGTTCTTAATCAAACATTCTCAGTAAGCTGATTTTTTTAATATGCTGAATTTGAACACATAAGTGCAATCTGGAGATTCCACGTTGTTCACCAGTACAACGTGTTGTGTTGCAGGGTACCTCACCCCGCCTGAGCACCTTAACGTTCTCTTGCTCACCTTACCAAAGTTGGAAGGAAGGAGCTTAGGTTTGGTGTGTCTCTGCCTGTGAGCTGACCCTGATGCGCAGTGGCATCTCTAGCTGTGTAAGGGAGCCACACAAGTGGCCACAGATATAACTCGCGGGGCCGCCTATAGTGGGCAGACGCTAAGAGGTCATTGTGTTTGTGTGCTTGTGTGTGCCTATGTACATTTTGTTCCCTTTCCTTCCAGATATTCATCTATTCACTCTCCCTTTCACCCCCTTCTTTCTTTCTTTCACTTTTTCTTTCTCTCTCTGTCATTTCTCGTTCAGTTCTATTCCTCTCCTCGCTTTCTTTCCAGCTCACATTTTCTTTGCTTCTCCCTTTACAACTCTGCCTCCTGCTTCACGCTTGGTTCGAAAGCTCAAGTCCTCCTTCCAGTTTTTCTATTAAAGTGCACATATATGTGTCTTATAGATGCGGTGATGGGGTATGGCGCAGGAGAGATGCAGCTGGGGCACCGGCACCTGTTCTCCCCACCCTGGTAATGCCACTGCCCTGCGGCGATTGGAAGAGAGCTTAGATAGCGCCTAGACAGAAATATCAGGCTCGCTCTAGCATTGATAATCCATGCAACTCCTGCAGGTATATTGCAGATTATTGCTGGGCTGGACTCGCCATGTGCCCACAGAGGGAAAGAATGCGGATGGATAGAAAGATCTTCAGCTTCCAACCAATGGTGAATTGGTAAAAAGAAAAAAAAAGTGCCTGTCAGGAGGCCCCTGTAGTTTGCACCACCCATAGCCCCTGATAGCGCTGCCATTGACTGTACCAACACAACTACTTACCACCATGCTTCTTTAAGTGTGACAATGCAGACTATTCCAGGCCCCCAAAACAAACAGAACGGCGTGGGCAGCAGATATTAGTCACTTTTAATGTATATTTAATTAATAAACAACTGTTGTTGCGCTCCTCTCAAAATTAGACACAGTGTCGCCATGTGGCAGACTGTCATAAGTGCTGGTTTTTATTTTCCCATTAAGTGCCAGTGCCCAGCACTACAAACCACCAGCTCAAATTGTGCACCGTCTCTAACCTCTCACACAAAACCCTGAGCGAATGCGTATAATTTTATTGTAAACACACATATGTAATTTACACTCCAGATCTTCCAGGAGACAGTCGTACTCACTTACTACTGTCATCAGCTACAATATTGGGCTGGTGTGGACAGATATTCCAGGGTTGCTTTTAGCTCCCAGTCAAGATTTTGATTGCTGTTCTTATTGTGACTTTTGTTTGCTCTTTTCTCTGGATTTCTTGTCTTGTTTTTGTCTGTCTATATTCCCCTCATCTATCTGTGACCTTTGTAACACAGCCATGTCCTTTCCAGAGCTTTTCCCACTTCTCTGGCTTATTCTCTGGAGTTTTGGCAAAATTATGTGTAATTATGGGAAATGCAAGACTGGCATTTGGCCCTGAATTTTAGCACAAAATATGCCCTCACATTCACTTTGGAGGCAAGGATGTATTTCACTCTAAAAATCAATAGTGCAAAAAAACACGAAAGCACCATTAACAAGAGTCGCTCGAGCTCTGTTGTTTGCATTGTTCCCATGCATTCCGTGTTCCCATGTATTCATGGTACATTTTTACCTTTTATCAGTGCATTTGCAGTAAGTTTTTACCATGAACGTAGCAGAAGCATAATTTCTGGCATTTTGTGTAGCAAAAGTAACACAAAATGATGCTAGTTATGCTGGCTTAATGCACACTTTACCCAGGCCTAGTCTTCAGGTCTGTCTGTGACCTTCCTATGCCTTTTGGTACTTTCTGTCCTAAAAGTGTTCTTAATATGCATCCTTCCTTTGCCCCCTGGTAAGGTCTGACCTTCTTTTGTCTCTCATTTGGCTGTGTCCTTTGTACTCTGGTATGTGTCTTTCCTTCTTAACTAGTCTTCCTCCATTATTTTTCCATTGTCTGCTTTATTGTTGACCTTCATTTGCCCACTGCTAGTCTCCTACCTTTATTTCTTGCCTGTCACCCCCTTTTCTTCCTCTACTCTGCCTGTGACCTTCTTGTGCCTGCTATTCTGGCAATACCTCCCTTTTGTCCCCTTATCCATCTCTCAGTTGTTTGTCCCTCAGTCTTGCTGTATTCTTTTTTAGGTCTTGCCCGGGTAGCGCTTGCACTGTCTCTTCGAGACATGTTGTGTTCAGGATATGGGCATAAAGCTCCGCCCACTTTTCACCCATCTTTTTAATTGGCTCCTGTCCCTGTCCTTTGTAAATGGTAGCTTTTCATTGGCCAATAGGCTTAGTAGTCCCCCCTTAATACCACCTTATCTCTTCTTGTAACTTCCCATGAGGACACCCCCTGTTACATGTGTTGTTACTCCCTAGGTTTTAATTAAAGCCTCAAGGAACTATTTTCTTAAAAAGCTTAAGGCAAGACACACACTTGGTCCTAAGCTAGCCTGGCAGTGATTACTGTGCTCACTAGAACATCTCACTGTCCATAAATTTCCCTTCATCAGCTCCACACAGAGGACAACCTAATCCAAAATTAATGTAATAATTCTTTTGTCACATTTCAGAGCTACTAAATGTATATATGGCCATAGCTATTTGAATCTACTCGTAGTACTGTCTTGCATGCAATGCATTATGGGTATGGTGGATTTACCATATCTTCTGCAGGGTGTAGTACCATGTGTGACCAAAAGAGGTCTGCAGTGCTGGTGCCTTGCTCACTAGGGACCTCTTGGAGCAGTTTGCGGTACTGCACCTAGACCTAAAGTCCTGGTGCCTTGCTCACTAAGGACCTCTAGGATCAGCTTGCGGTACTGCACTGAGACATGCAATGCTGGTGCCTTGCTCACTAAGGACCTCTAGGAGCAGCTTGCGGTACTGCACCGAGACATGTAGTGCTGGTGCCTTGTTCACTAGGGACCTCTTGGAGCAGCTTGCGGTACTGCACCTAAACATGCAGTGCTGGTGCCTTGCTCACTAGGGACCTCTAGGAGCAGCTTGCGGTACTGCACTGAGACTTACAATGCTAGTTCCTGGCTCACTACGCAAGTATTTGCAATGCACTAGGTCTCGTATCACTGATAGTAGGAGCTATTAGCGTTGCATTATTATTTGCAACGCCAATACCTCAAACTATAAGTTATGCGAGACCTATTACATTGCAAATGCTTGTTTTTTTCTGGTCTCTATGACCTTCTGTTGTTCACTGTTTTTTTTTTTTTAGCCCTTACAATGTCCTTTGTATATATTTTTTTTCTATTGCCTTGTCTCTCCATACCTTTCCTTTGGCACTGATATATGCTATTTATTTGGCTCTTGGCCTGTCGGTGAACTACTGCTGTTTCCTAGTTAGTGACCAGCCTTTGCCTCTTGTCAGTGTTTTTGTCCTTGTTCTTTTCACTACCTCCCTATTTTATGATTTAATGCATGCTAATGCATTTAAGTTTAATTTACTGGGCCGTTCTTAGAACTCTTTTCTTTTGCATTATTGCGTTTGAGTACTGCAGAAAATACTTGTGTCTTATCCTGGTCTGGTTCTTGGTGGCAGTAACATAAGTTCACTTCTAGTTCTAGGTTGAGTTGTCTAAACACCTGCAAAGCGGCCTCCAAGTATCTCTGAGGCAGAGAGATATGGGTTGCAGGGTTGAGCACGTTTCAACCTTTTCATTATACAGCGCTAAGTCTTTTAGCCAATCCTACACCTTCAGCACTGCCTTTCGTGTACATCATGGCAATCCGTCATTTAACTGTGAGCAGGGATATCTCCGTTAACTTCCATAGTGACTTGGGTAGATCAGAAACTTAAACAAACAATGAAACAACTGGAGACCTCAAATCTTTATAATCAAGAATGTGTTCAAGTGTCATAAAGATTATTGTCCTGCACTGCTGTATTGTGGGGCGTACCCACGCGATGTGATAGAAATCGTCTTCCGAGGTGTAGTACCTCCTACATCTAGGATCTTTCATTGGCTGTAATTTGTGTATAAAAAACTGCAGTGTTATAAATTTGATGTACAAATTTGAATCCAATGTCTGCTGTTTAGAATACCGTCTCTGTTTGCTTGCACAAAACATCCAAGTCATATGTGAAATTTGTCCCTCTATCGCCACTTCCCATTTTGTCCTACCTCTGTCACAGTCTTTAGACGAAGGATCGCCTTGTGTGTGTGGGATAACCATCTGCGAATGTCAGTAACTTGGATTATCTGTGTCTGTTTGATGAGTTCTGACAGTTCTACCAATAAAGGTTTGTATCAAGCTTCGAATACTTTTCTGGGTTTGAAGTATTACTTTATTCATATGACATATATGCTTATTATCTGTGTGATCATTACTGAGGAGATTCTTCATTTCTAAATAGTACTCCCTCATTCCATATTGATCATTTCAGGTGTGTGGAGTGGTATAGGGAATTATTTGTAATTTTTGTTTTGTAGTTTATCTCATCTGAGCTGATCACCAGGAGCATTCAAGTATTTCATCGCCTTTTTAGGATCATTAAAGAAGTAAGACTTGTCCTCCAACTGCACTTTGAATAAAGCGGTGTGGACTGTACTGTATTGAATTGCTTGTGCTCAGATTCTTTTTTCTACTTTAGAAAAAGTGTATCTGGCTTCTTGTACAGACTGAGTAAAGTCAGCATACAGGGATGCCGTGGATCTGTGATGTTAGTCTTCCTTGTTCTCTTGGCAGTTGCAAAGCTCTATCACGATTCTGGTAGTTTAAGTATGGCACTCTCAGCAGCTGCGGTGGTGCCGAGGAGGAGGTCTCAGTGCTAAAGGTCTGTGTGCCCAAATGATCATATTGAAAAGTGTGGGAGCCAAGAACTTCTATTTGCAGTTTCTCTATGAAAAGCTCCAACTTTCCCATGTTAGGAGGTTCAGCCAGGCCAACTATGTGAATGTTATTCCGGTATGATCGTCCTTCTAAATCCTCATTCTTGGTTTTCACTTGTGGGTCTGCTAGCATCATCCAAGTCTGATACTCTGTGCTCCACCATGTCCCTTTTAGTAGTATGTTTATCTAAGCACTCATTTGGCTGATCTGTGCACATTGTCAATCTGTTAATTTAATTGTCATCAGTTTCAAGCTATTTTTCCTATCCATAAGAATTGTGCACACCTAAGATTCATTCTTACCAACAGCTTTCTGTTTTCAAAACAAGGTTTCCTTGAATGGAACACAAAATAAGTGTTCCGATATATGGTCGAGATCCAAGCAGCCTTGACCCTGTGCTTTTCAAAACCCGTATGGACACGCACACACACTCACTCTCTCACACGGCAAGAATCTGTGACTGCGCACTGTGTCCGTGATTATGTTTGCATCTTAGGAGAATGAAGCCTGCACCAGTAATGCACACCACCTCTAAAGTGATGGTACTGCTTTGCCACTGCACACAAAGGTCCACAGCAGTGTGTGCATAGTCCAGTTGACTGTATTAATGGCACCTTCCAGCGGTGCTTTTTTGGTTGCCTTTTCTATTATCAGTTTCTTGTATGAGCATTGTTTATTGCCCGAAAAACTTAAATGAAGCTTTGCTTTGTAGCTTGTCCAAATGCTTGATTCAAGTTTGTGCTCTACTGTTATTTCTGTTGTGCCTCATAGGGTGCCAGTGCTATCTTCACAATGTGCCGCATGTATGATGTGCTTTACATAATCTTACTGTGTCTACAGTGGGTTTTTCCTAACCTGGCTCTTGTTCCGAGTAGCGTCGTCTTCTCGTCTTGGCCTGCTATGGGCAGAAGTCAGTTTGGACCTGTACTATCACTTGTGAGGTCTCAGGCCTGCTTGAGGAATCTACGTTTGCTTCCTTTGCAGCCTTCATCTCGTGTTGCAGAACGTGCTCAGGTACAGGAGAAATCTGCTTCAAATTCTGTAAGGCCACCTCCATCTTGTTTCCTTGCTTCACTGCGTGTTGGTCGAGGGGCGTAAAATCGAAGGGTGTTGTTGAATTATCGTATCCGGGCATGGAGCACAGTGGTTAGGCAGCCACCAGTTGCTTTAGTAGCTGCCCCTTTCCGAAATAAATGCGTCTCAGTCATTCGGTCTCACACTGAATCTGGACAAAGTCATTATAAAACATGTAGCAACTGAAAGCTTGGCACTGGCACCCCATTTTCATGCCAAAGCACCACCACTTTACAATCTCATAAATCACTAAAACCACCCATGAGGATATAACTCCAACACCCCTGACTTTCTCAAAACCACTTCCTTGCCATTTCCTCTCTAATCTTCTCAATTTGATGCCAGTGCTCTGCTCCCTCCATTGTACCTGATTCCTAGCAACTCCAAGATATTAAAGGCCCCAAAAGAAAAACCAACCCTACTGTACACTACCCAAATCATACTTCTTCCCACACATACCCTGCTCAGCACCCACAGCAAACTAGGCAATAAGGAAATCATTCTTGGCTGCCTCTCCCTACTCTGCCCTTCTCTCCCTTGCCCACTCTTCCAACATCCTGTGTCCCATTTTCCCACTGATGGTTCATAACCCCAGAAGAACGTACTTTGAAAGGCCACTCCCGCTCATTGTCCTGCAGTAGTCACTGGCAACAAACCATTGCCCATCATCTGCAGTATCAAACAAAGAGCATGCTTTTTCCTTTCTCCTCGCTCCAGACTTACTTCTTTTCAATGCTCTGCTCTTCAGAAATTCCCTCCTAGCTTTTCTGTATGTTCTTTGTTGATTTTGCCAATGAGCATTTTATCAGCATCCTCACTTGCTTAGCTCCCACAATTCTCACAAGCCTAACCAGTGTAGAAGCCTTTCCCTTCAATATTATTACCACCCCTACCCCTCCCTGCCCTTGCATAACACCCTAAAAACACCCCCACACACCATGACTGGGTGGTTTGCTTGCATTTTGAGCATTCATTCCTGTACCTACAAACAGGACTGGAGCAGGCTTCACTATTATATGCCTAATATGTCCCCAATGTATCTTTAGATGCAACCTACACTCTCTTGGGTGGTACCCTAAAGGGCCTGTAAGGCAATGGAGGTTGCTAACCGTATGGGCCGCTGGTGGCAGTCTCATCTGTGCCATTCTCTGCAGCCAAAGGTGATGGTTCAGTTCTTCCCCTGCACCTCTTCATCCTCTGCCATCCTAGCCCTGAGCTCCTCGTCATATAGTACCCACACTTGCCCTCAAAATTTGCACATGATTTCCTTACCACATCCAACCACATAAATCATGTAACACGCTATTAGTGATCTTTTTTTGTTGTACGCACATTCCTAAATCAGAACTGCAGATGTCTCATTCTCTATGGTCACTGGGACTTGCAGCCCCCTCACAAGCTCCCGCTCTTCTTTCAAACCCTCTTCTGCCTCTCTGCGCAACAACTTAAATATATCCACCTACTCTCTGTTCTAAATTGTTTTCGTTTGTTGTTACCATTAAATACTTTCGCAAAGGCTAGAATATTATACACCTGCATAGCCATCTCTTGTTCTTCTCCTTCTCTCTAGTCTCGTCCTTTTTGGTTTCATCATTTGATGTCCCTTCACTCTTGTCCCTTGTCCTTTGATCCCTCTGTCTCTGTTCACATGCCCTGTATCTCTTCTTCACCCACTGTACATACTTTATCAGGCTCCGACCCCACCTATTTATGTACCTTCTACCTATCTCCCATCTCCTTACTGCCAACTTCTATTTCTACTTCCATCGTCCTCTCTCCCATACCTTCTGTTCCTTTAACCCAAGCATTCCACCAGTATTTATTACACTTGTGAAGGCGAATCATCCTTCTCTGAAAAAGCTCTGTCCTCCTTCTCACTGACATTTTCCTCCATTCACCACCCTTCTTCCTGCGTTCAGTGGGCTCCTTCCCTGGGCTCTGCAACTGCTCCAGCCTCCCTACTTTTAAACCCACACCCCTGACACTCCCTCTCGCCTCACTCAACTTCCCTGTTCTCCATGTTGTCTTCCCTTGTTCCCCACCTGATCATTGTACTCCAGCTCTTCGTCACCACTAAACCCTATGTCGGTCTGCCCTGCTCACGCCTGCTCCCTCCCTGTCTTCTGGCCCTTTGTCTTGCGAGCTCCATGGATTCACTGGCGCGGACTTCAGGCAGGTCCTCCTGAACCAGCCCCTCTCTTCGGGCCGATGCCACTGAACAGTTCCAGACTCCACTGGCTTCCATTGTCTGCTCCTCAGACTTACCTGCTCTTGCCCCCAACACTAGGGCTGCCTTGGGGCCCTGAGAGGTAGCACAACACGTCACTCTTGGCCCATCCCTCTCACCTTCTACCTATCCAGTTTCCTCTTCCACCCACACCCAACTGCCCTGCTCCCCCTCCCAACTTCCACTCAACCCTGTTCCCGTGCTCCCCTTCAGCCTGCCCTCCCTCTCCTGCATCCTGGCTGCTTCCCTCCTGCCACCACAAGCTTCCTTCTAGCTCGCCCCTCCCTCCACTATCTCCCTGACCTCAGGCGACAATGAGTCGGTCTCTTCAGGCCTCCAGCAGCACTCGTTGTACCACCAACACACTTTCCACTATTGCCAGGAAGGCAATAAAAATTAAACCCTACCCTGCACATCCACCCAAAAACCCGACCCCTGCCCTCCCCCGAACGTCTTGGCCAGTGCTTAACTTGAACCAGTGGTTTTCAGTGCTCAGCACCGCACTCAATCAACACACCAGCGCTTTTCATGAGCACCAGTTAAGGTCACATTCATTTATGGTAGGCACACGGAGATTAAGTGATTTGCCCAGAAACACAGGATGTTGAGCTGACACCGAGGCTCGAACCTGGTTCCCCAGCTCCGAAGTCACCAGCTATGGCGATTGCGCCGTATCCTCTCCCTACTTTCATGGTTAGTAGTTGGTTTTGTTTTAGGCGGCACTAACAGGAGAATTGGGCTGGTGCAAGCTGCCTCCTGATGAGAGCCCCGGCACGTATGTTCTTTACAAATGAACCAGTGCTATTGGCATTTGCCTTCTGTGCCGGCCCGCACCAAATCACCAGAAGTGCTCTGGGGAAAAAGACACGAGGCCATCTTCCCTGGTGACTTCCCCTTCATGGCTTTCATTCACTCCTTGTGTTTTTTTTATTTCCTGTATGAACCTTTGACCTTCTTTTTTTTCTGTTAGACTAGCCCTGACTTCCCTTTGTTCCATAGAATGCCTCACTTTTTCCCCCTCTTTCTCAAATCAAATCAAAAAAACTTTATTCAGTCATAATTATATAGATCACAAAAGTAAAATAGAATCATGTACAACACAATAAATCAGCACAAATCCATACATATTAAGATCCTTAAAAAGATAAAAACTCTGTATTATAAATAAACACAGATCACAATGTGCCTCAACTTGTAATGACGTTAATTTAGAAACCCGCCTGTGTACTTCTGTGGCACTAAAACAAACTACAGTGTAAGTAATCATAAGTAACGGTGCATCTTGCGCTAGTTACAATTAATACATAAAAACGTATTTCATCTTTGAACTCAAATTGCATTTATTGCAATACTTCACAGCAATAGCATATATAAGACCATATAGCGAGCTAACTGAGCATTTTTCTTGACTTAAGCACCAGCTTCAAAAAGTATACCCAGTCAGCACAATCTCCTCTGAGGAGAGGGATTGCAAAAAGTGCAGTGCGTCTGTGCAATGATGCAGAGAGCTCTTAATCAATCAAGGCTTTAGAACAGAAGACCTATAATAGGAGTAAAATGTGCTAAAGAACATCATATGTAAAGTGCTCTATGCTGAATTTTGATCACAAGGACAGGGTAGGAGATCTTGCGATCTCACATTGCACCGGGGAAAGGTGACTAGTCCATGAATTAGGCTAACTCGGAACCAGAGTAAAAAAAAGTGCTGATAGTGCTATGGGTCATGCAGCAACAATGATTTAATGTTCGTTTTGCTCTCTACTAAAGAAGGACAATTATCCTGAAACACGTGTCTAGAGATGCACAGCACCGGCTGCACCAGCAAGGGTGAAATACTAAAGCCTGACTCTGAAGAAAGTGCAGTGCATGAAGAAAGTGTTATCATGCACTGCATTTATTATGATGCATCGGGGCAAACTGGGGGCTGGAGGGTGAGGCAGTGTGCGCCCACCCACCTCCTATTTGAAAAGGGTCCCTTGAGCTAACGAGCTATGGTTGATGCATCTGCGCCCAGCGAGTGGTACAGAGACCTGAGAAGACTTTGGGCAGTATCTCCAGCACCCCCAAAAAAGTGTTGCTCTCTACTGAAGAAGGACAATTATCCTGAAACATGTGTCTAGAGATACACAGCACCGGCTGCACCCTCCTCCTAAATGATTGAATGTTCTTAAGTGGCTGGAGCTGCATATATGTGACAACAGAGGAGAGTTCAGATGCCCTTGCCTATCTCTTCTCCTCCCAAAATTGTGTAGCACATGGCCCTGAACTTTCTCATGGCATTTGGTCTCTAGGGCCTTCCTTTGTTCGCTGGTTTATATCTGACTTTGCCAAGTCCTTTGTGCGTGTTTATTTTCTTCTGCTATCTCGGGTCCTAGATTTGCACCTGACCTATGATCTTGTTTTGTTCCTTTATCTCTTCGTGCTCTGCTGTCAAACCCTGGTCGATTTGTGGCCTTTCATTCAGGCCCTGGTGGATGACCATCTTTGTCCCTGATCGGTCTATTTTGTTATTTTACTCGTTTGTCCTCTAGTCAGTCTTGGCCTTCTTACCCTCTTGCTTCTCTGCTCTTGGGCACTGCTCTGTTCCCCGACTCCTCTTTTGCCATCTGCCCTGCGTTGTCCCTTTCCTTTCCTTGCACTTTGCCTGGCAGCCTGGCTTTATTCTATGCCCTTTCTTTGTATTTTTGTCTCTGCCTGGTGGCCGTCCTTTGCCCCCTAGTCTTGGTGTGCTCCTTTGTTCTTGCTTCGGTCTTGCTTTGACCAGGCTGGCCTGTTCCCGCCCTGTCTGTAACAGACGGAGCGCTCAGAGCTGGCTTTGACTCGTGTGTACTTGGCTCCGTCCTTTCTACATGGCAGGCAGCGGGGCTGATGGAGAACTCCAGGCACTTCCTGTTTTTCTGGACTGAGTGTTCTTTAGCAGAGCTGCGAGGAGGCGAGCCAAACCTTGACACACACACATTCCTGTGAAGGGAATTACTTCCAGACCTGAAGAGAGAATCTTCAGGAAGAGCCAGACCAGGGAGGAGGAGTGCTCCTTAAGGAGCGGAGTAAATGTTATTTAAATGCCCAGATGTTATTTAACACTCCTTTTTGGCATACAGCCGATTTCCATGCATTCTGATTCTGGTAGATAAAAGCACCGAAGGTGTGGAGGATAAAGTGATTGGCTCTAGAATGTTCTCAGTATCACACAATTTTAGTCCTGAAGAAAACACAGTTAGCTCTTACTCTCAGATATTTCCCACCCCGCTGGCATCCTACACTTTACCATTCAGTGGAGCAGTGATGCCAAATCCCAAACCCTTGAGCAGAAGACACTGATGGACAGTGACCGAGATGGGACGCAATGCGTGCCCCAAATCAGAGCATGCTTGGCTTCTTGTAAGAAGGTGGGTAGGAGGCGGTGGGTGTTTCTTGCTCGAGAACATTTTGGGAAAAATGGGGTCAAACAATGCATTTTAAATAAGTTTTACATAAATTGGCTAAAAAAAATCATAGGCTCTGAAAGGACTCTCAGTAGTTTCATGGTGTGCCAATGAAGCCTGGCACTCCCGAGGAGCTAATCCCATTTAAAAAAAATGTGCTATGAGTGCCTACATTAAATGAATACTTCCCTCCAGTGTTTCAGTGACCGTAGTTTGTCATGGATGCCCCATCTGCCATGCCCGAAGTTTGCCATAGATGTCACCCATATACCATGGATGACCTGACATGTCAGGACCAGCCTTTTTTCATACGTGCTTAGCCCCCCACCCACCCACCCACTCTCCAAACCTTGACTGTATTCCATTATGCTAAGAATGAACTCTAGTGTGCCAGCGTTTTGCCACAACTGTCCCATATGCCAAGAATTACTATATGCCAGCACTAACATTTTGCCATAGGTGCTCCATATACCATTTATGATCTGTAGTATGCCAGTGACAGCATTTTGCCATGAATGCCCACATTCCTAGAACTACACCGAGCATGCCAGCATCAGCATTTTGCCATGAGTGCCTCTGTAAGCCAAGAATGATCTCCAGTATGCCAGGGCCAACGGCAAACTCACTACCATAACATACCCTCAAACATTCATGCTCACTCATTCATTCATCCTCATTCTCACTCATTCTTTCTCTCACAATTTCTCATACATTTATTTATGCCCACTTACAATGATTATCACTCACACTGCCTAACACAAATTGTCACTCCATCGCACTCCTTCTCACTCACTCTTTTTCAGTCGGTAACACTACCTCATGCTTATTCAGTACTACTCATTCATTCTCACTCACACAGATTCTTACTCTCGCTCCCTTACACTTCTTCTTATTCATTCTCTCACACTCGTTATCACTCTCTCACACTGCACATTCTCACTCACTCACACTCATTCTCACGTGGACTCTGTCACTCACACATGCTCCATCGCACTCATTCTCGCTCCTTAATTCTCACTCACATTTTTCCATAAAGTCTCACGGTTTCACTCTTCCAATTTCACTCAATCTCACTTATTCTCACACCCTCAAAGTCATTCATTATCAGTCTGTTACACTCACGGTCACTCATTCTCAATCAATCCCCTATCACTCGCACTCACACACATGTACACAGATATATACACACACACATGCACAAACACACCCCCACACACACAACATTTGAGAGGTTTTATTTACTTACCTTCAGGGCAGGTGCATAGCTCCCTCCAACCCTCATTTGCTGCACAGGTTCCAGTTTTCAGCCTCTTGCCTTTTCACCTCATTGTCTCTTACTTTGTCACAGAGCGATGTGGGGTCAGTGAGGATCCTGACCACACATCCCTTCCACCCCTGAGGTGACTTCTTGATTGACTGGTAGTCCTTGTCACTACCAAGCTGAATCCTGAAGCATCTGGAGCTACCTTTTCAGATGACTGTGCAGTGTGGTGCAAACTGGGAGTACTGGAGGTGTTTCTGACCTCTTTGGTCAGGGCTGGGACTTCTCTAGCCCTGGAAAATCTCTCTGATGGCTGGTGCCTCTTTTCACCTTTACCATCCATTGGACAGATTTACTGACTTGGCATTTTTTCATAGGTTATTATTCTCGTTTAGTATAGATGAACAAGCATTGCCAAAACCAATAGGTCTGACTTTAATGTACCAACAAATGCAAACCCAGGAGTTCACAAATTCTGTTTGAAAGCATTGTATTCACAAATGTTGTTTATTACGTTAAAGCTTTTGCCAGTACTGGGAAAATTTATCAAAATATATTGCTTTCTCTGTAGAATGCATGATGCGGTAGAAAAACAACTGAATGTAATAAGCACTTCTAGAAAGGTGGAATCATACATCACCAGCTGATCATAGGAGAAGGCGGCCAAACAATAGCTTACTCCATCCATATTTTAAAGAATTGCTTAAAATATTATCGGTGGAGTAAGCTACTTACAGGACAATATTATCAGGACCACTGCGCTGTCAAGCTAGATCTAAAAAGGATACTTTGATAGGCCGTTATTACTAAACATTTAGAATAGTCAGACACTAATATTTGGTGTATTTTGTCATTCATGGACATAATACTTTGAGGAGCATTTAGAATGTGTGAGGCTGTAAAGAGGTAAGCTTATCGTGTTGTTCAATGCCACATAGCCTCATCCCTGATATCACTTGGTAACTCTTACTCAGAGCTTCCTTTACTGGTAGATAAGGGCAGTTAGGGAGATGGAGATAGCAGGGGCGGCTCCTCCGCTAAGGCGAAGGCGCATCGCCCCACTGCTCGCAGAGCAGAAAGAAATAAGAATAAAATGCAAATAACCCCGTTATTATCATTTTCTTTTCTTTGCTACAGGCTGGGTTAGGGCGGGGTGGTGCTAGGGTCACAAGGGAAGGAGTGGTTTGCACACGCCAAGTGGGCATGACTGTTTGGCCGGCCGCCATGGGCCGGCCAAAGAGTCATGTGCACTTTGCATCTTCCCCAGCAGGCTGTAATGCACACCTTGGTGAGGAACATGCACAGGCTCCCTGTCCCAGTCTGAGCACCAATCCACGGCACTCGGACCAATCACAACGCAGCATTGCAGCGTTGTGATTGGTTATGGGGAGCCTGGGTGCTTCTGGTTTGGACCTAGCCAAAAATAGCATAAACTCAACGGAGACACGGTGGCCGTTTAAAAGGGAAGTGGTTTTATTCCTGACTTTTTCCAACACCCCCAGCCCTCCACCCCCATTCCCTGCCAGCCACCACTGGGTGATAGAAATAACAGGGATCGCAAGTGGGACCCTTAGGGTCGCCTTAAAAATTAGGTATCACAGGAGGAATCAGTAATTGAATTCCCAATTATTCCCAGTATTTTACCCTTAGGCTCCCCCTGCTTTCAGCTGTCAGAGTCCCTAAGTGAGCATTAATGAGTAGTGGGGAGTTTGCAGGGTTCAGGAAAAGCTAGCATGAAGTGGTAGTAAGGGGCTTTTAGAGTTCATGGAAGGGTAGCATTAAGGTAGCATTAAGGGTTAGTAAGGCATTTTCAGGGTTCAGGGGTGAGTAGCATTAGGGGCTAGTAAGGAGTGTTCAGAAAATTGTAGCAATAAAGTGCAGTATGAGGTTCAAGGATGTGTACAGTTAAGGCATAATAAGAGTCTTTAGGGTTCAGAGATGGGAAGAGTTGTGTGGTAGTAAGATTTATTTGGGTTCAGGGATGGTTAAGTGTAAGGGGTGTAAAGAATTTTTTAGTGTTCAAAGATGGGTAGCTTCAAGGGGGTTTTGGGGTTCGGAGAAGGGTAGTGTCGAGGGATAGTAAGGTTTTATGGTACAGGGATTGGTAGATGTAATTGGTAGTAGGGCTTTTAGGGTTCAGGGATAAGTAGCATTAAGTGGTAGTAAGTGTTTTAGGTTTTTAGAGATGGGTACAGTTAAGGGGTAGTAAGGGTTTTAGGTGTTAAAGGAATGGTAGTGTTAAGGGGTAGTTGGGGTTATCCGGTTTCAAGGATGGGTAGCATTAGGAACATGTTTGTATGGTTCAGGGAAGGGTAGCATTGGGGTACAAAGGAGTTTTTAGAGTTCAGGGAAGGCAGTGGAAAAGAATAGTAAGGGGTTTTATGGATTCAGGGATGAGTAGAGTTATGGAGAAGCAACGTTTTCGGCTTCAGTGGAGAGTAGTGTTAAGAGACCAAATGGAGTTTTTAGGGTCCAGGGAAGGATAGCAATAAGGGGCAGTAACTAGTTTTTAGGGTTCAGAGAAGGATGGCATCAAGTGTTAACAAGGTCTTTTTTAGCATTCATGGAAGGGTAGTGTTAAGCAGTAGTAAGGATTGTTGTGGTTCAAGGAAGGGTAGCATTGAGGGTGATGAGGTTTGTAGGGTTCAGGGATGGCATTAAAGGGCTGTAAGGGGTGTTCAGGGTTTGAAGTAAATTTAATATAATGTTAGTCATTTTGACAAATTCAACAATTTAAAAATGTAAATGAATAACTATATTTACTTTTGGAAGCTCGGGAAATTAAAAAAGTTCCTCCAAGCTTTAACTCTTAACCCCTTCGCTGCCAGGCCTTTTCCCCTCCTGTGCCATGCCCTTTTTTGGCTATTTGGGGTAGTGCGCGCTGAGGCCCCTGTAACTTTTTGACCACATAAGGTATCCACGCCAAATTTGCGTCCTTTTCTTCCAACATCATGGGGATTTTGAAGGTACTCAGGGTTTGTGGATTCCCCTGGAGGGGTCACAGAAATGAGCCAAAATACAGCAAAATTTAGGTTTTTGGGGGAAAATGGGAAAAAAGGGCTGCAAATGAAAGCTTCTGAGTTTTTCCCTGCAAGTGTTATCAAATAAGGGTTTGTGGGGCTGAAATCACAATTTTCCCAGCATTTAGGGGATACCAGACGTTTGTCAGAAACCCAAAATTTTTCCCCCGGGTTTTGGCATTTTTCTGGGACATGCCTATTTTTGCTATTTTTTGTGCTTTCGATCTCCTTCCAGTTAATGGTAGAAATGGGTACAAAAGCAATAATGGATCCTGGAAAGCTATACATTTTAGAGAAGTAGACAAAATTCTGAATTCAGCAAGGGGCCATTTGTGTAGATCCATCAAGGTTTGTTTTATAGAAACTAACAGTTAAATATAGGATAAATTGAAAATTTGTTGAATAGAAAAGACTTTTGTGTCAACGTTTTCACCTGTAACTTCTACTAATTATGACAGCCCCTTGAAAGCAATATACCTTTACATCCGCTGGACATTACTGGTTGTGGGGATATATAGGACTTGTAGGTTCACCAAGAACCCGACGAACCCAGATCCAAAAACTGAGCAGCAACTTGCAATGGTTTTTTATTATGTACCGGGTATATAGTAATTATTCTGTAAAAATGTGTACATGGAAAAATCAGTATGAAAGACACCTATGTATTTCTGAAATGGGAACAAAATATAGAGTTTAGAAACAGTAGATATTTCCACATTTCCGAAATTGGGAATACTCCTACTAGCATGAGAATTATCAGTCATTTTTTAGAATGACTTCTTTTTTACACAATGTCTTTCATTCGGAAGGCAGAAATGCATCGAAAGTCAATAGGTAATAACAGTTCCTTTACAAAACTGAATTACCCTAAGTCTCCCGATAAAAATGGTATCTCACTTGTAGGGGTATGCATAGTGCCCACGAGAGGAAATGGCTCAAAACCCAACGTGAACACACCACATTTTCACAATGCAAAATTACCCTTTTTTAGCAAAGTGCCTAGCTGTCGTTTTTTAACCCTAGCTCTGCCGGCACCTAGGGAAACCTAGCAAACCTATACATTTTTGAAAACTAGACACCCAGGGGAATCTAAGATGGGGTGACTTGACTGCCTCCCACAGGTTCTGTTACCCAGAATCCCTTGCAAACCTAAAAAACACTTTTTCCCCACATTTATCTGGTGGAAAGTTCTGGAATCTGCGTGGATCCACAAATTTCCACCCACCCGCGTTCCCCAAAGTCTTCCGAGAAAAATGGTAGCTCACTTGTGTGGGTCAGCCTAGTGCCCGCGACAGGAAACGGCGTAAAACGTAACATGGACACACCTCAATTTCGTAGCGAAAAATGACCCTTTTTTGGCAAAGTGCCTAGCTGTAGTTTTTGAACCATAGCTCTGCCGGCACCTAGGGAAACCTAGCAAATCTATACATTTTTGACAACTAGACACCCAGAGGGATCCAGGATGGGGTGACTTGACTGCCTCCCACCAGGTTCTGTTACCCAGAATCCATTGCAAACCTCAAAAATTGCCAAAAAAAACACATTTTCCCCATATTTCTGTGGTGGAAAGTTCTGGAATCTACTTGGATCCCCAGATTTCCACACACCCAGTGTTCCCCAAAGTCTTCCGAGAAAAATGGTACCTCACTTGTGTGCGTCGGCCTAGTGCCCGCGACAGGAAACGTTGCAAAACGCAACGTGGACACACCTCAATTTCGCTGTGAAAAATGACCCTTTTTTGGCAAAGTGCCTAGCTGTAGTTTTTGAACCATAGCTCTGCCGGCATCTAGGGAAACCTAGCAAACCTGTACATTTTTGAAAACTAGACACCCAGGGGAATCCAGGATGGGGTGACTTGACTGCCTCCCACCAGGTTCTGTTACCCAGAATCCCTTGCAAACCTAAACAATTGCCAAAAAACCGAATTTTCCCTACATTTCTCTGGTGGAAAGTTCTGGAATCTGCGTGGATCCACAAATTTCCACCCACCCGCGTTCCCCAAAGTCTTCCGAGAAAAATGGTAGCTCACTTGTGTGGGTCAGCCTAGTGCCCGCGACAGGAAACGGCGTAAAACGTAACATGGACACACCTCAATTTCGTAGCGAAAAATGACCCTTTTTTGGCAAAGTGCCTAGCTGTAGTTTTTGAACCATAGCTCTGCCGGCACCTAGGGAAACCTAGCAAATCTATACATTTTTGACAACTAGACACCCAGAGGGATCCAGGATGGGGTGACTTGACTGCCTCCCACCAGGTTCTGTTACCCAGAATCCATTGCAAACCTCAAAAATTGCCAAAAAAAACACATTTTCCCCATATTTCTGTGGTGGAAAGTTCTGGAATCTACTTGGATCCCCAGATTTCCACACACCCAGTGTTCCCCAAAGTCTTCCGAGAAAAATGGTACCTCACTTGTGTGCGTCGGCCTAGTGCCCGCGACAGGAAACGTTGCAAAACGCAACGTGGACACACCTCAATTTCGCTGTGAAAAATGACCCTTTTTTGGCAAAGTGCCTAGCTGTAGTTTTTGAACCATAGCTCTGCCGGCATCTAGGGAAACCTAGCAAACCTGTACATTTTTGAAAACTAGACACCCAGGGGAATCCAGGATGGGGTGACTTGACTGCCTCCCACCAGGTTCTGTTACCCAGAATCCCTTGCAAACCTAAACAATTGCCAAAAAACCGAATTTTCCCTACATTTCTCTGGTGGAAAGTTCTGGAATCTGCGTGGATCTACAAACTTCCACCCACCCCGCGTTCCCCAAAGACTTCCGAGAAAAATGGTACCTCACTTGTGTGGGTCAGCCTAGTGCCCACGACAGGAAACGGCGCAAAACGTAACGTGGACACACCTCAATTTTGTATCGAATAATGACCCTTTTTTGGCAAAGTGCCTAGCTGTAGTTTTTGAACCATAGCTCTGCCGGCACCTAGGGAAACCTAGCAAACCTATACATTTTTGAAAACTAGACACCCAGGGGAATCCAGGATGGGGTGACTTGACTGCCTCCCACCAGGTTCTGTTACCCAGAATCCCTTGCAAACCTAAAAAATTCCCCAAAAAAACACATTTTCCCCACATTTCTCTGGTGGAAAGTTCTGGAATCTGCGTGGATCCACAAATTTCTACCCACCCCGCGTTCCCCACAGTCTTCCGAGAAAAATGGTACCTCACTTGTGTGGGTCAGCCTAGTGCCCGCGACAGGAAACGGCACAAAACGCAACGTGGACACACCTCAATTTCGCTGTGAAAAATGACCCTTTTTTTGGCAAAGTGCCTAGCTGTAGTTTTTGAACCATAGCTCTGCCGGCACCTAGGGAAACCTAGAAAACCTATACATTTATGAAAACTAGACACCCAGGGGAATCCAGGGAGGTATGGCTTGCGTGGATCCCCCAACGTTTCCTTACCCAGAATGCCCTGCAAACCTCAAATTTAGCTGAAAAAATCACTTTTTTCACACATTTTTGTGTGGGAAAGTTGTGGCATCACTGGGCTGACACAAATTTCCCACCACCCAGCGTTCCCCCGGGTCTCCCGATTAAAAACGGTTCCTCACTCGTGTGGGAGGCCCAAGTACCCGCGACAGGCAAGGGCCCACAACGTAGTGAGGCAACATGAAAATTACCTATCTCAAAACGACCTGGTTTTGCAAGGGGGTCACTTGGGTTTTTGGCCCGGTTCTCGGCGGCCACCTAGGGAAACCTACCAAACCCACACATTTCTGAAAACTAGACACCCAGGGGATTTCAGGGAGGTATGGCTTGCGTGGATCCCCCAACGTTTTCTTACCCAGAATGCCCTGCAAACCTCAAATTTAGCTGATAAAATCACCTTTTTCACACATTTTTGTGTGGGAAAGTTGTGGCATCACCGGGCTGACACAAATTTCCTACCACCCTGCGTTCCCCCGGGTCTCCCGATAAAAACGGTGCCTCACTCGTGTGGGAGGCCTAAGGACCCGCCAAGGGCAAGGGTCCAAAACTTAGTGAGGCGCACTACGTTTAGGACCCTTGCCTGTTGAGGCGCACTACGTTTTGGCCCCTTGCCTGTCGCGGGTACTTGGGCCTCCCACACGAGTGAGGCACCGTTTTTATCGGGAGACCCGGGGGAACGCTGGGTGGTAGGAAATTTAACACTAATAAACCAAAAAAATCCATGGTTTCTAGTGGGCTTTCTGCGCCCCCCAGGGGGGGCCAGATTGGGGGCTACAGCTCCCATCTGCCTCCTGTGGGCAGAAAGACTGTCATTTTTGTGGGGTGGGGAGGGTGGGGACATTGGCGTGCCCGTTTCGGGCAGCCCACACCCTAAAAAAAAACAATTGCGCAAAAAAAATACCTGGTGGATAGTGGGCTTTCTGCCCCTCTGGGGGGGGCAGATTGGGGGCTACTGCCCCATCTGCCCCCCGGGGGGGGCAGAAAGGCTGTAATGGTGGTGGGGGGTGGGGGCATTGGCGTGCCCGTTTCGGGCAGCCTCCACCCTAAATAAAATCCATCACCCTAAAGAAAATTGCGCAAAAAAAATCCCTGGCGTCAAGTGGGCTTTCCGCCCCCCCCCCCCCCCCCCGAAGGGACAGATTAGGGGCCAATGCCCCATCTGCCCCCCAGGGGGTAGAAAGGCTGTAATGATGGCGGGTGGGTGGGGGCATTGGCGTACCCGTTTTGGGCAGCCCCCACCTCTATTTATTTGTTTTTTTTTTATTCCCTGGTGTCTAGTGGGCTAGACACCAGGGAATAAAGTGGAGTGGTGCCCCCAATCTGCCCCCCCGGGGGGGGGGGCAGATTGGGGGCCGATGCCCCATCTGCCCCCCAGGCTGTAATGGTGGCGGGTGGGTGGGGACATTGGCGTACCCGTTGGGGGCAGCCCCCACCCTAAAAAAAACCTAAAAGTTAAACCCTGGTATTTAGTGGGCTTTCTGCCCCCCCCGAAGGGGCAGATTAGGGGCCAATGCCCCATCTGCCCCCCGGGGGGGGCAGAAAGACTGTAGTAATTGGGGGGGAGGGCATGGGCCTGCACGTTTTGGGCAGCACCCACCCCTATTTTTTTTTTTTTAATTCCCTGGTGTCTAGTGGGCTTTTTTACCCCCCGGGGGGCAGATTGGGGGCTAATGCCCCCATATGCCCCCCAGGGTGGGCAAAAAGACTAAATGGTGCCAACGTTAGTTGGGGGGAGCAAAGGCCCTTGCCCAGGGAGCCGCTCCCCCCTCCCTGGTGTCTAGTGGGTGGATCCCTTCTTGGGGATCGCCCTCCTGTGGCGATCCCCAAGCAGGGATCCACTGGGGAGGGGTACCATTGGAAAGGGGAGATTCTCCCCTTTCCAACGATACCTCTCCCGTCTTTCTACGTGCTCAGGGGGCTGAGAAGATAGTCCCCTGAGCACGTAGAAAGTGAAACTGAAATGAGCCTCTTGGTTCTTTTCAGTTTCACTTTTACTGTAATGACGTCGGCGCGACGTGCGCGCCGATCGTCATCACAGTGAAAGAGGGGGGGGGGGGGCCTTGGGAGCTGGGGAAACTCTTCCCCAGCTCCCGAGGCTATTTGCACTAAAAGGGAATCACTCTGGTGCCCGCACCAGAGGGATTCCCCAGGGAATGCCTCATGACGAGCTGGACTCGTCATGGGCACAGCGCGACTGTGCTCCATGACGAGTCCAGCTCATGGGCACACAAGGGGTTAAAGCTAGGAATTAAAAAAGAAAAAACTCTATTCTTTAAGGATGGCCTTGTCAAGGTATCTCGGAAGTTGATGATAGAAAGGGGCAGGGGAGACGGCTGAAACTGCAATACAGGAACACATTCCTTGTGGTTGCCCTTCACCCATCTATGGTGCACCCAGAGAAGGACAAGCTATTGCTCGGGCAATTTAATAAACACATTTTTAGAACTCATGGAGGGTAAGCACTGTTTCTGTGGAAGCACACAACTTCTTCCTGATCAAAGCATGTACCCCTGTTGATCAAGCTGCAGGATGAACAATGGCCCATCTCCTGTAGTACTCCTGAAAGCTCTTTTTAGGTTAATCACATATAGTCTGGCGACAACGGCTCTGTCAAGCCAGGCGAAAAAAGTGCAGAAGGCAAGGAGTGGACAGTCATGACACCCATAAAGGCAAGCCACCACTGGCTTGGGGGTGGACAGACCGCTTAAATAGCACTTTTTTTTTTGTGTCAATTTTTTATTGAAAACACTTGTAATAAATACATATATATAAAGATATATAATTGCAAATAACATTTTAAGCATATAGAATATCATTCTAACATAAAAAGTAGAAAATTAGAAATTTACATACAGCATCTTATATGATATAAAGAGTAAGTTAATAAGTAAACTTATTTCAATATGCAAGTATCATTGAGAAATTTATAAAGATATAGAAAAAAGGGTAAAGTGGATTGAGAATTGAAAGATTTAAGGGACATTGATAGGGAGTGAAATGTAAATAGAAGGGGAAAAAAGATATGCTAAAAGGAAAAATACACAGAAATAAGTAGGAAAAAATAATAAGTAAGCATAAGTAAGTAGAGGAATACATAAGTGAATATTAACTCAAGTACAAGTATACAAGGAAGTAAAATTTAAATAGATACAAGTTTATAAAGAAATAAGTTTATACAAGCGTACTTGTAGAAATAGTAATAGATTAAGATATAGAGATAGATATAGACAGACTCCTTGTCTCAGCATAAAGAGGTAGAAAGTAAAGAGAATATATGAAAGGAGAAAAGGGCGTTTAGGGGTCTTTAAGAAAGGGTTAATAACACATTTTGACAGGATTGATGTCCATTAAAGAAACTGGAGAAATTACATCATAGGGAATTACATTATATGATATGTCTCACTGGACAGGTATACGTTTGGGTGTTAAAAAAGGTCTAACACAGTAGTCTGGCATGCATAGAGGTCGATGTTGGGTTGGAGCAGGTTGATATGCATAGAGGCTGGTGTCATCCTGGTACTGGGATAGGTATCAATGTGTGGAAGCTGGTGGTTGTAGAGGTGGGGGATTTATGTAATCTGGCTAGTGTGTGTATTGTGATTGACAAGTGCTGGGAATCTTGGCGTTCTTTAGGCTGGCATTTGAATATTGGTGCCAGTGATGGTGATGTGTACGTGAAACAGTAATGGAAATTTTAGCACTAGGTTATCTAGGTTGACACTCTTTTTTCACTCTTTGAATCTCTCTCTCCATTGCCCTCTACCTCCCATCTGTCTTTTAACACACTGCCTCACTTTCTCTGTATCTTGCTGCCTTTCCCTATGTATTCCTTTCTACCTCCCGCCCTACTCCTTACCGTCTGTCACTTATCTGTTCTCTGGCCCTAATTTACCTCTGCCTCCCCGCTTCCTTTCTCTCCCAGTTTTTTTCCGTCATCACTTATCCTACCCATCTTCTCGGGGTCCAGTTGTCCCGTGTCAGTTGTATATACCTCGCCCCACATGCTTTCCAATGTACTCCAGTTTGGTTCTTCTAGTCCCATGTTTACAACAAGTAATGCAAACTTCAAACACCAGGAGGCATAGACAAAGCTGGGGTGCTTAGGATTCCCACACCTGTCTTCCCTGCCTCTTTCTCTCGTGTATCCTCTTTGTTCTGCAGCACTTTCTCCTGCCTCCTTTCCAGACCTGACTTCTCTCTTCCACTTCTCCTCTCTGCCTCCCTTTCCTTCCTCCTTTTCCCTTTCTCTTTTTCCTTATTATACTTCTCCTCACTGTGTTCTTTCCTTGTCTCCTGTTTACAACTCCTCCAAGTTGCTCATCTACTACTGTTTTTCATGCATTCTGACACTTGTAGTTTTGCAATAATACTATTATGAAAAAGATAAAAAGACATATAATGGGCTACAAGCAGGCACCAGTGCAGGGTAAGCTCCCGGCACCTGACTGTGGAAGGCTTCAAGTCACTTCCTCCCTCGCCTGCTCCCCCTTCCTCATACATGCCAACGTTTTAGAACAGGAAATCAGATGACTCTATTTTCCCATTGATTTCTATTGAAGGGGAGGAAATCTCAGGTGGGAGACAGTTAAAATACTGCCATTTATGGCTTCTAAAATTGCGAGTCTTCCACCTGAATCGGATCTGATGGCATGTATACGTCCTCCTTCTGTGTCTGGCTCTGACGCCCTTTCTCCTTCTGGGTTCTTCGTCAATTGCCCTCAGATCTACCATCTAACCAGGGCTCGAGTCAGGGAACCACGCGGGGGGACGGTGTCCCCCCACTTATTTTACCAGGAGCTCGATAACTGGAGCAAATGGAGCCACACATTCACTCTTTGGCCTCTCTGGGGCGAGGTCGGAGCTCATTCAGAACGCTGCTCACGCGCTGGCTTCTCTGATGCAATCGCATCTAAGGGGTAAGCGAGGGGAGGCAATGAGTCTGATGGTGCAAGCCACCTTTCGTGGCGTCACCTCCTGTCGTCCGTGTCCCCCCACTTCTTTTTTCAGGACTTGTGCCCTGCATCGGACTTGTGCTCTCTCCAATCCTCTTCCATTGTTCCTACTCCCTACCCCCACCTCCCTTCCTATCTCACCTTTGTGCCTCTTCCTCTACATTCCGTATGCCGGTGCCCCCTCACTTCTTCCCATTCGTGGAACCCGGCCATCAGTTTCCTGAGCATGAGGGACTGCTGCTGATGTGTAATCTTTGCCAGTATTGCTTTTGAGCCTCTTGGTACTGCTGCACCCACATAGTGTGTCCTTGCCTACCGCTGGCACTAACCTAGGCTATTACCCACTCTTTCTTCCTGGCAGAGACAGGGGTGCCTTTGAATATTCTCAAGAAGGACAAAAATCCACCGGCCCCTCAGAGGCAACACCCATACGGTGGAATTTCATTCACCCACCATCCCTGGCCTTCTACGCCTGAATGTTTTATAACCCTATGTCACTAGGCTCACACACCTTAATGAAGTATCATGCTCCATCACAGGAATCAGTGTTTAATTTGTTTGGAAAAAAGGGGGCAGGGACTAATTTATTTCATGGGAGGCCACTGCAGTTTGCACACCCTGCCAGAGTTGCCAAATTCTGTATAAGTTGAAGTTTTAAATGATCTGCTAATGTGCTCTTCTGAAAAACAGACCGACAGCGCCACCATGTGGCGGACTATCGAAAAATGAAGTGGCAGTGTCAACAAATAAGTGCTGTGTTGAGCACCGACAAACACTGCCAAAATTAAGCACTGACTGGAATCCTATAATTCTCTACATTCCCAGTGATTCCACATTACTCACTTCATGCACTTTAATGGATTTTTACCTGTGCCTTTGTGGACCTGCCTGATGTGGGTCCCAGTTAGACCCTGGTGTAAAATTCTGCTTTGCTCGAGGAGTTTGCAGAGTTTTTACCACTCCGTGCTCAGTGTAGAGCGCAGAGTTCTGAAAAACTCTGTGTAGGGGCGTGGAGCTGAGTTTTTTTCTCTCTTGCAGCTCGCCAATTTTAAGTTAGAGAGTGCGAGCGAGGAACATTGCACGCTAGACCATATCCCGGTGAGATTTCTCAACGTGGGTGGTCGCAGCAGGTTGCTAACGCTCGAGTTGAGAAACCTGTCACTCGCGTTGAAGCTGCCATTCAAGTCAGACATCTACTCAAGCGGCAGAATGAAGCTGCACCCTCCTGAGCTGCTGCGCTTGGTGTCATTTGCACCAATTTTACAGCACGGGACAAACTCCCAGCGTTAAAAATGAGCATGAGCAGGTAAACTCACCTCACTCTGCTGCTTGTGGAACTCCATGGAGTGTAGCAGAATTTTTCAGGCATGTGGAACTCTGCAAACTCCGCCCAGGCCTAGTTGAAGTAGTAGTAGTTATGCCAAAACCAGTTTTGGCCCTGGCAAATTGTTATCACTGTTTCCTGATACAATGCGCAGCATGCCAACATCAGGACATGTACCAGCAAGCACAACTGTGTCACTTGTTCACCAGCAGTGCTATATTAAGCAGCAGTCTGTAGGAGATCTGAGGCTGTTTTCCCTACACTGTTGCAAATGCTACACTTAACGGACAATCAGTAATTCCTTTTGCCAGATAGCTGGAGTATGAAAGGGTTTTACTTTCTCAAACTCTGAAAAAGATGAAGTACTTACAAAAAAAAGTGAAGAAAATGTGTAGGTTGGTGTTATACAAAGAGCAACACAGAATTTGTTGCAGGACATGTTGCATCCTGTGTTTAGGCTGACCGAGGAAAACAGTATTGGCAAAGCCAAAAGGTCTCGCCTATGCAAAGCTATTGGGCTTGCCAATATGTTTTAATCATGTTGTACAATGGCATGGCTGCTGTTCAGCATGGCTAAAAGTTAGTGGGGTAAAGGAAATGGCATAGAGTGTCATAGAGTGGTGTAGAGCAGAGCAGAGTGGAGTGGTGTAAAGGAGGTTTCATGGAGTAGATCTGCATCAAGTAGATTGTTGTAGGGTGGAGTAGCATAGAGTGGAGTTGTGTAGAAGGGTAAATGGAATAGAGTAGAGTGTTGTAGAGTTGAGTGGCATAGAGTGGACTGACATAGATTGTTGTGGAGTGGAGTATAGAGGAGTGGAGTAGTGTGTCGTAGAGTGGAGTAAAGTGGCATTGAGAGAGATGCGCTGAGCGTTGTAGTGTTGTAGAGTGGCGTAGAGTGTTGTGGAGTGGCATAGGGTGGAGCAGAGTGTCAAAGCAGAGTGCAGTGGCATAGACTAGACTGGTTTTGAGTACAATGGCGTGGACGGTGGTGGTGCAGAACAGATTAGAATGGCATGGAGTGATACAGACTGTAGTGGCAAAGAGTGCATTGGCATAGAGTGCAGTACAGTGGCATAGAGCGGAGTGGTGCAGAGTAGAGTTCAGTGGCACTGAGTAGAATAGAGTGCCTTGCGTGCAGTGGCAGAGCATGCAGTGGTGTAGAGTATAGTGGCGTAGAGTGCAGTGTAGTTGGCATGGAGTTCAGTGACATAGAGTGGATTGGTTTTGAGTAAAGTGGTGTTTAGTGCATAGAATGCTGTGGTTTAGAATAGAGTGGCATAGTGGGTCGTGGTGTAGAGTAGAGAGGTATAAAGGGCCACAGCATAGAGTGCTGTAGCGTAGAGTTCAGTGGCAGAGTGTGAGGTGTTGCAGAGTAGACTGTCAAAGTGCAGTGGCGTATAGTAGAGTGGGGTAGAGTGCACTGGCGTGGAGTGCAGTGAGTAGAGTGGTGCAGAGTAGAGTAGTGTAGAGAGCAGTGGCATAGAGTACTATGTTGCAGAGTAGAATAATGCGGCGTAGAGCACAGATGTCAAGTACTATGGCGTAGAGTGCAGTTGCATATAGTTTTGCAGAATAGGTCACATAGAGTATAGTGGTGCCGACTAGATTGGCGTAGAGTGGTTTAGTTTTGGGTAAAGTGCTGCAGAGTGCAATGGCGCTGAGTGGAGTGGTGCTGAGTGCAGTGGCGTAGAGTAGATTGTTTCAGAGTAGAGTGGAGTGGTACATGGTAGAGTAGAGGTGCATAGAGTATAGAGTAGATTAGAGTGGAGTGGATTGGCATAGAGTGCGCTGGCGTAGGGTGGAGTACTACAGAGTAGAGTAAATTGGCATAGAGTGCAGGGACATTGAGTGGAGTGGTGCACAGTAGAGACGTGCAAAGTCGAGTAGTTTGGCGTAGAGTGCATTGGCGGAGAGGTGTAGAGTGATGTGGCACAGAGTAGAGTGCAGTGAGGCTTTGTGGTGTGGAGTGGCCTAGTGTAGAGTGGTGCAGAGTAGAGTAGAGTGGGGTGGCATAGAGTGGAATATGCATAGTGTGGTAGCACACTACCATTACAGACAACATATCTTCAATTGAAATGACCATTACATTTTCACAGACATAGTTTTACTGATAAAAATACAGCACACAAACAATAATGTGTGGAAATGTCATCACCTTATGTATAGATTTATTTGATCGTATTAAAATATTTGTTACCATCACACTTCAGAATTACCCAAAAATGTGCTTATTGTACTTTTCTAATCCTGAGATGTTCTGCAATATCTGCACAGTTAATTTATAGACATTTACATTTTATTTGTGTGCTTGAAGAAAAAAGAACATCCTGCAGCATTCCTCAAGCACTTCTTGGAGCCAGCATGACTGTCAAATAAATCCTCCCACTTTGAAGTCATGGGAAGATAAGTAAGCAACAAGCACCCTGGAAGACAGAGCCTGACATTTGACCTCTGTCTTTGAATGCACAGCAAATGTGACCAGATAAGAACAAAATTTAAAGGCCTGTTTACAGAAATCCAGCACTGGTAGGAGGATACAATAAATGGGGTTGGGGCAAGGGAAGGGATGATCTGAAGCTGGACAGCCTAAAACAAATAGAGGATGCAAATAGAAAGACTGTGAGTCACAGACCACAAAGCCAATGGAATGCATTCCCAGGAAAGCTCTCCAAATGTCCCAAAGATGCCATTAGTAAACCAGACCTTGTGCTGTGTGGTTGGCTTCAACCTAAAAAATGCCTATTCAATGCAGATGTATATGTCTATTATAGTAGATATGTACGTCTGTTTACGGATATGCCGCTATGGAATTGCACAAATTTCTTCATTACTGCCCTCATACTCCTCACTAGAGCCTCACACGTGCCCCAATCCAGGCCTCGAGCAGCTTTGCATTCAACCCGCTTGATTGTCCGTGTGAACTTCAGTTCATGTGACCCGCACACTTCAATGGTGTCTCTTTCATTCTTCAGCACTGGCTTCTTTAGTGGAGTTTAAAGGCCTCCTCCATGTCAGTGGCATCACCCACATCACCAGCCCCATACATGTCAGTGGGGGTCTCAATCATCCCCGTCACTGTCTGTATGCACTTCAATAAAGTGTAACTTATTCCTGCATCACTGCCCTTACTCATTTCAGTGTTTCATTTTTCATTTGTAAAGTTTATTCTGTTTAAAATCACAAATAAAGGAGAGTAACAATCATATTACTAAACGAATGAACAGCAATACACCCCATAAACTCCATAACCAAGTTTATGTTCCCAAAACAATTGTTTACTTTCTTAGAATATATATAAAATTAGCACACAACACATACAATAGGAAGGGAAGGGAAGACCGATGGACTGACACTAGGATGGACAGACACTATTCACAGGCAATCATCAATAAACATAAGCATACAATAGACAGTCGTTCTCAATAGCTGTCGTAAAGGCTGAAAACTGGCCTCATGCTTCCATAGGCAAATCCTTGGTCCCTCTTATGATGCACAGCCTCTCCATGCGTAGAGGGAGACGTCACATCCTGCTGTAAGGTGGGTTTCATTCCTTTAGGGCTTGCTCTTCAGTGACTGTGAAGGCCTTTGGGAGCCACACCAATGATTAAACAACATCAGGCCCGCCCCTGGGAGCTGAGTACACATGAGCTCCACCACCCCTACACCGTGCCAGAACGGGGTCTTCCTGGAGTAGTCCCTTAGAATATCCCTCAACAAGCCATGTCCTAAGCCACTAGCCCAGCAGGCCAGGTGTGCTAGCCCCAATCCGTGCATCCTAGCCAGTGTCCAGCAGGATCCAAAGAATGGTTTCTTCTGTGTGTTATGAAGGGTCAAGTTCATTTTACTGCCAAAAGGAATGCAGGGGTGTTCTTCTACTGTGAGGTTTGGAGGTCCAGATTCAACTCTTCTCACCAGGGGGACATTATCGACTCTAGAGCTTAATCTGTGCCCTCTTTATGGTCTATCCATGTTTCAACACCTGTGACCGATAGCTGAATATTTGGATTTAACACACGTGTTTCTGGTTCCAACAGACGGTCATCAGGCAGCATGCTGGCCCTTTGCAGACGCATGGACTTCAGCGGGAGGCACCTCAGTTCTTCACTCCCAAGCAAAAATCATGTGTAGCTGTAAACATTGTACATTTGTGAAACGTGGTGCATTTGACATACATAATCCTGTGTCCTCTCCCAACATTACCCATCTGTGCGGCACTCAGCAGCTTCCCATCCAGATTCGCGATCTACATACATATGCTTCAGAAACTGAAATGCTAGACCAAACATTTCAATCTAACAATTCATGTTAGAAGAGGGATTATTCTTGAAACTATCTCTAAGGGGACTTGATAAAGGCCCCCAGTCTCTGCGGGTATTTCTCCAGTGCTTTCTGCCAATGGACACTTGTGGTTGAAACAACCTTTGAATTCGTACTCCTGTCTTTGAAAACTAGAGAACTCTGCAAAAAGGGTTTAAGAAGGATTTTTTCAATAGCTTGGCACCCTAGCACTATCTCAACATTATCCTGGTGCCAAACGTGAGAACCACTCGTCTCAATTTAATGACGACACGCCTTAATCACAGTGACTATCCCCTTACTCGCCCTTCATATCAAACACTCATGCAATTGGCCTGACTGGCAGGTTTGGCAAAGCCAGTGGATCTGGGGACCGGCTTTGCCAATGCGGCAAAAAGCAATGATATTAAGTATCTGCAAGATGCTGAGTAGCATGGCTAGAAAGAAAAAAAATTGATTGCGTGACTGCAACAGCCACGGCGTGTGCATGCCTCATTACGCATGCATGTCTCCAAAATAAAGCGACTACCATTTTTCTATTAGTCTGAGTTGAATCAGAACATTTAAACAATAATCAAAAAGAAGTAGAGCAAAGGTGATTTGCCAGCAGTGATTTGCTGCCTGATTTTCCTCAGAAAAAAATAAAATAGAATAATCCAACAAAAAACAGTATCTGGGGGCAATAGAGGAGCGAGTTGAAGAAAGTAACAGGGGGTGGGAGGAGAAGCACACAACCAAGAAAGGAGCATGTTGGAGGGAGAGAGTTTGGTGAGAGAGAAGCACACGAGCGAGGTCGCAACATAAGGGGGACAGCAACACGGAGCACTGAGAGTTGGATATTTGGTGGGGGGTAAGCACACAAGAGAGCGAGATGGAAAACACATGCACTCTGATGGAGTGCTTACCCAAAAAGAAAAAAGTAGTTCCCTAAAAGTAAACAGTGGAAGGATAGAAGCCAGTCAGTCAGAGACATGATAAAGAAGCTATGCTGTGCAGGAGGGACAAACACAAGATAGACAAGCTGGGTCAAGGAAAACTATTGTGACTATACAGGCAATCAGTGGTAAGCAACGGGTGGGCAGCACGCTCCGTAAATTTTTGGTAAGCCAACAATAGGTCTTTTGCAACCAGACAGCTCGTGCTATCCAGTTGACTAGACCTAAAAGGAATGACTGTGAGCATCCTACCTGCTACCTTCCTCCTAAGGCAGGGGTCTTCAAACAGTGGGGCGCGACCCCCAAGGGGGCCGTGGAGTGATGCAAAGTGGGTCGCGCCTTCCCAGTCACACTTCTGCATAGGTCCAAGGGCTTGAGCCCCCCCCCTCCATCTTCCCCCGTCCTGTGTCTCAGCCCGGGCTGCTGCAGTGAAACTCGAGCTGCTGGGGGCTCAGCTGGGCAGTGTCTGGAGTCTTATCTCCAGCACTCTCTTGTTTTTCACAGATCTTCAAAGACCATTTGCATTTTTACATGCCTTTGCAAACTGGTTACAGAGGCTTAGGATTTATCCCTGGTTCCAGTACACCCTGGGTCCCCACTCAGCCTATTCCTTACATTTGTATTTTACATTTATTGCTGTAGTGTGAGAAGGCATTTCATGGAAAGGAATATAAAGTAGGTTTGCCAAAAGAAAAATGCCAGCCATGTTTTGTTTAAAGAGCCTGCAAAGATCTCCTCTTGGCACTAAATAGAGTTAGAAATAAAAAAGTATGTATGCATTCGTTATATGACTTTTCTGCCTTTGTTCTCTTTAATTATCAGTCATGGATCATTGAGGCAGCCCTAGAACACAATTAAAAGTGCTTTCTATTTATATTTGCTGTTCGAAGTATGCACAGATAAGTACTGAAAATACAGCTTTAGGTGACTGCTTTTTTTTGTACCGACTGGGCCATCAAAATAATATGCTGGCAACCCTAACCATAGGGCTGAAAGTTTGTTGCAGGTTCAGCACATTATTTATTTCCTACACCCTCGATCCCCGATTAATGCCGCAATAGTTTAACTTCGATCTTAAACTCTACGCCGCAGTCAATAACATGCTGAGTTACTTCCAGTGCCTGGGAATGCACCCTGCATTCAGACAACTCACTCATCATTCTCGCCTTTCACTTTCACGCTCACCCTGCACGCACAGCGATCACAATGCACTCACACTGATCACCATGCACTTGCACCCTTCACCCGCTCACCTTGCACTCACAGTGATCACTCTGCACTCACAATGCACTTGTGCTGCTCACCCTAAACCTCACCCTGCAGTCACATGAGTACACTACTCATCCTGCACTCATGTGACACTTCACTCACCTGTCCCCCTCACTGCTCAATATGTAACTCACTCAAACAAGCCCATCAGTAATCATACATTCATTCATCCCATTCTGAACTTGCATCCGCACCCAAATTCATACGCCACCTCACTCACCCTACAGTCTCTCCTCTTGTCCTACTCTCACTGTTGCATCGCTGACCGTGCACTCACATGGGCACTCTTGTCACCCACACAGTGCAGAGGGTTAATGTGCCTGCTTCAAAGAATATGTACCATGCAGATCACAGAAATGAGTGTGAGTAAACTATGAGTAGTGCTATAAAAAATGAAATGTTTGTCAGAAAGGTGCTATAGAGAGATGTGGTGCATTGTTGGTGAGTGGCAGTGAAGGAATTCATGGAGAAGGAGGAAACAGGGGTGGGGCATCAAAAAAGACTGTTGCACCGGGTGCGACCAGTGTTAGGACCAGCCCTGACTGGGAGTGTTAGCCCCCCCCCCCCTGAAGTTCTGGTCTAGTGGCGCCTCTGCTTCTGCCTATTATTATTTACATCTGTAATGCACTACGGTTACCAAAAGATGTCCTGGGGCTAATAACCATCTACTGCCTGAAGGCAAATGAGAAACACACAGAAGGAGAATTAGCCAAATGGGTAACCTACAGAGCATAGAGAAAGGTTTTATATCTTCCTAAAGGATAATAGATTCTTGGTGGAGCGAAGCAAAGGAGGGTGCACGTTCCATAACTGCGCGGCCTGCATCAAAACAGCGAGACCGACAACTCATGCCTTCTTGAATTAGGGAACAATAAGCAGAGTGGCACATGCCGAGAGGAGCATACGGGTCTGACCCGTATGCTTGGTGAGGAGAGATGAGAGAGGACAGCAAGGGAGTGAGAGAATTTGATTGAAGAGGTCAGGGATGAGGAAAAATGTGAATTGCCGAAGAGAAGTGTGGACACGTAAGAAGTGAGTGTGATCCAAAGGTGAGGGCTTCTGTTAGAACCAAGGGGAGATGTGAAAGAGGAATGGGGGGACTGGAGAGGTGTAAGATACAAATAGACAAAAATTTGAATGGAGAGACGAGGTGAATGGGAAGTGCTGAGGGGCACAGGAGGTGACAGGGCCAGAGAGGCCATGAGATAAATGTGAGAGACTGTTAGAGATGAGGGCAGTGAAAAGACAGAATGGCAAGAGGTGATTAAAGGTGAAGTGAGAGGTTGAATGGGGAGAATTCAGAAGTTGTAAAAAGGGGTGAAAGAAAATGGCCTGCAAAGTGAGAGAGGGATCCGGGGTTAGGAGAGGAGAGAGGGATGGAAGGGAGGGGGTGAGAGGAAAGCTGCATGGGTAAACTGTTTAACTGTGCACAAAACCGCCAGGGTTTTAAGGGACCCCTGCTTCTCCCGGCCAGGGCCAGGTGAGCTTCTAATGTGGCAGCACGTATTCCTGCAGAGTGGAAGGCCCTTCACAAAGGTTGACTTGAAATCTTTCTGATGATAATTGCTGTATTTTGGCTATAAATGGGTTCTGATTGGGTGAAATCTTTCCTCGGTGTTACTGTGTGTAACAAATGTCAAAATAATGAAGCAATGCTATCCCAAAATACGCGGCATCACATAACCTCATTTACATTTTCATCCCACACAATTTAGTCAACAGGTTTAGAAATTTTTGTCAGGAGGGGGTCCTTGCGCCTCAAAATGTTGACAGGGGGTCTCGGCATCCAAAAGTTTGAAGACCTGTCCTAAGGCAATGAAGCTGGCACCTAAGCCGGAAAATGTGAAGCCATCAGGATTGTTCTAAGTCTTTCCTTAAAGCCAGAGTTACTCACTGGAAATCTAGGTAATTCCAGTGTACACAATCGAAAGATTTCTCTGCATTAATAGGGTGTTGCTATAGCCGTAGCACTGTCCTTGAGAGAAGTCATTATGTTAATCAGTTGCGAAATAACACTCCTCTGCGCCACTCATGGATCCGGTGAGGGAAGGATAAGTGACGGTGCCATTTACCCTCTCCAGACCTATTGCCATCAACTTTGTCATACTTTCTGTATCTCTTTCTGGAGGTGTTTGGTAATTCTGGGAGGTCCCATCTCCTGGCGAAATAAAGATACTGCAACTGCAAACCCTCCCTTGTGTGGCATTGCTTCTAAACTGAGAGCTCTGCAGGTCCGCCTGGAGAATCCCTTCTCCCCCTTTCCAAGCTGCTAACTAAGACTCTCATGGTTTTACCCAAACACAATTTTACCAAGGTGAAACCAGGTGACATTTGAGCAAGGAAATACTACTGGGTCAGTAAAAAATTCTGCACACAGTTTCTTGTAATGCCAATTCAAATGCAACAGACCATTTGCGCCCAAGTCCACATTATGGGGCCTGTTTGTAATGAGGACCGTAGGGGGTTAATGCATTGATGTGAATAACATCTGCTTCACAGATCTCCCATCTGAATCAGACAAGGGTTACACACACCACAAAGTACAGCTGCAGTATCCACTATGTGTCCCTCCTAAGAGTATTTTGTGAAGCCTTCTAAGCCTGGAGCTCCCCCTCTGTACGTCTGTCTGGTGCTGCCCTACCTTCCTGCTCTTGTATTTCAGCCTTGGACGTTTTGAGGCACCTTTTACCATATATTCACATTCTGAAGGTCCCTATGCAAAATGGAATGTCAGCCACTACTAGCCTTGTGCACCTCTGTGGGTGCTCACCCCCTCCTCCATTCTCTGGCTTCACACTATAAATGAACTCTCACTCATCTTCAGTCACTAGATTCGCGTCTCGCCACTCTAAAGCACTGTCCTCATACACGTCCGTGCCATCCCAGCTGTTCCTACATCATTGACTTCATTCACTCCGTTTAAGGTGTGGCAGTCATTCACATTCACTGGCTCTAGACACGTGAATGGAATATTGCTAGTTTCACATCACTGGTCTCATGCATGTATGGGTGAGTCTACATGTTTCTGCATCACTGGTGCCCTACACTTCTATAGATTTTAAATCATTGCCTGTCACAGGCCCCATGCACTTCACTGGAGTTTAAATCATTGCCCATCACTGGTGTCCTTCACTTTTGTCGAGTGTAAACCTTTCCCCATCACCGGTATCATACACTTCACTGGAGTTTAACTCCTTGCCCATCACCGGTCTCGTGCACTTCACTGGAGTTTAAATCATTGCCCATTACCGGTCTCATGCACTTCACTGGAGTTTAAATCATTGCCCATCGCCGGTCTCATGCACTTCACTGGAGTTTAACTCATTGCCCATCACTGGCCTCATGCACTTCAATAGAGTTTAACTCATTGTCCATCACCGGTCTCATGCACGTCACTGGAGTTTAAATCATTGCCCATCACCGGTCTCATGCACTTCACTGGAGTTTAAATCATTGCCCATCACCGGTCTTATGCACTTCACTGGAGTTTAAATAATTGCCCATCACTAGCCTCATGTACTTCAAAAGAGTTTAACTCATTGCACCATGCACCTGTGCCTAATGCATATTAAGTGCTCATGACCCCTGGGTATTATGCTTATCTTGAGGGTGTGTATCATCTGCCTGTACCAAGGGTACATTCTGTGTGGGTAGTCTGTGTTGCTGCCACGTGTGCATTCTGCACCTTTGCTAGGTGTGCCTCTATGCCAGGTGTGTACACTCTTCCAGTGTCAGGTGTGGGTTCAGTTGCCATGTATTTATTGTGCACGGCAGGTGCATACTGTGCACATGTACCAGCTGGTTATATTGTCCCTGTGCAAGGTGTGTATCTAGTAAGTTTGGCAGATGTATAATATCCTGTATCCTTGTATTTTAGCCTATGCTGCTGTTTATTTTGTGTGTGTGCAGGTGTGTATCATCTATGTGTACTGACCATATAGACTGAACCTGTGCAACGTGCACATTCTGTTCTTGCACCAGGCGAGCTGTGTACCTGTATCAGTTCTGTACTTTCTATATCTACTGCGTCTGTGTTTGTGGCAGTTTGGTATATAATATACCTGTACTATCTGTACATGCTGTCTATGCACGCAGTGTGCAATATGAACCTGTGGCAGGTGTATATGACATATCTGTACAAATTCTTTAAGGAACCAAATGTGTCATTTAAAGCTATGCTGGGTGGTTATTCTGTGCCTTTCTCAGGCTCCAGCGCACATCTGTTCAGGATGTGGCTTCTCAGTGTGTCCTAATCATATGTTTGTAAGGCTTCTGCAAAGCACTGAGGGAGGAGCAGGAGCGAATGAAAGGGACACTCAGGAGACTGGAAAGAAGGGGTGAGGCAACGCAAAGGAAAAACACATTTCAGGTCTTCGTTTTTTTGCTCACTTTGCCATTGCAAACCTCGACCAAGCATGTGTGAATAACTCTTGGCCGCACCCTCAGTGGAGAGGTCCCGCCCAAATTGCTAGCCTTATTTACTATATATATATATATATACACGTAATCAAGCAACAGCATACATGTTTCGTCCTTTTCAGGAATTTAAGAGGAGCCTTTTTTTAAAAAAAATGAATTATACTTACGTGGGAGAATAAGGGAATCTATAGAGGAGGGATGTCAACCCTGCATCCCAAAATTAATGTCAATAAATGAAAAAAAAGCTCTGAGCTCATGTAGTCAAAAATCCACAATAATCATCCAGTAGTCATCATGTTCTCCAAGTCTTGCTTTAATCGAATAATAGTTCTTCCGCCAGCCAACACGTGTTTCATCTGTTGGTAAGTCACCCTACGACTTCCTCAGGGCTGGAATATTGTATTAAAAGAAAATCTTTTTGCAAATTCATCCGGTATTGTTATGTATTAACATATATCCCATGTGTTTATGAGTGCTAGACAAAAGTACTCTCTATAATGTGATACGCCGGAGGAAAACCATGCTTTACTTTATGAAAGTGCACCCCTGTGATCCTCAACTTGAGGAACATCATTTCTTTAAGTATACAAATGTATGCATTCTATAATATTTCATATTGTCCGTAAATTTCCATTGCTCATGTACTCCGATAAAGCAAGTATATGTTATATTGTGGCAAACAAGTAAGCACATTGCCGTCACCAACATCATTAAGAGGTACCTGTTTAGAGCAGTCTTCTCTCTAAAATATAGACGCACAAGGTGACGGCAATGCACTTACATGTTTGTCAAAATATAACATGCTTGTGGTATCAGAGCACACACTGTAGCATGATTTTATGCACATGACTGGCTTGCACGTTCCAATTGATGCACTGTTCAAATAACCCTACTTTTCAAATATTTTCATGGTGGGGGTGGCAACTGAACCTTAGGGACATGACAATGGGGTGCAACGTGTAACCTTTGTGATGCCAAAGGGCTTTCCAATATGGCCTAATAATATATGGCACTTAGAATAATTTTGAAATGGAACTTGGCCTGACACTATCAATAGATTACATTAGCCGGCTATATGATTAATGGAAATTATGGACAATATGAAATATTATGTAATACATGATTTTGTACACTGAAGTGATGTTACTTGCATAAAGTAAAGCATGGTTTTTCTCCAGCGTATCACATTATAGAGAGTACTTTGGTCTAGCACTCATAAACACACGGGATATATGTTAATACATAACTATACCGGATGAATTGTAAAACTGATTTTATTTTTATCTAATATTCTAGCCCTGAGGAAGTCGAAGGGTGACTTAGCCACAGACGAAACAGGTGTTGGCTGGCAGAAGAATTATTATTCGATTAAAGCCAGACTTGGAGAACATGAGGACTACTAGATGATTCTTGTGGATTTTTGACTGTGTGCTCAGAGCTTTGTTTTCATTTATAAAAAGAATGATCTTCCCCAGACCTCAGTTACTTCGCCTGCTAGAGCAAAAGTGCCCTGTGCGGAGCAGGCGTTGGGTCTACGGTTTTCTGAACAGAAAGTAAGCAGCAGGAGCTAGAGGAATGGGAGACTGAAAAGAGCCAACAGGTGAAAGAAAAGAGTTGTGGAGGTACATACAGCAAGGAGATGTCCGAGAAAGGAATCCAGGCTTAAATAAGAGTTGAGAAATCGTGATAGGAGGAAGGAGCTAGAAGTGGGTTGCAAGAGATGCGTGTGCCTGTTACTAGCAGGAAGCCAGTGACTGTCAGAAGTCCTGGGAGCTGGGGTGGTGGTGTACAGATCAGGGGAGCCTGTTAAAGGGCTGCTGCGACAAGAACACGGCAGCAGCCTGGTAAAGTTCAGACACTGTCTTGATTTAGATTTCTGATGCTAATTCTGCCTAATTGATACATTTACCTGCCGGGCCACAAGTTGAAGTGGAAGATGCCGTAAAGTCCTTCTACTGTTGATCTGATGCGATCTTAAATTTGCATTTGTGCGACCTAGGGACGTAAGATACGCAGAGTTCAAAACAGTTAATGTTTCCTTCTAGGATTTAAGGTCGAACAACATGTAAAATTGTGCATGGTCTGTGCGGTAGTGGGAGACCCTGATGCTGGGGATGGAGGGTTGTATTTAAGTCCGTTATCTAAGAGATTGGTTCTTTATACTACCTTCCGTTGGTCCTTCCAGAACTGCTAGAGATGAGTGAGCCAGTGAAAGGAAGTTAATAAAAGGAAATTTTGACATCGGTGAACTAATGGCCGCATTGTGGATTTCTTTCAGTTAGCCTAGAGAACAGTTCTTTATACTGGCATGATTCGAACTTAGAGAAAGGAAGACTGCCAAAGGAGATTGATAGAATTTGTGAGTGGAATTTGTGAGTGAATAAATGAATGAATGTCATGTGCTTGTGGGCAGTGTCGAAACAAGAGGCCCGTGGGCTCTAAGGCATGCAAGGAAAATGGCCCTTTTCCTGGCTGTGAAAATAGCTATAATTGAACTGAAATCCAGTAGGACCCTCAGACCCTCATGTTGGGGCACACTGTGCCCTAATCATAGAAGCACCCCTTCCGGTGGGAGATATTTAGGGAGGAACAGTAGGACAGTAGCAGCTTTAAACAGGAGCACATTGGGGATAATATAAAGAATTCCAGGAAGAACTCCTTAGGCCTGACAGTATGCAGTTAATACGCTAATTCGCTTACTTTGTATAGCAAGTTCATAGGCAGCAATTGTAATGTTAATGTGTAATGGATAAATATCGAAGATCTGACCATCCATTTTGGATTGGGAAAGCAACCACCATTTTGTGGACCACTCACTTTGCAGGAATCGATTGACAACATGGTTGCCACCTGGCTGCTTTTTCACCGGCATCACTGGTAATTTAATATCCCGGCTAGTACAGAAATTAGGAAATTCACCTGGAGACAGTATTTTTTTCTCTTATCAGTCCGTCCTTAAAATAGCAAATATAAGAAGAAAGTACTCAGAATTGTGCTCTAGAGCTGCCTTAATGAACCTTGACTGGTATTTAAAGTTTACATAGCCAGAAAAGCCATGTTAAAAATGAAAATGGACTGTTTTATATAAAGTCCTATTTAAGTATTCTGCCCAGGCCATTGTAGAACCTTAAAATATGAACAAATAACGGGTATTTGTGTCAGCGAAATGTGGCACTGAGAGCCCTAATTGAAAACCAGACTAGCGAGCGAAGAAAGTAAGTGGCTGACGCATCTAATTGAAGGATTTCTTTTCTGTGAGGGAATGAACCGGTGAGAACATACTGTTCCTCTCAGTTCTACCAGGAGGCAGTGAAGCACAGCGCCCGAGCCCATATGTGACTTGGCATGAGGAGAATAATGTTGTAACTGTCCTGCTGTCAGTGCAGCTGAGAAAGTGGAACAACACTTGTATCGGATAATCCTGCGGGAGACTCGAGCAGATGATTACTGGTGATAATTTCCATTCTCTGGATCAGGGCCTGGCCTTGTGCAAGATAAGGCCTGATTTAAATGTCACCCATTTCTCCACCAGGGTGACAGAGTAAATGAGTCCGTCACACTGAAGGAGGTGCCGTTAGCTAAATCTAGAAAAGTCTGCCAGCAGTGACGGGCATTATAAATCGGTTGGATCCCCAGCCATCTAAATTAGGTGGGTGGACATATAGCCAAACCTTACTCTGACCGTCCATTTGAGGGGTTAGACCACAGCGAAGACGGAGTAGTTTCTGGTGTCGTCAAACCATAGTTCTCATGATTCTAAATCGGGCGGGCGGACCAGGATGTTGGTGGGGATGGAACTTCATCACCATTGCGAAGGAGCTCTCTCTTCACCAACGTTTAAATCGGGCGCTAGGGCTCATTCACAACATGTGACTAACAGGGACCAAGCGCTACCATAATGCCATAGACGGCATTTCATTTCATTCATAAGATTGACATATGTCTGGAATGAAGAGAACTCTTTAGAATACTCGGAGCACTGATGCCAGCTGCGGCAGATGCGAGTCCTTAGGAACAATGGAGTAGCTGTGTGTTACTGAGATAGCAGCTGGTTTGTGGCCTTCGAGTGTGAACCGTTCATTGTTACAGGTTCATGAACCACACAACTGTGATGACGAAAACAGAACGTGCTCCTACCTGAAGAAGATTGACTTATACATTTGGAGGACAGGAGTTAGTTGTACGGTGTAGTTAGAGGGACTGGCATGGAGTATACTGATCACTACTCAACTCTTCAATTCACAGCTCACATCCGAGCCCCATCCTGGCGCAAGAAATACCTCTTCCCATCCACAGATAAACTAATTTCGTTCATACATAGCTCACCAGACCTAGTCATAAGTGTACCCACACATGATGGAGGTAAGTTGAAACAAGGAGGAGCCCGCATACAGCAAGCGGTTGGCAGCCTCTGATCTGTAATGTGACCCTTTTCACCCCCACCACTATATGTGCAGTGTATTGTGCTGAGGCAAGGAGCCTGGATGGATCTCGAGAAGGGTCTAATCCTCACATTTGCTTATGCCTACCTAGCCACGTATGGCTTGCAGGTGGAGAGCGAGGAGCCTTACAAAAGGCAAACTCTGCTCTGGAAAGACCTTCCACCCTTTTCAAGTTACTCAACCTAGATCTACAAACCACAGAGATGCGACCCAGGCAAGGCTCCTAGCTGTAACCTGGGTTTGTGACCCCTAGGGTCATAGCCACCATCTTAGTCCCTTAACCCTCACCACCGTTTATCTCTTTTTGTTTCTATTCCCGCCAGCTGACAGCGGATTCCTGGGGAAGTGTTCAGGAACCTGAGGCTATTGGGGCCAAGGGAGTGGTGGTCTCCATACAGGTGCGCAGACATGGGGATAGAGCCTCTTTTGTATTCCCACCTGACCACACCTCAAGCACCACCCACCAAAAATCAGCTTCTTTTCCACCCACCCAATTTCCCCCAAATATTCTGAGGTTCTTTATGCCAAGAGGACAAAATGTTAACACAGTTTGGAAGAGCAGGCTAGGAACCCCAGATCCCAAAGAAAACCTCCCCCCAAACCCAAGCCCTTTGTTCCATAACAAAACCTTAATTTGGCAATCCAAGCCTAGGGCATTTGGCACTTTCACTATAGAAATACACTGCTGATGGGCCTTCCGAACGCCGCGTAGCTGCTTTTACAGCAGTCGTCCATTTGCAAGCCTATCTGATCTTGAACATAAACATTTATATGCCTCAATTTTACCTTTTCTTCCCCTGGACCTTGCTTTCAGATAAGACTGTCGGCATGATACACAAAGCCATCCTCGTGAACAGCCTTGAATATTTCTCTCAAAATCTTCAGATCACTAGTAGAACCAGAGTCCTAACAAACCATACTTTTTTCCAGTTGGGCACACCTAGAATTAGAAAGAACCATTAAATGCCCTTTGTCTGGAAACGCACTAAAGATCTGGAATGCTCTTTCAAGAGGGACGTCAAATAGGACTTTCTCAGATATCTCACATAAACTGCGCTTATCGCCAGAATCCGGTGCATGTTAGATGTTCTAGTTATGTGAGATGTTTCACTTGCACAGTATTGTTGTTAACCCCGCTGGGTTTTTCTTCACAGGTCCTATTTATGCTGCAAAGCACTCCATCTCAGGGTTTTGATAGTACTATATCAAGAAGTAACAGAAATAAGTAAACCCTGCTTTCTGCCTGCCTATCTGGATCAGTTTTATTTAGTGTCATCAGCATCTTAACTTGCCTCTTGGACTATTGACCTTAGTAAGGCTGCTGTTTCTGGCTCCCCGCAGCAGTGTTCAGCACTTTAGTATTTGGACACTCTTTATTAAACAGAAAAATTGAAATATAGTATATCTAAGCTATGTCTCCTTGGTGGGCTCAGAGTGCATGCCCAGTGAGAAGACAAATGCCAGTGCAGGTGAAGCTTGGCTATGATGGATAGTTTACTCCTTCTGCGGTGATTCCCTGCAGTTGAACCCAGAGTTTCATTAATTTTGACTAGCATTAGTTTTCCTGGGCCAGTTAGGCCTCACTGTATCTACATCATGGGGCCCACCTCCAGTAGGCAGCTCCATCAACTAGGCAACTTCTTCTTCAGTTGAGGGAGACATGGATTTGTATCCCACTTCCTTTAGGAATACAGCATCAGTTGAAGGGACGGCGTGCCGTCATTCCTTTTCTGGCCACACCTTCCTTAACAGCTGGGCCAGGGACTTGGGGGATTTCCCAAACAAGAAAGCAGGAAGAGGGTCATTAAGATGTTTTCATGTTGTGGCCAGGAATTTATCAAGGATTACTGTTTGATGAGCTTTGTTTTGTGTTTCTGAAGCCACTCCAGCATGTTGGCTAGCCAGGTGTTCACCCCCTTTCTCCTTGAAACTGAGGATTTTAGACATGCAGGAATAATATGAAGAAGTACTTCTGACATTGATGTAACTCTACTTGCAGCCTGTCTGTCCACTGTTGATGCTCCCTGACTGAGTGCCACACAGTGAAACTACTGTCTCTTCTTACTGTACCCCGGAGGTTTTGGCTAAAACGGGACTACAGGTTCTATATGTTCACGGTACCCTGCACACTTGACCACTGCTGATCAGTGCTAAAGTGCATGTGCTCCCTTCTTAAAATATGATGACATTGGCTTATCCCCAATTGGCCTATTTAATTCCCTTTAAATTGTTAGTAAAGTAGTACCACATGTACCCCGGGGCTGTAAATTAAATGCTACTTGTGGGCATGCACACTTATTGGGCCATCTACTTAAGAAGTCCATTTTTTAAAAATATAATCTTATTAAAGCAAGAAAAACTGGTTAACACATCACATTGCATCGTTGTTTTAATTAGGTATACATCCAATAACTGCAATACACACTAGATACACGCCCACCCCGCCCCAACAGTAAATAAGCGGTGATACATTTTTTTTTTTGTAAATATTTTTATTGAGTTTTTTCAAACATAAGGCAACATACATTGGCATTGAGTCCAGCAGTATAACAACCCATCGAGAGTGCAACAAAGCTTTCAGGGCATTCTCAAAAAACACTGGTACCCCTTCGGTATCACATGATTGTGTCCACCTCATTCTGCAAGCAAGCGATAGTTCGTCTAGTCGTGGTCACTTAGTTCAGAGTCTGAAGTATCGCGCGGGGGTTTACATATATTTCCTCTATAGGCATTCCCTCTACCCCATACCTGGGTCCATTTTCTGGGGCAACCTCTATGTATGTATACAGTTTTTTCGACAATCATTATGGAGTCCATATCCCGGGACCATTGAGCGAGGGTCGGTGTTTGCCTAGATCCCCATCCCTGGCCTATATTACGTTTCCCTAACATCAGTCCCAGTGTCACCCAGAGTTGTGCCACTCTATTGAGGTCTGTCGGTTCCCAGATGTTGAGGAGACACCTCCGCGGCTCCGGGAGCGTCGGAACTTTGGTCACCTGGGAGAGTGTGCGCAGTATTCCCTTCCAGTACAGAGATATTGCAGGGCATTCCCAGAGAGTGTGAAAAAGGGTTCCCTCCATACCACACTGCCTGAGACATAGGGGGGAGTCAGCTCGTTTAAGTTTAAATAAGAGTGTACGGGTGTAGTACGTGCGGTGCAAAATTTTTAGTTGGACCAGCCGCAGTTTGGACGATATGCCCACCTCCTTAGGGGAGGAAAGCACCGCCTGCCATTCCGCTTCATCAAAGTACCCCAGCTCTGTCTCCCATCTACTCTTAAGGGCCGCAAATGGGTCTGGCCGATTGTTTAACATCTTTCGGTATATTAGGGACGTCGCTCTTTGCGTCAGATGTTCCGTGAGGAGTCGGTCTTCCAATGGCGACGACTCCGGAAGCCGGGTCCCGGGCGGGACCGCCGCTTGGAGTGCATGACGGATTTGGTGATACATTTTTAATGGTTAGATCTAGTCTCACTCTCCAACGAAAGGGAGGCACACAGGTCCCCATGGTACTCATTCCATTTACCCCAAATGTTCCCCCATTTGTTTGTAAAGCCTCTGTCGGCCAGTCCATGAGGGCTGGGGGGGCCATGCTCCCCACCTTTTGCCCCTTATGAACAGTGTCTATCAGGCTTAACAAAGGTCAGCCTGACAGACACTGTTCATTTTCAGGTCAGGCAGCCAGGAGCCAGACACGCGCTAAATGTTCAGGCTCCTGGCTACCTGAGATGAACTTTGCTGGGCTGAGGAAGTCACAGCTCCTGTGGGCGTGACCTGCTCAACTCAGAAAATGTCCCTGAGGCCCTCCCCTCAGTGACGAGGGTTAGTGTCACTGATTGCCTTGCGCCTGAGCGCTTCAGTTTTAAGCCCTGAAGTGCTTAGGGTCGAGTATCAATCAGTGACACTTCATCACATAGTGGGGTGGGGTCAGCAGTCTCACTGACCACATCCCCCTCTGTGATGACGTTGGGACTGCTGCCTTCCCTCATTGGCTGATCTAAAGTCACTCAATGAGGGAAGGCAACAGTCCCAAGCCTCCTGGGACCTAGGTGGCAGAGCTACAAGTAAGTGTGTGTGTGTTTTAAAAAAAAATAATAATGTTTGATGCTTGCGTGCGTGTAGGTATGAATGTTAGTAATGAGTGTTTTTAAATTAATGTTTGGTGCGTGTATGTATGAATCTTTGGTAATGATTGTTGTGAATAGATGTGCTTGTCTGTGTGTGCACGCATGCATGTGAATGTATGGCTGTGTATGTGTGCGTATGTGTCCCGTCCGCCTCTTCCCTCCTAAACTTACTGGCCGCCACTGTATACCGCTTTGTCGGCCACCATGCAACCAGTTCATGCCTTTCTTCCAGTCCCTCAGACATGGTGCCATTTTCGCCCCCCAATGAGGGCAATGTTACGCTTGGCTATTGCCAATACCATTGTCATCCAGGTCCTGTCCATGTGATTTAGGTCTGTGGCATCCCAAATATTGAGCAAGCACCATTTAGCACCACCCCACAAGGTGTTCATACCGTTTACTACTGCTTCCCAATAGCGGTGCACAGCAGGACATTCCCATACGATGTAGAAAAAGGTTCCTCTGACCACATTGTCTGCGGCAGCTCTCATCCGCTGCTCTACTCATTTATACAAACGTGGTACAGGCAAAGTAAGCTCTATGTAGTATTTTGAATGGCACCAAGCGAGACCCGGCCTTGAGCGCTACTTTCTTCGGGGGGCCGAGGGTCTCCGGCCACACATCCTCCATTCCACCCAAATTCAAGGCCCATTTATCAACCAACTGTATGAGGGTGTCTGGGGTGTTATTAATCAGTCTGAAATATGTAAGAGATGTTGCCTTACATATCCTATGGTCATCGAGTAATCTATCATCCAGTGGGGAGGAGTCAGGCAGTTCCACACCCCTGGGTAGTGCTATCTGGAGAACATGTCTAACCTGTAGGTAACGGTATGCTTCTGAGGGGGCAAGTTAGTAGTCTCGCTGCAAGTCAGCAAAGGGGAGAACTGCTTACTGAGACCAGAGATCACCCACCTTGGATAGTCCTATGAGGTCCTACTTGTCAAAACCCGGAAGTCTACCCAGGGAGCCTAATGTTACTCTGGTGTGAGACAGACTCCTCCTCCAAATTTTAGTAATCCTTTTAGTAAGTATCCTGCAGAATGCCAGATGGTAATTTTCAATATGATCTTTTATTTATTCATTCATCTGGCATTCTGCATGATACTTACTAAAAGGATTACTAAAATTTGGAGGAGGAGTCTGTCTCACACCAGAGTAACATGTAAATAATGAGGTACTAAAGGTTCAATACCTCGAGAAAAGCCTCCCCATTAACTGAATAAGGGCATTAAGACTCAGGCTGAAACCTTATGAACCGTTTACTGTAGACTCCAGGGAGCCCAATGCCTTAGAATCCCATAGGGGTGTAGACCGTGTTAACCTACCCTTGCATCCCAGTGCCGCCAGTGCAGTGTGCCCGAGTGCGATTGTAACAACAGTGGGGCCCTGATGTCTGATGTTAGAGACCACACGGCTCGGCCAAGACGAGAAGGTTGCACTGATACTATGCTTTTAACTTCGCCATTTCATTGCCATTTTTAAATATTTTGATGCATTTTTTTAAAAAAAGTTACTACTATTACTTGTCACATACTTGCCTATTTGCACATGCAGACTCTCCCGTAAAAGTGCCGATTGAACGGAGGGTGCTGAGGGGGACAGAGTGACTCACTTCCGGGCTGGGGGCATTTCCGGCGCGCAGAGCGGTCTAGTCGTTCGCCGCTACTTACACATTTAAGCCAATGTCAGGTCGGGTGCGCAGCGGGCGCGCTGCCGGCGCCCGATGGCGCGCCAAAGGCAAGCCCGTCTGCGCCTGTCCGCGCCCTGACCGGGCCCATGGCCATACCCCCTACACAAATTGAGACCGGCCCAGAGAGGATAAGCTACTGCAGACATGATCTGCTTGCTCTCAGGCCTAAATCCTCTTGTCCCACGTTGTTGATGCTGAACAAAGTCAAACTATGCACAACATGCCAGCTATCCTTCAGTTTCACACAGAGCAGTAGGCTCAATGCTCTTCAGACCCACCCTGACAGGTCAAATAACAAGACTATGAAGGCTGGGTTAATTAACTCTCGGTCACTAGTCAAACACAGCTCAGAAATGGCAGAATTGATAGAAACCCAAGACCTCGACCTCACTTTCATGACCGAGACGTGGGCTGACGACGCCTCCTCTATAGATCTTGCTTTAGCAATTCCGGAAGGATACTCAATTATCAGGGTGGACAGAAAGGGGAAACGGGGGGGGGGGGGGGAGGCTGGCTATCATCTACAGAAATTAACTGAGGGCTAAGGGCTCCGAACAGGGCAGTAACCCAGACTGTGAGACCCTACTCTTTCAGAGAAACATTACCAATAACTATACGTTTAAAGACCTTCTGATTTACAGACCGCCTAGGGCTAAAACACCACAGATCCAACTACTGAGCCCTTTTCTGGAATCTAGCGTGAAGAACACAGATTTTACGGTTCTGGGCGATTTCAATTTGCACCTAGAAAAGTGCTCTCATACAAGCACAGTGACTTTGATAGAGGCACTGTCCAATCTAGCCATGGAACAGATTGTCAAGCATAACACGCACGAGGCAGGGGACACGCTCGATGGGATCTTTACTTCCAACAATGACATTAAGATAACAGAAATCCTATCAGTGCCCTGGTCAGACCACAAGGCAATAACATTTGCAATAAATGTGGAAAAGGAGGTAGCCAATTCTGCACCACCTCCCAGGCACGCTACTTACCTCAACTAGTCAAAGACTGACTCCCACACACTAAAGAAGCATCTCGCACTGTCAATTCCTGACTTAGAGCATGACAGTAATACAGCCACAAACCAAATTTCAAGCTGGATATTCTCAGCCATTAAAGTAGGAGTCCCTCAAAAAAAAGTTACCTCTAGGAGAAAAACTCCTTCCCAACCATGGTTTACGGACTCACCAAAGGCGCAAAAGCAAAACTGCAGGAAGCTTGAAAAGAGATGGAGGACCAACTATGATCAACGGTTGAAAGATGATTATAAAACCTCCATGGTCACTTACAAAAAATTTATATTAGAAGAAAAAAGCAAATACTTCACTCGAAAAATAAATAGGGCACATAATTCTAGCAAACAACTCTTCTCCACAGTAAAAAAACGAACGAAAAAAGATAGCACCAATCAGACAGTATTAAGCTCTGAATTCTGCAATATCTTGGGCCAATTTATTGTGGATAAAGTGACCGCAGTATATGAATCCTTCAAGACAGCCAAACCTATTCCCACACGGTCCATAACAGAACCTAATGAGGAAACACCTCCACTAAATGAGAACCTCTTATTTCACTTACTGCCACCATCAGTAGAACAGATTCTTCAGGTGGTTAGGTCAACTAAGTCTGGGGGCCTAACGGACCCATGCCCACCGAAGGTGATGCATTCATTCCCTGAACTATTGAGCGAGCAACTAGGTCTGCTATTCACAGAAATAATACATTCTGGCCACTTCCCAGAGGCATGGAAAACAACTTCAGTGTTGCCACTGCTTAAGAAACCAATCTTAGACCCTCAGGAACCCTGTAACTACAGACCCATTGCGAGAATCCCGTTCACTGCTAAAGTTCTGGAGAAATTACTGAATACACAGTTGTCTCAATTTCTCTCGGAGGCAAATGCCCTAGACCACTCGCATTTTGGCTTCCGAGAGGGACATGAAATGGAGACGGCCCTGCTCATGGCAACTGAGGAACTCAGGAGTGTACTGGATGCCGGAGGAAAGGCCGCCTTGATCCTTTTGGATCTCTCGGTGGCCTTTGACACGGTAAACCATGATACACTCCTGACCCGACTAACCGAAGCAGGAGGCCATGTATCAGCCCAAACACTGTTAGCCTCCTATTTGTCTAACCGAACGTTCACAGTGGAGCTGGGAGAGGCTAAATCAAAACCATTTAACTCTCCGTGTGGTGTACCCCAGGGGTCCTCGTTGAGCCCCACTCTATTCAACTTGTACGTGGCACCTCTTGCGGCAATAATAAGGAACTGTGGCTTCCTACCGGTCTCTTATGCTGATGACACCCAAATCGTGGTGTCAATCGCAAACAACGCCAAAGAGACGGCAGACAGGTTTAAAATATGCATGGAACAGATTAATCAATGGATGCAGAGTAATTGCCTAAAGTTAAATGGAGACAAAAGCGAAGTCATGCTATTGGGAACAGACATGAAAATCTGGTCCCGGGATTGGTGGCCAGATAGTTTAGGCGACTGCCCATCCCCAGTCAACAAAGTAAAAAAAAACCTGGGAATCCTTCTGGACAACAAACTGTCTTACGATGCTCAGTCAAACAAATTAGCATCCAACATCTGGTACATCCTGAAAATGATAAGGAAACTCTTGCTGTTCATTCCCCACGATTCTTGTAAAACAGTTGTGACAACCCTGGCCTTATCAAGGCGGGACTATGGAAACGCTCTATATGCAGGGATACAAGTCCAGCATCTGGTGAAACTGCAGCGCCTGCAAAACGCAGCAGCCAGGCTGGTGCTGGACATTCCCAGGTCTGAGCCAATCAGTCACAGATTAAGATCCCTCCACTGGCTTCCAATAGGAAAAAGAATAAAGTTTAAGTTATTGTGTCTGGCCTACAAAGCCCTACATGGGTCATGTTCGCAGTTTTTGAAAACCTGCCTAAAATTGTATGAGCCATCCAGAACCTTGAGATCCAGCCAATCGAAACTTATCCAGGTGCCAAAATACAAACAGGTCAGGTGGGGGGGAAGAAGATTTCTGTTGCATGCAGCTAAGGCGTGGAATCTGCTCCCAATTACAATCAAAAATACCCCATCTTTGCTTTCCTTCAGGAAAGATATAAAAACTTGGCTATTCAACTCAGGCTAAAAACATAGACTTGGTAGATCTCAGGTACCTCCTAGCGCCAAGACGCCCATGGGCAATCGTGCGCTTTATAAATTTACAAATCAATCAATCAAATCAAGATTAGAGCGTCATGAAGTAGAGTACAGGGCATGCAATTACCCCCCTGGTAGAAAGGCCAAATAGTCCTTGTGAAGCACTGGTTCATTCGCCGGAAGGTGTACCCACTGACTAATGGTCACGAGTTGGGCTGTCCAATAGTACTTTTGAATGTATTGTTCCTCTCTGTTTCCCAGAATTTCTAGCAGGGGCTGGACGACTAGCAGCCCTCCATCACCCCAGCCCCTCCAATCTCTGGGCATTATAATGGGCTCATATCAGGCACCAGAGTCATCGGCAGAAGCGCCAGTACTGCGCAGGTATGCATCCGTGATGTAGGCAGCAGCCTATGGATCTCTCTGCAGGCCACTTACCTTCTGTGCCAACACCTCGGGCATGCCGATCAGACCTGGGCTCTATCAGGTTCTGGGCCTCAGGGCCTGTACGCCACCATTTTGCCATCCGAGAGACCACTTCTTTCAGCGATGGTCTCGCGGTCACTGTTGAGGCACCAGGCTCTCTTCCAGCAACCAGGGTTCTAGACGAGCTTTCCTAGCAGACAAAATTCACCGCACTCAGCCGTCTGCCAATGTTATCAGGTCCCAGCACCCTAGCCAAACCGTGCCCGGTCTCATATCTGCCATCGCTCAGCATTGCAGCCTCTGGCTTCCTCCTGGGTAGGGCCGGCACCCGAGCAAGATACCTTCGCCTCTTCGGTGTCAAAGTTGCATCCAACCTTGGCCACAGTTGCTGCCAGCCAGCTGCAGGTATGCATATGGGCCCCAGCACCGATGCTCAGCGAGGTCACTGGGGCTCGAATCAAAGTGGAGGATGTTGCGGCACTCCTCCTTATAGGCCTCACCATGATCCTAGTTCACCCCTCGCAGCGGCATGAAAATATTCGGCTCATTGGAATCCCCAGATGCCAACAATCCTGAAAATGTCCTCAGATTGTGGCTGGGAACGAATGAGGGGATGTATGTTTGGGGATTTTAACAGACGCGTCTCGGAGCCACTCTAGTAAGCGGCCATCTTGATCGACATTCGGCCAACCCCCCACTAAAGTAGTCCTGTTAAGCATATGTCAGCCCTACCATTGCAGCCTGTGTGTGTAGTTTTAACTACCATTTTGACCTGGCAAAATAAACCTTTTGCCAGGCCTAAACCTTCTTTTTGTAATACAAATAGGTCACCCCTAGGGTAGGCTCTGGACCAGCCAGAGGACAGGGCGCGATGTATTTGAAAAATTGGGCATGTACTTTCAAATTTTACATGTCCTGGCATTGAAAAACTGCTAAAGTCGTTTTTCACTACTGCTAGGCCTACCGCTCCCATCCGATAACATTGGAGTTACTTTATTAAATTTAATAAGCTGTAATACTTAAATGAGAGAAAGTAAGCAGTTTACGTTTGGTGACTTTGGAATGTCAGTGAAAAATTATCTCTCATGGTGAAGTCGGATATAAATTACAATTTTGAAAATGGCACTTTCAGAAAGTTGGGGATTATCTTCCTTAGCCATGTAGTACCTGTAGCTTGCCTCTGGTTCACATGACTGGGTGTAGCTGACACCTGAGCTTGAGTGTTCCTCCTAGACAGGCACACACAATAGAGAGCTTAGTTGTACCTGAATGGGTGGTCACTGGCAGGATAGGAGGGCGGGGCTGAGCACAGCCATACTTACACTTGAATAGGCTGTGTCCTGCCTACACAGAAAGGGCTGCATACCCCCTGTAGTTATTCTGGAGCCAGGGCAGGGAAGGCAGGATGCCTGTAGACTTCTAATGGAAACCTCTAGAAACTGCTCCCACTTCAAAGGCAGAACTGGGTATAAATAATGGACTTCAGACACCAACTCTTCAGTATACTTCTGGACTGGTGGATACTCTGCCAGGAGGAAGGACTGCCGTGCTGTTGAAAGGACTGCCACTCTGCTGGACTGCTGCACTGAAGGACTGCTGGCCTGCTGTTCCGACCTGCTGCCCTCTTGCCTATGTGAGAAGGACTGGACCTGCATCTGTTGAACCCAGGACCAGAGTGACACTAAGGGCTAGTTGGGTGGCCTCCGGACTAGAGCCTCGGGAACCGAAGCCTCTAACATTGAATCCAGCACCTGTACTGTGCCACCCCAGTCCTGTAACCTTAGAAGCGGGCCTGAAGGTGCTCTACAAGCTCATCTGCAGATCCAGTAGAACTGATACATCTCTGCTATGCGGTGCAACCCTGAGCAGAACCCACGCATCGCCTCTGCTGCTAGGGTTCCCCCGCCGCATCAACCTTGCATCCTGCATCAGAACCATCGCATGTGCGAAGCTTTCCCGACGAAGGCCCTCGCATATCAAATCTGCCATCGACGGCAGCCTCGACCACACATCACCGCCTCACCAGACATTTGTATTACTTTTTCTTTCTGGTGCCTTGGCCCCCAAACCACACACAGATGCTCATGACACTGGGGACTCACACATGAACCAAGAATGCAACAGATTCTATCGCTAGCCTCCAGGCTTTCCGCAGGGAATGATCTGACTTGTCTAATTAGACCACAGGCCTTTCAGAGGGCAAAGGTGCTGGCATGGTATCGGACTGAAGAGACACTTGCGGTCTCATTCAGCAGCTTGTAATTTCATCTCTGTTACAGACATGGTATTCATAGGGCAGAGTCTGCCCCATTCATTCCAGTATCTCAGAAGTGAACCTGCTACGGTTAGGTTTAATATCTCCAAATCTATGTGTAGATTGTAACAGACGTAATGGGCAGGTGAAAAACTGGCTATACGCTTTAACGACAAACCAAGATTAGCAGACTGGCATTCAGTAACCTAATTTAGTAGGAGAACATACACTAGACTGAAGGAACAAAACGTTGTGCATGTTTCTTCAAAAGCCTCGTGTGGGGACTGCCTGAAAAGTGAAATAATCTGACCACAAAAGCATATATATGCATACAAAAGCATATATATGCATGACTCGTGAGAGATAAACCCTCGAGTAGGGCATGGTGGGCTGTTAAACTAAAATTCGATCTCTTTCACAATAACTTCACTATGGATGCTTACTGCAATTTCTGTATGTGCCTCTAATCTGTGACAATTCTTGACACTTTAACCAAATGACGGCTTGCTATCCTATTTTTGAGGATGCTGAACTCCAGTTTGTCCTAACGATGACTCAATTTTCTGTTGCCAATAAGGATTGAAATCTCCACTTTCTGAGCTGACCAGTGAGCTCTTGACCTATCAATTGGTGTCCAATGTTAAAAAAAAAAAACGCTTACACCTTCACGATCGCTGTTGTGTATTTTTATGCACTTTCTGTAAATCTGCTATATATAGTATTTCAGAACAGTGCTCAACTGCTTGTTCTGTGCCCTGTAAAAACATACAAAATACTTGACCAGACCGCATGCTTCTTGCGAATTGTTATGATTTACGAAGTAGTTTAATAAAACTGGATGACCTGAAGATGATTAGCACGATGAATAGCCTTAAATGCCGTTTTAATTCATAGCTTATTTGGTGTTATTTAAGTGGATTATTTTCAGATGAACCCTTTTTTGAGACCGATGACATAACAGGCTTTCTCCCGGTGTAGAGGCTGTAGATCTCGCCTAATACAGTGCAAGCCCTGTCTCTTGGAAGACATATTGTTTTCTAACAGACCGTTTAGAGTCTGCCCATCGCTTACCGTTGGCTGGCTTCATTGTCACTCTTATTTGCTTGCTTCTTATTGGTCACCTGCTGTAGGCTTCATTCTTCCTTGTCTGTTTGTCCCTCCCTAGGGGCATGGACACATTACTTGTCCATCCACTGTTCATTTAGGTGCTATTTTTAGGTCTCGTCTGAACCAGTGCATGCGCTGATCTGGCGAGACTAAGGGTTGCAAAAAATGCTGCCATGGCTGGCCTAGCACTTGCGTTCACGTGAGCGTGCATGCGCGCAGCCGCCATCTGTCTTTCACGGGTCATTAAGCATGTGGACGCTGCAGCTGCTTACACTTTTGCAGCCGCGTGCCCACCCGCTCCGTCCTGTCCCTGTCCATGTCTTTACTTTTGCTATAATCGTGGCACCTGCGCTTTACTTTTAACATTAAAAGTAAAGCGCGGGTGCCGCGATTATAGCAAAAGTAAAGAAATAGATGTTTTTTTCTGTCTTTACTTTTGCTATAATCGCGGCACCGGCTCTTTACTTTTAGAATTAAAAGTAAAGCGGGGGTGCCGCGATTATAGCAAATGTAAAGAAATAGATGTTTTTTTTTATTTCTTTACTTTTGCTATAATCGCGGCACCCGCGCTTTACTTTTCATGTTAAAAGTAAAGCGCCGGTGCTGCGATTATAGCAAAAGTAAAGAAATAGAAAAAACATCTATTTCATTACTTTTGCCAGTGCTTAATTTGTCAAATAATAAGTGCTGGTGCCCTGAAGGTCAGCTCAGAAGCCTGCGGCCGGTGCAATATAACATCGGTGCACTGATTACCAAGGCTGGTTACCTAAACGCTTCGTGCCTCTTTACCCACTACCAGATACTCCCAGCCCCTTTACCTCCCTCTTGCAGATTGCTGTTTCTTGCATTCGAAACGAGTTTCCATCTTCCTCTTTCCGATTTGTGTGTTTTACTTCCTTTGCTCTCTATAATTATGTGATGTGAAAAAATATGTGTAGGTCCACAAATATAAATGCGGGTGGCCCCACCGGCTTAAATTAAACACTGTCTAATGGCAACGGTTCTGTAAAATTCAATTGCTCTTCTCCTGGCGGTTTGTGTTTACTCAATAAACTACCTTTACACGGCCTTAAAAATGTAATAGCGCTGCACTTGACCATCTTTCAATATACACGCGTAAGGTGTGTCGTTCTCCCTCAGCATTGCATGTACGACTAATTCATGCGTTGCATCTAAAAATACAAGGTACCAGTATTCATTCAATATACATGTGCAGAAACAAATGCCAGATAGCCCATGTTATGAGTCGACCATCTCTCAATATACACACGTAAGGTGTGTCGTTCTCCCTCAGCATTGCATGTACGACTAATTCATGCTTTGCATCTAAAAATACAAGGTACCAGTATTCGTTCAATATACATGTGCAGAAACAAATGCCAGATAGCCCATGTTATGAGTCGACCATCTTTCAATATTCACACGTAAGGTGTGTCGTTCTCCCTCAGCATTGCATGTACGACTAATTCATGCGTTGCATCTAAAAATACAAGGTACCAGTATTCATGCAATATACATGTGCAGAAACAAATGCCAGATATCCCATGTTATAAACAATGTTTTACCAGGTTCCCCACAGGTGTTTTTCTTCTGTCAATATACTGATCGATATAATGAGTATGGATTTTCATGCCCTCTTGTCGGTCGTGTCAAGGAACACGTTGATTGCCTTTGCTCTTAGAGGAAGAAATGCAAAAGTTGTCCTTGAAACCGAACTGAGCCTGGCTCAGGTGCGCGCACGCGCCATGAAGTCCGAGTGCACACTGGGACCATCCTGTCTATTTTTGATTTGCTGTCTAAAATGCTCAATATCACCTGTATGTGTAAACATCACTTTGGCGCGGGTTGCCCCATGTCTTTTCTAGAGGCAGCAGTTCAGTTACCAGGAGGCAAGCCGCTCACGTTAAACCTGTGTGTCAGTTCACCCCAGCGTCCAGCGAAATGCTGCCAGTCATGCGTGTGCAGTTGCTCTTACTTTGGTATTGGGCGCTTGTACGCAGCCAAAGAGTTACATTTTTTTAGAGCTGATCTAGCGATAGTGTTAGTGTCCCTAAAGCCTTTTGTGATCATAAATAAAAAATACATACTTAGTAGAGCTTTTAGTTATCCCGATTGTGCAAATCGCGGGACACACAAGGTGGAGGGTAATTGTTAACTACGTCTTGCAGGGATTGATACTTCAAACTTCTAGAAACCCTTACTCTCCTGTCCCACGGTGTGAACTCAGACGGACCCCCCAATAGTAGTCACCCGTGATTACCACTTTCCCAGGCTCGGCACGGCCATAATTCAATTTGCCGAGGGCGGCAGCCATAGTTACAGACACAGCGAGGGCAGGCTAGTGCGAGCAGCAGACAGCGCTGCGAGGCCAGCGCGGCGCGCCTGAGTCTCTAGAACCAGTAGCCAGAGTTAAGTTAATGGCACTACCGTAAGACTCGTGGAGGGGGGCGCCTCCAGGCCTCCTGTCCCAGATTTATGGCGTCAGCATGTGTTCCTCTGCTCTGCCAGTTGCCGCCTCCAGCGCCGACATTACATGTGATTTTTTTTTTTTGGCTGTGTCTGGACGGACGGCTCTTCGTGAATATGCCCCCAGTTCTTCCTATCTTTCCTCCCTCTCTCCCATACCCAGACGCATCTTGTAGCCAGCTGCCTTTTTAGGTCTCGGCTAGCGAAGGCTGCGCTTGCGCAGTCTCGCTCACGAGAGATAATGACTTGGAGAAGAGGGGCTTGAACCCGCCCCTCTTCTCCCCTCTTCTCCATTGGCTGGCCTCTTGAATGCTGGCCAGCCATTGGAGAAGAGGTTCGTCACTCCGAACAGGCCCTGTCCTTTTCGGATTCGGGGGCGTGTTTTTTGCAACTTTTCTAATTATCTCCTCCAGCCAATGGCAAGAGGAGAACACTCCCCCGAATCCGAAAGTGCCGCTGCCTTTCTCCGAGGCATTTCTGCTGCGCCTCGGAGAAAGGCAGTGTGGTGTGCTTGTTTAAAGGTTATTTTTTTAGGACTCTGAGAACATATGTATTTTCTTTTATATGCGTTTCTTGCTTTTGTTATGTGTTCAAAATGTTCCTTGTCAGTTACGCTGTTATTTGTATGGTTGTAATATTTAACGGGAGGGGATGCATTGCGTGTACACTATTCTATGAGGAACGTTTGCTTCATGTTGACTCCTTAACACCATTTGCAATAGAACCCATATCTGTGGTCGTTTCTTCCCTAACAGCACTATACCTTTCTATAACTGAACGTGGACATTTTGCGGTCTTTAAATGGCCAAACGTATCTAGCTCGAAATTCGCTTGCTTCATTGGTCTATCTTCCATGTCAAACAAACGTCGTCACTCTGCCCTGCCTCCTTTGCGTATTTGGCTCTTGGGAGGGGATGTGGTACGTTGGCTGCACTGCCGACTTTGGTATTAGAAACCAGGGTTCGAGCCTCGGGGTCGCGTCCACATCCTCTGATTATGGGCAAATCACATACTCTCCCCGTGCCTGCATGTGTAATGTAAATACGGTGCTCGTGTAAAGCGTTTCAATACCTTCAGGTCGAGTTCACGCAATATAAATTATGCAATAAAAAAAAACAACACAGTGGTTTTAAAGTAGCAATATTTCCGTTTCGGTTCAAATGGAGTTCTGATGTCTTTTCTTAGACGGCCGTCTTGTGAGCTTCGCCCAACCCGGCAGTGTGGTTTTTTTTTTAGCCACACACTACCGGAAGCAATTTACTGGTGCATACAGTTTACACATTGTTTCGACTCCGAGGCTTGGCACGCAAGAGAGGCGTCACTGAACATACAGGAGCCATAGAGTTCCCGGCGGTGGTTTTCTGCTCCTTGTGAATCCATGGCGGGAATCCCACCAGATTCATGGCAACCGCCCACCGTGGTGTTAGAAACCAGGTGAGATTAGCACCACCCTGCTGTTTAACGCCATGAAATACCCATGAGTAGAGTGACCACCCTTTCTCCTGAACGCAACCATGTCATAGGGAGAGGATGTGGTCCGTCGGCTGCGCTGCCGCCTCCTGGTACAGGAAACCAGGGTTCGAGCCTCGAGGTCGCGTCCACATCCTGTGATTCTGGGCAAATCACTTAATCTCCCCGTGCCTGAATGTGTAATGTAAATACGGTGCTATGTAAAGCGCTCCAAAACCTTCGGGTCGAGTTCGCGCTATATAAAGATGCAAAAAAAAAGTCGTGTTTTCGTGGCATCTGACTAGATAGTATAGATTTCAATAGGAAAGCCAGGACTGCTTTAGACACTCATTTGCTAACCGTACCCACATGGGATGTTTAGGACAGAAACAGCAGCAGTCGCGTTTGAGTTGTATTGTTCACATTTGGTTGGCTTTATTGTAAATATAATTTGGTGCTTCCGATTAGATATCTTTACTTCCTTTTCGTGTACTTGTTCCTTCCAGAGCAGTTTCTTCACCATCCTTTTGATTGGAGAACTTTAATTCCACTGGTTATTTTCAGGCGATTTATGCTTATGTCACATTTTTCTCAAAGCGGCAATTTATTATTTGCATGGTTAAGAGTAGAGTTGCAAAATAGTATTTGTATGAACCAGTATTTTTTGGGGGCACAAAATCGAATATCCGGTCTTAGTAACTTATCGCACCATACACCTATAAATAACGGGTGTAATACATATCTTGTACAGAAGATATATACATTGGTATAGAGTCACTGTGTGTGTAGCATATTAATTGTATCAGTATGAGACTATATTAAAGAATAAACGTGTGGGTGATTTACAGTCACGCTTCGAGCACTACTTTAGAAATGTTCTCCTTTTTACTTTTTAAATTGATAGATTACAAAAATTGCAGAAGAAACTGCACTGAGCAAGGCTATTTCTAAAGCTTCTCAAATGTTAGGTTTATCTTTGGCACAGCAGCACCAACATCTGCAGGTTTCACACTGCTGATTTGGTGCATGCTGCGTTATTCCACCCCCCCCCACCCCGACTCCTTTTCCTTAGTTGTGTATTGAAATTGAGGCTCGAGAGAACTCCATCATTTCCACGTTCCTCCCCCTCCTCCTTCATCACACCAGGCTTCTTCGTCGAGGTTCATTGTCTTGCTGTGTTGTTTTTTTGCAACATACACCCCTGTATTTTTTTCCTTTGTGAATTTCCAATCACCGTCTCTGGGGGTCTCTCTGCCCTTACCTCTTCCTCTTGTCAGCCTGCTCCCCTTTTATATTCCCAGTCACTTTCTCCTGGCCGTCATTCTGCTAGTCTGGATTCCTCCTCTCCTTCTTCTTAATTTACTATCCCTCCTTCTGGAATCGCTCTCACTTTCCCTTCCTGCCACTTCATTTACCTGCCACACTCCTTCAGTGCTGCATCCAAACCCAATGTGCACTCACACGGAGCGAGGTCCTGTCAGGAAGTTGTCCGTATCATCTTGGAATACTGATTCTACCACTAGTGATTTAATATACATACCTGGATTATGTAACCACATAGTCTGCGAGTAACAAAATATAAATTAAAGTTAAAAAAAGGATTTCTGCCCTCAGCTTGTCCACCCAGTTTTAACTCTTCAGATCTTGAGTGGTGAGGTCCTTTTTCAGGGATTGTCTATCCATCGTTTGGCTTCAGAATTTGGTTTTTATATCGAGTTGAAACGTTGCAGATGTTAAGTACAGCCTACATTTTGAAGAGGCTTCCACAACTATTGTCGCTGTTCAATGTCTATTTGATTTGTTTATGATAAAGGCTCTCTCTTTCACTACCTCAATCTTTCTCTATCTCACTACCTCACACCATCACTCACTGTTTCTATCTCACTACATCAGAAAATACCTCTCACTCACTAACTCACTCTTTCACTACCTCACTCTCTATCTACCTCACTCTCTCTCACTACATAACTCTCTTTACATCACTACTCCCCTCTATCTATATCACTACCTCACTATCTCACTACTTCTCTCTCTAAAAAGATCACTACCTCACTCTCTCACTACCTCACTCTCTATATCACAACTTCACTCTCTCTCTAACTCACTACATCACTCACTCTCTATCTCTGTACCTCACTCTTTCTATCTCACTAACTCACTTTCACTGTGGTGGCTCTGTCTGTGTGTGGGTAACTGTGTGTGTGTAGGTGGCTCTGTGGGTGGCTCTATTTGTGTGTGGGTTGCTCTATGTGAGTGGCTCTGTGTGGGTGGCTCTGTGTGTGTGGGTGGCTTTGTGTGTGTGGCTCTGTGTGTGGGTGCAAATGCAATAGGTCTCGCATTTGAGAGTGATTAAGCTATTGACATTGTAAATAACAATGCCGTTTCTTTAAATGTTTTAAAAACAAAAACATAAAAATAATGTCATGAGCAATGCCAATAGCTCTAACTTTAACAACACCGAGACCATTGCATTGTAAATGCTTGTTTGCAAACTTCCCGCTCTGGTAACAGGACCGGAGGTGACCTCCCCCCCCCCCACGGCGCTGCGGGCAGACTTTGCATTACATCCTGCCTCATTGGCGCAGCAGGGCGGGCATCAGAATAGAGTACATTGTAGCAGCAGTGCAGCACAGGCCAAAGCCTTGATTGGAGTGACCTGTAATTTACAACGAGGCAGGGGCCCTGGCAGTTTCAATCTCCGAGTGTGACAGTGTGCCTCATTAAGCGGGCTGCTGTTGCGGCATCCAATTTGTACTATTTTAAACACAATTGCGTGCAATATCAGCTCTTCACTGGGGAGACCCATGTGAATTTAGTGAACAGCTGATATCGCGGGTAGACCCGGCCCTGAAAATTAAGTGCCGGTGCTTAGCACCGGAAAGCACCGGCACAAATTAAGCACTGACTTTTGCTATAATCGTGGCACCCGCGCTTCACTTTTAATGGTAAAAAGTAAAGCGCGGGTGCCGCAATCATAGCAGATGTAAAGAAATAGATTTTTTATCCATTTTTGAGATCGTGTCTTGGCTTGTGTCGGTACTGTGTTTGTTACATGATGGACATTGTTTCAATAGCTCGGTCCATACAATAGCATTCATGTTAAGGACAGGAGTATCCCTGGCGCAAACATTACCTGGAGTCCCTGGCAATTAACTACTAACCCGCGACTGTGAATGATAACAAAAGCCCAATGTGACTAAGGACATTTCCGGTTCAGCAAAAGGTGGGAAGTGATGCTTCTAGATGTATGTCTGAGCAGGGCGAATCAGGTTGGCATTTCTTCAGACCGCGCCCCACCCTCCTAAGACGTCAGCTGCTTTCTTCATAGCCGCACCTGCTATAGTGTAATCTGCCATCCCGTAACACAGGTGGGGAACATCACCATAGCTAGGTGAGGACCGCCACAGCGGACCCCTCATGAAAACTTCACCCTGTCTACCCCGGTGCCATGCATTTCACCATCCACGGGTTTTCTTTCTTCAAAAGAGCATCACAGTCTCTTAGCAACGGTGCTGTTTATCTCTGAGCACTTTCAGGTGAGAGGCAGTCTCGTTATTTTGAGAGGTCGTGCCTGTGTCACCTGTGGATCTCAGCATACGGGTCGAGTTATGCGAGGCTCGCAGCCGTGGGCCTCGCTTGAAAAGCTACCCCACACACCTTTGGATATGACCAGGCTCACTGCCCCAGAATGCCACCGAAGAGAACACCGCTTTCCTCCGAGGGAATCATCTTTCTTAAATCTTGCTTTCTTGATGTCACTTATAGCATCTGTTTTTAGCTTACCTGCGCGCTTATTTCCAAAGTCCTAGGGCTGTGTAACAACCCAGAAAGCCTTACTGAATACTCTGGAAGAGAAAATGAATGCAATCCATACTTGAGAACTGCCTCCACCAGGATTTGAACTACCTTTGTTGTGTGACCCCACCATCTAAACTCCTGCAAGCATCTTCCGATGTAAACGTCCTAGTTTAATTACTATAACTGTAACTTGCAGTAACTCCTGTATCCTCCTGCAGTTGTAAAGTGCTCAGATGCCTTTGGGCCATGTCTGCGCTATATAAAATTGCAAACATAAAATAAATAAATTCATCTTGGCTCCAAGCCCAACCCTAAACCTAATTTCATCACCTTTACTAAATTTTAACCAATAGCTAACACTTAACTCAAACTAATCCTAATCCAAATTCTAATCACGCTCCGTACTTTACCTTAATTACAAGGGAAACATGCATTGCCATAGCCAATAGGTCTCGCTTTTGGGACCTTATAAGTAATTAGTTTTGAAGCACAATATCCTTGGTGCAACAACATCAGCTGTTGCATGGCTAAACTTTGTACTTTATAAGTGTTTAGCCATGCAACAGTTGATGTTGTTGCACCAAACATATTGTGCTACATAACTAAATACTTATAAGGTGCCAAAAGCGAGACCTATTGGCTATGCCAATGCTTGTTCTGTTTGTGTTTAAGCACAGGACCAAAGAGTATATTTTTCAGATGTCTGCCCCTTGCCCAGTGTCCCTTCATTGTTATAGGGTTTTTTTCTAACTTTCAGCCATGCTGTGTACCACGTAGCTAAACCCACTGACAAACACAATGTTTCACGTAGGTGAGACCTATTGGATTTACCAGTGCTTTTTATACAATGTTATGTATGTTCAAGACATGCATTCTACATGTCAGGTAGTTAATCTAAGTCTGTGCCTCGCCAAATGTGTATGTTCTATGTGTGCCAGACAAGCATTTTGGATAACTCCTGTGCAGTGTTTCATCTGAGTCCTTGCCTAATGTATATTACAAATGTGCCAGGCGTGCAACACAGATATGTGCCTGTGCCCCATGCTTACTATGACTCTGTACTTGGTATGTTACATATGTGTCAGATATATAAGCTGGGTGTGCACCCTTTGCAAGTGTTTAATCAGAGTCCGTGCCGTGGGTTTAATATATGAACCGATGTCCTTGTGTGCGTTACAATATTTCTATTGCATTTTGGTTCTGTACCAGTGTCATATGTTTAACCTCTTGAGTGCCCATGACGAGATAGTCTCGTCATGGGCCGCGGTTGCGCTGTGCCCATGACGAGACTATCTCGTCATGAACCCCGCCCGCTAATGAAAGAGCCGGCACAGGGCGGGGAAAGGGCGGGGCACTCAAGGGGTTAATATGGCTTTGATTGTTGTTTTATATGCAGGTGTCAGACATACATTCTTGGTATCCTCCTGCCAAGTGCTTGCATGTTTCACAAATGTGCCTAGTGTATGTCATATATGCGCCAGTATGCATCTTGATGCATACTTGTGACATGAGCATATGGCTGGTGTGTATGTTACGAATGTGCCAGATATGCACCTTAGCTGTGTGCCCGTGCCAACTGTTTCATTGGAGTGCATTCATTCAGGTGTTTAACATGAGTCTGTGTCCGGTGTGTATGTTACATATGTGCCAGTTATGTCTCCTGCATGTGCACTTGTACCAGGTGCTCAATGTGAGGCCTCAGCTGTTGTATGTTACATAGTTGACTTAATGTATCCTAGATGTGTACTTGTCCCATGTGTTTAAGATGGCTCTTTGCCCATTGTTTGCGACATGCACATCCGTCATGTATACCGGTGCCAAGGTTTAAATGTGAGTCTGCGCCTGATGTTTGTTACATATGTAGCTGACGTGTATCCTCGATGTGAACCAGCGCTGCCCCTACTGAACTGTCGTTTTCTCCCTCAGGTCCTGCACAGGAGGCTTGAAGAAGCAGCTGTTCCACAGAGACACTCAAGCCAGATCCACCAAGCTGCGAGTGGATTAAAGCCAGAAGGTGACGGCGTGACCCGCGGCCCTCCTGGATGGACGCATCTCCATCCTTACCCAAGCTCCTACTGAGCACCAGCCCTCGTGACCATCACTTCCAAGCAAGCTCAGCTGGCCAAGGCTGGCCGCACTGGGTGGGCACATCTCCTGAGGCAAGCACCACAGCTCGTGAACCTGCACCCCCCACCCATGATAGGCATCCGGAACACCCATGTGACCATCTGTCATCGTGACCGGTGATCCCCTGGTGAGCCCCTTTCATCATAGACTTGCCTCTCGTGACCTGGCTCCACCCCCGATGATCACCTCTCATCCTGTCGCCTTGAACAGTAAGAGTTAATGTGCTGTGAAATCAAGTTATCAGCACATTATCTCCTACTGTTAAGGGCGATCGGGGCGCCCTCTAGAGGATGGCTATGAACAAGACCATACAGCGTGGCCTTCAGTGTTGGTTCGGTTGTAAGATCTTTTAGCAGCCCCTTTGGCGAAGAAGAACTGGTCTCAGCTGGTCTGGATAGTTTGGCTCTTAGGACGAATGTGCATGATACCAGAAGTAAATTGCTTTTTGCTGTGTTCATGTCATGCATTATTGTTTCCTCTATGCCCACGCCAGGCATTGTTTTCTTAATGCCACATGTTGTATACTGTTTCCTTATTGCCCCATGCCATCTTTAGGTCTCGCCTGAGCCAGCGCGCATGCGCTGCTCTGCGAGGCTTCTAGTGAGGACTTCAAACTCCGACCACACGCTCGTGCGCGTGCTTGTTCACGCTATTGGCCTTTGCTTGCATCTTTCTAAGAAAGACAGCACACAAATGGCCAAAGGCGGCAGCATGTCCTGCCTTTCCTCTAAAAGTTAAATCCCATGGCCTAAGGCTCTCGGGAGCGAGCAGCGGCGCGCTGCATGCTGCATTCCAGGGGGATCAGGTTATTTATTCACCACGACCACTCCTGTTTTTCTTGTCTTTTGGGACTTCTAGTCTTAATTTTATAATATGATTAACAGATGTGCAAGTCCCAGAATTCAAAGGCAAACCATGCATAAATGAGTATCGGGCATAAACCTGTGAAACTCTTCAGGGGGGTAACACAAGCCCTCGCAACCCCCGCAGTGCGTGTATTCTTGACATTACACAGGCGTTAGAAGTGTTATCCTTTACACAGAGACATCTCTTGGGTTGCACACATGTTAAAAGTGTGCACTTGCGCATTTTGCGATGCAGCGCGCGCAACAACTTTAGTTTTTTTAAATGTAATTGTTTGCTTACCTCTGTTCATCCATATGCTGGTGTTTACTACCCCCCACCCTGCCCCTCCCCTGACCCGCCTCACCGCCCCTGCATGTGCCGCTACTGACCCGGACCCCTCCCCGCCCCCTAAATACGACCCTTGCCCAGATTTGCTGATAGATGGTTTGGGTGGTGTTGATTTAGGGGCACACTCCTGAACCAGGCTGAGCGGATTGCAGGCTGTCTCCGTGCCTGTGTTTTCTTGCTCTTTCTCTCTCGTTCATTTAACTCGAGGACTTTCCCGCTGGGTTTTCCTGGTGCCGCTGACATCTGGCTGCACCTCCCCCATGCGTACTTTTATTCTCTCTTTCACTTTCCATTTCCCCTCAAGCCTGCACGCTCAACCACCTCCCCACTCACTCACTAAGTTATCACTTTTGTTTTTAATTAGGAAATATTCTTGGCAGTTGCTGATGTGCCTCTGGCTTAGTTCTCATTAGCTTTTGTAAAGTGACTCGACTATTCTGCCACCTCTCTTTCTTACTCACACACTTTGTCGTCTTATCTCTGCTTTCTTTGTGTCCTATCTTTCCTCTCTTTGCTGCTTTTTCATCCCAGTTTCTAAATTTTCCCTCTTCTGGTCTTTCTGCCACCGCTCTTACCTTCTCCTTTTCTCTTCTCCCTCCACTTTTCATATAAAATGTTCTCTACTTTTCCTCCCCCTCAGCCCATGCGCTTCACCCTTCACCCTTCCTCTCAAATGTCTCGCTACCTTCACCCTTAATCTCACACTTTCACTCTGGCCTACTCTTGTTCTCATCTTTTCTTTTCTTCCTCTTGTCTCCCTCTCTTTGTTTGATTTTTTTTTTTTGTCTTCCTCCATCCACACTTCGACTCTTACTTTTTTCACTCCTCTTGTCTTCTGTAATTTTCTTCCTCTTATTTAACTTTCACTCTTTCTCTTCAGTTCTTGTTTTTCCCCAACACTTCACCCCTTTATTGTTTGCCATTTTTAGTTGGAAGCCTACCAGACACAACACAACATCTTGGGGACATTCTACCCTAGTGTCCGTCCGCTGCTCGTGTTGTAATTAAATTATGGTTTTCCAACCTCCACTTCCCTGTTATTTATGTCACACTCCCCCATAACAAAAAAATATATAACAAAAAAGCATGAGAACAGGCAGGAAGAAGTTACCAGCAGTGCAAATACAAAAAAACTAGAAGACATTTTTCATGTTAAAATCATTTTTTAATCAGGTTGTTCAGTTGTATATAATGTCGTCTTGTCTTGGTTTGTATAAAGGTAACAAAAATGCTTAACACTTTTTATTATAACTTTTCAACATGATGTGCAGCTGCCACAATGCTCTACAACATAGCCAAAAGTTCTGGCTAAACGCATAAGGTCCCAAAGGCGAGACCTATTGGCTATGCCAATGCTTGTTTATTGTGTCTTCGATGCAACACTCCATGCATTGTTTCCTAAATGCCCCATGACATGTATTATTGCTTCATCTATGCCTCAAACCAAGCATTGTTTCCATAATGCCTCCCCATACACTGTATTAAACATCTTTAAAACCCCTAGTCGTGCATTGTTTCCTTAATGCCATAATTCCTTTACTTTTTCCTTAATGTCCCATGCCATGTATTATTCTTTCCTCGATGCCCATGCCTTGCATTTGTTCCTTAATGTCACATGTAGAGTCCTGTTTCCCCACTGCCCCATGCCATGTATTATTGTTTGCTCAATGCACCCGGCCATGCATTGATTCCTTAATCCCTCATGCCATGTATTGTTTTCTCGAAACCCCGAAACTTGATTTGTTTCATTGATGCCGTGCGTCATGCATTCTTTCCTTAGTGCCATGTGTTATTGTTTTGTCGATGCTCCGAGCCAAGTATTGTTTTCTTTATGCTTTGTGTCGGGCACTGTTTCTTTAATGTCCATTCCCATCTATGATTATTTCATCGATGTCCCATGCCAGTAATTGATCCCTTAATACTTCATGCTTTCTATCATTATTTCCTCAAAACCCCCAGCCATGTATGTTGGCCTTATGCCGCGTGTCATGTACTGTTTACTTAATGCCGCATGCTACCTGTTTTTTGTTTTATCGATCCCTCAAGCCATGCATTGCTTCCTTAATGCCATGTGTTGTGTACTGTTTCCATATTGCCCCATGCCGTGTATTATTGTTTCCTCAATGCCCCAAGACAAGCTTTATTTCCTTAATGCCTCGCGCCCTGTGTTAGTTCCATCGCTGTCCCACGCCATGCATTGTTTCCTTACTGTCATGTGCTTTGTATTGCTTATTTAACGCCCCATGTGATTGCATTATTGTTTCCTCGTGCCCCGAGCCATGCGTTGTTTCGTTAAGGCGGCATGGGGTGAATTGTTTCCATTATACCCCATGCCATGTTTCATTATTTCCTTGATGCCATGCTTTGTTTCCTTAATGCCACATTTTATGGATTGTTTTTGTAATACCTCCGGTCACGCTTTGTTTCCTTAACGCCATGTGCTGTGTATTGCTTCATTCACTTGTTCATTACACCACAAGATACGTTTATATAAGATGATGTCATAATTGCTGCTTCTATGTACATATAGGTGCATATATTGAGGAGTTTATGCCGGTTACCAAAACTTTAAGAAATATCATGAAAAATGTCCAGACCTCTCCCAAGATAAATGTGAACATCTCACCATGTAAGTATTTCTGCTTCTGTGCACGCATGGGTATTTATTCAGAGGAGTTGTTTGGTACTGCCAAGAAAACCTTACCAAGCGTCATCCCTCTTGCTGGAAAACAAATCCTCCCTTCAAACTGTGTCTCATCCCTTCTCTCTCTGACTTACCCCAAACCTTTCAGGCTACTATGAACCCTTTCACATCCTTCACAAACTTTCACCTCCCGTTTTTAGTCATGCCACCAAACTAACAGGCCCACACAACCACTACTTACAAAAACAACTCGCTACTTCCCCTTCCAAATCCATTCCCATCATCCTATCCCTACTCCAAACTCTATTAAACACACAAGAAATCAAGAAGAAAAAAGCCGAACACAACTAATGCAGAAAAAGAAAAACACGAATGTTACTAATCTGCTATTAGCCTCTAATTTTGGGTTCCAGAGTATCGTGCTACTCGCCGCAAAGCGCTTCAATGCTTCATCAGGGGGGGTACGCGGGGCCAGACTGGCCGAACTGGGCACCGGCCATTTCCCCGAGAGGATGCAGCTGGATTCGTTACTGGAGGCTGGTTTTGCAGCGGTGCTGCCATATCGGCGCCCAGTAACAAAAGCAGCAAGCAACCGTTCCAGCCTCCCGGGCAAGGCTGTGCTTCCACAGGGGCTGCTAAGAGAAAACTGCCCGGGGGGCTTTGGGCTCCAAGTCAGGCCCTGAGTAGTAAGCGCTGTAAATACCATTTACATTTACAATGCCCACTGGTGTGTATGATTGTTTACTCAATGTCCTAAGCCATGCACTGTTTCTTCAGTGCCACTTGTCGTATATTGTTACATTCCACCTGCCCTTTATCATCGTTTCCTCCGCTGTACTAGTTCTGAATCGATGACGCTTATCACACATGGTCTTCCTAATTAATATATGCTGTAAATGACCTTTTTAATTCCATTAACGTTTATTGGTTCGTCATTGTTTCGCCAGTGCACCATGTCACATGGTATTATTCTCTCAATGCCACTTTGGCGTGAATTGTTTTCTCAATGCCAATGCCATGCTTTACAGGTTTCTTAATGCCCTCCAACATAGAAGTGTGCTAATATTTAATGGAACATTTCAGGGCACAGAGGAACGTGTATCGCATTATGATGAAACATGCAGCGACATTTGAGAAGGTAGGTCATATTAAGGGAAAACTTGTCGAAACATGGGAGAGTGCATGCCACATTATGGGCGACGGCATTGTATGCTATGTGAGAGAGCATGCCATACTGTATGGGGAATGGCACAACATGTTAAGCCACAGAATGGGAGACCGCATACCAAGATATAGGGAAAGCATGCCAGACTGTTGGAGACCACACCACTTGTGGGAGAGGGTCTGCTTCATTATATGAGGAATCCCTCCACAATAGAACGGTGGGTGCACGCCACAGTAATGAAAGTCTACACCATATAGTGGTGCTGGAACAGTTTTCAAAGTGGGGGATGCTGGTCGTCAATGTCACTTAATAAAAGTCGCGAAAAATTCAAGAGCTAATTAAAGAGTGAGTATATCAACTGAGCCAAAGCCAATCCGTGGGCGAGTGTCAGGAAGTAGGGGGCTATAGCGGTGCATTTTCAATATATTATATGTTGGGGCATTGCTATTTACAGACAGCACATTCTGCATCAAAATGATATCCTGATGGAACTGAATCTGCAGGAACCATTGGACGCCACCTCTGTTTTGACTGGGAAGAGAAAGGACTTGACGCTATTTCTCAGCTCATGAGGATCTAGCAACCTGGAGAACAATGGTGTCTGACACAAATTGTCCCAGTTCCCTAGGCTTTCTACCTCAAGGTCGAGAGATTCTCTCCTTACCTCCACTGGTAACTGGTCACAGTAAAAACATGACATGCGTTGGATGTTCTAAGCCCCACTACAGGTTGGTGCCCTCAATTCTGCACATCCTGGAAGTTAATTGCTCAGACGGGCTTAGGCAGATTGCGCTGGTAGAGGAATTTCTGTCTCTTTCTCTCTCTTTTTCAAGGGTATTCTTCAGTATGTCACTCTTAAAAAAAAAAAAAAAAAAAAAAAAAAAGAAGAAAAAGGTGCAGCAAATAATAAATTATTATTCCGAATGGATGAATAGCAATAATCTAAAGCTCAACCCAGATGAGACAGACTTTTTGCTAGTCGGTCTTAAGACATCCATTTGGTCAAATACCTGGTGGCCTAACAAACTAGGTGACTGCCCGCCACCTGTCAGCTCAGCCTTTAATTTGGGCAATAGATTTGAAGGTTCTTTATCTTTCTCAGATCTCATTTCCAAAGTCATCGTGCCAAATTTTTTGATTTTAAGATCTGAGGAAACATATCCCTTTTTTACCCAAAAATATAAATTTTTATAGTTATTGATGTAACTGTGGGATCCAAACTTGACTACTGTATTTGTCTCTATCTTGGACTCCCAAAATATCTCACCTCTTGCTTGTGATTTATCCAAAATTATGCGCCTAAGCTTCTTCTTAATCTTCCATACCACGTTGCACGACAATGGGGAAACCCAAAAATCCAACGGACTGGACCGGGGTCAATAACAACAGTACAAGAAATGGTGGTCACAGTGGAAGAATAATCATTCTAATCACATCACCCAAAATAAACACATTATTCAATTGAAACTCAAAATCAAGTATATTTATATCCACATTAGTATCATGCAAACAGTCTATACACTTGCACAAAGGTGCTCCAGGGAGAAATGAAAAATAGTGTGCTCGAGAAAGTGCTCTTGTAAGGGTTTGAGAGGTGTGAAACATGGGGTGTTATACAGTATTTACAATGTGTATTATCAACAGACCTCTCCAGCTGCCTAATTGGTTAAAAATAAATCAAAATACACAGTATTACAGAGATTCAGTAAAACAATTGCTGTTATCTACGCTGTGAATAAAGGTACAGTACAAGTACACAGTGAGGGACAGTCGTCATTTCGACCCTATAGATAAGTGGAGGTACATTGAGTCCTTAAACCGGGGTCTTCTTCAGGACGGGGGGAGCCCCCTTATATCCACCGCAAGTATGTCTACCACCTGTACTTCCCCTGTGATGTGTACCTCTAGGGCATGAACCATCTGTAGGTGTGATACTGCTCCATTTCCATTCCCAGTGAGAAAAACCCGATAGGGCCCCCACCTCTGACAATAAGTCACTGACCCAAGGGGGGTTATGTTCTGGTACCTTGCCTGTCCATCCCAGGAATTTCAAGGCCACCAAGCACACCTCCACCCCTTTCTGAGTATGTACTGGTAGAGTTCCTCCCTGCCCTGGCTTATACAGGACTACAGGGTAGTCCCTGGGGCCCATCGCCTCCCTGTCCACCCGGGCTCATGTCGATCTGCGTACGCCCACTCATTTATCATTACAAACTGCGAGGCCCAATAATATTTAAGGATATCGGGGACAGCCAGGTCACCATCATAGACCCCCTCTGTAGCTTGTGAATTGTCATCTTGGGACTACCCCCATCCCACAGAAGGTGGACTTCCTGTTCAATTTTGTGAAAGAAGGCCAGGGGCACTGGAAATTTAGTATTTTGGAGGGCATGCAAGAACCGAGGCAGGGCCTTCATTTTGTATAAGGCAGCTTTACTCATTAAGGAAAATGGCCGAGATCTCCAGTGACTCACATCCTGGTGGAACCTGTCCAAAAGCTCACATAGGTTCCGTCTCAAGAACTCCATGGCATCCCGTGTGACATAAATGCCTAGATATGTAAAGCCCTTGAGTGCTATAAGTACAGTATTCCTCTGTGGCAGGGCAAGCACCCCACTCACCAGGGTGTACATGCAAGATTTATACCAGTTAATGTGGTAGCTGGAGTAACCCCCAAAGGTACATAAAACGTGCAGCGCCCTATCTATCGACATCGTTAGGTGCGAGAGCTGGAGAAGCACCTTTTCTGCATGTAACGAAATATGTTCACCCGAATTACCACTACATCTCACCCCCGGAATAAAAGGGTCGCTACAGACCCAGCAAGCCAGTGGCTCCAACGCAAGCGTCAAAATCAGTGGTGACAGTGGGCAATCTTTAATACTTTGGGCTTGTAAGAAATATATTTTCCAGCTATCTGGCTATTTCCTCCTCTGCTGTACTGTGGAAAATGATGCTTTATATGCCTAGACTATTGGGGACCCGTAGCAGTTGGACTGCACTCAGAATTCTTAGATCGGACCCCAATCTCACTTATGCCTGCGCTCCTTGCAAAGCTCCTGGGGCGGATATGGGTCATTAGAGCTAGGGCTGAAAGTGCAGCTAATTGATCGAGACTGTCATTTGACTGTATATATTGCTCTGTACCATGGACAGTGATGAACTGTGCTGCTAAACTAAAGCTATGGACGCGATATGCCTTTTTCTCAACTCTCTGTTTTAAGTTTTGTGATGTGGGTCATGATTCTTTTATATACACCCATCCAATTACAGAATTTGACTGCTGTTTTATCTTCATTATTTTAATCATTGTATGCTGCGATGCTTTGGCTCCCATACTAGAATGTACTTGTACAGTTCTCTTATTCTTATTTTATGTATATGTTTTATCAACATGTGCTTTTTTGATTTGTTGTCTAATTAAAGCTATTTAAATCGTTAAAAAAATCGATTATTTTTTGTATAGGTATTTTCGTTTTGTTATTTTCTTTGATGTAATTACTCATACATCAAAGCAATATGTTTAGAATTGCATCAGGCGAATGGTTTGTACCTTAAGTGTCTGAAACTAAGACCAAGTAGAGCAGGTTGGATCATTAAGTGATTATTGAGTCTATTTCACAGGTAAACTGAATAAGCTAGTTTTTATCTCAATCTTAAATGAATAGACAATGCTGTATACATAAATATATAAAGACTCACCGTTTCTCTCTCTTGTCTTCAATAGTTGTGTTAAAATTATATTTTAGTACTTGGAAGCATTAGTGTCTCCACTAATAAACCAGGCCACAAATGAATGCTTCTGGAAATTCTTGTCTGAAGTTGTGCTTATAAATTGTCATATACTGCTGGTTTTATATTGTAGTGGGCTAATACCGGGCCACATCATGATGCAATTTTGTTGACCGTGATATGAAGCAACAGAATGCCAGTGATTCAGTGGTGATTTGACACTATCATTGCTGCCAAGTGACCCTCTTCACCTGTGATCAATTCAAGGAATCCTGTAAATGTAGCCAACAGCACAACGTATTGTAGGACTGGTATTTTTGATTACACCAGCATGGGTGTAGTCCTAAAAATCTCAACCTACTAAGTTATATTGGCTAAAAAATACAAGCTGGCTGTGAATGTGTAACAATTGACATGGGTCTCTCCACTCCAGATATGATGTCGGCCGTATGTCTTGTAGATATGTAGACAGTGTATTTTCATGTGACTTATTTTTGTGTCTTTTATTGTGCATACATACAGACACTGAAAAAGACGAGGCTGATTTGAAACTCTCTGCTTTATACTAAACGATTTTTAGAAAGTTAACAAGCAGAAAAGAAGGAAGTGTTTGAGAAGATTTGGAAAAGGCCCAAACAGAGGCTATGTTAGCTTTTGAGGAAGGAACCAGTTGTACCTGAATGCTGGTTTAAGCACTAGTGGACCAGCTGCTGCCAATGCAACTCTTGACGCGGAAGTTTTTGGCGGGTGAATGTGTCATTACAAGTTGGTGAAGACCACTTCCGTTGAGACAGGTGACTTCCTGCAGGAAAGAGAGGAGGAGAGACAAGAGAAATAATCGAGGGATGGAAGGGGGAAGAAAGCTGGATTGAGAGCTTGTAAAAGTGTGACTGTGAATGTCAGTGGCGGGTCAAGTGAGTGAGCAAGAGCATTAGTGGGTGGCTGAATGAGTGAATGGGTGGGTGAGTTACTCAGTGGTTAGATCAGGTAGGAACTGTGTTTGGCTCTACGAGTGACTAAGTCCAGTGGGTGCATGAATTTGGTGGTCAAACAGGGAGTCAACGTAGAAAGAAAGTGAGAGGAGGTTTTGAGAATGTAGGGTTTGGTAGAAAAGCAAGGACGAGTTAAACGAAAAGGTGAAATCCGAGAGAAGAGAAGGGGGAGGGGAAAAGAAAAGGAAAAAAGTTGGGTGGGAAGAGGAAGAACTCGAGGGAGGGCATTGGGGAAGAACGAACTCGGTAGCTCATTGGTTGTATTCTTCGTTCCTCACCTTTAAAACAAGAGGCTGGTTAGATACAGCTGAGACGCAATGAGGACGACAGGCAAGACTCGCGTATAAAGAAAGAGGAAACCACGACAGAGAGACTGACTGAGATTAAGCTCGAGAGACAGAAGACAACGAAGAGCGCAAGATGGAGAGAGAGAGCGCAGTGTAAGAAGCACAAGACACAAAATAGGGAACAGGAGGCATAGACTGGACATCATGGAAGAGAAAGGATTCAGTGAGATTCAGGCCATCGTGGAAGAGGGTTCAATGGAGATGGGACAGTTTATGAATAAAGGAGAGACGAGTCGATGGCAAGCAACTTTACAGCTCTATTCTTATGTACTCTCTTTTTTGTCTTGACACAATGCCTTTCATGGTCATGTTTCTTTCTGTTTGAAGCTCACCTTAGCGTGCTCCGTTCCCCAGTAGATGCTGTGCGCTGCAAGCTTTACTTTGTCTTTTCTGGCTATCGGGAGGATGTGGTGCTGCCTCTCTTTCTGGTGTCTTATTTGTGTCCTTGTGTTATGTGGTGCTCTCTCACTCAAACTCTTCCTCTCCTTGCTGTCCTGTTTGGGCTTTCCCTACCACCCTGCTGCTCTCCTTTCTTAGTAGATGGCAATGACTTTCCCTTTAGCACCCTTCTCCCTGCCTTTTGTAGATACCACTCACTCCTTTTCTATAGTTTCCTCTCCTCTTCGATAAATGATGCACAGTTTATTGCTTGGTTTTCTCTCTTCTCAATATATGATAGAGCTCATTAATCTCTCTTAAAGGTGTATTTTATTTTCCTTGCTGGTTGAGGTCAAGCAGTGTTTCCCTTGGAATCTCTGTTGTACTGTCACTCTCCTTGGCTGTTTACTCTGTCTGTGGTAAATGTTTGTCTCATACTCTATCTTTCTGCTCTTCTTTACCCCCCCCCCCACCATCTCTATCTCTTTGGCAGGTGGTCCTCTCCCTGTCTCTTGTAGATGTCATCCAGTTACTCTCTTCTGTGCTCCATCTCCTGTGGATGCGGTGCAGTCTCCTTTTTATGTTTTCTCTCTGTTTTCATATCCAGTAGATGGCAAGCAGAATCGTCCCTTTGTTGCACTGTCTTCTCAGAGGGTTATATAGTCTATTGTACCTACTACAGATACCTTAATGCATGTGTGTTTCTGCTTTGACCACCTCCCTATTTCACCCTCTATTGTATTTTTCTCTCACCTAAACTTTTCCACTTCCACTTCCACTTTTGTATTGAAATGTTCCTATTCTTGTACAATCCTTTTTTAGCACACCAACACTTACTCTCAAGTGTTGCTGTCTCCCCAGTGTTGTTACACTTCTTTTCCTCTACACCTTCCTCAGTGCCAACTTCTCGGGTGAAATGTGGTGTCGCTTTGGAAGTTGGTAACCGTGGAATGTCGCTTTAGAAGTTGGTAACCGTCGAACCAGCTGTCTGGATCTTGCCCGAGCGACCATGGCTGTAGACTGTTACCAATGCCAATCTACAGTAACAATCTAAAGCCACGGTTGCCCTGGAGATAGTGGGTATTGACGAAAAGTGATGAAAATGGTGGCACTCTGTTTCTACAGCAATCCATATGGAGTGGCTTGTTGTAAAGTCTCATCCCATTACATCCAGTATAATTCATTCTTCTTCAACAAAGATGTCTCTTTTCGGGTCCATTTTTACAAGAAATGGAATTCTCATGCATTCTCTTTCCCTCTAGTCTCTATCTTTACCCGCTGATAACCAACACAGTTAGGCATTTTTTTAGTTGTTGGGTGCAATTCTAGATGCACAAATGCATATGTTTGGCAGGCTTTGAATTACTTCTGTTATCTGTGGGAAGTCTAGTCTCTTATTTTAATACTAAAAAGTAAACTGCATACATACATAATACATCTCTGTTTGTCAACATCCTACTCTTTGATAATGGTGCAGACACGTATGGATTTTTCCCTTTTTCTGCTTTAGATCCATTCAATTTCCGAGGATGTTATGATTCTTGAGAAAAGTTGACCCACACATTTGTCTCTAAAGAGACACAGCAGCATTGAATCCTCTTCCTTCAGGCTCCAGCCTTTCTCTACAGACTTTTCACATATGAGCTTGTGTCTTCACTTTCACTTCCTATGGGTTCTGTACACACTGAGGTGCACCTGAGGTGCATGATTGCTAATCACATAAAAAGCATTTTCTTGAACACCTTGAAAGCAGAACAGTGTGATATCACTTCAGCTGTTCATAATTACACTTTACTTATTTTAATGCATTCAATTGTTTACCTGCGAACAGTCACAAAGCAGACTTTTCAGTGAATAGTGGGTTTGTCAATGAACTAGATGTGGAATTAGCAAATAGAGTGTAAACATATTCTTTCTTTTAAATGGGTACATGCCTTTGTGTGAACTGCTTGCCTATTCAATCTAAATTATATAATTTCACAACAGGACGACTCCTTTCAAAAGGTGTTACGGATGTGGATAAACACTCAACTGACCATTGTTTGCTGGGCCCAGCCTTCTTTTTTAGTTAATTTTTGAGACCCTAACTGAGGCCATCATGTCTGAGAGCCCCTTATAGGGACAATCACATCTTCTCTTTTCTGCTCCTAAATATGTTCCTTGTACAATGCAATGCTGTTAGTAGGATATAATGCATTTCTAGTGATTTATGACGCTAAATTTCGTTTTATTTATTATAAATCAAGAGTTTCACAGATTGTGTGATGCATGTCACACGATAGGTCAAAACAATGTTGTGATAGGAACATGCAAGAGAAATATAATTTTTTTCCAACACCTTCGTGATGCACATTCATATTACTCCTTCTCTACCATCATCCTGCCACACAATTTTTGTTCCATGCCTACACTGCAAATGATAAGTTAAGATTGGCTACCCTATTCTTGCAGCACCAGTAGAATCAACCACCATGCCTAAAAGACCTTATACAACAAAAGAGGTTTAAAACCATAGTCAATTTACTTATGACAGTATTACATTTTAATTAGTTCCACAGGAATTAACATTTCAAATACATTTCATATATGCTTTGCAGCCTCTTTTATATTGAAAGCTAGAAAATTAAGTAGTTGAGTGGGTTGATAATTGTTTTGGTAGTATCATTAACTACAATGATGCCAGCATGGCTTAGTCCCACTGCTGTTGAGATCATTTTCAATTTAACATTATTAGCGTTGCAGTACAGATTACATCAATGATTTTTATTTTCAGTGGGGCTTGCTGCAGAATTTGATTCCCCCTTCATATCAATATCACATCAATAATTCCAAATAGTAAATGTACACAATATTGTTCCTATTGATTATTTCATTCTTTATGTGACAGCCCAACAGCCTTATTTTAGAGAGTCAACAGTGTATGTGTGTTTCGGTCCTAAAAACTTTCGAGTGGTGGAAGTATGCATAATTATACAGTGTCTTAGAGAAACACAGTTTTTTCTGAATACCGGATTCTGCTTAATTCACAAATACTTTATAGAAACTAAGCCAGCTTCAGATTAAAAGTGTATACAGTCTTTCTGATTTATTATGCATTTCAGAAAAATATATACTTCTGTTTTGTACACTTTCTTCAGTTCTAAGTGCATTTACTGCTTAAAACCATGATGTTAAAATATCAAACTTTTAACTACTGGCTATTTGTACTCTTATATTATTTTTTTGCATTTTTGGCAAAATGGATTCTAAATTCTGATACTTTTGGTGGTAATTAGAAAACACTTGTAAAAGAAGGCACTCACATTTGTCAGTATTACTTTGTTTTTCACAGAAACTTGTTCTTACTATACACCAAATTTGTAATTGGTATTCATAACACAACTTTACAAACGATATCAATATCTTCTTTGTGCAGTAAGAGTCTTTTTCTTGCAATCTGTGTGCATCTGTGTGCATTCTGTATGTGTTGATGTGTTGCGACTGTTGTGATTCTGTGTTTTTGCTAGAAAGAGAACATTTTGGTTTAGTGATAGACAGAAGATTGGTTTTCATCCTCTATATTGGTTGGCTGGTTATTAAATATTTATAGAGCATGTTGTTACCCATAAAGGCGATCTTCCCATATGTTTCATTATTTGTTCTGGAAACAACAAATGTCAAATATGATAGAAAAGGACATCATCAGATAGTTTAAATTTGGTTGTCGAAAGCAAACACAATATTAACATATGAAATACATATGTAACTTCTTTTTGGCACTCAGAACTTTTAGTTGTACTTCTAGTCATGTGATTCAACGGTAATAATCTAAACGGTTTAAGACTCATGTTCAATTAGTTATTGTCAGTCAGCATAGTAGTTTAGTTTGACTGCTTGGACTTTTTAGTACTGTATAGATCTCAAATCAAATCTCATTTAAATACCATCTGCATAAGATGAAAGTATTAGTAATATTATTTCCCTCTTTTAAATTATCTCCAAATTATGAATGCATCCTCAAACTACAAATGTGTCCATTTCATAGTCAATATAATGGTCTGATGTTACTGTTCTCAATCCCAGTATCCATAAACATTCCCTTTAACATGGCTTCCATTATAGTGGTTTTATGTGTTAAATACTATAAAGGTTAAGTCTTGTCTCTTCCAGTTGACAGCCTATATAGCACTGGAACTGGACAATTCAAGTCCTTATTAGTAATTCAATGATAATATATGAGTCCTCACAATAACGTCACTTGTTTCTTATGATTTCAAATACTATTGTATACTGGTCTAGAACTACAATGAAAAAGTAGTATGAACTTGTCCCTGTCCTTCTACTTAATCTAAGCTGTATGATAAAAATCAACTTTCTATCTCCAGAGAATAAAACACATACGCAGCCCAATGTAGGGGGAAACTGCTGGTACTCTAAATATTACTAAACAAAAAGTCCTCTTGTCACTGAGATCATGTGTACCTTACAAAGTAAAAAACAGGATCATATGCAACAAATGTTACATGCCAACCAATAATGTTTGTGTGAGAATGACTTGTACTGTGCATTGAAACTATTTTATGTTTCCAATAGCAATGTTATTCATGGTAATTCAAAACCAATATTAGACTTAAACACATTTGAAGAATTGCACATTTTAACAGCTATAGAAATATATACGTCATGTTTCAATACAGTCTTCTAACTAGCACTGCCACAGTCCTAGAAATATGCTGCAATAAAAAATGTCAAACAACAAATATGTAAGCTTGATATTTAAACACTTTTCTTTTGCACCGTAAATATGCTTACTGGTGTAGAACAGATAACTTCTAAGTTTATATATGTATATACTTTTCAGCAAAGTAAACTCAACTTAGGAAGGACCACATTTATTGTTCACAAGAACCTGAGTTTTTAGTTGGAGTGGTATAGTAGGACTTTAGCAGTATCAAAGGTGCACCAAATACATTTTGTCACTGTATAAACTATATGCTTTACATTTTTTAGCCTTGAGAAAGCTCTGCTGAATGAAACACATGTTGATTCTTGACCTTTCAAAGCAGAGAATTATAAGTGACATAGAGAATAAATAAAACTTACAAACAGAACTATGTGGATTCATTTCTTGAGACATTTGAAAAACGTATGAAATTATATAATTAAGCAAAGTGTAAAACATTTTCATCCATTAGAGAGATTTACCCCTCAATTCCACATCATTTTTAGATGGGTGCTTTCCGTGTGTGTCTCCTCTGCCCCTGGAACACTGAAAGAAAATAAAAATAAGCAGCCACATCAAAGCTGTTTTTTCCCCAAATAGTAAGTAGTAGACAGTTTTTGAAAAAGAAAATTATACTTGAAAAAGTATGCAGACAGCCCTCGATTTTCAAACAGAAAGAACGAGGAAATAGCAACTGACTTTAGGAATAGGTTAGTAGAAAAGAAATTAAGACAGCAGTTGATTTAGGAGAAGGAAGTAACTCTAGGGTATTCCACATCTGGCTTCGAAAGAGAAAATAAATGAAGGAACTCAAATAGTTGATAATTAAGTTCATACTTGAGTGATCTGTTATGCATTTGTGTGTGTCTACCTCACAGGTGTGTATATATTATATGTTATTTTAATATATATGTTGGATACACAGCTAGAAGGGCTTACCAGATATAACAATTTCATCACCAAAGCATTATACAGGTAAAGAACGGATAGTAACAGTAACGTAATTTCCACTCAGGGAACCTTTGAACGTACAGGCATATGATTCCAGCAGGAAATATAAGGAGGGGAGGATGCGTAAACCGGCAAGTAGAGACCGACAAACAAGAGGTTTAGTGATTAGGAAGTTAGAGATTAAGAGCCAGTAAAGGGGCAGCTCTGAGGACTCATTCGGCCTACCATTTCTGCACAACGCAGCATTCCATACGCACAGTTTTGCTGATCCAGGTGAAAATATAGGCACGAGCAACCTTGAAAATATAGACTGTGAAAATCTGGGTTTTATATAAATATTTTCCTATAAGTATTTCGGCATGTGTTTATTTCCTGACTCCAGTCAAACTCACCTCTCACATAATTTACTTTGAGTAGCATATATGGGGCACGTCATGTGTTTGACGGTTTGATAGTTGATTTAGGTGCAGGTCAAAGTGTTCGGAGGAAGATATTTATACATAACTGAGGTTTCATAGTCTATCTTTTTTTATTCTGGGTCTTTACATGCTACCAGTTTTGCACCTTGTTTTAATATCTTTCCACTCCACCCCACAAGTTGACTTCCGATACCACCTCATCCTGGCTCTTTAATCCTGTTTGCTTCTGGGATAAAGAGGAAAGGGGAAGACAGATCCTTCTCATCCTCAATTCTGTCACATTTCTCAGATACTGTTAGAATTAAGGAGCTGGAAGCACATTGAGATCTCTCGCTTCACTCTTTGGGACACTTCCTGTAAAGAAGTACCTTCTTCAGACACTCTTATATCTGCTGTTCCTCCCATCTGATGCTTCTATAGGCAATCTTAAACTCGCTTCTTGTAGTGACTGATGATCTTCGGAGTGACATGGGAGCCCTCCTGTAGTCAAGGATCCAACCTTCTGGTGCTCCCAGTGCCTGTCGGCGATGGGCCTCACAGAGGTGCTGCTGCTCTCCCCACGTATGGTCGGTCGCTGGCTGTCTGATGCTGCTGTCATGCTTCGGTAGCCATGACTGTAGACTGTTACTGTTCCTTTAATAACATTTAGCAGTAAGCAGTCTAGAGCCAAGGTGCCGATGCTCTGACCAGTTCCTTAAGACCTGCGAGTCCTCAGATCCTACGTCTGCAGCCATCCTATGGCTTCACGCAATCGCGATGCTCTTCTAAGTAACACAGCAGGCATAAAACAGCAAAGGACAAAGTGGTCAGACTGGCACGCAGTACCCAAGCAAAGGCAATGTGCTGCTGGAGCTGATCGACATGTACAGTGCAGGACAAATGGAATATTTTAGAATGAAGACACTGCAGAAGAACGTGACCTCAATGGCCCCGATGGCAGAAAATACACGAGGCAAATGGAATGTTCTAGAATGAAGACACTGCTGAAGGACAAAACTACGGTGGCCTTGTTGGCAGAAGGTACACAAAGCAAATGGAATGTTCTAGCATGAAAGCACCGCAGAAGAAGGTGAATACAGTGGAACTTCTGGAAGAAGATGCCCAGGGCCAATGCAATGTTCTAGCAAAGAGCCACCGCAGAAGAACATGGCTAAAAGTGCAAGGCCAGCAGAGAGTTCATCGTGCGAATGGAATGTTCTAGCATCAAGACACCACAGAATTGTGTGACTACAATGAAAAGGTACAGGAAGCAAATGCAATGTTCTCTCATAAAGACACTGGAATCACGTGGCTACAATGTAACCGATGAAAGAAAGTTTATAGGGCAAATGGAATGTTCTAGCACAGACGTACCCCAGAAGAATGTAAATGAATTGAAAATTCAAAAAGAGAGTAGATCAGGAAAATAGTATGTTCTAGCATAGAAGCACCACAGAAGATCATGAATACGATGGAACTACTGCAAGAAGGTACAGTATACCGAACAAATGGAATGTTTTCATTTGGAGGGACCGACATCAAATATGAATACTATAGCACTGCTGACAAAACTAAATTACAATTGCTTAGAGTAGGAGCAGATTGCAAAAGCCCAAACGAGCAGCAGCGTTGGTTAATTCAGCTACTCCTCCCCAGCCATTCACGAGCCACATTTTAATTGGACGCAACAAATAATGCATGGTATGTGCCACCACTGAGTGATGGAAAGAAAATAAATGAAAGGCACCCTCCCGACTTCCAGATTGGAAATGGTATTTCCCTGAGTAGCTAAAAATGTAAGAGGATCTTTAATGGATCTGGAGTATTGACTTAGAAGGGAAGCAGCTTCCTGACTAACACCGCCTGCAGAGAACCAGAAAGCATGCAAGGTCCTCGCTGCGGCATCCTCAGGACAGGAAGAGAAATAACGGAGACTCTATGGTTAAGCAGGAAGTGGAAGGGTTCCTCTGTGGGGGATGACATGGTGCTGGCATGAATGCTGTGCAGGACAGGGGCAGTGCATGCTCACAGATGGAAGAGGAGGCCAGAGAGAAGCACTCACCTTGAATCTTCTAAGAGAAGAGGTATAAGCATCCTCACAGCTGCACCGGAGGGGTCAGAGTTCTCTTCATGTAAATGCTGATTGGCAGGTGCCATGTGCCCGCTTCTCCGAAGTCACCAATGGAGGTTGCCGTGCCCTTTGGTACCAGTAGATAGATGTATCAGAATAAGGACTCAGCTGGTACAGAGAGAGGCTGCACAACAACAAAGCAAACCAGTATTGCACTTGATATGAATGGAAAGTGACTCTATTGAACTTTGAAATTGACTGTACTACATCAACAACATTTAAACAAGCAATTAAAACTGAATTTTAGCAGTAATGTTACATGTGTAAAGATACAAACTCGCAAAATGAAAATTAAGAACTAATTAAATTAATATTGTATAGATATGTTCCAGAAATAAATTGAATTGAAAACGTGTATTTATGTTTTTTCTTTTTTGAAGTCTCCACCAATTTGTTGCATTGTTACAGTGGTCATTAAAATGTTGGCCCTTGGGTTGTTTTTCTAGGGTTTTGTCAACCCTGCGGGTTGAGTCCAGCAGAGAAGCTATTACCTCAAGACCCCTTGGTTTTCATATTTTTTTACTGGTACAGAGGATAGTAGGAAATGCAGACCTGCAGCAATGAGGCCATTCAACAATATACCAAGTGAGTGAGTAGAGTGCATAAAACACACACACAGCTGCTGTCCAAAGAAAATCTGCTGAGTGAGAGAGTTCAATTTCTTGGTACTGCGAAGTGAATCCCCTGAGGTGTTTAGAGGAATTGCAGGTATGGATCTGGTGTAGGCCACAGGATTTAGAGCAATCTGGCACTTTCCCAACAGAGGGAGGTTCACACTCACCCTTGCCTGGCCTCCTGTGGCCAACCGTGGTTTTCTGGTCTTTCACCTTTCATCCTGTCTGACGATGACACTAGGCAGAAATACCCGCAGTGGGCATCACTAAACTGTTGCTTCTTGCTGTCCTTTCACAGCACAATCGCCCAGCCTCACTCTTTATTCATGGGTGGGTTTGCTGTCTGGATGTTTCATTGATCAGGACATGAACCATTGACCATTAGTACAAGAGAAGCCTGCCAGTGTGGAGATGTTTTGACTACAGTAGATAGGATGAAAGATATTTGCAGATAGTGGAGTGTGCTGCCCTTTGTGGGTTCTATTCAGACTGAAACTGTATTTTAAATGCCCAGTGTCTTTGAATCTTGAGACCAATGGGGGACTTCACACTAATTGTGTTGTTTTCTCAGGAGAGGGCCAGTCAATGCTAGACTGAGAGTGCACCCAAAGTTTACCCCCAACAAAAGTCGAGGATGACTACTGCCCCCTTGCCAGGAGGCTGGAGACGGATGGTTGGCGCCAGCTGATTGAAAGGCAGGGTCACTGACCTCTGTCGGTTTTCACTTGTTTCAGTGGATCCTCCTAGCTTGTTTAGACCATGTTCCATAATTGGCCCCTCTCTGTTCCACATGAATAAGTGTTGTGTGATTGTGCATACATGATATGTGTTAAGAGACTATTTGTGGCATAGATGTAGCTTCTGAGACAAACCTTTCCATCTAGCACAAATATTGGTTACCTGCACCGGCTGAAGGCCATTCGGGCTCTGCTGTGCTTGGTACCCCCGCAACTATGCTCCAAAAACCCTATAGCAGGTTTATGCTTGTCTGGTTTGAGGATGCATTCTCCACCAGGATCAGAGCCTTGGCTGAAGAGGAAAGGCTGACCCAGTCTGATTTGACAGCCAGGAAGATCTGTTTAGAAATATGCCTGGAGCTAACTGAAGAAGGTACACATTTTCACGGGCCTTATATCCCAACCCGCAGCCTCATAACTAGATAAGAACAGAGCTGCGTAGTGAGTTTACTTTGAAATCAGTTGGAACTTACAGCTGAGATATGTTATCAGCCCAGGAGCTGGTTTCCCTCAAGGATGGAACCAAGACTGTGACAATGAGCCACCCTGCGTTGTGCCGGTGGAGGAAGAGCTGCTGGATTGAAGAGGAAAAAGAACAATAATACAGCAACATTGGAAAGAAGGGCAGGGAGCATGGGCGATGTGACTGAAGATCTGTGTAGGGGATGCGCTTCAAGGTGGTGAGCCATGCAGGAGATACGCAGCCTAGGTGGCCGCAACTGTGCATTAGGACAGGTGTCTTGATCTTCTTGGCTAGGTAGGAACAGGGGTCTCCCAATTTGCAGCTGAGAGAAGGACAAGGCTTTAACCTTTCACACTAGACATTGATTTAGCAATTGTTTTACTAATAGTACTACTAGTATTTTATTCCCTAATACTGGTCGCTGTGGTTAAGGAATCTGGTAAACCTCTTCATTATAACATACGGTTCCAAAAAATAAAGCATTTTGAAGGTGCAGTTGGGCCATTACCATAAATACCAGCCCCCCAGTTAGGAGAGAGTGTTAGCGAGACCTGAGGGTACGCCTCCTCACATTTATGTTCCTGCCACCTGAAAAGAAATGTCCAGTTGTGCCCTGCCATCTAGGAGATACAGGCCACCGGATTTGGATGCACCTAGTGTCTCTACTGTAGGTGCTAGCTTATTTCCAGCCCCCGTGCCCCCTTGTTGAGCTTTATATTTGAAGGCTCCTTGGAGCAGGACCTGGACTCCCAGATAACTCTATCTGCTTGTGCTTACCAGCACCCATCACCATCCCATTGGCCCTGTTACCTGGGCCCCATTTGACTTTGGAATAGTTCTCTGGCTCTCTTAAACTATCATGTTTCTGAAGGTGAGAATTTAAGTTTTACTGGTGTGTTTTTGGCAATTAAAATGTTTGTAGGCATTTTGATATTTTGGTCAGATTGTCAGCTGTTTAAGCTAAGGCGCCCTGAGTTGCCCATTTTACACATATTGTAAGTAGTAAGCAATAGAGAGATGTAGGATAGCATCTTTGGTGCACTGTAACATGTTGCTTGACGACTGGCAGATTTCTGTCTATTTTTAAACTAAACTGAGCAGCTCCTCGCTTGCGGAATGTGATGTTCTAGATTATCTGAAAATAGGACAAGTTTCACCTTTTTTTTAAATTAAATAAAAACACACACAGCTGACTTAGAAGACCTAAACAATCTCAGACCTATAAAAAAACTACATTTGGATTACTGCTTCTCTTTACAACTCAAACAATCGATTAATAACCACAATATATTGGATGATTTCCATTCAGGTTTCAGGGCCGGCCATAGCCCGAAAACTATCAGTCTTTAGATCACAGATTACTTTCTACTCCTCCTGGACAATGAAAACTCCTGTTTTCTCATTCTCCTCCACATTGTTGTGGTGCTTGAAACAATCATTCATAATGCCCTACTAAACACTCTTTAAGAAAGAAAGGCCAGAAACAGTTTTGTCTTAAAATCACGTTCCTCTTAACTGAACAACCACACTCCATAAATTAAATGTAGCAATCTGCAGCACACACAGAAAGAAGAAAACGCCTCTTGTGATTGATTTTGTGCAGGAAGGTTTCCTTCCTGCACAAAAAATAATAATCCCTGCTATGCAAACACCCTTGCACCATGGTGCAAAGGTGCCTGCTTTGGCTCACAGCAGCCCATTGTGCACCGGCATAGGGGAAAAGGACAGGACTGCGTTGTATTTGATAGATACGGCATTCCAGCCCTTTCTGTTTGCCGTAGGGCAGTGCAGCAGGAAGGCCTGCGGCGCTGCCATATGGCAAAACCTCATAAATGAGGCCCAGGGTGCCTGAAGGGTCTACACTATCCCCTCAGAGTACAATCCTCAAATGCTTGAATCTCTCCTACCATCTTTATGCCAATACTACGCAATTTTTTTCCAAGGTCTCCTCTCAGGCAGACACCTTTCTGCTTCATCAAACCCCAAAGAACATACAAACCTTGCACTTGTTCAACCACCGGAAACTCAACCCTTTGCAGACTGGGTCCCTCATTATCACTACTCCCCGCACACAGCTTGCCTCCTTGTGGACCTGACCAGATCAGCATTCCAAACTGCAACCCCAAAATAATTGATTGAAAAGTCTCTTGGCTTCACAATCAACAGGAACCTGAAACACAAAATGCCCCATCAGTGCCACTACAAATAGCCCCAACTTCAAAAATGTTGTTATTGTCTGGAATCCAAAAGGCACATCTAGCCCCAATGAAGTGTACCCACGATTCTGCAGCAGGGCTTCTTTCTGGAGTCTAACATTTCTATCACGTCACAGCAGTCCCTATGAGCCTCAACTGGCTTCTGATCGAGTCACAATCATAATCCAAATTGTTTGCATGACACAAAAGGCCTTCAATCATCCACTCCAAAAAACCTGGCACAGAAACATATGCCTTCCTGGGGTCATCGATCTTTTTGTAGCGTGCAGCGTGCATCCTTACTCGTAGAACCTCCCAGGTTCAAGAAACGGAAAACCATCAAAAAAAAATAACTTTGTTCCACTGACTAGGGATTCTAAACGAGATCGGGCATATTAAGAGCACTGAGACCCAAAGGTTTTGGTGGACACCTGAGAACTTGCAATATTTCTCCTGCAGTTGCTGTACGGCAATGTTGTCCTTTGGCCTCCGAGGCTGTTATAAATGATAAAAACTTCCCCAGAACTGGTCTTAACCAATTTGGGTTCGTATATCAGCCCCAGAAGTGTTGGAATGTTCTATTTTTTTTTAATGTTTATCGTCAATTTCTTTGTTCATCCTTTAACTGTTGTAAACAAAGATTTACACTATTTTCAAACTATTACTCCTTTTGGACAGTGACCTTTGTTGAGTTTCACTTTGTCTTGATGTATGAGCTGCAAACACTTCTGTACTCCTTGATAAAGTCTCGACCTTCCCAGTGCACTACATATTCCACAATCATGACCCAAATGGAAACACTTGGTACCAATGGGCAGCACCATAGCAGTGAAGTCGCTGAGACACCAGCAGTGACCAGTTACGCTCTATTTAACCATCCAGTAATCACTGTCTGGCTCAGGACATGGAAAAACATGCCTGACCCCTGGAGAATGGGAGACCATAGGGAAAAAGAGACCAAGTATGGCACTTCCGGTGCAGTGCCTGAAGATGGTCAAGGGGTGAAATTGATGATTTGGGTGTGGTACCAGGTATCTCATAAAAACATGCTTCTCGGCTTCTTCACTGTCAGTTAAAAGAGCCCCAGAAAGGCAAATTTACTGTCCCTGCTGCTTCCATCCAATCGCACACAGCGGTCATTGTGGCGTTGGTACTCTGGGTTTGGTAGTCCCTGTTTGGGTCACGCAGGAGTTTCAGCAGGTTCTGTGACAAACCCATCCAGCATCCCCCTGGCAGCCCAATGCTATTGAAACTGAAAGGGCTGAGTCCTACCGCATTTAGGGCTTGCAGGACTGGCCTGGAGCCTGGACCCGACAGAGTACGGTCAAATAACATTGGTGCTTGTGGCCCTCAGAAAAGGAGGTGGCGGGTTGTGCAGCTGCAGCGCCCTCCTTCAGGTTACAGACTCCCAGAAACCCCGGTCATGACAGCAAACTCCACCATTCGTCTATCTCTTCATGGGAATAGCCCTGTACAGTGCGTTATGTATCTTTCAGTGAGCATGTGTGACAGGGAGTTAATTACCCAGAATATTACACATTGACCATGTTATATTTCCTACAGCTGACAATCTACAGGCCCCTCATATATGTTTTCTACCTCCTTTATCCCTCCCATCCTTCCCTCCACTTCCCCCTGGGTATAGAGAAGCAGGGTTAGGGTGGCACAAGCTGTATACCAGCAACCAATGTCACATGATATCCTGCCCATCCTTCCCTTTAACAGAACATACCACAGTCGCCAGATGACCAGGGCCTACCTTGAGCCGGTCATAGTCGATGGGGCCCAGTGGCACACGTTTTTGGGATCGGCACGCATTTCTTCATTTGAGTTTGACCCAGACTAAGGGAAAGAAAAACACATAAGGGGAAAGAAGAAGAAGAAAGAGAAAGACGGGGAAAACGTGACAAAGGGAGAAAGCAGGAACCTGCAAGAGCGAGATAAAGGGGCCTGGGGATTCTGGTGGTGGATTGAAGAATATAAAGTGGAATCAAAACTACGCAGACTAGATGTTTGGCACACTGTCATTTATTAGTGCCGGCAGAGGGCTTTTGAGCAAAACTTTGGGCCCCAGCACTTATCCTTTTACAAACTAGGCACTGTCCATGCCAGCTCCTAACACTACGCAGTCGGGCTAGACTCTCGCCCTGATCATCACTGTAGTCATGTTACACTGTCCACCAGTGCTAACTGGTCACACTGTCACGCCTGAGCGGTTGCTCACACAACCTACTGGTGTGATCTTCTCACACTTCCTACGAGCGCTCGCCTTCCTCACTGCCTCCTGGGGCAGGCTTCTCACATATCCCACCAGTGCCAGGTTCTAACACGATGCCCATGTGTGAGCTTTCCAACATTGCACGCTGTGCCACACTGCCCACCATTTTGAAATCTCAAGATGCTAATGCCAGCTTTCATAATGTCCACCAGTGTAAGATATAACTTTGTCCACAACTGCCACCTTATCAAGTTATTACATTTTCATTGCGTGTCTGCTCATTGCGATGAACTCTAGAACTTAAGACACTAAACCTCACCTTATAAAGGGGACCTGGCTAGTTGCCCCCAAAAAACCTTCAAAGCCATTTGCTATTTATAGGGGGAGGTTGGGAGGGGTGGAGAACGGCGATTAGAAATGTCTCTGGAGGGGGTACTCACTGCAGCTGCCCACAGGTGATGTGACGTCATTATGCCGGGTCTAGAGAGTTCCTCTAGGAAGTAGCAGCACCATGGAAGTCTGTGGGGAAACCGGAAAGAATTTAATGTATTACCATTTTATTTTTCCTTTTCCCCAGCCCAAGCCATGTTTGGGGGCGGGGCCCCTGCTGACTAGCGGCAGGAGAGTGGTGCTCACTCTACCAGTTTACCCTGGACATGTCAGTTTGGCCAGTCATCTTGCGACGGGCAGTCTCGCATGCACAGTGTAAACCTCTTCACCCAGCTATCTAAAACAGCTGGATGGAGAGCAAGCAGAGGCCCCCAGTGAGCGTTTCGCCAGTCTGCTCCAGCCAGTCCTGGTGCTTCTGTCATGCTGCCTGTCCAGCATGAGAGCAGCGCCTTCATTGGAAGAGGGGAGTTGGCTGAGGCTTTGGGAGCCTGTGCTGGTGGAGCCAGTGACGATAAGACAGAGGAGCACCAAGGGACGAGGCAGAAGGTAAGTGAATATTTTAGTTTTTTTTTGTTTATTAATTTTAGCTTACTGATAGACACTGTGGAAAACTCACAGTGACTTCAGCGTAAACTCCAGAGCTCTTAATCATGACCCCTTTTAAACATTGCTTAAACCAGACTACGATTGAGAGCTTTGGCATTAAGCCTTAGGCACTCCTTGTCAGTGCCTCACCAGTTGAACTGGTCAGCAGCCGCCACTGAAAAAAAGATGCAACTGAAATAGAGCAATAGTAAAGCACACCAGAGAAATACAGTGATAACAGAGCCATTCTATGCTGATAATTACTGCTGGTTTGCGCACTGCACGACCACATTGGCGTATCTTGGGTCCCAGTCCCACTGCTTTCACTTTACGCACGTTGTGATTTTGAAGAGCACATTTACTCCTTTCTGAATTTTCTTTAACTATAAACCATGAGCAGTATACATTCTGGCATATATGAGGCTGGTATTTTATTTAATAAATTATATTAGGCCTAAAAAGACATATATCATTCCAGCACTGGAACTGTGTGATACCACGGCAGATGCAAATACCATGTGCCATGCAATTTTTCATCTGCCACATAATATTCTAGTTTCAGCATAGCATGTGTTTTCGCTTGATTGGATCTGAAATTACAAAATCGTCATTAACAAAACTGATATTCCTCAATCCTTGTGTAAGCCATTACATCAACCTGTGTGCAACCCTCTGGTAGCTTGGCACAAAGCAGTCAGGCTTAACTCAGAGGCCCAGTGTAAAACATGTATGCAACAGTCAAACAGTAATAAAGTAAAAACACAACACAAGAAAAATCTCAAACCTATTTACAAAAATAAAGTACATTTTAATAAATCAAATTAAACTAAACGACAAACATCCAATTAGTAAAACAGGAGAAATTAATTGTTAAAGTTTGAGTGCAAAAGCACAAAGCGCTAACCATGGGTATCTGGTCATATTAGACCGGGTCAAAGCCAGAATTTAAGGCTGACCGCAATGGAGCATTGGTCAGCTACAAGGACCAGGCTCGCCATGGTGAAAGTTTACCTCCTGACTTAGAAACCTTTATGGAGAAAAATTAGTTGCCATCGAGCCGTCTGCAGGGCAAGCTGGATTTAAAGTGGGGCTTGATAGTGGCGGATTGAGGTGCCATGAGTACAAAAAGGAGAATTGGGCAGAAGCCATCCATCTCTGGATGCAAAGAAAGTGGATGTGGCCGACTGAGTCTCTGTGTTTCCTTGTACAACCTGAAGTGTAGGAGGTAGTCCAAGCTCTGTCTGTAGAATATGGGCTTGGAGAGACCCACAGACGTTGAAGAAGCCGAGGGTTAATGCTCAGAGAGGTGCTAAAAAGTACTTCCTACAAAAATGTCTATTACCTATTACCTAACCCTGCCCAAAGCAGACCATAGGATTCCTGTCATCTATTCTGCTGTGTGAGTGAAAGGGAGAGCCACCGAGTAATTGAAACCCATCAAATACATTAAATGATGTGTACAATTTGCTGTTATTCTCCACAGCATTCTACTGTCTACAGAGGTGGAGGTGGTCATGGTAGAATGGGTTCAGAACAAGTGTTGAGTTAGTTTTCCTCTTTCAGCATTATAAATGCTTACAACAGTATAGCCTAAGCCCTTTTCCAGGGGTGAATAACTTGGGCCGACAAAAGGGAAATTCATACCAGGTTTTCACGGTAACCACTAAATAAGTGGTTCCCATATAGCTGGCTCAAGGAATTGAATATTCATAGCTGGCGCATGAGTTAATCTGCGGGTCAATGAAGAAGCAGACATAACACAGTAAGCCCCTTTTCTTTCAAAGAAGTCTATCTGCCTGGGATGTGTAGAACACATCAGATCATTTTTAAACCCATGAAAGATAGGCAGACAGGTGCAGGATTTCCGCTCTGAAGGTGATCAATTAGGCTTTTGGTGGACATACCACTGAGGACATTTGCACTACAAGTTCTGAAAGTCACTAACGAGGATGACTGTATGTTTCTTCCATATTTGTTTTTAACAAGTAGCGGCCTATTTACATACTGCATTTTGTTGTTTGTAAGCTAGTACTACAGAAGTACTATTCACTTATTCCAAAATGCTACTCACAAATCTATGGCCCAAAAGGTGTAAATGTACTCCAGCCCAGCCTTGGAGTAAGTCTCCATCTGGCCACTCAAAGGCACTGCAACACATGCCCAGCAAAAACAATAAAGGTTTGATAACAAAATAACACACAATAAGAACTAATATTAAATAAATAAATATATATTTTTTTTTCCTCACAAAAACAGAGTAAGGAAAATGAAGCACTCATGAGTCATGAGGTAGAGTTTCAGTGATTTATTTCACATGGAGTCTATGATGCGTTTCGGCTGGAGACCCTTTGTCAAGTGTAACAAGTTCTATATCCCATGAAAACAAACACTCACTAAAATGACACAGAAGATATCCTGCAAGGTACAAAGGTTATTGAGCTGCCACACGTTTCTATTTCACCAATATCACAAACTTATCTTATGTTTTTATATATATTTATTTCTAATTTGAAACCACATATTTCAAAACATTTAGCAATTGATCATAGGTTAATAAAATTGATAAACTGTGTAACCAAGCGAAATAATTTTGTGAGGTGTCACATGGTACTAATAATGCTACAAAAACACAGGTACTGTTAAAAGCGCTGTGGAATTTATAAATCCTCGAAATTAGTATTGTGTTTACACCAAAATAACTTAGGTGTGTACATGTTGCATATAATGTAATTGTAATTGCATTTATACAGCACTTACTACCCCTGATGACGCATTGAAGTGCTTTTTGATGAGTAGCACTCTACTAAGGAACCCAAAAACGATTAGTGGTGAGTTAGTTTAAGGAGATATGAAATTTGTTTGAGCGGTGGACATGTGAGTCTCCTATTTGGGTTGAGTATAATCATATCGCACAATGGTCCACCAATAAGTGTTTGGGGGAAATATCATCAATCTCTTGAAGTATTTGATAATGGCAGTCAGATAGTTCCTGCCAAACTGAAATATGGCACCAGTGGAATTCCAGTACACATATCTACTAGTAGCAAGGTTTGTCTCATCATGTCTGTTATATTGAAATTATATCAACAGTAAAGTCTGGATAAAAATTGGCCACAATAGTAAAAATCTCCACCTGTGTTGGCAAAGTTACTTCTGGGTAGCTTAACCCCTTGATTTCACGGGGATAGAAACATGTAAGTCTACACCAAAGTATAAATCTACACTCAAAAAAGGTGACTAGCAAAACAAAGTGAAGACTTACACTTAGGTGAAATAAAAACATATCGTACCCCAGGTCCTAATGGAATCTCAAATGCCCTAATAATGATAAAGTAAAGAAAAATGCAGTAAACTGGTCTATACTCTTAACGTCTACATTTAATCCTATTTTGTGTTCGGATAGTATTCCTTTGTCCTGGAAAAGTTCTATTTTGCCACACTTGTTCATACGTGGTCTCAAGTAAGAACCCAGTAGCTATCGAATAATAGCTTTACTTAATGCAAATGAAAACATTTTTAGCAAACTATCAGTAACGAAACTAGTAGTTTGGGAAGATCATTTCTCCAATAATTATCCTCATCAAGCTGGGTTTAAATCAAGTGGTTCGACTATATATAACATTGTTGCTATTAACTGCTTGTCCAAAAATATCTTTTGTTCTAAAGGAAAAAAAACTATTTTCCTGTTTTATAGATTATTCTAATTTGATATGGTTGATTGAAACACACAATGGTCAAAATTGGCAGGCTGGTGGTTTGACAATACACTTTTTAAACTTTATTTATTGATCTATATTTAGATACCTGGGCTCAAGCGAAATTGAGTGACAACAGAGGTTTGACACCGCATATAAAAACTACAAATGTTTTAAAACAGGGGTGCATTTTATCCCCTTGTTATTTTAATTATATCTTGCTGATCTTTTTTTAACTTTAAATAACAAGGAGGGGGACAGTCTGGAACTGGGCCATTGTAGTAAACCATTTTGGGGCTATGCAGATGACCTGGTTTTGCTTTCTAAAACTCAACTAGGTCTTCAAGGGCAGTCAATACGTCTACTTTAAGTTAGTCTTAGCAGAGTGTGAATTTGGAAAAAAAAATGTTTTAAGTCAGCAATGGCAATTAAACTTTTTGCTTCAAAATATGGAGGAGGTGCTATTGGTTAGACTATTATTGCCATCAAGTCAAAATCGTTTTTTCACTTATGTTTGAATCAATCAAACTGACTTCTACTTCTTTAAGGAGACTAGACATTATGTTGGATAACTGTGTATAGACGTTATTTACTCTCATACAATCTACTCGTCTTGCTAGACTGCGATTGGAATTGGGGCTATCATCTATTCTGTCCCAGAGCAACATCAATTTGCTCAATTACATCTATGATTGTGTGTCTACTAAAGAGAATTCAGTAAAAGACATGATTAAGTTGGACATTTTCACCACTACTAGGCCAAAAGATATTTTTTCCAATTATCAGGTAAATGCTTTGCTGACTAATTATAATCTACAATCATTAATTATTCTTGCTAAAATGAATAGGCTGCAATGTAACAAGTAAGGTAAGCAAGTATTACATTTATCTCAATTTGATGCTGATGTTGAGAAATGTTCAGGGCTGAAAAATAGCTATGTCCTAGCTTCCTACAAACACATACAAGAGGATTATTTAGGTTCACCAATTGTTCCAACAGTGGTTACAAGATTTTTATGGATTCGTCTCTTCTATAGTGCACGCATCCTATTTGAGGGTTTATGGAATAAAGCAATGAATCAGATGTTGTTATGTTGTTTGTACAATTGAAGCAATGAAACAATTGAGCATGTTCTCTGTATCTGTCTAGAACTGCTGGATAGTCGGAAATGATTGCAAAAACCATTGTCCAGAGAGAATGGAATGAGAACAATTAAAGACGCCTCTAGATTCTGTTTCATAGAGACTTCGGGAAAAACAATCGGATGTATGTTGAAATTTATGTCTAGTATGGAAGAAAAGTTTAAACATGTAATTTTATTTTTATTTACTAGTTTGGCGATTTGTAAATGATGTCTTTTACAATGTATGTGTAGGTGTAGTAGTAAATAGATGTGAGTAAATATACACGGGCATTTACCTTTGTGAATAGGCCCCGTTGTTTGCTATTCATGATATTCAAATAAACAATCCTTCCGCTTCCATTGTCATGCTCCGTTGTAGGTGCTTAGCTGTATCAATACTCAGACATGTATGAGTCTCACACTTAGGCCCCAATTACGAGCTTTTGTCGGAGTGGTGGCGCAGTAGTGCAAACCGCCGCGCCACCGCTCCGGAAAAACTCACGGTTCCCACCCACCCTATTACGACTACATAGTAGTTATCCAGGCAGGCAGCGTGGCGGTCCCATGGCGGTGCCTCTGTTAAAAGCGGCGCTGCCTTTAAAAGATGCACCGCAACGGGACCGCACCATGAGGTTCCTGCACTGCATGGTCTCATAAGTCCATGCCATGCAGGAACCTATGTGCATGCACACAGAGGGGCACATGTTGTGAGCCCCTGTGTGCATCCACATATGTGTGAGGCACAGGGGGGCCCTGTATGCCCCCTTTGTTTCCTCTCCACCAGGCTTTTCATGGTGGTTCCACCACCATGAAAAGCCTGACAAATAGGAAAATCGCCAGGCGGTCCCACCAAGCATATTGCGACCTCATCGCTGCTCCAATGCAAGGGAATGGTGGTTCCCTGGTGGAGCAGGCGGTCCTCTCGCAGTCCGACTGCCCAAGTCATAATCGGACAGTCGGGCCACCGGTGCGGTGGTGGCTGGATATGTCACTGCCGCGCCCCCGTGAGTCTGGCAGTCCTCAGACCGGCCAGACTTGTAATAGGCGACTTAGAAGACCTCAGCAGGGGTGCATCAGTGGTTATAGTGCTACATTAATTAATTTAACATTTCCAAACATGTCCTTATCACAGTGCACCCCCAAACTGTCCTGATATCCTCTGAATGAGTAAAGAATTTCATGCCACTGTGACTCAGTATTTCTATGGCGATTTAAATTACACAGATATGTACATTCTGCAAATTAAGTGAATGCTAGCGACTCTGAAAATACTTATCGTTGTTCAGCTGATGTAGTGTATAGTGCCCATTAAAAGCGGTACAACGTGGTTATATGTCAAAATATTGATGGCAATGATTTTGACCTGCAATTCTATTGGCTCTAGAATATCGGTTATCTGTATATATTCAAGATCAGCATACATAGCGAAGTAGAGATTTAATGCCACATCTCGCCAATAACCCTGATGATTTGTTGGTTGTCAATATTGTGAAGTGCAGCTAAGTGCAGGTAAATATAAAAGCTCCAGGGCATATTTACAACAGAAGTGGTGGAGCGTGGCGTTAGCCTCATTGGTCTGCGCCACTTCTGAAATGCCAACAACATGGTGCAGCCCTGCGTTTCCCCCTGCGCTGGGGCTATATTTATCTGCCTAGCGCCAACGCAAGCACCTTTGCACCATAGTGCAACGGTGTCTGTGTTGCAGGGGAAGATTGTTTATTTGCAGGAAGTTGTCCCTTCCTACACGTAAACAATCTTTAAATGGCATTTTGTAACTTCTATGTGTGCTGCTTAATGCAGCACACATAGAAGTTGCAAAACGTACTTTATTTAAATGATTGTTTAGGTACAGGAAGGGACACCTTTCTGCACATAAATAATCAATGGAGTTTTGCTGTTTCCATGTTTGCTGCACAATGCAGCACACATAGACACAGCAAAAATGAGGAGAAATTAAACATTTCTCCTCATTGCGCCAGGGTAAGACCAGGTTTGTCCTGGTCTTCATTTTGGCGTCAACCCACATTAACGCCACCCTTGTAAATATGGGGCAGCATCAAAATCAATGGGTGTTGCAGTAGAAAGCCTACCACAACACCCATTGTCCGCCCCTTTCACGCTAAGTATATAGTGAAAGGGTGCCTTATTTACAAGGCGGCGTTTAGCCACGTTAAGTGGCTTAGCTCTGCCTTGTAAATAAGGCAAGGCCGCTATTATCACCACAACATCGTGAAAATTGACGTTGTGGTGGCGAAAGGGGCTTGAAAATATTTGTTGGTAGAACAATCTCATAAAACGCACAAAGTTGCTTTGCAAGCAAATTGGGAATTTAGGGGTTAGGCTTACCACCTCATCTACCTCCACAGCAAGCACAGTGGAGCATCTGTCCACCTTTATGCCTGGGATCTCCTTAGATGTGAAGGAATTTATTGTCATTCGTCTCTGAATTAATAATATTTATGTCCCTTTTTTAAATAGTCTGATATCTGGTCCTTTTATGCAAAAAGGTGCTACTCTGTGACCAATAAAGCCACATAAGCCCAGTTGACCATAATCTGTACCAAGATTTGTTCATTTCAAAGGACAGTGGAAGAACGTCCAGTGGAAAAAGTGAAATGGTCACCGAGAAGGTCATTGTTAGTGACCGTGGCCTGCCCAGGACCATCGTGATCTATGTGCGGATAACCGAACACCTTGAGCTGCCAGACTAGAAACTGTTGCCTAAAAGCCTTAGAGTATTTAGACTCTAACAATATATCAATTTTAAACATATATCGTTTGAATAAATATTTTTAGTATATATATTATTTAATAAATCGCCTCATATATGTGTTTATGTTTGCAGTATGTCACAGTTCTAGCGCATGTTGTTGGAATAAACCACTGTTTATCATAACCACTGTGTGGATAACTAGTGATTTCAGTGCACCAGTAGTTACATTCATACACTGCTTCAAGCGCCAAGATCGCCACACGATGGAAGAGGCAGAAGGTGCAAATCATAGACAACAACAATGTAAAATAAGTCCGTCTCGAGATTTTCCTAAAACGGAGGACCTCGCCCTCACACCTTCCTGCCACAGGCAATTCAATCCACAACGCGGGGGCATATTAACAAAAGATTTTGGCAAAGCTGCGCTCCAACATTTTTTTAATGCAGGGATGTGCTGTATTCACAAGAGTACGACTCACCCCTGCGTTTCCCCTGGCGCTGGTGCAAAAAAAGCTGCCTAGCGCCAGCGCAGGCACCCTGCCACCATGAGGCAAGGGTGCCTGCGCTGCAGGGGCGATTGTTTATGTGCAGGAAAGGACCCCTTCCTGCACATAAAAAATCAATGATGGCAATTTGCTCTTTCAGTGTGTGCTGCAGAACGCAGCACACATGGAAATGGCAAAAACGAGGGGAAATTAATAATTTCTCCTTGTATCGTATTCCCTGGTGTTTGTTTTGGGCACTGCCTCAGCCTTATAAATCCAGGGAGCATCAAAACGCAATGGGTGTTGCTGTGGAATGCCCACTGCAACACCCATTGCACACCCCTTTGCCCCAGAAGACTGTGGAAGAAAGGGGCATATTTATAAGGTGGTATTAAGCCACGTTAAGTGGCTTAGTGCCACCTTGTAAATATGGAAAATGGCGCTATGCCACGGTGGCAATAGGGGCTTGTAAATAAGCTCCTTAGCCTTCCCAGCAGACCTTCCTCTACGACTGCTAGACACTGGTCACAACTGCTAGCTGGACCTCAGTGATCTGTGGGAATTTTGTGGAAAGGAGGGCAAGTTACGAGTAGCAGTCCCTTTGTACCCACAACTCCTGTACCGCTGAGTACAGAGGCTATGGGACTCTGGGCTGCCAAGGTGAGCCAACAGAGCAACTGGCACTCTGGTCCCGGGAAGTGTGGCAACCACTGACACCCATGTAAGCTTGAGGAAGGACGGGCAACAGAAGCACAGAAACCGACCCCATCCACATCATATGCCGGTCTCTTCTCCCTTAACTGCGGCGGCATTGAACTTCCATGCCCTGCTCAGACCGCTCTTTCGGCGCCCACACATCTTTACAAAGCATCGCTAAACTCCGAGGCTGCAGGACTTGTATGTCTGCACAGCAGCAGGCCTTCGTTCGACTCCTCACAATCAATGGCCTCTCCCGAGATGCACTCAGAATACTCGAACCGTCTGTGTTTAATGCAACCTTTCTTTACAGAGGGAAAGAATGTTCTGCACCTGAGCTCGTCCGCGAGCGCCCCATACAAATGGCAGGAATGTGCTGTACAAATGTGATGAATACAGCTCCTTATTTATTCAGATACTTGTTCGGTTCACACAGGGTATGAAGTTTCGCTCACTAGAAATAATACCGGAAAGCAAAATAAATGTGAGCCTCGCCACCACTGTAAGGGGCCGGTCGATGGGACAGCAGTGGTGGCTGGCAAGACTTGCGGGTGGCGCTGGGGGCTGCAGGAGTGCGCCTGGGGCGCAATTAAAAAAAATGGAATGGGGGCATGGGCATGTTCTCCATGCAGGCCGTAATGCAGCCTGCATGGAGAACAAGGAAAGTGCACATGACCGGTTTGGGCAGCCCAAGATGGCCGAGAGGGCATATTTACGAGCCCCTTGTGACGCTGTTGCATCACTTTTTGTGATGCATATAGAGGCGCAAACCACCAAATCATATTTATGAGGCCTCGCAAAGTCACTTTGCGAGGCTTTGAATGGCTTCATAGGTAAAGCGAGGCAGCTCAAATCGTTGCGTTGCCTTACTCTGCGCTAGATAGCGTTCCATGGACTTTACAGGGGGTGTTGCCAGGCAACACCCATGGATTTTGACATCGCCCCAGATTTACAAGAGCATGTAAACATGGGATGCGCCAATATCTTAACCAAATGCATGTCCACCAAAGCTGTGGTTCAGTGATTCGTGCACCCCTATACTGCTCAATGTTTACAATTGCTAAGGTGCACAGTATTGTTCCTCAACAGCTCTCATTGTTAGAACCCGTACCCATTAGACGCAGGAGCACATAGTTTGTAGTTGAATGCGCTCAATTCCCCATATTCTTGGTCTCAAGTGCCCCTTCCCTCGCCCCTAACTCTGGCCAGCAAAAAATCTCATGTTTCCTCGGTGCAATCAGGCACACATGAGGGACTGACTGGTGCATGACTAAAAGTGGGGCTGAGTCAGAGGCATCTGCATCTCTCAGTGCAGCGCCTTGTGCAGCTCCAGTCATTAATCGTATCATTCCTATACATATTCTGTGCGGAGGAGGGAGAATTGTGCGCGAGCGCACTACGCACCGGTTGTCGCACCCACAGAGTGCTGGTTAATGCATACAAGCTCTGCATTAACCGGCACCCACAGACGTCTGAATAAAGGTCAGGCGCTTCTGGAGGCTGGTTGCACGTCATACCAAATCTTTTTTAAGACATGAGCAAAGTAGGAAATTGCCCAGGACACCCATCTTCCAATGGGCTCTCTGTTTAAGTGACTTTTCACTCCTCTCTCTTTCTCGATCTCAACCTCTTTCACTCCCTCTACCTCGGACTCTCTCTGTCAATCTCTGTACTACAGTCTGCCTTTCAATTTACCTCTTTGTCTCCTCACCTATGTTTTGCTTCATCATCTCTTTTCCTACCTGATCCCACCTCTCTTTACCCCCTCTACTTCTCTACACCCCCATTAACTTATTTTTTAACATATTGTTTCTCCCTATCTCTAGCATTGTTTCTCCCTATCGCTATCTCTCTCCCTCTCAACACCTTACCCAGGTCTCTACCTCTCATTCCCTACTTATTACCGCTTCCTTCTTCTACTTTTCTGTAGCTTTCTTTCTAGCATATTAAGCTTCCTCTATTTACCTTCTTTCTCTCCCTACCTCCCCTAATCTCTTTACCTCATTTCCTGCTTTTCCTCCCTTCTTCCACTATCTCTTCTTTTTTGTGTGTATAGATATTTATATCCATACCCACTGCCCATGCCTGATGGAACAACCTCTCCATACAATACTCAGGACGAAGCCAACAAAGGCAAACAAATCCAGCCATGGGCTACCATACCAAACCACCCTATGATCTTTTAAACCACCTGATTTAGTTCGATTGCTAGAGATTCTGTCATTTTCGACTGAGCCTGTCTGCTTGAATGTTGCACTTTTCTGAAATATAAATTACCCTCCATGAAACAAGTGTTTCTGCCCAGGATCATATGGTCGTTGCTATTTTTGCCTGTACTTTGTTCTCCCTGCTCCTGCCCATTGATGTAACTCTTTGCCACCTTGTTGTTGCTCCTGATCGTTACTGTCCTTCCAGGTGGCAAGCAAATTCTCCAGAGCATGCCAAATAGCATCTAGTCTCCCCAGTTGGAAGAGCGTATTGTCTCTGTCGCATTTGAGACCCCTGGCGTGCCTCCTGTGGCCACTGGACCTGTGCTTGGGGCCCCTGGGCTCAGAGGTGGTAAGTGCAGTATCACAGACAGAAGGTAAGCAGGGCTCTAGTGAGCCTTGTTAACTGGCTGTGCCCCTCCGCTGCATCACGGGCACTGTGTGCCAAGGGTGCAGGTGGCTAGCATAAGCCATCGTGGGAAGCGGACAGCCAGTTCCATCCTTCCTCTCGTGTGTTCATGGTGCGGAACTTCTGTTCTGCATCGACACCCATGAATCTGCCACATGCTACCGGTGACAGCTTGGTAGTGCTTTGAAGAAAGCAGGGTTACCTTTCAGGAGACAAAAAGAGCCTGCTGGGGCAAAGAAAGACTGCAGCCGGTTAAGACAAGAACACGCGTGGTCGATCTGACTGAAGCAAGAGGACGTTGTCGGCCTTGAAAGAAGGGCAGTCTGTGGGCACAATAAGAAGCTGCCCGCGGGAGGATTACCTAACCGGTTCGGGGGTCAGAGGGGTAGGCTTCAGTGTGCACTCCTCAAGGGGTTGCACTTTAGAGCTAAACCCTTGTGAGTCCAGCCTGTTTCTGCAACAGGAAACGTGAGCTCGTGGGCTGCGGTGCCTCCTATGGTAGTGGTGGCTTTTGAAAGGAAACAAGAGAGTGCAGAAGGGTTCTCAAGCCCTCAGAGCTCAGATGGCCGGTGCATGTGGTCCTGCGAGATATTTGAATTCATCTAGGACAGAACTGACAGGACGTTTTGCATGAAGTCTGTGCAGAAGGAGGGTCACCCATGGGATCGCAGTCGGCAGAGTGTGCGTGTTACCAGTTCTTACACATCGGTCAGATGAGGGGACTCTGTAGGTTAGGAACAGGCTTGCACTCTTTCCGGAAGGAAGTGCAACTCGCAATAGACACCCATAACCAGAAGCATGTGACTGGAGCTTCAGATCAAAGGTAACGTGTAACCGATGCCTCATTAAGATGGGAGCCGGGTGGAAAAGGGATCACACCTTCTGCCTTTTGCGTTCGGGCAGGGGATTTTTTAAAAGTAGTCCTAAAAACAATGTCCACAATGACCACTGCGTATGTTCAACAGTGGTTGGGGCACTCGCTTGAGCAGGACTAAAAACCGTAAGAGGCATGGCTTATGCATGCCTTGGCAAATGGTGAGACTGCAAATTGGGGCGAGAATGGGTGCAGCCAATGGCAAACTTATGGGCGGACAGAAGCCCACGATGTGGCTACTCCATGTCTCGGTTCAAGACTGCGCAGGCGCGCCGTCTAAGAGCCGAGACCTAAAAAGGAAGAAAGCTTGCAAGAACATTGGTCTAGGGGTGGGCCACCTCCGATTATAAAGACTGGGACGAGGAGCACAGAGAAAGCAGTTGCGTAACACAAAATGATGGGCCCTCCTGCAGAATGTGATGAGGGGCCTCTGAGGATCCAATGTCTCACCAATATTCATTGGCTTTAAGCTGGACAGGGGCCCCTAAATGGTTGGGGGGGCCCTGAAGAACTGGGGGATGTGGGCTCTGCAGGGGCCTGTGCTACGCCCCTTGGACACAGGTGTAATGCATCATTACAAATATTGACCATAGAATGGGGGATAATATGGGGGCTCAGCAATCCTAGGCCATTTTCTGCATGTCATTCCTTATTCCAGGCCCAATTATCGGCCTGCTTTGAAGAGGTGGTAAATGGATGGGGAGTGCTATGGGTCAGGTGGCGGGGGTAGGGGAAAAAGGGGTGTATAGAGCAGAGCAGGGCAACATTAGAGGAGCATTATCTGCTGACCAAGTGGTGTAGGAGGGGATGTGTAAATCACAGGAAGGAAATCGTTCCTCTATATAGTAGATGCACTCGAGGTTGCTATCTTGTTGGAAATTATGTCGCTGGGAGATCTGAATTTCAGATCATAATGCCCTCACACACCTGTTAGGGTGTCATGCTTCATCATAGGGTGCTCCTCGTCAGACCGGCGCTGCAATGTCTGACGGGCCTAGTGGCTTCTTTAGCGGAGTTCTTTTGATCTGAGGACACCGTATGTGGTGGGTGCATGTGGGCTAAAACGTGGTGAAATGGAGTGTGTGCAAGGTGACTTAAAATGGGCTCCGGACCCCGGAATAATTTTATTCGGAAGTAGGACAGGGACTAAGTAAAAACAGTGACGCTACCAGAAGGTCCTAAGGTACCAGGGTAGCTCTATATGTGGTTGGTCAACATGTTTCGTGCCATCGATGCCCCAATCTTGGGCGGCACTTCATCAGGACCTATGGAAAACAAAATGAATAATAAGGGCCCTAATGGGACCAGGAGGAGCCCCTAATGGGACCGGGAGGATTCCTCTAGAAATGGGGAATTTAAAATGCAGTATAGTTGATCCCCACTAGGGAATCAGAGAACTGTTTCCACCTCAATGGGGGGGAGACAATACTTCATAGATATGGGGAGGTAGGGACCCGACCACTGGAGGGACCACCTGCGAGAAGGCTCGGACCATACCGGCTAACCTGTGTGTCTCCCCGGCACCTGGATATTAGTAGGAGGGGGCCAGACAGGGGCCAGGCTGTGCTGCCGCCTGCATCCCTTCCCCAGAGACATGCATGGTTTCCACAGGTGTGCATATGCAACTGGTAAAACCGGTCCCTGGTTTCTGAACCCAGGATCACCTAGTCCACAAACACCAGGCCTCTTTGAACTGCCCAAAGAGGTATCCCCACCAGGGATACTGTTTTGGGCAACTTGAAATGAGGCTCTAAGGGGCTTATTTACAAGCAAAGCACTGCGGAGCAAAGAGCTTGTGAATTTGTAAATAAGCCCCTAAGGAGGATATCTACTAAGATTTTACACTGTGTTTGTATCACACAAGTGACTCAAATTGGCACAAAATCTTTTTTTCCCAATTTACTTTCCAGCACTAAACTTGTTTAGCTTTGGAAATAACATGAAAGTAACGCAAAACAGCACATAGCGCTACTTGCATTATTTAGCGCCAAGGGGGCATACCATGGGTGGAGCATGGGCATTCCTGTGCAACCACTCAAGGTTTCTGACACTAAATCCAATTTACTAAATAAAGTAGACAGGGTTTAGCGTCATAAAACTGCGCCCTTTTCAAGTAGGCGCAAGGAAGAAGAAATGCTTTCATTTCTCGTACTTTGTGCTTGTGCTGCCTTGTACACACATACAAGAGGGAAAATGTTTTAAGTAAATCTATGCATAGTGTTTTGTACTCGAAGGGTTCCCTTCCAGTAGAAAACCTATGCTAGATGCACCATGGCGCAACGGTGTCTCAGTGGTTCACAGCAGCTGATTTCAGCACCGGCGCTAGGGATAGGGGAGGAGAGGGACATACTTCAGTAAATTTGGAACGCTCCTCCTCTCTCCTTTTCACGCAGCGCAGCATTTGCGGCTGCTGCACTGCACTGCACTGCGCTGCATGAAAAAGTGGTAAATCTGCCCCTAAGTGTATAAGTGGTACAATGGCCCAGCCAAGGGATTTGAATGTTATTAACTACCGAGAGCCACATTATGGGCGGGATGCACTTCAATGACTGCATAAGAATCTGCATACGTGACAGATGTTTGCAGACTGTACAAGGACCCGAATAGAGGGGAGATGTGCTGGAGTTTCCTAATCTGTGATAACAAGTGCAGGTAAGATAGTTCAGCTGTGTTAGATCCACTAAAGTCCAGGGATGCTTAATTAGTGAGGTAAACTAGGATGAAATGCCCTAGAGGACATCTATCAAAGTAGTTAGAGAGCTTTGAAGCCATCAAGACACTGCATCAGCAGTGACTCAGAGATTTATTGCAACAACAACAAAGTACGGGTGTGCTGAACCCCACTTATAGAGACTCTACTTCGCTTGCTCTCTTACAACATAGTTCTATTTTTAGTATGGCTAATGGCATCAATACAAAATATACATACAGAGGAAGAATGGGGCAGCCCCTTCCTCAGCCACTACTGATTGTTAAAGTGGTTATTCAACCCCTGAAACAGAATCCGATATCAAAAGAGGGAAGGAAGTGGAGGCAGCCAGGCACAAACATTTGCAGCATTGGGGCAGTGGGCCTCGGTGCTGCGGGGCAGCAGTCTGGCTTCTGTAGCGTAGCACCATATATCCCTTGGTCACTGTTAACCAGGGTAGTGCTCTCACTACCCTCAGTATCTGTTTCCGATCCAGGAAACTTTGGGCATGTCTGCTTTTCCTTTGCCTGTGATAGTGAAGTGGTGAGGAACACAAACTCTAGCAACTCCATGCACGTTACCACTCTCATCACTGGAGGCTTGACTAAAGCACTGGTTACTGACCGGTATTCCTCATTACTCCGAGTCCAAGTCGTCCCCGATACAGTCCTTACACGTGAGAACACATCTCCTCCTTGCAGATATTGCTCCCTAGCCAACTCCAAAATACTTCCCCCAACATGGCCGCCATTACCCAGGTGCCACTACAAAAGGGAAGTAGACACTCCAAACATCCTGTAGTACCAAGCAAACCACTTAGATAAAAACATCATATAATCAATTCCCCAGGGACGTGAGAGTGGGAACCCAAGGACTCGGAGTAATGAAGATTACCAGTAAATAACCAGTGCATCACCTCCTCGTCCATCTTCCCCAATCCAGTCCTTACAGGTGAGAAATACCCAAGCCACATAGATTGATTATATGTATTAAATACAAAAGAATGCAACTCCGCTATTGATTATATTTATTAAATACAAAAGAGCACAACTCTGCTTCCACAAGCGCTGAAAGAGTTTAATAAGAAAAACAGAGAGATCATTGTAATAAACAATAAACAAATAGAATCAGTACGATACTGCAGATAACAAACGGGATGCAAAAGAAGTAGTATGCCCCTCCCCTAACCGAACTCGATAAAGTGAAAGAAATGTATGAGAGGGGGACCAAGTGGCTGCACAGCCAATGTCTTCCAACGATGCCCCTTTAAATGAAGCTCAAGAGGCTGCCGTTGCCCAGGTAGACCCACCCATCACCTGGGAAGGGACACATCGTTTACATAGATCGTTGTCCAACAAAATAGTGGATTTAATCCCATCCAATCCCAAAAGTAACAAACAGGGAGTCTGATTTAGGAAAAGAGGATGTTCTCTGCAAATAAAATGACAATGCCCTGTGAACATCAGTCATGTGTAAACGATCTTCCTCATCCCAGGATGGATCTGGGTAAAAAACATGAAGCACAATATCCTGAGAACAGTGAAAGGATGAAGGGACTTTAGGCAAAAAGCACAAACTGAGGCACAACACCACCTTGTCTGATAAAAAAGGTGCCTCCATCAACACTTGAAGGACGACTGTCAAGTCCCAAGGAGGAATCTTGAACCTTACAATTGAGTGCTGCAGAAAAAAACTCTGTAACAACCAGGAAGCCAAAGGAGCAAGTGTCAACATTTCCTCAACCCTAAACGCCTGGATCTCGCCCACTGAGCCCGAATGATGCAGACTTTTAAATCCAGTACAAATCCATCCCTTGAGAAATCCAGTACCTTTCCTGGGTCACAACTATTGGGCTGCAACTGCTTAGAGAGACACCACTTCTCAAAGTTCCCCCAATGCCTATTGTATGACTTCCTAGTGGATAGACAACAGGACTACTGAATGGATTTAGCTGTCTCTGAAGAACAAACAGCCTTGAGTCAACAACCTCAAGCTTTCAGTAACCAAACCTGCAGGTTCAAACAACTGAGAGATCCCAGCGATAGACGCGGCTGCTGCGAGGGGGATGGCTGAAGGGCCAAGGTCCATGGAGGAGCTACTGCCATCTCCTCAACTGGAACCCTTTCTGTAAGGTTTTTTGGTGAAAAATCAAGTAAGTTAAAGATTTTTGGATACGTTTGCTGTCTGATAGAGGGCATGCACCAGTCTTTTTTTGGGGGGGTTTTCCTTAAATTTTAAAATGTCATTGTGGGTGACCCGGAGCTGCAGTTGGTGCCTATTTTACATTCATGTTTTATTTATTTTTCTAAGGGAAAAAGCTTGCACATTTTTGAGGAGGGTGGGAATCTGGGTTTAAAGTACTTTTTCTCCATTTTCCTGTGTGTCCACACTGTTGTTCAGTGTACGAGCAGCACGATGTGTAGTTTCCGCCCATGTCCAGAACTCTATAGAATCTTGCAGAGTTTTTATGTAACTCTGCATGATTTTGCACAGTGGAGTTCCGCGTGTTTCACCCGGGCCTACTCATAACCTTTTAGAGAGACCCACCAAAAAGATCGCCACCCACTCCACCACATTTCAGCAAAAGTTTACTAGAAAGGAAAAAGAGGAACACCATTGAATATAGTAAATCCACCTGGTACCCCAACATAACCAGAATGCAAGGTTTTTATGCAACAGCAGCTAAACAAATCATCAGCTTAAATATTGATATATGCGGGATAGCCAGGGATAATGCTAGAATTATAGGCACCCCTGTATCAAATTCAAATGAAAAGCAGGAAATGAACAGTTTCACTCAGAATATTCTTACATTGTCCACAAACCACAAAAAATGTAAAGCTAAAGGAAGAGAGGAGGTCGAAGTCAGGCAAACCCTCCTGTCCACTTAGCACAGATGGAACCTGGGTGTAAACTCCCTGCATAGATGGTAGATTCACTACCTCCTTCAACACCAAAGATGAGCCGGGTTCACATCAATCAGACCTGCGCCAAGAAGCTCCCCGAAGACCAACAGCCCACTCAATGCCCCTGCCCCTCACTCAGATCTATCTTTAAGAAATGCGGAACAAGTCTATATTAAGATGGTAACGTTTAACGAAGACGTGCCCACGGTGCTCATAAAAATTTATTTTATTGACTCAGTACAAGAGGGACATTATTATCATCAAAATTCCAGGAATTGTAGGCCTTGAACCTTGGCGACCTGCTGTGAACGAGAACCTACGTTGGTTTAAAAAACACACGACATGGCCTGGAATGGTTCATCTTTCGGATCTGAAAATCCTCAAGAGGATTAAATTACAGATTGACCTGGCTCAACAACTGCATTACAAGATATATGGAAAAAGTAAGAATTCCAGGCTGCAGAGACTTGAAAAGAAAATACCCTAAAATCAAACGTGTTCTTAACTGTCTGGTTCCCCTGTGCTCTAAAAGTATGCAAGCTCCTTGCAGCACTGCCATGAAATGGGGGTCAAAGGTTGGCTTCTGGAAGCATGTTCCAAATGTTGGCTCGAGACTTTAGTTTTCCAAACCTCTTGAATGTAGATGGGCAAGCCAAGGAAGACCAGCGCCTGGCTAGGTCCAGCTGTCCAGCTCTCGTCTAGCTCTTGTCCCACAGGAATGACAAATCAAACCAGAGCCAGACCGAGTATCCATGGAGCTGTCCCTTTCCTCCCTCAATGCAGGAATTGAAAGGGGGAAACGGCTACATGCAGGACAGCTGAATACATACAAAAGATATGAAGAAGTGTTTTTCTAATTGAACTTTTCCCAGCGTCTAAACACATAGGGGCAGATTTGCAACAAAGTAACGCAGCACGGTGCAGCAAGTCATTTTGCTGCGCCGTGCTGCGTTAGTTTGGAAAGCACAGAGATGCGACATATTTTCAAGAATATGTCGCATCTCTGTGCTTCCCCTGCGCTGGCACACAAACTGCAGCCATGCGCCGGCGCAGGCACCCTTGCACCATGGTGCAAGGATGCCTACGTCGTGGGGAGATTGTTTTTGTGCAGGAAGGAACACCTTCCTGCACAAAAACAATCACAGGAGGCTTTTTCCTCTTTCAATGCGTGCTGTAGAATGCAGCACGCATTGAAAGAGGAAATAGCGAGGAGAAATTAAAACATTTCTCCTCGTTGCGCCTCACTACGCCACCCTCTAGGGTGGCGTAGCATTCACCCGCATCTCCAGATGTACGATTTCTCTTAAATCTGGAGATGTGTCTTGTTCCATGGGTGTTGCGTGGGAACACCCACAGCAACACCCATGGAACGCCCCTTCCACGCACAGTGCTGCGTGTGAAGGGGTCACATTTACGAGGAGAGGAAAAGTCACGCAGGGTGGCTTTTCCTCTCCTTGTAAATATGGAGGAGCCCCCTGTGCCACCAGTACATCACGAAAAGTGACCTAGTGGTGGCGCAGGGGGCTTGTAAATCTGCCCAAACACATTTCATCAAATGTCTGTCTACAGTAATGAAAGTCTATCTGCATCTCAGCTGAACCTATATTGAAATTGCCAACAAATCTTTTTAACATAATGTAATACCTGCATCAAACTATCTCACCTTTATTTCCCTGAGAGGGTAAAAGTAACTGTAAACCTAACACTCCTGTCTAGTCCATACCAGCTGTGTATAACTTGACTCCCGTCTACACGTTCTTCAGACTACGGAGCATCCAGACTGCATCTGCAAGACAATTAATCAATCTACACTTTTGAGCTGCATCTCAACAGCTCTTTAAGCATTGCATGGCTGCCTGTGACTAGATCCATAACCTTCCAAGCAATCTGCATTGCACAATGAGCCTTGTACAATGAGCCTTGTCCAGCACTGGAACACTCTTTCTTCATTCCATAACTACCACCAAAGCAGAAGGTACAGAAATAAATTGGTGCAGCAGACAAGAGTGATGTATGATCACTCAGGGCAGACGGGGGCTGCTGGTTCCAACTGTAGTGGTTGAGGTTGTTTGCTACTGGCAAGGTCACAATGAAGTCAGAGATTTCTGCAACTGGCTGTCATAAGCCTTTCCTGATGTGGTATTGATGGACAAACAAAAGGGCAGGCCCTGCCTAGAAACTATCCCTCCTTGAACAACAGAAAGTGCAGTCCCACCACTGGCTTCTACCATCCAACAAATGGCAGTCCTCAGGAAAAACGAATCAGAGCACTATGCTAACAAGGACCTCATCAATTTCTAGCAACAGCCCCGTATTCACCCCCACCCGCACCCTTCTTCACTTCAGTGTCTGAAGCCACAGGCATGCTGCCAATGCACTTCCACTGTCTGGGAAAGCCATATGCACCCTCTATCTTGTGCCATGCTAAACCAGGGTCTCATTCAACATGGATAGCGCAGGTGCTAGCACTCAGACTATCACACACTACCACACATGTGCCACATTCACACTGCACATACATGCACTCTACATGCACACTGAATGCCAGCTCAAGGATCTGGACTTCACATTACAGTGGAACTTTACACGTGAGGGGTCAGTAGGCCACACTCTCCTTGACTCAGATAAAAGCTCAGGAAAGCTCAGGTCACACTAATGATTCACTAAAACTTGGTATGCTTCCACCAGTGATTTATATGACTTACACAGGGCTTGAACAGTAATCCTGTGCCCCCTATGGGGGCATGCATAGTGTGTCTCTCCAAGCAGATTCTGTACATCATAATATCAGGGACAAGCCTAGGCCTCTGTGCACACACTAGAGTACCATGATGCCAAGGCCAACAAACCACTTTCACTTGCAGTCAGGACTCAGGACAGGAATACATGCCCGTTCACTGAGCAGGGAACATCCCCTTCCTAACAATGATACAGTTATATTCAGTTACTTGATCAGTTGATTTCAAGGTCTGGTCTTTTAATGGACTTATACGTCCACTCCTAGGATCTGTGTTTGTCCTCATGGTCACATGTTGAAAGTGTGGCACGTCTACTCAGCATTTCATCCTTCTGAGACCAATAAAATGAGAACCATTGACTTCAGTAGCAATAAACACCTGTTAGAAAGTCTTATGGCATCCAGGAGACTGTGCAATATCCTGCATCTCAAACTAACACCGCATTGAAAAACATAAACAATTTCTCAGTCGTATGATTACAAAGAAGATAATGTCACCGCTATTTGGTGATGGGATGAAATGCGTCAAGCTCTTGATAACAAGGAACAGAGGCCAGTTTAGGCTTTAATTAGAGTCAAGAATAACAAGCAAGAAGACAGTAATAGCCTGGTGCAAATGTGGTCTTCGTTTATCAGTACTCTACATAAGGATGATGATATCTTGGAGTCACTAGGGTATGATCCCTCACTTCCCCCATGGTAAGTTAGCAACACTTAGTGAGAGTTGATTAAATATTAGCTGGTAAAGATTCTATGCTGACTTGATCCAGTTTAGTGGCCCACTGTTTTAATGTCAGTTTTGATCGCATTTTAAAGGGGGTGGGGAGGTGCCATTGGCATACATAGACTCGCTTCTGTCCCCTGTATTTATAAAGGGTCATCTGAATAACCCACCAGATTACAGGATCCTAACAAGGATTTGTATTATGCTAAAACGTTTCGCTAGGATCCTGTTGGAGGAAATCAATGGAATTATTAAGGACCATGAGTTACTTCGATTTAATAAGAAAGGTTTTTGCCCAGAAATGTCCACTACTCACAGTGCGATTGCACTCCCTTTACTTGGCTTATATGCACTGATCTCAGGTGCTGTGACACGGCATTGTGTGCTTGTACACCTCTCCAGTTTCTACCTAACAAGGGAAGCAGAGAGTCACCAGGGACCTTGGGTAAACACTGGCATACAAAGCAATGGCCCCTAGATATATGAATACAAAAATGGTACCAACCAAATGGTTATTAATTCCAAACAATAATCAAGAAAATGTTTCTTTATAAAAGCATTGTATAGCAGCGCAGTGGCTGTGAGTGAAAAAAATTGCTCGGGGCTCTCTCACCTGTGATACACACATATGACAATAGTGATCAAAAATGCATATCTATAAACAAGAATAGCATGGCTTGTTCTTGGTTAATCAACAATATAGATAAGGGTCCGCAATTTTAGTCGCCGTTGCATTCATATGTCTCGGGCCATTGTTTTGTATTACTGTAGACTTTTCCAGAGCACTTGACAACATCTGCAGTTCTCTTCTATGGTTGAAACTATTGCGTCTTAGTTTTTCGAACTGTTTTTGCTCTATACTAACTGAGTTTCATCGGAATTCTTGGGCTAAACTATTGTGTGCTCCTGCGCATCCAACGTCCATAACGACTGCATCGGGGATCAAGCAAGCATGTGTGCTTGCCTTCGCATTATTTAATCCCTTTTTGCTGCACTTGAACTTTACTATGTAGAGAGCTCACACTGTTCTCCCACTCTTGATGATAAGAAGATTCAAGATCTCTACTATACACACAATCGTTTTACATAGGGTAATTCTACAGTTGGTTTACAACATTCATTAGATTATCTTCATGATTATCTGGTCTTAGTGCAATAACTGGGTTGTGCAACTCATTCTCTGCATGTAATAGCCAAAATGGCAGTTTTCCGTCAAGCCTCTCTCGCAAGCCTCTCTGGCAATCCAAACCAAGTCCCCACAGCATGGTATCCTATCTGTATCTATCACTCATGGGCAAGGGCTTTGGTTTCAAATGTGAGCTTAATTTTCGTTCCAGGCATGCTCCTCCTAAAACACTGCTATCTTTTATATGGGTAGGACTTAAAAGATGACAAAAGGCCCTTATCAAATCTATCTACAGTTTTTTTTAAATGGGTAAATATGTTCCAATTAGTCATGGCCAAGAATGATATTGATAATACGACAAAAGGTAACTTCAAAGCACTAGTAAAGAAGCCATCAAAGCCAGCTGTAATGAGACAAATTTGCTGTTGCTAAGTTGTAAGAACGCTTCCGCCATTTTCCATTTTTCTTATGAGGGCACTGCTAAATTGAACAATGAAGAGGTCTTGAAATATTCCTTGTGGATACATAAATGCATATGGGTTCGTTTTGGGCACATTCTTTTGTCTGAAATCACAGAGGACTGGGGGGTGTCGGGTAGGGAAGGGAGTTGGGACGGTGCACAGCAGTACAGGTTCTTTGACATGGATACGCTTTCCAGCTTTAAAACTAGACGAGGGAAGGCCAGCAAATGAATGTGCAGAGCTGAGCCAGAGGAAAGCCAGGGCTCTGGTTAGATCTGAGGAGCAAAACCAAGAGCCGCAAACGTTTGGCACGTAAAGTAACAACAAACTTGACGTAAAGTGGGAAAGGACTCTAAAATTCAAGAATCGTTTATTTAACATATGTGTTTCTATCTGGTACATTAGTTCATATATTGCAATGAGTGACATTAAAACGATGTTTTTAAAGTTAAACTTAGAAATATGAATATACACCTTTTCCCCTTTCTGTAACTATGATATTAGGGAGCCAAGGTGCACCTCAGTTTGTCACTTTCACCATGTGTATGGCCAAAACAGTATTAAATTTGGAAGAACAGTATAGTCTACTAAGCCGTGTAAGAGTGATATTTTTGTATAGTTTTGTGAACTGCTTCAAGCTGCTCTGAAATTTTACGATCAATGAAATCGAGGCGCAGTGAAGTAAATTGGTCACCCACGACCTTACAGCTTGGTCAAGTGGGAGAGACGGCATTTTGAACCCAGTTCCCATTTACATTTTGTGCACTTCAGCCACATAATTTCATTTTCAACGTCTGCAATACTGTATAATTAAGGCTCCATTTATTTTCTTGTCTGTATTTCTTTTTAAATGTGGATAAAAACGGTAATTGGGTTGCTTTTTGAGTAATTCTTAATACTGTCTGCCATGACTGCCAGGCCAATAGCTGTGGGAATTGACACGCAAGGAGATAAAAAAAAAAAGGAATTTAGAAAAGAGGCTTAAACACCAGTAGATATGCACAAGGTTGATACTGAAATGCACATATTTTCATATAAGTGCATTGATTTATCTTCTGCAGTTGTTCACAGCATTGAAACCTGTCAGTGATTCAAGCACAAGTGCATATTTATTGGTTAAATAAATGTGGAAATATACTAATTTCAGGTTAATTTTTCTACCAAACCTAAAATAAATATGGATAAATACAGATAAAATTAACAAAAAATAAATATGGATAAATACAGACAGAAACGTCATAAAAATAAATACCATAAAACCGGGAGCTCTATGTATAATCAAACCACACATGGCATAACGTTTCAACACCAATTCTACACGACCATACATTGCCTCCCATCCTAATGGACACCGGCCTCCCCGGCTTCCAAAAGGTCGCTCCCACGCTTAGTTTGACTCTGTGTGGCCAGAACCAACGAGCCGAGAGCAATGCATCCTAAACTCTGGGGAGTCCCCACCCCGAATTCAGCATTATTGGCCTCACGCATCTACCGGATTTTACGACTGTTAATTACAAAGCCCTGCAAATATGGGCCCCTAGGCCAGGCGAGGACCCATAATGAGGGGCAAATAACAGGGGCAAATAACAGTCGTTATTGGCCCGGATGTAAGGGCAATATGGGTGTTGTTAGCGCTGCTCTCGAAGAGAGAGAGTCCGCGAGACGTTGCTTGAGCAGAGGCCATGGGGGTAGCGGTGGACCCGTCACTCAAAGCTCGGCAGCTCCAGCTTCCGCCCTCTGAAGCGGAAAAGAAGTCCGAAAAGTTGTGACAAATAATCCATGCGCTCTGGATTTTTAGTCTAGCTCGGTGCCATTCGGCTTTTCAATTTGTTAACTTCAGCATCAGAAAAGTGTCTGACGCTGTTGAAACACAAGTACGAATTCAATATTCACCCCACATAAAACCCGTCTTTTACAGCATTCGGATTTTGCGCATGGACTCCTGCTTTTTAATGGAAAACTTTTTTTAGAAACATTTTTATTAATTTTCTCCACCTATAAAATGGCATGGTCACAAACCAACACGATAGTAGAAGATTGTCCTCGTGTGTGGTAACGGGCATGCGCCAAACATCAGCGGGTGATGGTGAGGTAGGGGCTGATCTTGTCTCCTCTCCTGTTTCCCAGCCTCTGGAGAGGGTGTGGGGTTGTGGTGTTCACACTGTGCCCGCAGGCTCTTCCCATGCCAGTGCTTCGAGGGGGTGGCAGCGGTGGGGTCGGCGGAGGCAGTCCTTCCACCGGCAGCAGCTTGGCACAGCCCATCAAACCCGAAAGCTGCCCCACGGCCTGTCGAAAGATGCCCCACAACCTACCCTAATCAATGAGGTCTGAAGACTAAATTGCTTTTCAAGAACCTCTGGCTCTCAGTATAAAGTTTCACCCTAATCCAGGGCGGTCACTTCTGCAAGATTAATGACTGCTTTTTACATGTTTGTAAGCAAAGGAACTAAGGTGGTGTGGGGTGATTGCTAATAAGTAGCCTGGAAAGGTGCAACCCCAGGGCACTGAAGCAACAACGCATGCGTGAGCGAATATAGAGCCTGGCTGCCCCGTGGAACTTGGGGGGAATGGTGCGTATGTTTGGGTGAGAACAGCTCAGCCAAAGAAGCAATTCACACAATGATACATTTAAGTGCACGTGATCTTATAGGCCTATGTGAAGAAAAGGCACCTATTCTCTCAATTTGTGAAGATTGCCAAAATGAAGAATATGTCAAGCTTCAGGGTTGAAAGCAATTCGTTGCCCGGCGCCATCACCTCCAGCACCAAGCCCCAGTGGGGCAGTCTTACGCGAATCCTTCCCACAGGCGGCTATACATTCCCCCGTTACAGTTCACGAATCCATCCGCGCGCCACAGTGTGCTTTTCAGATAAACAAGTTTCAGGAGCAATCTTCTCTCTTTAGAACAAAATCATAAAACAATTTCATTTTTCTCCAAAGTTCATTTTTAAGGAATATGTTCCAACGCATGGAGAAGATTCATAATAAAGGATGTACATCTGAAAAGCATACTGTGGAATGAGCTGTAACAGAGGAATATATAACCGCCTGTGGCAATGAAATGATATGCTTGGATTTGGAAAGTATATTTCTCTGAGACTAATGGCCATGATATCAGATGACAGGATTGTACTTTACTGAACATCAAAGAGTGTTGTGCTACTATGTGTGCAGGTAATTTCATATTTCATGGACAAGTGCGGACTTTATTATCTTTGTGTGTTAAAGTACAATTCTTAAGCCTATATTCATCATGGGACATTCGGGGCATGTCTTCTTTTTTACACATTTTTAAAAATCGCAATTTCGTCTCTTTTGATCAGCGGTGCCACAGCAATTATCTGATATATTTAAAATGTGTTACAATTCCACAAGGTTTGTTTCCATTGAAGGTTGGTAAACTGCGCGAATAACGGGGACATTGTGATCGTTTCGAGGTATCTAAATGTGGCACAGGGAGCCAGGGTTTGGGGGAGTAGGGATTGACTGCTTTCTGAAATTTAAAATGAAAGACAAGCAACCAAGAGCCACCATAACAGCGATGAATACATCTCCCATGTTTGCTAAACGACCTCTCAGTTGTTTCCTGTTGAATGTTGGACATTATGGCACCAAATGAAAGAAACGTATTGTTGACCTGCAGGGCCCCTCCTGTTCAAATCGAGGCAGTGCACACAACTCATGCAGCCATGAATCCGCCTGAAAATCAATAGGCCAACAACTGAAAGGCCAGAAGACAAGTCTTGCAGAGGAAAGTACCAGGGATCTACAAAAAACTCCTCGAAACAACTTTTAAATTCACCCCATCGCCACTGCTCTTCAGGAAGAAGCTAAAGTTCCGTCTCTTCAAAGAGCAATTCCACCACACAGCGCTGCATGGCGCACTGGGAGGTTTGCCCATCACACGTACCGATATCTGCTCAACCCATGAATGAAGAACCACGGCAACATCTGCATGGCGATTGCAGCAGGTGCTGGGAGGGAATTCTGGGATGTCACTGTGAAGGCTCCACAAGCTTGTAGAAGCCTTCGCAGTAAAATGCGAGAATGTGAAAACGCACCCAGTCCAGTTTTGACTGTTGCCACCTCCTGTAACTTCAAGACATTAGGTATGAGGTTACTCACAATCATCTAGAGCTCCAGGGGATACCGTCAACCATCATCTTTCTAGCTTTGGTCTTTGGCAAATGAGCACAGTGCATAAGTAAAATATGTTCACACGCTAACAGAGGAGTGGATCCTTTGTAATTCAACAATGACGCCTATTGGGCCGATAGCGTCACTTGACACTCTCAGCTTCAGAAAGCCCAAAATATGATAATATAATAATAGGTTCCCTTTGAGAAGCGTCTCACTTTGCAGCTGTTGACAGCCAAACACAACATGCTGGATGTGGAGAAAACGTGCAATCTGAGAAACTGACATAAACTCACACTTTCTAGCAGCATTAGACGATTTTGTTCCAAATTGAGTACCATTAAAAAGAGCTGACTTAATGACGTTGTCTTTTATGCCAACATCATTCCGACATCACGGAGCCAACCCTAAAAGGTCGGATGCTAAGAGGTGCCTCCTTCACGCCAAACTATGACCCGTTTCATGGACCAAGTGCTGCTTTCTAAGTGCTGATGATTTATAATAGATGATGCGGGAAAAAGAGAGATACACAGAAGAGTCTTCAAAGAAGAAGGTCTTTACCTTTGGGCTCCTCCGAAGATCACTCTACTCCCAGTGGTGGGTCTGGTGCTCATCTTGGGTGGGATTCCAGGTTACAGGCAGTCGCTCCTTCCATGTTCCCATATCAGACTGTATGCCAGTAGTTTCCATCTCTGTGTCGAGAGGACAGGACACTCCGGTGGTACTCTGATCCGCTGTGCAACCTGCACGGGTGTAACAGAAGCTGAGTTCAAAGTGCACATTAAAAGATGCTCAAACACATTACAGTCGTCCTCGCTAAAGTGTATTTGAATCGAGTTAGACCTCCATTGAGATCAAGAGGATAAAATTGAATTTTCGATGCAGCCTACAATACAATATATTAAACAGTATAGAACGTCTGTTAAAATATCTTCAAAAAACTCATTAAAACTTATAAAAGTTTATAACATACTTGTTCATTTTACAGTGACAATATAACATGCATTAAAACTCATCAATTCTTGTTATATTATATCTCTAATAAAGCCTGTTCAAAAAACGTCTCTGAGGGTCTGCAAGAACTGGACAAATAACTAACACATGACACAAGTCTTATTTCCCTACATGGCAGCGATTGCACATAAATGGGTAGTTTTTCTGAGCCGCCATTTTGCCAGTATACAAACGTATCTAACCTTAATAATAGATAGCAGATTAAACTCCATACTCCGTGCTCCAAGGATGAAGATAAGCAGGATTGCATCTTATCATAAAGTGCTTTGGTAGGAAAAGATTTACACAATTGCAAATTTGTACATTGTTCAGGATCTAATGTGAAACTTACACTCGGCATAGCATTCTTCAGGAATAATCGCAGTTGACTGGGAGACCATTACTTGAGAAAACCCATCTTACACTCAACTCTGTCTCAAGCGTATTGTAGGTTTACTGAAAAAGAATCTTTCTTTTTGAAGCTAGTCTAGTTTCAAATTTCAACAATTCTCTTAAAGTGCCATTTGAACCATATATTATACAATACGCTCATCTGAATATTTTTACAATGGTTGGGAATATAGGCTAGATACACCAAAATCCAGGCACCAAGCCTGAATTGGAATGGCTGAATAGGGCACACAATGTTCACAGTCCTCGTGGTCCTCACCAGCTCCTTCTGCCAACCATGCTTCCTTCATTAGTTTAGTGGACAGCTCTACGACTTTATAGAAAGGACGGGTTCCTATCGCATCATAGGCACCCACGTTTAGAGAAACTCCAGCATGGAACCCGCTCTTACAGGCTCAGGGGTCCCTCCTTATCATCTGGGTGCAAGCTTCTAATGGCTCTACCGGTCTGATTACCAGTTGTATGGTACTGCATAGGGTGCAAATTCAGCACATTTCATTACTGTTACCGTGCAGTAACACCCCAACAGTACAGTGCCACTGTGAGTTAAATTCCTTGGAATGGGGAATAACCCTGCAGACATGAAAGTACCATTCGGTATTCTACGCGGTATCAGAACATGGGAATGCTGAGTGCTCCATTGAAAACATTTGAGTACTCTGGGATTCTAATGGCATGTAGAAGCCCGGAGGATCAATATTCCAATGCTTAACAAAAGCCTCAAGATTTTAAGACTCGCAAGGCCTTTGTTTTACAAATTAGAACATACTACCATCTAGAGAGGAATGTTCTAACAGACTCATAAACAGGCCCTCTGCCAACAGCTGCCAAACTCAGGCCCTCACGTTTCCTACTTTCCCAGGTACAAGCAGCTAGTAAATGCAATAGGGGGGGGGGGAGCTGAGGTTATATTCCCATCATCCATCAATGAAGTGTGCCATGCCTCATTTCTGCTATAGATTATTCAAAATTCATTGCACTATAAAAAATATATAAACTTTAAAGACACAATTTCTCTCATTTCTGAATCCTCATTGGATTGTTAGAAAGGCAGCAATTACTAGATTGCCTATTTTTCACCATAATTCATACAGATGCACACTCGGAAAGTGTTAATGTGATGTGCATATTAATTGTTGTGACTATCGTATTTACGTTACACATAAAGCGCCCTGCGATGAATCACAGCTTAATTCGGTTTCACTCGCTTTCCTCATAATCAAAAGTGTGGTTTGTCATATTGCAAGTTCATGATCTGAGGTGAGGGCTAATGCCCAAAGCTGCTCTCAATAAATCATCTTCAATATATTGTGTTTGATAATAAATCGCCACATCTAATGAATCGCGATAGAGAGAGCAACAGTGGAGAAGAGAATATTTAACTCTGAGAACCTGATAAGACTACGTAAGTCATAAGAGAGTTTTTGGAAGTTGAACGAACTCGGAAAAGCTGAAGGGACTTTAAAATATATCTTCGAACTAAATTCCACAGTCTGCTTAGTACAAAGTAATGCACACAATGCACCCTTGTCTTCGTAGATCGTCACTCGCGTGTCGTCATTATTTCATCTAGTTTTCATGTTCAGATACTCTTTGCCATAGAACGAGTAATCAAAAAGTGCCAAAGTAGAACAGGCTGTGGTGAATGCGCAGGCATAAAGCTTAAACTCAATTGAATTGTATTTGGATTAGTTTAAAAGAGGTAGATTTTCTCACCCTCAACAATCCCCTCCAGACTATAGCTTCCTGGTTATCTACTGGTCTACCAGCCGGGAACCTTGGCGTGAGCTGCTTTGATTAGTGATGCTAATGTACAGTAACCATATCTGTTACTGAGCTGCTGGAAAGCGTTTAATAGTAGGTCGAGCAGACAGGTTTTAATTTTCAGAAAGGGTTCCCACAGCAAAGACCTTCCAGATGGTATCCTTTGAGCCCTATTTTAGTCACCCTGCAAAGTGCACACCCCCTACAGTAGGCAGCGTCTCACCTTGTTTTACTTACACCTTTTTACTAGTTGTATGCAAGTTTGATCCATTGAACATGCATCATGAATGCGGTGCTTCATGCAGTCTGATTGGTCTGTCCTAGAACAAGATGGAGCCACTAGCATCATAAGAAGCTCACTCCTTGTCACCAACAGGGAGAATTTGTGTTAGCTGAAAAGACAGCTTTTTCAAGATGACTCTGGTGAATGGTTACAAGCACAGGCTCTAAAACACACACCGGAAGCAAACCAGTGCAAAGTGGACTCTCAGAGAGTCCATTGGCCCAGATTTGCTAACATTTTGCAGCAGGTTTGATTCACAAACGTTGGGATTTACTTTTACGCGCAAAGCTGGGTTGCCACTTTGCACTACTTTGCGTGAAGGAGTCGCACCATGGTTGGTGTGTGGGTATTCTCATGCAATAACCCATGGTTTTTAGGTTTTATACATAAATCCCTAGCTACAAAAACAAGTAGGCAGGGCTTGATGCCAAAAACGTATGCCTCCTCAAGGTGGGCATAATGTCTGTGAAGGGTTTTCTTTCCTCCAAACACTTCCACTTTTGCATGTGTGCTGTATTGAACGACACTAGGCTAAGCATAGTATTTTGTACTGGAAGTCTACCCTTTGGTGTAAGGGTGTGTGCTTCACACAAGGCACCCTAAAGTATGCCAGTGTGGGGTGAGGAAGATACAGAGCCATATCTTAGTAAATATGGCGCTGTTTTCCTGTCTTTCTTTTTGCAACTCAGTAAAGCAACTTTTATTGCAAATCTGCGTTTTGTGAAAAATGAGTACATAAAGCCCATTGTTCTCGAGTGGGAAGTGCAAACTTTACCCCGATTTTGAATGATGTGCTCATTTAATATGGAGACCAGCCTAGGTTGCGCAGACTAAAGAAACAGCGTGTTCCATAGTAGGGTTCTTTCTAACATCTGTGAGAAGCTAATGATCCCACAATGTAATTCCAAAGAGCTTCTAAAGAGGACACAATAAAGGTAGAAAAAGGAGGCGTTACATTGTGCAAGATATCCTGAAGCCCGTATGGGCTGGTTGATCAATATGGGAAACAATATGGTTACCATTAACCTAAGTTCTAATCTCCTTTGAGAGGATTTTGGCAAAGATACTGGCTGGGGTACTTGTTGCACTAATAACCAATATCTGTGACCGTCTTTAAAAATGATGTCCTTTCTTATCTCAGGGATTCTCCTCACTGCTGTAAATGTTTAAGCAACTAAAGTAAGCGTGAACCATGTAAAATAGAGGCACATGTTCATTTTTAGATCTTTATACCCATCAATACAGCTGGCCACTTCAGACTCGTATAGCCTTGATCCAGTGCTTAACTTGTAAAGTAAAAAATCAATCAATCAGCTCCGGATCCCAGAGTTTATCTTAGGACCGATTGCCAACACTGCAGAATGCCAGGTCGCTGAACACCAAGGCTGCCTACTGTTGGTGCCACCTCGTGCCTCTTTCTTCCACCACCCTCCACTTCCTGGCTTCTATCTCCCCCTAGCATGTAGCTGTTGGATCGTTGGTGATTGCTGGCGGACAACGCTTCATTTTGATGCGTGGGGTCGGCAGCTCATTCTGCTCTTTTGTTTTTCCTAAGGCACCATTTAATCATCATGGTTGAATGTGTCCAATGAGGGTAAAGGCTTTAGGGCCAGTGCAGACACAGGGGCATCCACGGTGGCATCTCAAAGAGCGAAAGCGGACTTCACGGAGTGGTCTACTGGTCTGGTGACCACTGACCTGGTGTTTCAGGAGGCAGCCTGGAGCCCGAAGAGACGTGTGCCTGACTGCACTCACCCATGGTGTTCCGCGCACCCCTTAGATATGTCCTTGGCTTCCATGGTAGGGAGCCAGCTTGAGCGAGATCTAGCTCATGCTGTCAGGATGTGCACTTCCGGTGCAGTTTTTGCAGTAGAGCTGCAGGTGGCTGCTTTCCCTCGCCTGAGAGGTGCCGCTTTGCAGGACTCCCCCACTGCGAAGACTCGAATCAAGCCTCATGATACCAGAGTCCTTCGCGTCTGCCAACGGCAGTGACCCAATCTATTCCTCGGACGGGTCACGCCTCCAAGTGAGGGCACTGCAAGCGGCATGAACCTCATTCCCGAGTCAGTGCAGGCTACGAAAAAGCCCTGCCCTGTGCTATGTTATGTGCAAAGTCACTGGAGTTGTACAACAATGGGGAACCAAATTATGCAGCAAAGCTGACTGTATTATGCGTCATGAAAAGGCAAATGATGTGGCATAAACGGGCATTTCGCTATTTTGTCACGTTAACATACATTAATACTGTATGCACAATAGTCTCACTTCTTTAGGGCCAGTTTAACGTCCGAGTACAATAATCAGCAACTGGAAGCTGACCAGTTAACTTTGCAAAGGGATGGCCACTATGCGGCCCCACATGTAGTACTCCTTTTGTAACTTTTGAACTCTTTGAGCTAGAAACAACGTTTTTGTTAATATCTACAAATTATGCAGCAGATGGTGGATTATGAAGCAAGTGTGGTGAATCCATAGTTATCCAGAAAACACAGCGGCGCACAATTGCCTATGCTCATTGGCCCTAGTACCATGTAATGTTATGCATGCTCATGTCCGGTGCACATTTTCCAGCCCTGAATGGGTTTGACTCCGACCTTCATTTGGCGACAATGCCCACCCCTCTTCTGGACCTCTGCTGATGGATGGGGCCTGAGCATTTTTGCATCACGTTTTCCAATTAAAAAGACAATCCTTGATGTGAAAAGTGGCCACTGAACATAAACCCAAGCAGCCGCTTTATACATCTTCCAACAAGACACGTGTTAAAAGCACACTGAAACACAGTAACGTTCAAGACACAATGTAAGTGTAAGACTACAGAGAAACACAGTAACATTTTTAGGTCTACCCAACAGACAGCTTTAGCTACAGATATTAAGACCTACTGTGAACACTCTACAAATAGAGTGGGGGTTGAGTCAGCTCCTTGCTCGTGATGCGATTGTTTTTTATCTGTCTCGTGTCCCGGCTCATGGCATGTGTCCTCCCACCCCCGGCGTCAGACCTTGCATTGCAGGGCCTATGAGGGAGTACTTTCTCGCTCTCCCACTTGCCTCTCACTTCCACACCTCTTCAGACAAAAGAAATGTATTCAAAGTTGCCTGGGAGCCAGCTGTGTTTGCATTCATGGTGAATTAGGTTAAATCAAGCATTGGCAACGCCATTAGGTTTCACAGGCAATACACCGGTATGGATTTCGACAGTAGGTCACCTCTTTTTTTGTGGTTCTACCAATTTCGCACCATGTTTCAAAAGCTTTTTCAAGACCTGCTGCGGGCCTATGATTAGATGACATTGTTTTCTAAAAGAGCTGGTGCAGTTGTGCTGGTGCAGTTGTGCTGATGCAGATGTGCTGTGATCTTCAATGACCTGTACACAGGGACATTCTGGAGCACCTTTTCAGACACTGAGACATCTAACTTTTCTGCCGTCGGATCTGTCTCAGTCCGCTGCCAGCATCACAGCCAATGGGCCTGTAGAAGGCATGGAGCTCTGTGGAGCACCAGCACATCTGTCGCCTCACCAGGAGGCACCAGTAATAAAATTAAAGTACAGCACTAGGTACTGTGCCAAGGGGAATCTGCTTGCTGCGCTCTTGATACACTGGTAGCAGTGGGGCACTCCAGCTTTACAACAAATTTTAGTTGCAACAGCGTCTCTTTCCCATTTGTTCAATGTGTTCCCAGTAGCGGCTGGCAAGTAGAGAGTGGTGGGGTGGGTGGCCCAAAATAAATAAGTAGCAAGAAAATAATTACACCTATGTTCCTGGCGCGACGGTCTCCTCCGTCGGGTCTTCTTGAGGCAGACTCCAACACAGGACCCATGAAACTGCACTAACCAATCTTGGCACAGCTCTCATGCAGCAGGAGAGAAGTTCCAGGATTCAAGTGAACGGCCTCCTTGGCGCTCCCGAAGGCACTGGAGCCGTATGCTTTCCCTTACCCAGCTTGGTTAGAGAGGTTTAAAATGTGTATGTCGGGCTGGCCGTCGCAAGATGGCCGGCCAAAGAGACATGCATACTTTAAACTTAAAGTGCCCTGCCCATCCCTGCTCTCTGCTACTACCAGTCAGCAGCGGCCCTGTCCCCATGCTGGTGCTTGACTCGGGACAGGGTTACTGAAAAATAAAATAACAAAAAAATGTTATTACTATTTTATTTTGCTCCCCCACCTTAAAGGAGGAGCCGTCCTTGTGTGCTCCTGTTTTTAGAAGAGAAGCGTTGGTGAAACGACAGTAAATGAGAGGTAAGTGGTGGAGTGAGTGAGTGAGAGACTTACTGAAAACAGTGGACAGGGCCTTTGAAGAAGAAAGGAAGGATAAGGGGAAGAGGAGAGGAGAGCGTAAGAGACAAAAAAGAAGGAACAAAGATGGGAATATGGAAGGAAAGTAAAAGAACAAAAAAGAGAGAAAGAAGTTCGAGAGAGAGTGGGATACGGAAGAGGAGAAAGAAGGTAAGACGTCAATAGGGATCAAACAAGAGAGAGTGACAGAGAGCTAAAAAGAGAAAGGGCTGGAGTGAGAGACTCCCTGAGAACAGAGGGCAAAGCCTATGGGACTGTGCAGAGGGCAGGAAGGATAGCGGGGGGAAGGTTGCTGAAGAAATACTCTGATAAGATCAAGAAATGAGGAGAGGATACAGAAAGAGAAACAGCAAACAAGAAAATAAGGACAGATGGTGAGAAGATGAGAGGGAAGGATAACAGAAGTGAGAGAGAGCTGAAATGAGAAAGATGGCATCACATGATAGTCTTTCCCCTTATCGATGTGCCATGGCATGTCATTTGATTTCTTGTTGAGTCAACGTCAAGTCAAAGGTTGTGCAGCGTAATTTCAAGGAACATCATCATTATGCTGATGAATGGTTCTAGAATATGAGGAAGCCTTCATCTTTTAGGTCATGGAATGTTGGTCAGTACGCTATTGGCTTGTCAATGCTTCTTTCCAGTGCTTCAACATGCCACTGTACAGTGCACATGCAGAGTAGGGATAACAATGTGAGCACGTGAACAGAGGACAAGCCTTCTTCAGGCCTCATTACACCCCTTTTTCAACAGACATGAATCTGCATTTTCATACCTTCCTGGTGGAAATCTCCAGCTACCTGAGCTTGTTGTAGTAGTGTAGGTCTCCACTGCTGTATAATCCCTTTCCAGCCCTGCTGACCTGCCTTAGGACCCTGACTCACTGGAGGTTCCTGGTAGACACAGACATTTGCTATAGCTGATTATTTTGATCTGTTTTCCTCTTTTTTTAAAAATCTTTTTGGCTGTTTATTCGAACGGTTAATGGCACTAAATCCTTCGATTATTTTTAGTTCATGTGTTTATGTCACCATTTGTTCAGGGTTCTGGACTCGTAAATGCATTGCATTGAAACGCTTGAGTCCTATATCCAGAGGTCTCTCCTTTAGCGCAATCATGCTTCATAAAGCGATAGCTAGGCATAGCTCCAAAAACCCACGTCTGCTTGTGTATATGTCAGAGGCGCAACTAGAGCCAAATTTCGGGGGCGGGGGGCTAAGAAAAAATTTCGGGGGGGGGCTGAACATTTAAGCAATAGACAGAGTGGAGCTGCAGGGGCTCTTAGAAGGGGTGAAACAACAGCCAGGCCCCATTAACATGCAAATGGTCTTTTAAAGACCTGTGAAGTGCTCGGGTGCGGCTGTGTGTGTGCCCGGGAAGCTGTCTCATCCCGGGCTGCCACACACGACGGGGGGGGGGTGGGGGCTGAAGCCATTTGAGTCCAATGGGTGTTGCGCGCCTGGTATATGTGAACTTAAGGTCTTGCCGAATGTTAGCCAGAGCACGCCTCATTCTACCTCGGCTGTGCATTGCCTTTCTCCAGGATCACACGACCACAAGGACTGTGTATAAGTTGCATAGCTGCTATTTGTCTCAGCGTAGAAACCAATCTTTGAATGGGCTTTCCAATCTGTTTAGACACACGTCCCAATTTTTAGAATAACACATTTTCAAGACCCATCTAGCATTGATAGACATGGGGAGGGTGATTTTTGAAAGTAAAAACAGCAATTGTTTGTAAATGTTACAATCTTGGACACACCCTTCGATATTGGACTGTGGCAAAGATATTGATCTGCCTATAAAAATGGCAGATGGTGAACGGCACTGGGGTCTGAAGCTGAAACACTTTCCAGAGTGGGTTCCTGGCCTCTCGCATCCGTTCACTAAAATGACAACGCTTCTGAAAACTCTTGATATGGATCCCAGTGAGTTTAGCAAATTTGAAGAACCCCTCCTACAGCCGAGTGTGGGGCAAGGCCTCATATCAATGTTTGTGTTAACAAGAGGCCCAGTGAGATATATATATATATATTTATATATATATATCAGTTTTTTAAAAGAGTGTGGAAATGACCCAATGGCATGGGCACACTATACTTGAGCACCACATTACTTTACACTAGGCCAGATTAATTTAATTCACAGGAGATTAATTTATTTGCCCAGAATCAATGGGTGTTGAGCCAATGCTGGGACTCAAACCTGGTTCCCCAAAGTCAGCAGCTCTGGCCGTTAGGCAAGACCCATATTTCTCAATGGTTGCGTTTAATCACGTGCAGTGAGCATATTCTCTGTTGAGACGACTTTGTGAAGTAAAAAACTGCACGACAACTTCTGGAAGGTTCACCTGGAATCTTCCTTAGGAATCCTTGCAAGGGTTTGTTTTAAAACTGGACTTAGGGACATAGTTCAGCACCTTTGCACTGGTGAGTGAAGAGGGCCAATCATATTAAATATTACCTACACACAGACAAGGACTTTCACAACCCATCAAAAATTGACTTGAAATAGAGTGGCAACTTTAAGCGTATGTAATGGCCACTGGTATGTTATTCATATGGTTGCATGAATGCAACCCTTTCTCTTTCATAAACATGCACGTACAAACTCACGCACACACTCGTGCGTGATGCTAAGCTGCTCTAAAAGGGCATGTTGCCATGGAAAATAATGTAAATAAGTGCACCCTGCCACCCATCCTTTCCATCTCGCGCTGCGTACCAGCATGTCCCGCCCACAGACTGCGCGCAGGACTGCGCACAGAGCGGACGTGAAGAAAAATCGCCCCTTCCCCTCCGTCGCCTCCCCCGCGCCCTCCACCCCCTTTCTACCCGCGTACAAGCCTCCGCTGCCATTGTTACTGCTCAAGGTAAGGCAGCTGCTGCGGGCATGGGCACCACAGGCGCCGGTTGGCGGCAGTGGGTGCCGCAGGTGGGTGAAAACCTTTTTTTATCCAGGACACCTGCGGCCTGGGGCGTGGGAAGGGGAAAACGCGGAGGAGGAACGGCTCCCGTCGCTGCATTGGATTTTTATAAAACAAAGGCGCACAATTAGCTGCACGTGGCGCGCTGGGCATGCTTTGCGGCTGGCAAGCTGAGACTGAGGGCAGGCCGGGCAGGGTGACTGCAGATCCTAGCTGGCTATGTTTGTGCAGGGGCGGGAGTCCCTCTGATTCCACTCCGATGTCCGGAAGGGACCTCAGACTCCAGGTGTGCCAGGTTGGTGAGGGGTACAGGTCCCCTCAGATTCCAGCTCTATGGAATGGCGCGAAGGTCCTCGCATATCCCAGTAATGTTTGGTCGTACCGAGGCAGAGCTGCCATAAGATTCCAGCCATACCTGGCTGGTGCCGGGCCAGAGGAGCCCTCGGTTACAGCCACTGCTTGGTTAGTTTTCTACCTGTCTTTATAATTAGTTTCCCTGTCATCTGGCACTCCCCCGAGCCCCACCTACACCTCTACCAGGAGGCGTCCCCAGGATTATGTGTTCCTTAGGGGTTGGATGGACTTTCTCTCACCCATCATGGGGGCGTGACGCCCCTCTATGATCAAAATAACCACCTGGAACCTTGCATCCTGTCGCCCTGCTTACTGCCAGAGGAAGAGAGAACACAGGAGAGCTGCTCAGAAGCAGGGATGCTGAGCAGGGGCCTGCAGTGCTGCCCTTCACCCAGAGATCCGGCGAGCTAGCTACCCGGAAGTGCTGTCCGTTACAGCATAGTAGTAGCAGTGCAGCTTTGCGCCGAGAGTCTGCGAATTCTCCCCTTGGCCCCAGGACAGAGGTGCTGCTGTTCACATAGAGGAAGGAGCTGCTGTACCTCATCTGTACGAGAGGGGGAGTGCCAAGACCGCGAAAGAAAGGAGTGCCATCCAAGAGCCCTGGCAGGCTGCCCTCAGCCACCAGATCAGGGTGCTGCCCCTCAGTCCAGAGTATGAGGATGCTGTCCATAACAAAGGGCCCTGTTCCCAACCCAAAGGGCTGAGGTTCAGACAGGGTCGAGGATTTTTGCCCCTTACCCGAAATCCAGGGGTGCTACGCCTCACCCAGGTGCCAGGGCCACTGTCTTGCCCATACCCATTAGCAAAACCCTTGACAGAGCCGGGGGTGCTCCTCCTCGTCTAAAAGTTGGATGTGTTGCCCACTGCCAAGGGCATGCAGGCCACACATGTGGGGAGAATAAGCAGGAAAGGGAACAATCCCATCAAAGACAGGACACTGCTAAGAAAGAGGTGTAATAACACTCTGCATAGCAACCCCTGAAGGATGAAAGGCTGAAGGCACCTTGCTGAACCCTGCTGTGCTATTCCTCATGGTACAGGGCAATCTGGACCGTTTCAGAAGACGAGCCAGGGAGGCCATGAGAGAGAAGGGGTCTCGCTTGGAGATGAAAGTGCTTAAAATAATACTGTTGATGAGAAGCCCACGTGCTACCTAAAATACTGCATACGCCTGGATTATCTCATTGTACAAAGAAGACTGCATACAATCAAGTTGTGGTACCCTGTGGGTGAAATTTCCCTAGGAATGACTAAAATGAAATATAATGTTGGAAGGTAATGGAAACATCTGATTTGTGGAGGAAATTCTAAACCTAGAGGAGACCTACCAGTGAAATTCCTTCACCCAGGGCCGGCTTTAGCGCTGGTGGTGCCCGGTGCGACGATCACTTTTGGCGCCCCCACGTCCCATGACACCTCCTTGGATTCTCTCACTGCCACCTACAAAAGTGCCCCTCATCTCTTCTATCATAATATATTGCTTAGCACAGCGCCCCCTTTCTGAGGTCACAGCGCCCCCCTCCACAGGTCAGCGCCCAGTGCGACCGCATCAGTCGCACTGCCCTGAAGCCGGCCCTGCCTTCACCCCACCGTCCCCTCCCCACAAAGAGAGATTACCACACAACTGTAAATCATTCACAAAGGGGCTTATTTACAAGGGGATTGCGCCTCCGGAAAGTCACTTTTACCGACGTTCCGGTGGCGCAATGCCCTGCTCCATATTTACAAAGTGCTGTTAAGCCTGTTTTTTTGGCTTAATAATGCTTTGTAAATATGGTTCCCTTTCACGCAGGTATCTGCCTGAAGGGGGCGTGCAATGGGTGTTGCTGTGGGCGTTCTACTGCAACACCCATGGCTTTTTAACGCTGCCCCAGGTTTACAAGAACCTGTAAATCTGAGGCGGCAGCAAAAACGAACGCCATGCAATAGCAAGTGTTAAAATGGCACAACGAGGAGAAATACCTTTCTTTCTCTTCGTTTTTGCTTTTTCTGTGTGCGCTGCATTTTGCAGCACACATAGAAAGAGAAAAACGCCATTAACGATTGTTTATGTGCAGGTAGGTGTCCCTTCCTGCACATAAAAATTTATTAAATAATGATAATTTGCTACTTCTATGTGTGCTGCAGAACGCAGCACATATAAAAGTCACAAATCGCCATTATTGTTTGTTGATGTGCAGGAAGGGACACCTTCCTGCACATAAACAATCATCCCCTGAAACGCAGGCACAGATGCACTATAGGGCAAGGGTGTCTGTGTTGGCGCTAGGCATCTATTTTTAGTGCCAGGGAAAGCACCGGGGTGCCCCGGAAGCAGCTATTTTTTGCCCCAGAGCTAGGGAAAGCAAAAGGGTGCGCCATTTTATTATAAATATAGTGCATCCCTGCGTTTTGGAAATGGTGGAGCATGGCACTGCGACATTTGCTGTAGTGTCGCGCGCCACCATTTCCTTGTAAATATGCCCTAAGTGTAGAAAGCCAGAACACCAGCGAACGGATCTAACACACTTGCCCACATTAGATCAATCACCGCCCATCTAGAAGGAGTTGACTCTATCTGTTGGGTGAGTCAAAGGCATAATCCGATGGTGAAACTTTTCCACTTGAATTCCACTTCATGCATCTACCCTGGGTGGTCCCCGAGCAACTTCGGCAATCAAGGTGGCTTCAGACCCTTTCACACATCAGCAGCAAGGCTCTGTATGCAACCAAGACAATAAGAAGACTAAAACACACTTCAGGAGGATTGGATAAAAGCGTCATGTTTCCGCCACAAACCTCATCACTGCCGCTAATAAAACACAGCATCCACGTACTAAAACTAAAGTCACCGAAAGAAGCGAAGGACTTTCGAGCAAACTGACTCAACTCCAGTCCAGGCCCAGTCGCAATCCATTGAACACTCAAATGTCACACCATCAACTTGTTCTCTGTTAAAAAGATGAACACGATCGGACCAGAACAGCTTTAAGCAAACGACCACCCTGCCGCTCATCTGTACCAAACGTATCTAAGGTGTTTATCTTGAAGGTGATCTCAAATGTAGACTACTCAGACATCCTTGTACCTCTCAAGTCTGCCACCTACAAACGCACCTTACTTCCCACCCATTCTCAAATCCTTCCCTTGAGAAACACCCATATGACCTCAGAACACAGTAAATGCCTTCTTCACACAAGGCATAGGCTATATCCTCCTGCCACTGAAGAGTTGCAACCCTGACCTGGATAATCAAACCAAACCTGCCCTCCACCTTCAATTCAACAGATAATAGGAGAAGCAGCTGCATTAAGCAACAAGACCACATCAACACAAATCACCTTCTAGACAACCATCAAATCAGCTTTTGTCCTTTCTGCGGCATAGAGTCCGCTATTTATTGCTTATTATTTGTATCGCAACATCTAATGCCATGGGGCCAGCTTCTGGGGGCAGTAACTGTTGAATCATTATAAACCATATCATTCATTATGGATCAATGGTGACATGGCTCCTGGAGGCTTGCGGAGTTTTGTAAAGGGGGCACAATCTCCTTTGTGATATTCACCCAATACATGGAGTGGTTCAGATCTCTCATGTGCACGGAATCAAGATTAATCAAACTTTATCTGAAAATCTTGACTTTCAAAAATGTTGACCCCTTCAAAGACTGTTCTGAGCCAAGGGTGAAAGGATGTCAAGCGCCTGCCGCAAGTTGAACATGATATTATGAAATTCACCTTAATAGGCAACCATCTTCAGGCGCTGGCTCCCTTGCACTGTACCTGGATTGCATGTGCACACTGCAAAAGGTGTTTGGCCAATTCTTTACTCTGCCAATGCCTTTTCCCTCTCATTCCTTTTCTTTATCATTCCATTTAGTTACCCATGAGTGTTTTAACTATGCTGCGGGTTAAAATAATTTGAAGGAAGTAGTATGTTTCTTTGTGTTAGTAAGAATCGCCTGTGCTGTTTTATTTAAACTATATGCAATCCGTATTGTATTGTAATTGTATTGATATAGCGCTTACTATAGCGCTTACTACCCCTGACGAGGCATCAAAGTGCTTTTCAGCCAGTAGCACGCTACCCTGAAACCCACAGAGGATTAGTGGTGAATTAGTATAAGGAGATAGGAAATTAATTTGAGCAGTGAACATGTGAGTTTGTTATTGGATTGAAAAAGGATAGTGGAGGTGTAGAAGAGGAGAGGTTTTGCATTTATCTAGAGTTTGCTACCCCTGATGAGTGTTGAAGCTCTTTTCGGTGGGTAGCATGCTACTCCGGAACCCAAGCAGGATTAGTGAGGAATTAGTACAGGGAATTATAAAAATGTATTTGAGTGGTGGACATGGTAGTCTGTTAGCCGGATTGAAAAGGAAAGTGGAGGAATAGAAGAGGGAAGGGTCTAGAAAGTATTTTTTTGGGGGGGGTCATAGCAGTAGTAGGAGGTTTGGGATGAGTAATGAGGAGGTGGAGGAGGGACGAATCAGAGGGAAGGGTTTAGAAAGGCTTGTTTGGAATATTAATGGAGGTTTGAGATGATGAAAGGAGGGGTAGAGGAGGGAAGACTTTATAAAGGGTTATTTTGGGGATCAAAATGTATATTGTAACATGTTTAGTGCAAGCATATGGCGGACACGTGTAGGCAGTGGCATATTTGTTCTTCTTTTTTTTGTGGCATATATATGCAATATAAAATAAGAAACAAAGTAACCATTGCACCAGTTTACAAAGGCCAGGCCTATTGGCTTTGCCACTATTTTTTATTGGTTGTTTTGAGGTTACAGGTTTACTAGAAAAGGGTGCGTGTCTTTTCAATAGGTCTGTTTTGTAGTTACTCCTTTGTGTGGTCTGTATTTCATTAACATGAAGCATTCTTTATAGCTTGAAAGCCTAATCCTTGCTATTGTTTCTCTATTCCATTATGGTGCTTTCTTGTGGCCCTCCCACGCACTTCCACGGGAGTCATCGCTACAAGAAGAGGAGGCAGGGTTAATTTTAGAGCCAACAGTTTTCTCTTTGTGCGGAATCACTTCAGCCCAGTTTGGTGGGAGGCCTGAGCAGGTGCGTGCTGTGCCAGGTCACCCTGTGCTGTTTTTAAAGTCACAGAGATACCAACATTGGATGACATTCTCCTGGGGCCCAGTAAGTACTTCTCCTTTCTCAACAGAATTAGGTCACCTCCCACTCCAAGGAATATATTCACCCCCGCGTGCCTCCACCGCTCCCCCTGCGTTTATGGCAATGAGACAGCCAGGGCATAGCTGCAAGTTTTCAGATGCTAATGTATGACAGTTCTATGTTTTCAATGTACTTATGAGTGACATTCAACTGCCGAATGTGTGACACTTAGAGTGACACATTCTCGAGAATAAAAACTAGGGGTGGGCGGAATTTGCGAAATTAACTTTTGCAAATTATCGCGAAAATGTTGAAAATTATCGCAAACAAGCGGAAATATCGCGAAGATGCGGAAGTTTTTTTCCGGCATGTTCGCGAGATTTTCTGCATTGTTGCGGGTCGCCAACTTACCCATGTGGTTGCTTGCGGGCGCGGCCATCTTGTTTTGAGTTGTCTCGCAGTGCATGATCGCGAGAAGAAAGACGTGATCGCGCGACGCATGACGTCACTGCGGGCGCGAACTGTCGCGAGACAGCGCAAATGGCTAAAAACAATACAACATCTCATGGAGAACGCGACCGGATCAAGAAAACTTGTCGGCGAACGCAGGGATTCTGGTAAGGCGATCGCGCGCGCGCGAGAATGTATTATTTTACAGCGCGAGCAAGAAACAAATTATCGCCAAGCTGCGGAAACCGGAATTTTTGACATTTTCGCGCTCTCCGCGGAACGCGAAAAGGTCAAATTATCGCAATTTTCGCGAACGGAACGAAATTTTCGCCCAGGCCTAATAAAAACCAAGCAATTAAACCCATTAATGAGATAAATATCAGAAATGATGTCCTTTTAAGCAATGGGAAGTTTTAAAGAGATCTTGAAACTGCTGCAAACCCTCTGAAATAGGGGGTCTCTAACCTAGCAAAGCCTACTGGGTTAATGCACATGCTGCAGAGATGAACATATGGCCCATCCCCACACTCTGACAGAGACAACACCCTATTGCACACATCAAAAGTGAGCTTCTGTACAGACTGCAGCTGGACTCACCGGAAGTGCCTCCAACCCCACTGAGGAGTGTCTGATAGGCTGAGTTTGATAGTGTGTTCTTGGGCTGGGCTGGACAGGAGCGCCTCTGGTGTGCAGCAGGCAGGTCTAATTGTAGTAGGGTAACGAGGAGGACTGCTGGTGATGATTGGCCTTCCTTGTACAGTCTCCAGAAGCAGGCTGGGCGTCCACTGTGCTCAGTCTCAAAGTAGGGCTTGTCAGCTGGTGCTTGCCTGGTTGTGCCCAGTCTCGCGTCGTGTTTCCCCTCTTCAGAGAGAGGGGCCGTCCTGAGTGCTCAGCTGTGCCTGGCCTGCCTGTCAGACTGTACAGAGAGGAAAACCCCGCATACACACGCACTCACCCACTGCGCATGTGCCCAAGTCAGAAATAAGTGTGTTATTGTCAAGTTAATCTCAACAACAGACCTGCCATTTCACATGGTGGCACCCCGTGACACACAATATCGACTCCCATCACACGGTCACACGGTGAGGAGCTGATATCACACGGTGGCAGGGAAAAAGAGCTGAAAACCACTGTAAATTGTGGATTTCCAGGGCTTTAAACTGCTGACGTCCATTTCGGGTGTGAAAACACCCCAGGACATCGGCACCAGCCTCAGCACGCTTTTTTGGGGGAGGAGAGGGCTTTGGGGGCAGGATGGGTGCGAAAGTGCCTCTGAAGTACTCCTTGGCACAAGGTCCCACCCCTCCTCACATGGTTAGATTTTGGTTCAAGCTGGCAGGTCTGCAACAACGTGACAGGCGAAATCATGTCTGGGGGATCTGGGGGCCCAGGAGAGATCAGGTAGAGCCATGTGAGTCAACTTCTCTTCCTGGCGGCAAACAGGCTTCACAGCGCATGCTCCGATCACCACACAGTCCACTTAAAGGGTTGTACGGAGTCCCAGTTTGTCTGGGTGGGCATGGCAGAGAGGAAAAAACACAATCCCCAAGATTGGAGCTGCCGCCAGGACGAATCTGTGGGGAACGCTGTATGCTTGGAAAACCACAGGAAGCGCAGATCCACATGGGGCTGGGACCCGCGCACGCTGTTTGCTTATGTTTTAGTCCGTCACTGTGACTAACGCCGCCACTAGAGTCAGGTGTCCCATAGAGGCCGGGACAAGCCACGGCAGTTGTGTTTTTTTCAAAGCCAGGCACTATGCACAAGTAATTTTGTATCACTATCACAGTGACACACTTCAGACTAGTGAGACCATAGCAACGAGTCCAGGCCAGCTGCGGAGGTGGAACTTTAATGCACGACTATTGCATTTTAGAGTGTGATAAGGACAACAGCACTAAAATGTGTTAGTCTAACCCCTAATGCGTAGTACTTGGCAGGGTTGACAGGGTGAGCAGAGGATACAGCACGCACCTTTGATATGCTGTGTCAAAGGCTAGCTGTACTGCGGTAGAGGCTCGTACAGTTAGTAAACAGGGCTATAAAACACACTCCCATATCTTCCCATTACCCCCGCGGGGTCTGCCTCGTCCCAGTCCTTACAGGATGAGCACCTGGTCCTTCATGATAAAATCTTTCCCTAACTAAAGTTTAACAATTCCCTTCCCAAGATGGTTCCACTTCCTGTTTCTCTCAGGAGTCCAAAAAAGCATAAGCTAGCCATCCCCACTTCCTGCTTTAATTTTTCTGAGAAGGAAATACCCATGTTAGAGGTAAGAGGTTGACAGCACTTAATTTGCAAAAAACGAAAGTGCTGGGGCCCTCATCAGGCGTCCACTGCGGCTTGCACTGCACATTGCCCCTGCCGGCGTAGACAGTATTAGTACTGACACAACTACTTGCCATCACATTCCTACAAGTGTGACAATTCATAATATTCCATGTCACCAAAGCTATAAGAAAGGCTTGTGCAGCAGATATCAGTCGTTGTTAATGTATATTTAATTAATAAACAACTTTGGTTGTGATCATTTCTAAATTAGACAAACAGCGCCACCCTGTGGCAGACTGTCATAAGCACTGATGATGAAAATTAAGTGCGGTGCCAAGCACTGGAAGCCACCAGCTCAAATCAACCCCACAGGGTGATGTAATATTGATTGAATTATTTAAATGTCTAAGGGCTGAGAGTGTGTTGTAGCAACTACATGCCCATGAGGGAGCGTGCAGGTAGCGGTCTCGCTGTAAAAGACCCTTGTTTCTGTTCAGATTCCTCTTTGACTCTATCTGGGTCCTCTCACTAGCAAAGCAGTTCAATTTGGCTCAGGTGTTTCCCAGCATAAGAATGGGGCCGGGAAGGAAAGGCGCATGGTGCGTTATTGAGCCCGAGTGCTCCGATGTTCAGTGTGACCATCGCCTGACTCCAAAATGGTGGCAGTCTGCTTGCTGTTGGTGTTTGTTTGTAAGAGCTAATGGCTAAGGAAATGAAGAAGGAATGCGGGGGCAAATGCCACCAGGAATGATGATTAGGCGATGGTAGCACAGGTACCTACCATGAGTGACATCCAGAGGCTGACTGAGCAGGTAGTCTCTGCTACCTTTGAAATCGGAGAGGGCTCTTATGCTCCCAAATGCCCAAGTGCTAATTGCCCTGACCAAGAGGTGGTGGAAGAGGGTGTGTTTATAGAAGGCAGTGAACTTCAGAAGGTATTACAACACCTTCGAGAAAATGTGGCCTTTCCACAAGTATTGGCTCAGGAAGAAGAGGATAGTTTATTTCTCCAGTATCAAAGAAAGGAGCCTGAATCATTGCCACTTCATGGGACAGTTCGAGAGATCCTGGTGGAAAAATAGAGGGAAATAGCTCGGCATACCTCTCCCCATTTTCTGACTAAGAGATATTCCATTCAAGACTTTGCAGAGGAATTTCTCCTGATGGTCAAAGGGGGTTTCTTGATGGCAGAGCTGTCTTTTAAAGGGACAATTATATCAGATGACACTTCACCATTGAACTCGGTGGATAAAAGAGGGGACTTGGCAGTTACGAGATCCGATGCTGTGGCCCATGGTGCGGCCCATGCATCAACATATACTAATCATACAGTGAAATACTTGCTGGCGAATTTTCTAAAATTGGTTGAACAAGTCGACCAGGGAGTAGATTTTTTAGCCACGTTGTTGATAATGGAACAGCAGGCGCAACACTTGTTGGATAGCTCGTCTGCTTCTCTCCGAGCAGTGGCAGCAATAACAGGGTCAACGGTGACTGCGAGAAAGCAAATGTGGAGTAGGCCCTGGAAGGCTGACACCTCTCAAAATAATCTTTTGATGTATCTTCCTTTTATGGTCTTGAAGCTGTTTGGGTCGCAGCTAGAGACACCGGTGAAAATTTCCATGGAGGACAGAAAATTGATGATCCCAGTTAAACCGCCATCTTAGGGAAGTGTTTTGCTTCTCGAGGAGCGTTTGGCCCGTTGTTCCAGTGGAAAGGAGGGAACCAGCCCTGTCGGAGGAGGGGACAAGGCCAGAGAGTCCCTTCCAGGGTGCCATCCCCGTCACGAGCTGCTGCAGTGTCCACTTTTACTCTGCTCCAACTATGCCTGTCAAGAACATAGCTGACAGTGAAGGGGCGTGGTGGAGGGGTGAGCTATTTTCTCAAGGGGTTGTCCATATCAGACCAGTGGGTGTTGGGAGCTCAGGTGTCAGAGATATCAGATAGCCCTGGTGACTGTTTTTAGGTCTCGGCTAGCGAAGGCTGCGCTTGCGCAGTCTCGCTCGCGAGATTTAATGACTTGGAGAAGAGGGGCTTGAACCCGCCCCTCTTCTCTCCTCTTCTCCATTGGCTGGCCTCTTAAATGCTGGCCAGCCATTGGAGAAGAGGTTCGTCTCGCAAAACAGGCACCGTCCTTTTCGGATTCGGGGGCGTTTTTTTTCGATACTTTTCGCTGGGCGTGTTTTTCTCTCCTCCAGCCAATGGCAAGAGGAGAGAAAAAGAAAAACACGCCCCCGAATCCGAAACCGCCGCTGCGTTTCTCCGAGGCATTTCTGCTTCACCTCGGAGAAAGGCAGTGGTGTGCTTGTCCTCTCCCCCTGCTGTCGGCTCCCGTGTTCGCTTTATGAAGACGTGCATCTGTTAAAAGTCTATTGTACCCCCTCCCACTCCCCCTTGATTCTCCCGGCCTCAGGCATGTCAAATCTGCCCGGAGACGATAAGCTTCTCTGTGCTCGAGGATCTGCTTGGTAAAAGCTGCAGTCTCTTGGGCAGAACTAACAAGCTGAATCAGGGAGTGACGACGGACTCGGTTTAAGACACTTCAACTCTTTAGGTTCCGAGCGAAAAGTTCATGACTTGAAGCCAAAGCTGTGATCACGAAGTGAGATTTGATTTTTGAGCAGCTCTAGTTTCTCTGCTGCCTCAAAGAGCGCGTGTTTTCTCAAACTGCAGACGTGCATCTGTTAAAAGTCTATTGCACCCCCTCCCACTCCCCCTTGATTCTCCCGGCCTCAGGCATGTCAAATCTGCCCGGAGACGATAAGCTTCTCTGTGCTCGAGGATCTGCTTGGTAAAAGCTGCAGTCTCTTGGGCAGAACTAACACGCTGAATCAGGGAGTGACGACGGACTCGGTTTAAGACACTTCAACTCTTTAGATTCCGAGCGAAAAGTTCAGAGTGACTTGAAGCCAAAGCTGTGATCACGAAGTGAGATTTGATTTTTGAGCAGCTCTAGTTTCTCTGCTGCCTCAAAGAGCGCGTGTTTTCTCAAACTGCAGACGTGCATCTGTTAAAAGTCTATTGCACCCCCTCCCACTCCCCCTTGATTCTCCCGGCCTCAGGCATGTCAAATCTGCCCGGAGACGATAAGTTTCTCTGTGCTCGAGGATCTGCTTGGTAAAAGCTGCAGTCTCTTGGGCAGAACTAACACGCTGAATCAGGGAGTGACGACGGACTCGGTTTAAGACACTTCAACTCTTTAGATTCCGAGCGAAAAGTTCAGAGTGACTTGAAGCCAAAGCTGTGATCACGAAGTGAGATTTGATTTTTGAGCAGCTCTAGTTTCTCTGCTACCTCAAAGAGCGCGTGTTTTCTCAAACTGCAGCACGCAATGCAACCGGACTGACAAATACCTGCTAATTCCAAACACAACTGGAAAACACATGTGTTAAATGAAAGAAAATGACACACACTGTTACAAATACATTCCCTGCATAGACTAGAGAGATTAAAACTAAATTGGATCCGACACGAATGCAGAACCGAGCCACTTACGCGCAGTAGTTGGATTCTGACAAAGATTAGCCATTTGCAATCTGTCTGTTCCATCTGGAAATATTTTGACAAGCTCTGTTCTTTCAGTGGATGAGGCTTCGTTTACGTTTCCTCCCTCTCAAGTCCCAGAGTTGTGGTTTTTAAAAAGTTCAAAGATAACAGACTCTTTAAATACATATCTTGCCTTCTAGAGCACTAGTAGTTATTTGTTTTTTATTTGATTACGATAACCATTAACCCACTAACCTTCGAGCAAAAATTAGCCACTGCTCCTTCTCTCGCCTCCAATGGACCTGCCAGTACTACAGCGAGTAAGCTGAAAGTACAAATAAACGCAGTTGTATATGAAATTCCGTTCCCTCACCAAGAAGATACAGGTTTGCGGGGCAGTGAGGTAGATAGAAACCTCCATACTTGGACCCCCTTCTACTGACTTGCAAGTTGTGTCTGCAGGTCGGATTGCTTCCCTCGCTCCGGTTACCAGCAGGACCTTCTCCGGGGCCGTCTGTCTGCTCACAGGACATGTCTCTGGTCGGTGGAAAGTCTCTGCTTGGCCTCTGCCTCCTCTCCCTGCTCACCACTCTCCCCCCCGCCAGAACGAGGGGTGCCGGTGAAAGACCCCGGGAGTAACACCGCCAGGTGGGGGAGCAACCGCTTTCCAGAGGTAAGTCAATGATATGTTCCCATTTCCAGACGACGTGCCATGCTAGCATCATCTGTTATAACTATAAAACATTTCTCCTAACCTGCCGTGTGACCTCAGGCAGGTCGGTTTCACCACCATTGAATTCCGGCGGGATCGAGAAAGTAAAGCGTGGATGCCTACTTTACAGGGGCGTATCTATCTGCAGCAGGCGCAGTGGCACCTAGGTCTATAGGGCATGCTTAACCTTGATTGTTCTGTTTTATTTTGCTTGCATGTAAAAAAAAAGACACGTGCCCCCATTGCTACACTCTGCTAATTTGCACATTTTAGACTTAACAGAATGGACATTTTACGCAGTGTAAGTGTGATTTTTGGTTATATCTGTGTGTGTTCATTTTTTTCAATTCACGTGGTATGTATGAGGCTGGCTCCAGATCAGAAAAAACGTGAGCAATTTGGAGTTGCACTACGAGGCCTTTTAGCACAGTCGGCTGAGTGCAGAAGGCACTATTCTTATTTGGCACAAATAGCGCACTATCGGCCATTTGTGTGGCTTCGCAGCGCATTTGAGGGTAACGTTTCAAAGAGTTGAGGTTTCCGTGACACATGGTGGTTCCTACTGTCATCAGCGCAGTGCTACGCACAGTCGAGTAGTATAAAATGACGCCCCCTGCAGAATGTAACGAGGGGCCACTGAGTCTCCCAAAACTGACAGATATTCATTCATCTTGGGCTGAAAGGGGGGCCCCTGGAGGCACCCCACCCTTCCGCCGCTGCAGGGACTTGTGGTACGCCCCTGGCTGTGCAGTACGTGCCTGTGTGTACGCACTGTCTTGTGATACCCTGTGGCATGGCTTTCCTCCAGAGAGTGCCGCGTGGTACAGTTCTATGGGTAAATCCAGTATTCAGGGAATATGTACAGTACACAAAGTTATGTAGCGCTGCTCTATTTGAAGTGGTCTGCAGCGCTGTGCTGTGGTGTTTTCTTACTACAAGGGAAGTGTAGTGTAATACGGCCGGAGACTGGTGTTTTATTTCGTGAGTGTACCAGTACTGTTTTGTGAGTGTGTGTGTGTGTGTGTGTGTTGGAAGGGGGGAGGTAGCTTGGGGTCGGGCAGAAGAGTGATGATTGGATAGGTGTACTAGGGTTGCGAGTGCTGTTCGTAAAGTCAAGGGGAAAAAGCCATATATATCTAATGTGTCGTCGCTGAGCAACGAACGTGTAGGTACACCAAGCCCGAGCTGGTTGGAATCGCAGTAGTGGCGCCTCTGCCTCTCATCCTCCCGGCCATTAGCAGACCTCTGTGGTTCTGTCCAGAAACATCTACCTATGGCGCCTAAGAGTACATTTTCACTGTGTGTTGTTGTATTTCACTAATTGTAACCAGGGTGGTGAAGGGCTACGTCACCTTCACATGACGCGAGAGCTCTGACGTGAAGTACTAACCTGCGTGTGAACTGGGGTGTGGCACGGTGGCGTCAGTTTCTTCTTCCTGCTGTGTGACATCTGGTTTGTGAGTGTTGTCTCCAACAGCCCCCTGTAAGGCGTGCTCCCCCGCTGGTTTAGGTTTTTTGGGGGGAGCGGGTGGCGCAGGCCGCGCGAGGGATGTTTCTTGTGGCTCAAAGCATGCCGCCGGGGGGCAGTGTGTGGGTTGCTCTATGTGAGTGGCTCTGTGTGTGTGGGTGGCTCTGTGTGTGTGGGTGGCTTTGTGTGTGTGGGTGCAAATGCAATAGGTCTCGCATTTGAGAGTGATTAAGCTTTTGACATTGTAAATAACAATGCCGTTTCTTTAAATGTTTTAAAAACAAAAACATAAACAAAAGAGTCATGAGCAATGCCAATAGCTCTAACTTTAACCCCTTCGCTGCAGCGGAAATTCCGCCGCAACGCTGAGGGGTGCGGGGGGGCAGCGCGGTGGCGCTGTGCTCATGACGGAGCCACTCCGTCATGAGCCACGGTTGGGCTGTGCTCATGACAGAGTGGTTCCGTCATGACTCCGCCCACGGCGCTAATCGCCCGCACAGGCGGGGAATTAGCGCCGCGTGGGCGGCGCGGCCGCCAACGGCCGCAGCATGACGGAACCACTCCGTCGTGAGCACACGGCAACCGTGGCTCATGAGGGCGTGGTTCCGTCATGAGCATGGAACGAGTTAACAATGCCAAGACCATTGCATTGTAAATGCTTGTTGTCTTACCCCTCTGCCACGGAATCTACATCCCTGCAGGGGTCTACCGGAAGGGATCCAGAAATTACAGGACACAAGGGCAATAGTTCCAGTTCCGCCCTTCCAGATGGGAGGAGGATTCTATTTGATGCTTTTTATAGTTCAGAAAGTGTCAGTCAACTACAGGCCCATCCTGGACTTGAAAGACGTCAACAGCCATACTTCCCACATAGGGTTCAAGATGATGTTGATTCAGATAATCTTGCTTTCCTTAAAGAGAGGAAATGTCATTGCATCTTTGGACCTGCAAGATGCATACTTTCATTTGCCGATTCCTGAGGGGTCCCAGTGATTCCTGAGCTTTTGCGTCCTGGACAGGGGGTTCCAATTGGCATGACAGCCCTCTGATCCCAAGTCAGCACTCACGGCCCAGCCCTGCAGCATGGCAGCCCTCTGATCCCAAGTCAGCACTCACGGCCCAGCCCTGCAGCATGACAGCCCTCTGATCCCAAGTCAGCAATCACGGCCCAGCCCTGCAGCATGGCAGCCCTCTGATCCCAAGTCAGCACTCACGGCCCAGCCCTGCAGCATGGCAGCCCTCTGATCCCAAGTCAGCACTCACGGCCCAGCCCTGCAGCATGGCAGCCCTCTGATCCCAAGTCAGCACTCACGGCCCAGCCCTGCAGCATGGCAGCCCTCTGATCCCAAGTGAGCACTCACGGCCCAGCCCTGCAGCATGACAGCCCTCTGATCCCAAGTCAGCACTCACGGCCCAGCCCTGCAGCATGACAGCCCTCTGATCCCAAGTCAGCACTCACGGCCCAGCCTTGCAGCATGGCAGCCCTCTGATCCCAAGTCAGCACTCACGGCCCAGCCCTGCAGCATGGCAGCCCTCTGATCCCAAGTCAGCACTCACGGCCCAGCCCTGCAGCATGGCAGCCCTCTGATCCCAGATCCCAAGTGAGCACTCACGGCCCAGCCCTGCAGCATGACAGCCCTCTGATCCCAAGTCAGCACTCACGGCCCAACCCTGCAGCATGACAGCCCTCTGATCCCAAGTCAGTACTCACGGCCCAGCCCTGCAGCATGGAAGCCCTCTGATCCCAAGTCAGCACTCACGGCCCAGCCCTGCAGCATGACAGCCCTCTGATCCCAAGTCAGTACTCACGGCCCAGCCCTGCAGCATGACAGCCCTGTGATCCCAAGTCAGCACTCACGGCCCAGCCCTGCAGCATGACAGCCCTGTGATCCCAAGTCAGCACTCATGGCCCAGCCCTGCAGCATGGCAGCCCTCTGATCCCAAGTCAGCACTCAAGGCCCAGCCCTGCAGCATGGCAGCCCTCTGATCCCAAGTCAGCACTCACGGCCCAGCCCTGCAGCATGACAGCCCTCTGATCCCAAGTCAGTACTCACGGCTCAGCCCTGCAGCATGGAAGCCCTCTGATCCCAAGTCAGCACTCACGGCCCAGCCCTGCAGCATGACAGCCCTCTGATCCCAAGTCAGCACTCACGGCCCAGCCCTGCAGCATGGCAGCCCTCTGATCCCAAGTCAGCACTCACGGCCCAGCCCTGCAGCATGGCAGCCCTCTGATCCCAAGTCAGCGCTCACGGCCCAGGACTGCAGCATGGCAGCCCTCTGATCCCAAGTCAGCACTCACGGCCCAGCCCTGCAGCATGGCAGCCCTCTGATCCCAAGTCAGTACTCACGGCCCAGCCCTGCAGCATGACAGCCCTCTGATCCCAAGTCAGTACTCACGGCCCAGCCCTGCAGCATGACAGCCCTCTGATCCCAAGTCAGTACTCACGGCCCAGCCCTGCAGCATGACAGCCCTCTGATCCCAAGTCAGCACTCACGGCCTTGCCCTGCAGCATGACAGCCCTCTGATCCCAAGTCAGCACTCACGGGCCTGCCCTGCAGCATGACAGCCCTCTGATCCCAAGTCAGCACTCATGGCCCAGCCCTGCAGCATGGCAGCCCTCTGATCCCAAGTCAGCACTCACGGCCCAGCCCTGCAGCATGGCAGCCCTCTGATCCCCAGTCAGCACTCACGGCCCAGCCCTGCAGCATGACAGCCCTCTGATCCCAAGTCAGTACTCACGGCCCAGCCCTGCAGCATGACAGCCCTCTGATCCCAAGTCAGTACTCACGGCCCAGCCCTGCAGCATGACAGCCCTCTGATCCCAAGTCAGTACTCACGGCCCAGCCCTACAGCATGAAAGCCCTCTGATCCCAAGTCAGCACTCACGGCCCAGCCCTGCAGCATGACAGCCCTCTGATCCCAAGTCAGCACTCACGGCCCAGCCCTGCAGCATGACAGACCTCTGATCCCAAGTCAGCACTCACGGCCCAGCCATGCAGCACGACAGCCCTCTGATCCCATGGCAGCCCTCTGATCCCAAGTCAGCACTCACGGCCCAGCCCTGCAGCATGACAGCCCTCTGATCCCAAGTCAGTACTCACGGCCCAGCCCTGCAGCACGACAGCCCTCTGATCCCAAGTCCGCACTCACGGCCCAGCCATGCAGCACGACAGCCCTCTGATCCCATGGCAGCCCTCTGATCCCAAGTCCGCACTCACGGCCCAGCCCTGCAGCACGACAGCCCTCTGATCCCAAGTCAGTACTCACGGCCCAGCCCTGCAGCACGACAGCCCTCTGATCCCAAGTCAATACTCACAGTCCAGCCCTGCAGCACGACAGCCCTCTGATCCCAAGTCAATACTCACAGTCCAGCCCTGCAGCACGACAGCCCTCTGATCCCAAGTCAATACTCACAGTCCAGCCCTGCAGCACGACAGCCCTCTGATCCCAAGTCAATACTCACGGTCCAGCCCTGCAGCACGACAGCCCTCTGATCCCAAGTCAGCACTCACGGCCCAGCCCTGCAGCATGACAGCCCTCTGATCCCAAGTCAATACTCACAGTCCAGCCCTGCAGCACGACAGCCCTCTGATCCCAAGTCAATACTCACGGTCCAGCCCTGCAGCACGACAGCCCTCTGATCCCAAGTCAGTACTCACAGCCCAGCCATGCAGCATGGCAGTACCCTGGCCAAGTTTAGTACCAATAGCCCAGCGCTGCAGCCTGACAGTACTCTGTTCTTAGGCCAGTATTAGTAGCTTAGTCCCAGGTCAGTACTCATGCTCTGCAAAATAACAGTACTCTGCTTCGAGGTCAGGGAAGGCCAGCTCTGTAACAAGAAAGTACTCTTTTGCCAGGACATTACTAATAGCCCAATCGAGCAGAATGACGCAACTTAGCTTCCAGTTCAGTACCAATAGCGCACGCTGTAACATGCCAGTACTCTGCCCTCAGTTCAGTACCAATAGTCCACGCTGTAACATGCCAGTACTCTGCCCTCAGTTCAGTACCAATAGCCCAGCTTTGCCACAGGACACTCCTCTGTTTCCAGATCGGTACTCCTGACCGAGCCTGCAGCAGTAGCATGGAAGGTCATGTACATTCACTCACATGACCCGCAGTGATGGCCGAGCCCTGCAGCATCACAGTACTCCGAACTCATCATACCCAGGGCAGCACAATGGACGTACTCTACTCCCAGGTGAAGTACTCACACCCTAGAAACTCAGAATGGCAGTACTCTATCGTCAGTGCTCACTGCCCAGCTCTGCTGATTCGCAGTGCTGTGGTTATAGGCCAGTTCCGGCCCTGCTGCAGGGGGTGTGGGGGGCACGTCCTTACGCTGTTGTATGTCAGTACAGACCGAGTCTAGATACTCGGACCTGCAGCACATTGGAACTCCCTCGCTTGCTAGATTGCCCTAATTTCACTTCACAGAGCTCTGTGGAGCTCACGCCCAGTCACTCACGGGCACTGGCAAAGCATGAACGGAAGTGGTGCTGTACCTTTAAAAGCAGGTGAATGCAGGGCTGCAGCCCGCGCTGCACTGACGCATGGCTGCGTATGTCATCCCACGTCAGAGAAGAACTCTACAGGGAGGAGATGGGAGGGGAGACACGGGGGAGCGAGAAGGGAGCGAGAGGTCGAGGGAGACACAGAGGAAGACCAGTCAGGAGAACGGCAGAGGGGAAAGAGAGCCGAGAAGGAAAAAATAGTTGAGGGGCTTGGAGAGAGAGAAGAGTGAGTGTGGAGGGCAGCCAGGGCTGCACACAGCTGTGTGAGAGATACGTGGGGAAGAGGAGTAAGGGGGAGGAAAGGAAAGAGTGGATGCGGGGAACGGGAGTGCGGTGCCAGTACAAAGAGAAACACATAAAGGAAAAGAGAAGTCAAAGAGTTGTAGACAAGCAGCGTGGGAGGGTTGAGGTAAAACATGATGACGCTGTTCTGATGGTCTGAAAGATGCACGATAACATGAAACGTGGGGACCAGCACGAGGAATACGCGAACCCTCCTCCCCCAACCTAACTGAGACCACCACTCCTGCGTTAGGAGAGGACCTTAGTAGTAGGGATGGTTTTGGGGGCGTGTCGGCTGGACAGAGCTTAATTTGTAAAAGGATAAGCGCCGGTGCCCAAAGATTTGTTCAAAATACCAGCTCCGTATAGTCTTAATTCTACATTATGCCTCCAACACTCTGTTTCTTTAACTCGCTCTTGCAGGTTCTTTTCATCCAAGCTTTTTCTATTTGTAACTGTTTTTCCTTCTATCTCTTCAACCTTCTTTCCCCTTTTTTTGTCTTTCTGTTTCTTGTTCTGGATCAAACGCTTGTTGAGGAAAAATAAGTGCTGGTCCTCAAAACTGAGTGCCGGTGGAACCCTCCTGTAACCACCATCCCAAATTAAGCACTGAGTCCAGGATGGGGCTTATGGAGTGGTGTGGCATAAAAAGGGTGTGAGTGGGAAGACATGGGGCCAGTGCTTAATTTGTAAAAGCACAAGTGCCAGGGCCCAATGATTTGCTCAAAAGTCCGTGGCTGGCGTTCCTGAATGTCGGAGCGCCAAATACCAATGCGGCGTAATGTTGATTACACCACATGCAGGCGCGCAACACCCATTGGACTCGAAGTGCTTCAGCCTCTCCCATCCCCCCCCCCCCCCCCCCCCCGCCGTCGTGTGTGGCAGCCAGGGATGAGACTGAGACAGCTTCCCGGGCAGACACACTGCCGCACCGAGCACTTCACAGGTCTTTAAAAGATCATTTGCATGTTAATGAGGCCTTGCTGTTGTTTCACCCCTTCTAAGAGCCCCTGCAGCTCCACTCTGCCTATTGCTCACCCCTTCTAAGAGCCCCTGCAGCTCCACTCTGCCTATTGCTCACCCCTTCTACGAGCCCCTGCAGCTCCACTCTGCCTATTGCTCACCCCTTCTAAGAGCCCCTGCAGCTCCACTCTGCCTATTGCTCACCCCTTCTACGAGCCCCTGCAGCTCCACTCTGCCTATTGCTCACCCCTTCTAAGAGCCCCTGCAGCTCCACTCTGCCTATTGCTCACCCCTTCTAAGAGCCCCTGCAGCTCCACTCTGCCTATTGCTCACCCCTTCTACGAGCCGCTGCAGCTCCATTCTGCCTATTGCTCACCCCTTCTAAGAGCCCCTGCAGCTCCACTCTGCCTATTGCTTAAAGTTTCAGCCCCCCCCCGAAATTTTTTCTTAGACCCCCCCCGAAATTTGGCTCTAGTTGCGCCTCTGACCACATGCCACCTTAATCCACCACCAAAAAACACACTCCCTACCCCGTTTTCTCACTCTTGCAGGTTTATTTCCATTCCTGCCTTCTCCTTTGGTTAGGATTCGTTGCTCTTTTGCTTCCTCCTTTTTCCCTCATGTGTATTTACTCTCTCTTCCTCTGGGTGAAAGGCTGCCGAGTTCAAATGCTTGCCTGGTCCCCAGAGCTGACTGTCAGCGTGCCCCACCTGCAACCACCAGCTCAAGTTAAGCACTGCGTGGGGCAGACTGGTGTAGGTGCTGACAGGTTTAAGGGTAGCTGGAGATTAGTGGTTTTAGTGCGTTGTGGGCTTGAAGGGTGTAGGGGGGTCCAGTGTCGGAATGGGACACAAGTTAGTCCCGGTCACCAAAAGTATAAAGTGACCCCATCAGCGCGTCAGAACACTGACAATGGGGCCCACATGTGCAACTGAACTTGTAAACTCAGTCTGTGTAAGAGTTTTGCGAGGAATGGGAGACAGCATGCAGTGTGCTTGCTGCAGGCAATATTTATGGTAATAACAGGGAAATCAACTGTAAAAGAATGACCCACCGGAGCATTTAACAAACCTGCCTCTCAGACCAGCCCTTCGGGCGTCGCCAGATGGCCCTCTCTGGCCTCTTGGCCAATCCGACCCTGGCAGTGTCTATTAAGCTGTAATAACATTGGATTCGTTCAGTAATGATTGCTTGTGGGCGGGTCCTGTTGATTTGGTTCATGGTGCTAAGAAGTGGTAAGGCTCGCATGGATGCTGTTAATATCGGGTGCTCAGTGGTTGTTAAGGTGTGTGTGTGCCGTAACTACATTTACTGACTGACGAGGGGTGATTGCTGGGGTGGGTGCTTGGTGTTGGGTGCCACGGTATGTGTGCAGGGTGGTATGGATATTGAGTGCTAAGGGGTGAGAGCAAAAGGGTGTGTGCAGGGATTGGTGCTGGGTGGTATGGAGACTGAGTGCTGAGAGGTACATTCTGGGGTGGATGGTGGGGGTGGGTCTAGGTTGGTTACTGGATGTTGGGTGCTATTGCTTGTTTCAATACATCATATAGTAATTGATGTTTAACTAGATCATATAGTAACTGAGTGCTAAGGGTGCAGTGCTGTGGTAGGTTCTTGCTATTGGGTGCCAAGCGATGTGTGCAGAGAGTTGGTGCTGGGTGGTACAGATACTGAGAACTGAGGGAGGGCTCTTCTAGGGTGGATGCTGGGGGTGGGTACTAGAGCGGGTGTGCAGGCAGATTGTGTCAGGTGGTAGAGGCAGCTAGTGACCTTGAAAACTGGAGAGGCAGAATACTTGGCTAAACTTCCAGTGACCAAGCCTAACTTCTTCTCGGAGAGCTCAGTGTGTTCGCTTACACTCACTTATTTCCTCACTCGTTCTCACTCGGTCTCATTCATTTACTCTCATTCGCACTTGCACTCACTTTTACTTTCTCTGAGTCACTCAGTCTCACTCAGTCTCACTGACTCACTCATTCTCACTTTGACCCACTCAGCTTCACTCATTCTCATTTGGTCACACTCAGCCCTGCTCATTCAGTTTCACTGAGTCTCACTCTGACTCACTCATTCTCACTCATTTCCACGCATTCACACTTATTCTGACGCACTTACTCTCAGTGAATCACTCATTTCCCCTCAATTTCTCACAAAGTCTCCCTCTAACTCACTCGGTCTTTCTGATTCACTTAGCTCTACTCATTCCAGTTCACTAGCTCTCATTCTAAATCACTCATACTCACTCAGACTCAGTCATTCTCACGCAGTACTACTCATGCTCACTCATTCTGATTCACTCACTTTGACTCACTCTGTCTCACTGATTCTCACTTTTTCTTGCTAAGTCTCATTCTCACTCTGTGTCAATCTGACTCACTGATTCTCTCAGTCCAACTAATTCTGATTTACTCAATCTCAGCCTGGCTCACTCATACTTGTGCTGTCTCACTTATGCCCACTAATTCTCACTCATTCTGACTCACTCTCATTCACTCATACTCACTCGCTTTCAGTGTCACTTAGTCAGTCTCACTCATTTTCACTTAGTCTCACTTATTCTTCTGACTCACTTAAACTGCGGCTCACTCAGTTTCACTCTGACTCACTCAGTCTCACATACAGTAGCACTCAGTTACACTCAATGTCATCCTCCCTCACCCACTCTTCCTATCACTCATTCTGATTCACTCTGACTCCCTCCTTCACTTACTCTCTCTCAATCACATACACCCAGACATGCGCATGCTTTTTCACAGACACACTCTCCCCCAAATGCACACAGGTCTCGTTTGGACTCCTGCTCCTTTCTGCTTCCAGCTCTGGAGCACGAACCTGATACCTCGACCCCGAGCAGCTGTAGACTGGAGGTTTCAGCCTGTGCTCTTTCACCCACCCTTTTCCAACTCTATAGCGATTTGGAAAAGGGTGGGGTGACAGGGGCGAGTGGAGTGTAGCCGCGGACATTGCAGAGTTTACGCCTCTTATAGCTACATTTAGCGGTGACACTTTAGCATGCCACAGATGGGGGAGGCACTGAAGTGTCCTAGGGCCCTAAGGCCAGGGCCGGGGGTTTCACCAGCCCTGGATAATCTCTCTGACCGCTGGTGCAGTCTTCATCGCAGGCACCTGCGAGCACCTGTGCCAGCATCAGTGTCACAAGCTGTCTCAAGCTCTGGCTGGGTGCATTTTTTATTATACCAAGAATGAATAACATATTATTATTCACTCTTTGCATAATAAAAGCTGACCAGAAACATAGGAGGGCGTAGCCCTGGAGCACATAAGGGGGAATTGCCACTGCTGGGGGGGTATGCTAAGTCCTGGGAAAGGTGCTTGCCGCTGGGTGCCAAGAGATGTGTGCTGGGAGTTGGTGCTGAGTGGTATGGTTATTTAGTGTTGGGGTGAGTGAGTGCAGGGGTGAGTGCTGGGTGGATGTTAGGGGTTGGTAATAAGGCTTGTTTTGGGCACTTAATGCTGGGTGGTGTTGTTCCTGACTGCGGGATTGGTTGATAGGTGTTGGGTGCAAAGACTTGTTTGCAGGCAGTTAGTGCTGAGTCATGTGGTAACTGAGTGCTGAGGGGTGAGTGCTAGGATAGATGCTTGGTATTAGGTTCTAAGAGATCTGTGCAGGAAGTTGGTGCTGGAGGGTATGCTTACTGGGTGCTAAGGGGGCGAGTGTCTGCTGGATGCTGAGGATGGTTGGTAAGGGAAGTATGGGCAGGGATTTGGTGCTGGATGGTATGGTTACTGGCTGCTGGGGAGAACGAGTGCAGGGTTGAGTGCTGGGTGGAAGTTAGGGGTTAGTAATAAGGCTTGTTTTTTGGGCAGTTACTGCTGGGTGGTCTGGTTACTGACTGCGGGATTGGTTGATAGGTGTTGGGTGCAAAGACGTGTTTGCAGGCAGTTAGTGCTGAGTCATTTGGTAACTGAGTGCTGAGGGGTGAGTGCTAGGATAGATGCTTGGTATTAGGCTCTAAGAGATGTGTGCAGGGAGTTGGTGCTGGAGGGTATGCTTTCTGGGTGCTAAGGGGTGAGTGTCTGGTGGATGCTGAGGATTTGGTAAGGGAAGTATGGGCAGGGATTTGGTGCTGGATGGTATGGCTACTGGCTGCTGGGGAGAACGAGTGCAGGGTTGAGTGCTGGGTGGAAGTTAGGGGTTAGTAATAAGGCTTGTTTTTTGGGCAGTTACTGCTGGGTGGTCTGGTTACTGACTGCGGGATTGGTTGATAGGTGTTGGGTGCAAAGACGTGTTTGCAGGCAGTTAGTGCTGAGTCATTTGGTAACTGAGTGCTGAGGGGTGAGTGCTAGGATAGATGCTTGGTATTAGGCTCTAAGAGATGTGTGCAGGGAGTTGGTGCTGGAGGGTATGCTTTCTGGGTGCTAAGGGGTGAGTGTCTGGTGGATGCTGAGGATTTGGTAAGGGAAGTATGGGCAGGGATTTGGTGCTGGATGGTATGGCTACTGGCTGCTGGGGAGAACGAGTGCAGGATTGAGTGCTGGGTGGAAGTTAGGGGTTAGTAATAAGGCTTGTTTTTTGGGCAGTTACTGCTGGGTGGTCTGGTTACTGACTGCGGGATTGGTTGATAGGCATTGGACTGGGGTAGATGCTGTTATGAGGTGCTACGAGATGTGTGCAGGGAGTTGGTGTTGGATGGTAAGGTTACAACGTGTGAGATGTGAATGCTGTAGTTGATGCTGGAGGTTGGCGCTGGTAGTTGGTGCTACGTGGTATGGCCAGTGAGTTCTGAGGGGTGATTGTTAGGCTTGTGCTGAAGTTGGGTCCCAAGGGGTGTGTGCTGGGAGTTGGTCATTAGTGGCATGGGTAATGAATGCCTAAGTGTGAGTGCTGGTCAGTGTGTGTGTAAGTGTAGGTGCTCGGAACTGTGGCCGTGTGTAAGGGCGAGCATCTGATGCTAGTTCTTGCAGCTGTCCCACTATGCAATGAGTAATGATCCACTTCCCCACACATGGGCCCTCTTTCCACCTGGTGATCAATGAGGCCAGAGACTACCATGGTGTTGACCCTAAATTGAAATGTAAAACAAAGGGAGCTAGACCCCACACACCACCTCACAGAAGAATTACAACATTCCCCTCAGGATAAAAACACATCAATCACATCACCCATTCAAGCTTCATTATTCATGTACCCCTCATCCAGAAAAGTACACTACCTCCAAATACCACAGAAGTTTAGAAAACTACATATGGCTGTAATCCTCTTTATATAAAATAGTTTCACATAAATATTCCATATCAAATAACACCCTCATATTTAAAACACATATACATCACAAACAGTAATAGAAAACATAAAGCATAAAAGATCAAAAATAATAAAAACACCATCACATAAAGATGAACAACTGAGACACAATACTTTAGACTGCATAAAGCAGCATATCTGCTCATTGTATCGACAGGTCTCTATGGAAATATTGCATCCCATATAGAGACGCGCGTGCACAGAGGATTCTGCTTTAATGTTCCGTTGATATGTTTTCTATTTTGTATGAATACTGAAGCTTGAGTGGTTTATGTGATTTATGTGTTGCTATCCTGAGGGGGATGTTGTAATTCCTCTGTGAAGTTGACTCCAGAGTGCCAACAGGCCAGGATTTAGACCCTTGCATTAGGAAAGCTGCGGAGGATAGAAGCTTCCTTCAATACGCAGTACCATTCGTGTTTTCATGATATTTCTCCTGCTCGTGCACTGCAATTGGGAGTGGTGTTGCTACCGAGAGCAAAACAATACGAAACTATAGAAGATGGCTCTTAATATGAATAAATGTTCATCACACTGATACAGGAGGCCCAGACAGTAAAACAACCCGGACTGCAAACCTACTAACGCAGCTTAGAGGCTAGGATGAGCCAACCCAGAAATGTCTTCATAGAAACCCATGTCCATGGAAGAAACCATTGACTTGCTAATCCAATATACCACATGCCTTCTGCTCTGCCTTATAAAGATGTAAAATCTGGCCCAGGTCACAAGTGTGTCTACTTTAGCCTCGTCCTGGCCTTGGTAGGAGTAGACCTCCTTGTTGGTGACACATCTACTTAGTCAAGAGAACATCCTCTTTACTGTACCTCTGGAGTTGAGGTCTACTGCACACACCCCTTTCAAATCTGAGTCCCCACAAAAGGGCCCTTTTGGGCTTCCCAGTAAACGAAGAGAAACTGATTAAAAAAAGACTGTGACCCTAAGTAGAGTGATAGTTGCATGGAAGTGTGTATTTGTCCTCACTGGATGGCCATGCTCTGTATGTGATACTCCTCGTGCTGGGAGTCCTGGCCTGCGGGCAGGTCTCCAAACCATGCAAGAGATGCTTACAAGATCCCTGGTATGGGTCTGGAAAAATATTCTCTTATCTCTCTATCCAGAAACACGTATTTATCACATAGAAAAACTGATATTCACCCACCCTCTGTTTAGATGCCTTTCAACCTTTTGAAACAAGCTCCTGTGTTGATTGAAGCTAGACCCTTGTCCAGCTTCCTCTGAGGGAAAAAATATATACTGCACTTTTTGGGTCAGTAAGTTGTAGGTTAAGACCCTGCTGACTTGAAGAGGCCCCAAGAAATGCTACAGGAAGACAGTGATGCGTGATGGTTTTTTCCCCTCATGTTGAGACCAAATTGAGGGAAAGTGGTTCTGTCCAGACGTTGACCTGACGTGCCCGTCTGTCAGCTGAAGAACTCATCTGCGGACTGGAAGCATCGTTCAGCATCAGGAGGTCTCCAGTGACTAGTCTGAGCAGCCATCTGCTTGCCCCATCCTAGAGTCCATGATGCAAGCCTCAGCGAGGACCAGCAGAATTTGTAGCGAAGGAGAGTAAACATAAGGGAATGACGACGAGAAGGGGTGCTAGCGAGTTGTCTGAATATATATATAGGCACTTGACGTTTCATAAAAGGCCATAACCTGAATTCCAGGTATCCCTGGACTTCAGGTCCTTCGCCGCACCAAACAGTCTTAACCATGGTCAGCCCGTTCTAAGACGGAGGCCAGGTAGTGCTACCCTGTTACCAGATTTCTGATTCTAGGTACCGGTACCCCACGGGCACCAGAAACCAGGTCACTAAAGATATTTTCATTTTTCTCCCTCAAGTACCAGCAAAGGGAAACTGTGAGCCACCAGTGTGGACAAAGAAAACCTCTTCTTACAAAGTCAGGAAGTTCCAGTTTATTTAACGAGCATTTTTATTCCAATATGTTTCAAGAATATTGGACTTTTAGTCAAAATGAGCAAAGACCTACTGAACAACCTTGGAATTTCCCAAACTGTTCAAGAGACTGTTGTATAAGGCTTTTTGGAGATTTCACTATAAGTTTGACTCTGATTCGTGTTTGCTACTGAACGATTATTTAATTTCCTGAAGACCTAAAGACAAAGACCCTCCTAGGCATGGTGACCTGAGGACGTTGTGACCCTAATACTTCAATCGCAAAAAACGCCTATGGAGTAACACAGGCTGATTCTAAGAATAAGTGGTACTTGCCCTTTTGTATTATGTTACACTACACTAAGTACATTTTATTTGGGCTCAAAACTCTTGACCATAATTGCATGGCACACGTTTTTTGCTGTTGATTGAAATAACTCCTAATGGTCTTTGTCCTTTAAGTGTGAACATTGACATATCATATCTATCTGAAAACAAGCTCCTCTCAGTAAACACCGACTGCTCGACCACAGCTACTATTAGAGAGTCAAGAAAAGCAAGGAAGCCTTGGCTAACCTTCACAAGAGACAGTGTCCAGTATCCTGGACCAGAGGATAGATTAGGCGTTTCCATCTCTGGTACTACCCAGTGCACCCTACAATCCCAAGACCCTGACATTGGAGCCAAGTGGTGGGATCTGGGTTTAGCAAAGACACATTATGCGCTTTAAGTGTATCAAGACCCTATGTAAGAGCTTGAGGAAATCCATAATGGAGGGGCTAAGAAAAAAGTGCAATCTTGTGAAGTTGAAACATTGGGGTGAGCAGCTTAATACTCTCCTCTATGAATGCCAGTGAAACCCAGGAGGGGCACCATGTTGTGCAGCCAGAAAACACCAAGGACCCGAGTCTACCTGACCATGACCCTGACTCTGACCTCAGCCGGCGCACATATGATGGCAGCCCATGGGCAACAAGCTCTCTGCCCATTAAAGTCCTAACTCTGGAGATTTTATGAAAGGAGTTAGGGCTGAAGAATGTAAATCTGGCAGCTGCCAACAACAAAGCGAATGTGAGAGAAAAGCTCAAGATACTGCATGGGGAGAAGAAAAGAAGAATGGCTCCTTGACGATATAGCTGCAAAGAGTGAAAAGAGCTGACGAGCATGAGGCGAGTCCCCACACCTACAAACTTGGAAGCAACAAATTGCCCGGCTAGTCCCCTCTCTAGCATAGCTCAGTAAAAGTGCTGGTGGAGAATTCCATATTACGGCTGTACTTGTGAGCCTCCTAGCCTTATTCAGGTCCTGCCGGCGATATGACAATGTTGATCGGCTGGAGAAAGCTGCAACTTCACTTCACTCCCACTGTCGTAGAAAGAGACGGCCATAAACACCTTATTGGTGCCTGAGCAGTATTTATTCATCATTCACGAAACTATATATAAAGAGGTTTATGAGAAAATTAGAAAAGCAATGACTCTTCCAATACAAAATCTGTGCTAGACGTCACGCGAACACCCTTGTTCTATGGGGCAAGAGTGTGTGTGTGGCAGGAGGCTGCCCAAAGTGCACCAGTGCTAGGGAAGAGAGCTTAGTAGATATGTCTTAGTAGATATGTCTTAGTACATATGTCTTAGTAGATATGTCTTAGTAGATATTTCTTAGTGGATATATCTTAGTAGATATGTCTTAGTGGATATGTCTTAGTAGATATGTCTTAGTACATATGTCTTAGTAGATATGTCTTAGTGGATATGTCTTAGTACATATGTCTTAGTAGATATGTCTTAGTGGATATGTCTTAGTGGATATGTCTTAGTGGATATGTCTTAGTAGATATGTCTTAGTACATATGTCTTAGTAGATATGTCTTAGTGGATATGTCTTAGTAGATATGTCTTAGTACATATGTCTTAGTAGATATGTCTTAGTAGATATGTCTTAGTGGATATATCTTAGTAGATATGTCTTAGTGGATATGTCTTAGTAGATATGTCTTAGTACATATGTCTTAGTAGATATGTCTTAGTAGATATGTCTTAGTAGATATGTCTTAGTACATATGTCTTAGTGGATATGTCTTAGTGGATATGTCTTAGTAGATATGTCTTAGTACATATGTCTTAGTGGATATGTCTTAGTGGATATGTCTTAGTGGATATGTCTTAGTGGATATGTCTTAGTGGATATGTCTTAGTGGATATGTCTTAGTGGATATGTCTTAGTGGATATGTCTTAGTAGATATGTCTTAGTGGATATCTCTTAGTAGATATGTCTTAGTGGATATGTCTTAGTAGATATGTCTTAGTGGATATGTCTTAGTAGATATGTCTTAGTGGATATGTCTTAGTAGATATGTCTTAATGGATATGTCTTAGTAGATATGTCTTAGTAGATATGTCTTAGTGGATATGTCTTAGTAGATATGGCGCTGTCCTGCTCTCTCCCTTTCAAGCAATGCAGCTTAACAACTTTCGTTGCTGCGCTGCATCGCATCTTAATTTGCCCCCATGTATTTAGTATAAAAAGTACCTCTTATTTAATCTGTACCTGTTCCTTTGCTTGAAAGTGTGGCCGCATGATGTCACCCATATCTCACACCAGCGTATCCTCCTAAGAGCTTGACCTGCTCCCACAGCTGAGATAAGCAGGGTAAGAAGCCTCGAACTGAGCAGGGAGAATAGTGCATCTCAGGTGCTAATTGTTAATCTCTTACTGCAGGCCAGCAAACCCCTGCTATGGTTACACTCCTGAACTGTGCCCATCAAACTTCCGTCACGCACGGAAGCGTCACTTACAGCAACTCTACTAGAACATTGTAATCACCATACATGGTGGTATTGAATAAATTGATGCTGCTACAGAATGGGTTCAACATTTGTTTCTGTGTAATAAAGTATGAGGGGAGCTTAATGTGTGCCTGCGCTCGCAGGAGCTAAGCACTGGCCCTTATTTCTTAACACCTGCACATTTTTATGACATTCCAGCATATGGTTGCGCTGTCTAATTTTTAAACACAGTACACCAGCAGCATCTTTAACACTTCAATACATCTTTAGAAAAATAGCAACACCAGCGCACCAAGGCCATTGTTACAGCTTTGGGTGACCTTGAATAGACCAAATTGGCAACTTTTGTAGCAGTGTGATGGTTTGCAGGTAACAATTCTACTGGCATTTCTCAGCACACTACTGCTAGGGACAGTGGATGGTGCCAGCTGTAGTGGACTTCGAAGAAATATCTTGGGCCCCGCACCGTAGTTATTTATTTATTTTACAAATTAAGCAGTGATTGAGGTTCATGGAGAAAGGCCAATCCACAGGAACAGACGCAACAATGACGGCCGACAAGTGAGAGACCTTTTGGTGCCAGGTTGGGTTTCTTGAAAGAAGTGGCGTGAGACCCATTCTAGACCCTAAGAGAGTGACTCCTGGTCAGGCATAGATCATAGCAGATCAGTGACTGCTGATCAGTAGCAGGCATCTACCTCAAATCAGGAGAAGCCCACATTCCAGAAGGAGACGCTGACTCAACTCAGGGAGCCATGCGTATCTTGGGCAGTGGCCCACTCTACGACCCAGATTTGCTAGCACTTTGTTCTGGATTTGCATCACAAAAGTCGTGCAAACTTGGTGCAAATTGTTCTGATGGGATTTACTTTCCAACGCGAATCGTGATTTGTGTTGGAAATTTGCTGTGTGCTACTTTGTGCTACTTTGTGTCAAGGGGATGTACAAGAGGTGGTATAAGTTCATTCCCACGCAACCTCCCATAGATTTGGCGCAAATCCATATCATCAAACGTGTTTGCGTATTGGCGCTTGGCAGCCCAAAGCGCTACAGCACAGCGAGAGAGGAAGAATTGCCATGTCTCAGTAGATATGGTGGTGTTCTGCTCTCTCTCCCTTTCGCGTAATGCTGCGCACCAGTGATGGTCGCTGCACTGCACTGCGCTTTATGTATATCTGTGTCCATAGCAACAGGCCTGCAGAAAGGAGTCAGGGCATAGGTAATAGAGGAGGCAGGAATGAATACACGTCTGTTGAGGGGCACAGTGGAGCCTTAAAAAGGGAGCTGCGTTAGGGCCACTTCTCGAAAAGAGTAAAATAAACTGATTGAACTACATCTACCATAATGCACTGGTTCAGTGTTCATTCTACACCTGTGCAAGGCTAGGAGGCTCCTTGTGAACAGACGGAAGCCAATTAATTGTCTGAGCAAATGGATGATGCTAAACTTATCTCACTGCAGCTACATAAAAGCAGCCGCTCAACAGCACCGACGAAGTTGGAGACTTTATTTTTTTTTTTTAATACAGACGAGAAAAGTAGCAAAAAACGTCGTCGGAGAATGTTTCTTTCAAGGGAAAATTCTCACATAAAAGAATTTGTCTGCAGATACCGTCACCACAGGCGAAGGCGTGCAACAGATTACAAACGTCATGGAGTGAAGACACAAGCCCACTCGCGGATTTTTACGTCTGTAAATTCCACGGAAAACTCCGGCATTGATGTGCGTATTTCTGCCTTCCTTATCGACTGCCTGGTGACGAAAACTACTGGCATCCAGGAGCGCGGGTCACTGAAAGCACCTGCGGGGCGTGTGCATTGAAACTGCACCTCACTGCGCAGATGGGACCCTCAGCTCAGGTTTCACTGCTACCTGACCTTCCGCAGCACCGCACGTGACATCGACGGGCAGGGTGGGTTTCCCATCAATGAGGCTCTGGCGCAGAGGTGTGGGGGCAGCAGGGGGGACGCCTCTTGGGAGAGTCCTGGCGTACAAGATACAGCCCGACGTGGTTCTGAGACCCCCGGATCGCACGGAGCCTCTGTAGCTGGGAGCCTGCAGGCTTTGCACGGATGGGTGGATCAGAGCTGCTGAACTTGGACCCTTCCAGGTACCTCTCTTCACCACTGTACTTACGAGGAGAGCAGTGCACAGGTGAACCCCATTACCTGTTCGCAGCCCTTTTATCTGGCGCTTCACCTGCCTGGATGGAGGCCTGGGCCCCGTCCCTTCCTTGATGCGCTTCGAAATATGTCCGGAACCAAAAACGTGCTCTCCGGATTTCAAAAACTCTGAGATTTGCGTTTCTTCTCAGAGGCCCACACTTCTTTAGCTCTACCCACCATCCCAGCTGAAACCCCAAACCTACAGGAACCCACTTTCAAAATACATTTTCAACTGGGAGACATCTTAGACATTTCACTGATAAGCCTTCAAAGTTTTGACTAGGACCGGCCCACTGGACGATACAGGCCCTTAAATATCCGGCGCACTGGGGGCACCGGAACATCGCAGCAGACCCGTTTAGGGTTACTGCCCCTTGAGCATTTCCTATTACTGCCATACAGTTGCTAAGAGGCCCTGGTTGGTTCAAGTCACTGAGAAACCCTTTACAAGAATATTCTCTCAACGGCTTTGTGAGGTTCTTCCACTACTGGACATGTATCGGAACTTTTTACTGGCGCTCAGTAGAAAGTACCTAAGCCCACCGAGTTACCTTGCCAAAGAAATACTGAAGCGTGGTGCCAGAATGGGCGGACTCCTTTGGCAACATTGTAACCATTCACTGACTGGATGTCTTCGGAGACTTTCTAATGATTGTCTTCCTATAGATGACGCTGGCCTAACAATCAATAGCCTATACGTCCACTTACATTTTCTCAGCAGCATTATTCGTTATGGGATTCTTAATTTCTCGGCTCTCTGAAGGGGTCTATTCACAAGGGTACCTTTAAATGTGAGTATATCTATATATGTAAATTTACTCTTACACTTTGAAGTAACTTTGCTACTTTCATCGTTTTCCAAGTATAAACGTATTACAAAGTGTAGACTTGCATGTCTCCATTCACTAAATGGAGGGGTGGAACCTATCTCCCTATGGTAATGTACAAGGGTGTTTTCAAAAGGCTATTAAACTTAAAAAAAGTTAAAATATTTTTATATTAGATAATAATGGAAATTAATTTTAGATATTTATTTGAAATACAGAGCAAAATAAAAAAAATGCTAAACCACTATTACCTTAGTTTAGAATTAAATATTTAATTGATTCAAATACATTAAAAATAAATGCAATTTGTTTTAAAGATTTATTTGAAAAATCTCCACCTAAAATAAAATGTTCATATTTATTTTGTTTGTACTAAAACTGTAGCAAGTTATGTTAAGAATTAATTTAAATTAGTGTATTTCTTTTAAAATGCTACATTTCTTTTTAAATGAATAAGGTTATTAAATATCTTCAGATAAAAATGTTTTTATTTATATATTTTTTTAACATTAGACTAAATATATATGTTTTTTAAAGTAGAAATACATTAATTTATTGTAACATGATAAAGTCCCTGCCTTTATTATTTTCTATTTGAGGGTGTTGACGTACCAGCAGTTGGCTTTGTGTGATAACGGACTTACACCGATTCTGTTTGTGTGAAGTACATTTTCAACTGTTGTAAGTCCTTTTTGACGGAAGTGCAGTTTGTAAATAGGAATAGGCTTACTCTTTTGTGGCTGCATGGTCCCCCCTAAAACTCTCCTTAACCCGCCCTAAACTTCTATATAGCAATTACTACCTCTACAAAGTTGATTGGATTTTAAAATTGGGCCCTTTTTGTTCTTCTGAATGACCAACCCTAACTGAGAGATGAATGACACTGTATGGTCCTTGTGGCAACAAAACATCTTGACTACGTCCAATGGTTTCTGGTATACTGGGCCATTCCAGGAGCCTTGTGGCTCTAGCCCTAGCTACGAACCTCTGCCGGGTTACACACTCACCGCCCATCACTTCAATCAGGTGGTACCTTTGATGGAGCTCATTTTCATCCAACATTACATTTAAAGGTTCTTTGGTTCACCTAGGGCTACATTCAGGGGAACTTGCTTTCAACCAGTGCTACAATCGCTTAATACTGCATTTTGAAATAACTTTGAGTCAGTTCCTACATCGGTGAAAATAACACTAACTCATTGCACCTGTGAAAACGCAAATCTAGAGAATCACAACAGATGTGACGCGGGCTATCTGAGGCTTCGTGAAGCTTTCCCATGATATAAAAGTGGCCAATTTATTTCAAAAAGTCAATATCCCCCGTGTGCACCTAACTGTGTCAAGGGTCATGACCTCGAAATCTATATAAACTTTTTTTCACTTCAGATCATCATATTCCCTCTACCCTCTAGCTATGTGTTTATCAGAGGCGTGTTCCTCAAAAAGGAAGTACCTCCAATTGGGCACTGGCTTTCATGGACTCTGCTAACTTGAGTTACATTGTATCCGGTGCCAATCCTCTTCCCTACAACAGAGGTTGGTCTGCCTGCATGACCCCCGCTACCACTGGTGAGTCAAGGGGACTATGTATCGAGGTGGGACCGCTGCAGTCCTAGCACCCAGGCTCAAGGCTCTGGATGGAGGACATGGAGAACCTCCTTTGACATTGCTTTGTGCTCCCTTGTAACCAGCAAGAGCTGCAGTTAAAGCCCGACACACTCCTTCAAGCAATCCCCCACCCGGAGGTCTACTGAGTCAAGAGGCCTCCTTGAAGTACCTTCAGCTCAATAATAGTAACTCAAGTTAAATGTCTCAACACTGCTGAAAGTACCACAAAGACAGAAAACTACACTCAGACTCGCTGCCAAGTTAGAAGATAAAAGAAATAAGGGCAGCAGGCTTTAATGATAAAAATGACCCACCTCACCTAAAACTATAAAATTGTTATAAGGGGAAAATGGAGAGACACGAGTTCAACCATTTCCACAGAAGTCAGAGGGGTCGGCCATTCATCAGTGAATTCTGTGGAGGCCAATACTAATACACTGCCCTGAACGGGGTCCCCGCAGCTCTACCCCCCTACTGCCCACCAAGCGTCAATGCAGTTCTACCTTCTGCATTGCCCAGCCCCCGCATGTGCCCACAGCTCTGCCCTGTTATTACACGTCCCCCCCAAGAAACCCATAGCTCTTCTTCACCTGTTTCCGGCCCCCACAAGAAGCTAACAATCCATAAGTGCACCCACAAGAAACCCACAGCTTGTTTTCACATGTGGCCCGCCCCACAAGAAGCTAACAGTCCACCAGTGCACCCACAAGAAACCCACAGCTCTTCTTCACCTGATGCCCGCCCCCGCAAGAGGCTAACAATCCACCAGTGCACCCACAAGAAACCCACAGCTCTTCTTCACCTGATGCCCGCCCCAACAAGAAGCTAACAATCCACCAGTGCACCCACAAGAAACCCACAGCTTGTCTTCACATGTGGCCCGCCCCACAAGAGGCTAACAGTCCACCAGTGCACCCACAAGAAACCCACGGCTCTTCTTCACCTGCTGCCCGCCCCAACAAGAAGCTAACAATCCACCAGTGCACCCACAAGAAACCCACAGCTTGTCTTCACATGTGGCCCGCCACACAAGAGGCTAACAGTCCACCAGTGCACTCACAAGAAACCCACAGCTCTTCTTCACCTGATACCCCCCCCCACAAGAAGCTAACAATCCACCAGTACACCCACAAGAAACCCACAGCTTGTCTTCACATGTGGCCCGCCACACAAGAGGCTAACAGTCCACCAGTGCACCCACAAGAAACCCACAGCTTGTTTTCACATGTGGCCCGCCCCACAAGAAGCTAACAGTCCACCAGTGCACCCACAAGAAACCCACAGCTCTTCTTCACCTCATGCCCGCCCCAAAAAGAAGCTAACAATCCACCAGTGCACCCACAAGAAACCCACAACTTGTCTTCACATGTGGCCCGCCACACAAGAGGCTAACAGTCCACCAGTGCACCCACAAGAAGCCCACAGCTCTTCTTCACCTGATACCCCCCCCCCCCACAAGAAGCTAACAATCCACCAGTGCACCCACAAGAAACCCACAGCTTGTCTTCACATGTGGCCCGCCACACAAGTGGCTAACAGTCCACCAGTGCACCCACAAGAAACCCACAGCTCTTCTTCACCTGATGCCCGCCCGAACAAGAAGCTAACAATCCACCAGTGCACCCACAAGAAACCCACAGCTTGTCTTCACATGTGGCCCGCCACACAAGAGGCTAACAGTCCACCAGTGCACCCACAAGAAACCCACAGCTCTTCTTCACCTGATACCCCCTCCCACAAGAAGCTAACAATCCACCAGTGCACCCACAAGAAACCCACAGCTTGTCTTCACATGTGGCCCGCCACACAAGAGGCTAACAGTCCACCAGTGCACCCACAAGAAACCCACAGCTTATTTTCACATGTGGCCCGCCCCACAAGAAGCTAACAGTCCACCAGTGCACCCACAAGAAACCCACAGCCCTTCTTCACCTCATGCCCGCCCCAAAAAGAAGCTAACAATCCACCAGTGCACCCACAAGAAACCCACAGCTTGTCTTCACATGTGGCCCGCCACACAAGAGGCTAACAGTCCACCAGTGCACCCACTAGAAACCCACAGCTCTTCTTCACCCGATACCCCCCCCACAAGAAGCTAACAATCCACCAGTGCACCCACAAGAAACCCACAGCTTGTCTTCACATGTGGCTAACAGTCCACCAGTGCACCCACAACAAACCCACAGCTCTTCTTCACCTCATGCCCGCCCCAAAAAGAAGCTAACAATCCACCAGTGCACCCACAAGAAACCCACAGCTTGTCTTCACATGTGGCCCGCCACACAAGAGGCTAACAGTCCACCAGTGCACCCACAAGAAACCCGGAGCTCTTCTTCACCAGTTGCCCGCCCTTCGCAAGAGGCAAGCAGTCTATTAGTGCACACATCCACCTGCCTACGACTATTCTATTTATGTCCCCTAAATGAATAATGACTTCCTATTTCTCTGACCAACAAAAGCCCCCGGAGCAGCTCAGCCATGTTGATGCCATAATACCTTCTCCTGTTAATGGCACAGATGTTTGTTTTATTAATGCCCTAGCACAGATTCGCCCTTCCCCGTCAATGCTCGTTGATTACTACGGCCCCGCATCCCTTGGGTGCAGTAGGAAGTGGAGTACAAACTCGAAGTGGTATGAAAAGGCAACCTACAAGGACTGGTAGCAGTAGTATATACAATTGCACAACACTCAACCCAAGTTCGTGGAACCCCACCTTGCACGTGCCGGAGGACTCACGTTTTTTTAAACACGTAATTTACTCTCCGTCTTTGTCTGAATGTTGACTCTGGGTCGCCCTTGGTCCCACTGACGCACAGAGACATGCGCACTTACCTGGGGCGAGGGCTGCTCTGTCCGTGCTCCTCAGGGGTGCTGGTGAATGAGGGCCCTGTGAGGAGGGCGTCTCCCAGGTGGGCACGTTCGGCAGCAGGAATGCCGAGGAGGGCGTCTCCCAGGTGGGCACGTTCGGCAGCAGGAATGCCGAGGAGGGCGTCTCCCGGGTGGGCACGTCCGGCAGCAGGTATGCTGAGGAGGGCGTCTCCCGGGTGGGCACGTCCGGCAGCGGGTATGCTAAGGGGGGCGTCTCCCGGGTGGGCACGTCCGGCAGCGGGTATGCTGGTGAAGGAGAGGGGTGAGAGGAGGGCGGGCAGAGAGGGCGGCAGGGGGAGGGGGTTTGTAAGTGGTTGCTCCAGGGAGAGATAGCTGGATACTGGCTGCTCTTGGGTGGGAGGGGTACTGTAGACAGAGTAGAGCTGCAGCAAGAGGGTAGGCGTGGCAAGAGGGGAAGTGTAGCTTGGGTGAAGCTGTAGAGGGCTTGAGGGGGTGCAGTTGTAGGAGAGGTGTAGTGAGAAGAGGAGACACGTGCCACGGAAGGCGTTTCAGTTGGATGAAAGGTATAGTTTGGGAAGTGTTGCAATACTTGGGGGAGGCGTTGTTGAGGAGTGTATTTGGGTAGAAAGTGTAGTTGAAATTACTTCTGTTTGGGGTGGGAGTAGTTGTAAGAGATGTGTGCTTACAAAGACGAGCAAGTCAAAGTAGGAGTAGAATTGCTGGGTGTGTAGGGTAGAGTAGCTGAGGCAAGCCTAACTGGAGGGACATGTCTTGAAGAGCTGAGGTCGGGGAAAAGGTGAAGTAGGTGTGGGGGCACAGCTGTGGGAGAAGGATAAAGTACATCTGGAGTGAGGGGTAAGACGGATGAGAGGTGCAGTTTTAGTCAGTGAAATTGATTGGGGTCTAGGTGGATGAGAGGTGTCATTTAAGGGGGTCTAGTTGGAGTGGATAAGTCGTTGGAAAAGCTGAAGTTGGATGAAGTGTATTTGAAGCATCAGTGTGGCCGATGAAATGTCTAGTTGGACCGGGTGTAGTTGGCAGAGGTGTGGATCGATGAGGTATCATTAAAGATATGGGGTGGTTGGACAACAGGTGCAGTTGGGGGACATCATTGCAAGCAGTATACAGGGAGGCATGTTGTAGTTTGAGGGTTGTGTAGATGAAGGTGAAGTTTAACTGTGTCGGTGGTGTACGACTGTAGCTGGAGGAAGCGTGTGACTGAATGGAGGTGTAGTTGACGGATATTTACTATTGGAGCAGCTGTGGATGTGATTCAGAAGTGTAGGTTTTGTAGAGGCGTAGTTGGGGGTGATTAGTTGTAAAAGAAGTGTGGTCAAAGGAGAAGTTTCGCTGTAATTGAGGTGTGCTTAGAACTGAGGTTCAGCTAAAGGACACGCGTAGTTAAAGAGAGAGGATTGGAGGGTTGTGTTCTCAGTGGTGGAGTATCTGGCACGGATGTACTTGAGGATAGGTGCGAATGGAGGAAATGGTGGTCGGAGAAGAGATTTATCCAAAGTAGAATTGGTGTTAGGGTGGTGGCCTCTCCGGATGAGCTCTGTCGGTGTAGGAGAGGTGCAGCCGAAGGGGCAGTGAGTATGAAAGGTACACTTGTGGAAGTTGGGGTTGAAAAGAGGTGCAGCTGACGTAGAGGTGCAGAGATGTAGTTCGATTAGAAATGTAGTTGCAGTAGACGTGGAGGTGAAGAAGATTGGTTGATCGAGAAGAGGTGTATTTAGAAAGAAGGAGGTGTTGGAGTGGAGAAATGGTGGAGAGGATTCTTGTTGATAGGGCAAGGGGTGGGTGGAGGAGAGCTATAAGTGAAGGGGGATTATAGATGGAGAAGAGATGTAGTTAGCGGGATGTGGTGGTTGGAGGTGATGTGTATTTGGAAAGGAGGTGCTGTTGGGAGTTACAAACAACAAAACGAACAGTGGTAGGGAAAATCTGCGCAGGAAAGTGGTAAAGTTAGAGTAAATATCCTACTTAGAGACACTGCTCCAGGTTAACCATACCATGACCACCTTGCGTCATAATTTATGGGCAATGCCCACCTAGTATGATTAAAATAAAGGTGAACCGAGCACAGTTCACCTTTATTTTAATCCTGTTGCGAGTTACATCTAGAGGAGATCGAAGAGGTGGTGTATCCGGAGTGCAGGTGTTGTTGAAGGAGATATACTGTTGGACAACATGTGCAGCTGTAAGTTAGGTGTAGATACAAGCAACACCAATGTAGGATAGGTAGAGTTGGACACGAGCTGCACTAAGAATGGTGATGCAGTAAGAAGGGTGGTAGTGTGAGCAATAAAGGTGCGGTCGGATGTGTACTCTAAGAGTGGTGTCATTGGAAGAGATGCGGAGCTGGGGCAGCTGCAGTAGAGGTATTGGAAGAAAAGGTGTAATTGGAGCACATGTGTAATCGAGATGAAGTAGCTGGATAAGAGGTATAGTACTAGAAGGTGTAATTTGACCCGATGTGTAGTTGGAGATGCAGTAGCTGGAGAGGAGGTGTTGTACGAGAAGGTGTAATTGGAGCAGATGTGTTATTACAGACGAAGTAGCGGGAGAAAAAGGGTAGTTCAAAAAAGTGTAATTGAAATGCATGTGTAGTTGGTTTAGCTGGAGAAGAGGTATACTACGAGAAGGTGTAATTGGAGTAGATGTGTAGATGGAGATGGTGTGGCTGAAGTAGAGTTTTAGTATGAGAAGGTGTAATCTGAACAGATGTATGGTTGGAAATGGGGTAGCTGGGGTAGAGGTGTAGTACAAGAAGATGTAATTGGGGCAGAAGTGTAGTTGGAGTGATTGGAGTAGAGCTGTAGTTTCGGAAGGTGCAATTGGAGCAGCAGTGTTGTTGGAGATGGTTTGGCAGGAGTAGAGCTGTAGTATGAGAAAATGTAATTTGAACAGATGTGTAATTGGCGATGGTGTGGCTGGAGTAGTGATGTTGTACACGAAGGTGTAAATGGAAGAGATGTGTAGTTGCAGATGGTGTGGCTGGAGCAGAGGTGTAGCACCTGAATGTGTAATTGGAGAAGAAGTGTAGTTGGAGATGAGGGGGTTGGAGTAGAGCTGTAGTATGAGAAGGTGTAATTGAGGCAGATGTGTAGTTGGAGATGGGGTGGCTGGAATAAAGGTGTAGCTCGGGAGGGTGTACTTGGAGTAGAAGTGCAGTTGATGGTATTGCTGGAGTAGGGGTGTAGTTAATGGTATTGCTGGAGTAGAGGTGCAGTATCAGAAGATGTAATTGGAGTAGCAGCGTAGTTTATGGTATTGCTGGAGCAGAGGTGTAGTAGAGGAGTAATTTGGTGAGATGAAGGTGTAGAAGAGGTGTAGCTGGAGTCACAGCTGTGGTGTTCTTGGGGGAGGTGTAATGACAGTGGAGGTGCCTTTGGAGGGGGCTGGAGTCGAGGTATGATGGAGCAGTGAGGCAGTGGAGGGGCCTTTGCAGGGGGCTGGAGTGGAGGTATGATGGGAGCAGTGAGGCAGTGGAGGCTCCTTTGCATGGGGCGGGAGTGGAGGTATGATGGAGCAGTGAGGCAGTGGAGGTGCCTTTGGAGGGGGCTGGAGTGGAGGTATGATGGAGCAGTGAGGCAGTGGAGGCGCCTTTGGAGGGGGCTGGAGTTGAGGTATGATGGAGCAGTGAGGCAGTGGAGGCGCCTTTGGAGGGGGCTGGAGTCGAGGTATGATGGAGCAGTGAGGCAGTGGAGGTGCCTTTGGAGGGGGCTGGAGTGGAGGTATGATGGAGCAGTGAGGCAGTGGAGGCGCCTTTGCAGGGAGTTGGAGTGGAGGTATGATGGGAGCAGTGAGGCAGTGGAGGTGCCTTTGCAGGGGGCTGGAGTGGAGGTATGATGGGAGCAGTGAGTCAGTGGAGGCTCCTTTGCATGGGGCGGGAGTGGAGGTATGATGGGAGCAGTGAGGCAGTGGAGGCTCCTTTGCATGGGGCGGGAGTGGAGGTATGATGGGAGCAGTGAGGCAGTGGAGGCGCCTTTGGAGGGGCCTGGTGTGGAGGTATGATGGAGCAGTGAGGCAGTGGAGGCGCCTTTGCAGGGGGCTGGAGTGGAGGTATGATGGAGCAGTGAGGCAGTGGAGGTGCCTTTGGAGGGGGCTGGAGTGGAGGTATGATGGAGCAGTGAGGCAGTGGAGGCGCCTTTGCAGGGAGTTGGAGTGGAGGTATGATGGGAGCAGTGAGGCAGTGGAGGTGCCTTTGCAGGGGGCTGGAGTGGAGGTATGGTGGGAGCAGTGAGGCAGTGGAGGCACCTTTGGAGGGGGCTGGGGTTGAGGTATGATGGAGCAGTGAGGCAGTGGAGGTGCCTTTGCAGGGGGCTGGAGTGGAGGTATGATGGGAGCAGTGAGGCAGTGGGGGCGCCTTTGGAGGTGGCTGGAGTGGAGGAATGATGGAGCAGTGAGACAGTGGAGGCACCTTTGGAGGGGGCTGGCGTGGATGTACGATGGAAGCAGTGAGGCAGTGGTGGTGCCTTTTGAAGGGGGCTGGCGTGGAGGTATGATGAAGCAGTGAGGCAGTGGAGGCGCCTTTGGAGAGGGATGGAGTGGAGGTATGATGGGGCAGTGGAGGCGCCTTTGGAGGGGACTGGAGTGGAGGTATGATGGATCAGTGAGGCAGTGGAGGCGTCTTTGCAGGGGGCTGGAGTGGAGGTATGATGGAAGCAGTGAGGCGGTGGAGGTGCCATTTGGAGGGGGCTGGAGTGGAGGTATGAAGGGAGCAGTGAGGCAGTGGAAGCGCCTTTGCAGGGGGCTGGAGTGGAGGTATGATGGAGAGGTGAGGCAGTGGAGGCGCCTTTGGAGGGGGCTGGAGTGGAGGTATGATGGGGTAGTGAGGCAGTGGAGGCGCCTTTGGAGGGGGCTGGAGTAGAGGTATAATGGAGCAGTGAGGGGGTGGATGCGCCTTTGCAGGGGGTTGGAGTGGAGGTATGATGAGAGCAGTGAGGCGGTGGATGCGCCTTTGGAGGGGGCTGGACTGGAGGTATGATGGAGAGGTGAGGCAGTGGAGGCGCCTTTGGAGGGGGCTGGAGTGGAAATGTGATGGAGCAGTGAGGCAGTGGAGGCGCCTTTGGAGGGGGCTGGAGTGGAGGTATGATGGAGCAGTGAGGCAGTGCTCAGGCAGGCCGGTACCCGGAAAGGAAGCGCGCATGAGCTGGGGAGCAGGAAGCTGGGACTGGCGGATTAAGGTTCAAGGAGGAACCTGACTGCATTCTGTGCCTCTTCCTGGTCCCCTGCCACCCCTCTATGCAACTTTTAGTGCTGCTTCCTATCTCATTGCTACATCCTTACCTCCTCTTCCAGTGCTGCCTCGTGTGTTCCTTCCTGCTGCAGTGCTCCTCCTGTTCCCTGCACCGTCTCTGCTGTCACCTCGTCCTCTCATACTTCCTCCTCATGCTGCCTCCCGTGCGGTCCTTGTAATGCCTCATATGCTGCCTCCGCAGCCAGTGCTGCCTCCTCTCCCAGTGTTGCCTCCTCTCCCAGTCCTGCCTCCACTCCCAGTGTTGCCTCCTCTGCCAGTGCTGTCCCCACACCCAGTGCTGCCTCCTCTCCCAGTGCTGCCTCCACTGCAAGTGCTGCCTCCTCCCCCAGTGCTGTCTCCGCAGCCAGTGCTGACCCTCTCACAGTGCTGCCTCCTCTCCCAGTGCTGCCTCCTCTCCCAGTGCTGCCTCCACTTCCAGTGATGCCTCCCCTTCCAGTGCTGCCTCCTCTGCCAGTGCTGCCTCCACTCCCTGTGCTGCCTCCTCTACCAGTGCTGCCTCCTCTGCCAGTGCTGCCTCCTCTGCCAGTGCTGCCTCCTCTCCCAATGCTACCTCCTCTCCCAGTGCTACCTCCTCTCCCAGTGCTGCCTCCTCCCCCAGTGCTGCCTCCACTTCCAGTGATGCCTCCCCTTCCAGTGCTGCCTCCTCTGCCAGTGCTGCCTCCACTCCCTGTGCTGCCTCCTCTACCAGTGCTGCCTCCTCTGCCAGTGCTGCCTCCTCTGCCAGTGCTGCCTCCTCTCCCAATGCTACCTCCTCTCCCAGTGCTACCTCCTCTCCCAGTGCTACCTCCTCTGCAAGTGCCATCTCCTCTGCCAGTGCTGCCTCCTCTGCAAGTACCGCCTCCTCTGCCAGTGCTGCCTCCTCTGCCAGTGCTGCCTCCTCTCCCTGTGCCTCCACTCCCAGTGTTGCCTCCTCTGCCAGTGCTGCCCCCACACCCAGTGCTGCCTCCTCTCCCAGTGCTGCCTCCACTGCAAGTGCTGCCTCCTCCCCCAGTGCTGTCTCCGCAGCCAGTGCTGACCCTCTCACAGTGCTGCCTCCTCTCCCAGTGCTGCCTCCACTTCCAGTGATGCCTCCACTCCCAGTGCTGCCTCCGCAGCCATTGCTACCTCAACTCCCAGTGCTGCTTCCACTCCCAGTGCTGTCTCCTCTCCAAGCACTGCCTCCTCTACCAGTGCTGCCTCCTCTGCCAGTGCTGCCTCCTCTGCCAGTGCTGCCTCCTCTGCCAGTGCTGCCTCCTCTCCCAGTGCTACCTCCCGTCCCAACGTTACCCCTAGTGCTGCCTCCCGTCCCAGCGTTACCCCCAGTGGTGCTTCCCATCCCATCGTTACCCCTAGTGCTGCCTCCCGTCCCAGCGTTACCCCCAGTGGTGCTTCCCATCCCATCGTTACCCCTAGTGCTGCCTCCCGTCCCAGCATTACACCCAGTGCTGCCTCCTGCCCCAGCTGTACCCCCAGTGCCGCCTCCTGTCCCAGCGTTACCTCCAGTGCTGCCTCATGTCCCATTGCTGCCTCTTGTGCCAGGGCTGGGCTCTCACCAGTGCTGCCTCTTGTGCCAGGGCTGGGTTCTCGCCAGTGCTGCCTCCTGTCCCAGAGCTGCCTCCGGTGCTGCCCAGCGATGCTCTGCCCTATGTGCTGTGGTCTTTCTCACGGAGGTACCTGTGCTGTCCTGATTTACGTGCTGGCTAGTGATGTGCTGCCTCCTGGTTCTGTGATCTACTGCCCATGTTCTACCCAGTTATGTGCTGTCGCGTGTTCCTCTGCTGTACTGCCCATGTGCTGCCCAGCGATGTGCTGTCACGTCTTTGTGATGTTCTGCCCAGTTATGTGCTTTCCTACCCCACGTGCTGCCCAGTGATGTTCTGCCTCCAGCAGCTAGGATGTACTGCCCCGTGTGCTGCTCAGCGATGTGCTGTTACACGTTCCTGTGACGCTCTGCCCATTTACGTGCTGTCTCATCCACCTGTGAAGTATTGCCCCCCGCGCTGCCCAGTGACGCACTGCTTTGTCTCGGTGACGCACTGCCTTCTGTCCCGTGCTGTTCTGCTGCATGACCCATGGAGGGGCTGAGCTTCCTAGCTTTTGCCTCCTGTCCCAACGCTGCGCTGTCCCGGGTGGTCCCCTTGTCTCGGTGATGTGTTCCCCATGCGCTGCCTCCTGTCCCGCTGCTCTGCTTCCTGTGTGCCGGAGATGCGCTTTTCATATGCTGCCTCCTCACCAAGTGAAAAACTGCCCTGTGTGCCACCTCCTGCCCCACTTCCCCAATGCTGCTCCTCCTTTTATCCCTACAATGCGTTTCCACATGCGCTGCCTCCTGTCCCGGTGCTGTTCCCCCTAAGCGCTGCCGTCTGTCCCACCACTGCGCTGTTTCTTATTCCATCGCTGCGCTGCCCCGGGTCCCCATGATGTGTTTCCTATTTGCTGTGAAGCAGGCACAACACGCTGCCTCCTCTCTCAGTGCAACGCTGACCTCTGTCATGCCTCCTGTCCTGTCCCGCTGGAGTGCTTCCCATGTGCTGAATCCTGTCCTCTGGCGATGTGCTGGGTCCTGTCCCGGAGATGGACTGCCCCGTGTGTGCTGCCTCCTGTCCAGAAGGTGGACTGCCCGTGTGCTGTAGAGTGATGTGATGCCTCCTGTCCCGAAGATGAACTGCCCCATGTGCTGCCCAGTGCTGTGCTGCCTCCCGTCCCGGTGCTGCGCTTCCTGTGTGCCGACTCTATGCCGGAGATGTGTTAGCCCGCGCGCTGTCCGCGCTGCCTGCTGTCCTCGTGCAGCGCGCGCTCCCGCACTGCCTCTGCTCCAGCCCCGCCGCCTTTATACGGAGCCTCGGGGCCGGATCGGGGCTTCTCATTCATGAACAGTTTCACCTACACACTGACGTGCACCGACGTCACCGGGAAATTTAGGAAATGGGTAGATGAAGCTATTTATATCAGCAGGGAGCCAAGCGGTAAAGCACGGATAGGGAGGGGGTGGAAGACAGGGGGAGGTAGAGAGGGGGGCCCGGAGGGAGCGGGGGAGGGACACGAGGGGCTCGAGGGGGACAGTGGGAGGGATGGGGAGGGATAGAGGTAGAGGAACAAGGGGGGTCGACGTGGGTGGGGGTAGCACGAGTGGGAGGAGATGTGAGGGAGCGGAAGAGCGGAGGGAAAAAGGTGGTTATGGAGAGAAATGTGGAGAAATATCATGAATGGAATGAGAGAGAGAGGGGGACTAGGTGTGGAGAGGGAGGGGGGCAGGAAGGGAAAGAACCGAGACCTAAATAGCAAGAGTTGATCTGAAGGGGGTGGAAAACAAAAGAGGAGGCGAAGAAAAGGAGGAAGAGTGAAAGACAGCGATCGAGAGAGGAGAAGAGAGAAATGACATATAAAAGAGGGACTGGACACGTTTGGAGTGTGGCGCAGGGAAAGAGAGGAACGAGGAAATGCTTGAGTGACGGTTAGGCGACCGAGCAGAGGGAAAGGGCAGGCACTGAAAGAGAGGGAGATAGACGGGGAGGGGGTAGAAAGGGCAGGAAAAAAGGGACAGGATGAGATTTCGAGGAATTGAAATAGAAAAAGGGAGTGCACGAGGAAGTGCCAGGGAGACGCAAAGAAAAGAGAGAGGAAGGGCGCCAACAAGTTGGTGACAGAAAACGGAAGAATGGGATGAGGGCTAGGGAAATTATGAGAGAGAAAACGGAAACTAGAGGGGTAGAGAGACGAAAGAGAACGGAAAAGAAAACAATGAAAAAGAGAATGAGAGGGGAACGGAAGTGAGGAATTCGGGGAGTGGGGAAGTCTGAGGCGGAAGCGAGTGATGTACAACATTCCCGCGCATTCTTGCGTTCAGCACTGGACAGCTCCCGACAGTCGCATTACAGTCAGAGGGGAGGGCAGCTGTCCAGGCACCAGTGCTGGTCACTACTGTTTCACCCTAGGAAGTGGCGAGCACCAGAACCGAGCTGTCACCCCAGAGGTATCTTCAAGTGCGTCTGTCTGGCTCTCCAGAGGGTTCACTTAATTACCGTAGCTGTGTCTTCGATTGGAGCTCTGTCGTAGGCTAGCTGTAGGTCTCGACAGCCACTGTAGTGCCTAGCTGTGTCTCCTTGTAGACCCCGATGTATCTAGCTGTGTCTACTGATAGTCCTTCTATTGCCTAGTTTTGTTTCTCAATAGACCATGCTTTACCCTACCCGTGTCTCCCACTAGGCCCTGTAGTGTCCAAGCTGCGTCACCCATTATTCCTTTTTAACCGCGGCTCGTGCAGGTAAGAGCGATGGGGCCGGGTTGGGGGGAGGGCGACATTTGACAGACGACCACGAGGGAACATTAAATAAGTAATTACATTTCCCTCGTAGTTGTCTGTCGAAATCTGTCCCCACCCGGCCCCACTGCCACCGCTCTTAACTGCACGGGCGCAGCTGGTCCCTTTATTGCCTAGTTTTGTTTCTCAATAGACCATACTTTACCCTACCTGTATTTCCCAGAAGTCTCTCTATTGCCAAGTTGTGTTTCTCAACAGTCTATGCATTACCCTACCTGTGTCTCCAGTAGGCCCTGTAGTGCCTAGTGCTATCTCTCTGTAGCCCCTCTATTACCTAGTTGTGTTTTTGAACAAACCATGAAGTACTCAACCAGTGTCTCCCATTATGACCTGTATTGCCCTAGCTGCATCACTCACTTGCCCCTCTATTTCCTAGTTGTGTTTCTCAATAGACCATGCATTCCCCTACCGGTGTCTCCCTGTCGGCCCTGTATTGTCCTAGCAGAATCACCCAGCAGTTCCTTTATTGCCTAGTTGTGTTTCTCAACAGACCATACACTCCCCTATCTGTATCTTCCAGTAGTCCCTCTATTACCGAGCTGTATTTTTTGACAGACCATGCACTACTGTACCATTTGTCCCAGTAGGCCCTGTATTAATCTACCGGTGTCTCCCAGTAGGCCCCATATTACTCTGCCGGTGTCTCCCAGTTGGCCCTGTTTTGTGTAGCTGCATTTCTCAGTAGTCCCTTGATTGCCTAGTTGTGTTTCTCAGTACACCATGCATTGCCCTACTGGTGTTTGCCAGTAGGCCCTGTATTGCCCAAGCTGCATCACTCACTAAGAGGGGTTCCTCTATTGCCTAGTTGTGTTTCTCAATAGTCCATGCATTACCCTACTGGTGTCTCCCAGTAGGCCCTGTATTGCCTAGTTATATTTCCCAGTAGTCCCTTTATTGCTTAGTTGTGTTTCTCAACAGACCATACATTCCCCTACATATATCTCCCGGTAGTCCCTCTATTGCAGAGTTGTGTTGTTTGACAGACCTTGCACTACTGTACCAGTGTCTCCCAGTAGGCCCTGTTGCACTCTACCAGTGTCTCCCAGTAGGCCATGTAGTGCCTAGCTGTGTCTCTCAGTAGTCCCTCTATTGCCTAGCTGAATCTCTCAGTACTCCCTCTACTGCCTATTTGTGTTTCTCAGTACAGCACGCATTACCCTATTGGAGTTTCCCAATAGACCCTGTATTGCCGAAGCTGCATCTCCCATTAGCCCCTCTATTCCCTAGTTGTGTTTCTCAATAGACCATGCATTACCCTAGTGGTGTCTCCCAGTAGGCCCTGTATTGCCTAGTTATATCTCCCAGTAGCCCCTTTATTGCTTAGTTGTGTTTCTCAACAGACCATACATTCCCCTAACTATATCTCCCAGTAGCCCCTTTATTGCTTAGTTGTGTTTCTCAACAGACCATACATTCCCCTAACTATCCCCTAACTATATCTCCCAGTAGTCCCTCTATTGCCTAGCTGTGTTTTTTGACACCTTGCACTACTGTACCAGTGTCTCCCAGTAGGCCCTGTATTACTCTACCTGTCTCCCTTTAAGCTCTGCATTGCCATAGCTGCATCACACACTAGCCCCTCTATTGCCTAGTTGTGTTTCTCAACAGACCATACATTACTATGTGTCTGCTATAAGGCTCCTTATTATCTTAGCTGCATGACTTAGTATGCCCTCTATTGACTAGTTGTGTTTCTCAATAGACCATGCATTATCCTAACTGTGTCTCCCAATAGGCCCTGTATTGCCTAGTTGTGTTTCTCAACAGATCATGTATTATCCTACATGTGTCTCCCAGTAGGCCCTGTATTGTACCAGCTGTATCACCAAGCAGTCCCTTTATTGCCTAGTTGTGATTCTCAACAGACCATGCATTTCTCTACCTGTGTCTCCAAGTAGGCTCTTTATTGCCTAACTGTATCTCCCAGTAGTCCCTTTATTGCCTATTTGTGTTTCTCAACAGACCATGCATTACTATACCAGTGTTTCCCAGTAGGCCCTGTGTTGCCCAATCTATTTCTTCCAAAGGTATGGCATCCAGCCCCTTCCATGATTATTGGGGAAGGTGGGCAGAATGGTTTGCTTTGTACTATCACCTCTCCTCACTGTGTCAGCATCTCTGACAGATATGCTTGCAAAGATTAGCCAAACCCCCCTTCCTCATCTTTACTCACCTGTGGTAGCTGTGGTCAAGCATCCAAGGTTTACTGCAAGAGCCAGTTAAGGGATTGGCTCAGATTCAATAATGACCAGAGGTAGGCACAGAGAATAAGACTTCAACATTACCCCATGAAAAAAGTGAAAAGTTGAAGTGCCTAGTCGTAAAGGTTTGAGAAATATGGCCCAAAATGTGTTCCACTGGTTTTCGGTGGTGTAGCTTCCACCCTAGCCTGGATACTCACCAATGACTATGCTACCCACAGAGCTTAGTATAACACATCTTTATTCTTCTGCCTCTAACCGCGAACCCAATGTTCTAAACCTCCACTCAATTCACTACGCTCTAATGCTTATGTCACTGTTCTAAGGAGTCCATCAGGAGCCACAAATGTTCCGTCATTATATGCCGACATGAAACTACACCTCCCCTTTGTTAAATAAAAACATTACATTTTTTTTTACAAATATATACAATTAGAGATCTTCAACGAGTCTTCGTGTCATGTGGATCACAAGTCCCAACATTATCTGCGGAAACTAGGGTCCAGCAGTAAAAATATTTATGATTGCGTTGGTGTGTGGTGATGGAGAGACAGCAGCAGTCAGGGGTTCTTGAATTGTTCTTTCAGACCTAGTATCTGCAGTGACATCAGTGCCTTATGTGCGATGAGCCACATGTCTACAATGTGAGGAATCTCATGTAATGGACTTCCTAGGACACTGGGCAATCACCATGTGTCCTTTGCGGCTCACAACATGAAATGGTTCCGCACCAAAAGGAGCATAAGTCTTTCCTTTTCTATGCTGAAGAACAAGAACTTGATCCTCTTTCATGAAGGCGACATCTTGTGCATGTTGATGCATGTCTACATAGGCTTTCATTTACCTCTTGTGACCCAAGTCTTTCATGCGTGTTTCTTCCTCATTATTTGCTCTTTTGTTGGTCCATTGAGGTAACTTGGTCATCATGGCTCTTCCGAACATCAAGGTTGCAGGGCTTTCACCTGTGCTCGAGTGAGGGGTTGAGCGGTAAGCTCGTAGAGTGGAATGTAGAACAGCTTTAAGGTCGAGCTTTTCTAGGACAGCACACTGGACAGCTTTCTTTGGAGTACTCATGAAACATTTGACAAGGCCATTGGCTTGTGGCCACAGGGGAGTGCTCTACAGATGCTTCACATTAAGATGACTGAAAAGTCTTTAAATTCCAGACTGTTGAAAGGTGGGCCGTTGTCAGACTTTAAAATCGTAGGAACACCCCAGGTCACGAAGATGCTATCTAATCTCTTAATGTTACGTTCTTGACTGATAGTTCAGAGATATTCGAACAATGAGAAACAGGAATGCTCATCAACGATCACCATGAGGTGATGTCCGTTATCAAAAGGACTGAAGAAGTCCACTGTAATCCTTTCCAATGCATGCCTTTGCAGCTCTGACATGCCTAACAGATGTTGAGTGGTTTTCGATGATAGGCAGTTACATAGATGACAGGACTTTAATTCCATTTCAACCCTCTCATCAAGATGTGAAAACCAGACTTGATTTCTGAGAGCTCGTTTGGTGGCAACAATTCCACAATGTCCTTCATGGGCCACTTAAAATATCTGTTGTCGTAGACTCTCCGGAATGACAATTCTTAACCATCATAGAATAATACCCTCCTGAGTAACAGAAATTAATCTTTGACATTCTTAAACTTTTGATATTCACTGTCGCTGGTAAGAAGTTGAGGGTGCTGGTACAATAATGTCTTTCAGTTTCAGCACGTCACTGTCTTGACTTGTGACTGCTGGAGTGCTTAATTTCACAATGAAATTTATGTAGGCCTCAGCCGTGGCAGGGTTGTGATCTTTCCCTGGACAATGCACAGTGTTGTAGTTGTATTCTTGCAATCTCAGACCCTAACATTCACTGCGAGGAGGCATTTTTGCTTTTGTATTTCCAAAGATAGTCAATAATGCTTGATGATCGGTCACAAGCGTGAAGGACTTCCCATACAGGGATACGTGGAAATGTTCAGAAGCCCACACCACTGCCAAGCTCACTCAGATTGTGAGTTAGCACATTCAATTTGGGACAAACTACGGCTGGCGTATACCACAATACGTCTTCGAGCATTTAGGTGTTCCCTGTGCAAGGATGGCGCCCAACCTGACAGGGCTAGCATCAACAACAACCTCATTATGTAGCTTTAGATCAAAATATGCCATTTCAGTAGCGTTCTCAATCGCTTTCTTGATTTTCCGAAAGCTTTGCTCACATTCATGTGACCAAAGGAAAAACATTCTTTTTAGTCAAGTCTCTTAATAGCGCACTGTGGCAAAGTCTTTTATGAATCTAGATCAATAGCTGGCCATGCCAACAAATGAACGTAACATGGAAACATCTTGTAGGGGACTGGTAGTTGACAGCGCTTGCACTTTAACAGTATCCGGTGCCATGCCCCCATCAGAAAAGATATGGCCAAAGAATGTAAACTTTTTTATATTGAACTCACATTTCTTGGCATTCAAAGTAAAACCGGCATCAATGAGCAACTGACACACTTGAGTGAGCGCTTTGTCATACTCCTTTTGTGTAGCTCCAAAAACCAATATGCCATCACTGTAATTGAAAGTATTCATGGCAGGTTGTATGATATGTCACATGACATCTTGGAATAGCTCTGCAGCTGATGACACACCAAAACCTAGTTTCTTGCTACTGAACAGACCAATATGTTGAAAAGGTTGTATTGTACTTGCACTACTCCTCGAGTTAAATCTAATGATATTATTTATTCAGATACAGTAGAGAGAATGCTTTTACCCAATTCAATTGTGGTATCATGTCGCAATGTGTGGACCTGGGTGTTGCTGTCTTTCAATGGCCTTGTTTGCTTGATGCATATCCACATAGATGCATTCAGCTCCTTCACTGTCCTTTTCAGGTACTACCACTATGGGAGAAAACCACGGAGTTGGACAATGATATTGTGCTCGAGTAAAGATTTAAGTTCCGTTTCAGCAGCTTGCTGTAAGTAAAACAAATGTCTGTGTCTTTGAACAATAGGACAGACGTCCTCATCAGTGTGCAATTGGACTTTCATAGTCATGAGTTTTCCCAACCCATGAAACAGCGAAGGGAACTGCCTTGCTATATCGTGATGAGCATTCATGTTATAGTTCACTGATATCAGTCCAATATCAGCGTTATGCTGAAACTGAGTAAACAGGAGCTGGAGTCTGACTCTGGAAGTATATGAATGGGTGCTTGTACTTTTGTTTTCATAATTTTCAACATTGCCACAAATAAACCATGACTTTTTAGTGGTGTTGATGCAGCTCACATATACACTTTTGTTTTTGATGGTGTAAGTTGGGGCCGTGGAGACAGTTCATTATATTTCTCCTCAGGCATAAGATTTATTGATTCACCACTATCGATAATGAAAGGTATTGAACAACCATTGACCTTTAGCGTGATCTTCGGACAATATTTGAATGACTTTGGTGCTTTGTCATCTCAGTTTCTCTTGGACCGATGGACCAGTCCAACATGCGCATGCTTCTCTGCAGTGAACATCGACATGGCACACCCATGTTTTTCACTTACTTTCATTTGATATTGACACAGAAGAATTATTTGACGAAGATTTAGATGTTGATTGACAAGGTTTGGTGTCGATTTACCTCAGCTGATGTGGTTGCTTGGGCTTATGAGTGTGCATCGAACACCGCTTCTTGAAAGCTCATGCGGCCATTTTGTCTTACAGCCCTGATGCACCAACTTTTTCTTTCGCTTTGCACACCATCACAAAATTATTCTCTTTTCCACAGCCATTGCAAATCTGCCCAATGGCAGGAGATTTACATTTGTGTGGAAAGGAAAATCCACACCTGAAACACAACTTCTTTTTCTGAGTATAATTTGCTCTGTGTCCCCCGGCCTTGTGCTTTGTTTTATTTCTCATATTCATGACTGACTGAATCTTGGTACCTCTGGCCCCATTTCAGCAGCTTGTCGATCAGCTTGCTCTTTAGCTCTGGCAGCCATGAGAACTCACGCCAGGCTGAGAGTTTCTCTGAGCCATCGTCATCTGAACAAATCTGACAAACATCTGTCAATCACTCTAAGGAATATAGCTTTCTCATCATTAAATTTATTGAACATACAGTGTTTGATGAGCATAGCCAGTCTCTCAAAAAATGTGTTAATGGTCTCACTAGCTTTCTATCTTTCTAGACTGAAGATGTATCTTTTGCAATCGACATTTGGCATTGGATTGAACGCTAGATTCAAGACTGCTTTTAATTGACTGTATGCAATTTAGTCAGCTTGCTGTATATTTTTTATGACTTCTTTAACACCTTCACCAGCGAGATTCTTAAGGTACTTGAACATTTTCTTCTTATCTGCTTCTTCAATCGCATCAATGAAATCATCAAATGTCTCTATCCAGGCAGTCCATCTGTCACTAATATTCAACTTTTTGGTGGTATCGAATGGCGGTGGTGGTTTCCAGAAGGTGGCAGCATTGTAACCCATTGGTGGAACTTAGTGACGTGAAGGGTATAGTTCTCTCCAATGCTGCTTGGTGATCTTGTCCATGCAAACGATCTCTGAGACCTGGCGAAGTGTTGGCCTCTAGGACATCATTGATAATGCCAGGAAACAGGATCCCTTTCTTGGCGTCCGTTGGAGAAGCAAACAATCACAAGTTCCATCTCTGCTCTCAGCTCTTCAGAAACCTTTGGAGTAGTTCTGAGCCCCACTCTGCAACTGTGTTGGAGTGCTTCTTCAGCTATGGATGGCTCTGCAAGCACACCCTGGGTAGTTTCTCTAGGATCACACCCTCCAGCGCTATGGCATGATGACTCTCTTTACTCAGAACTGGTAAGCAGATGACCATTGCTTGTATCCCTTTTTCTTTAAATGTCTTTTTGTGCTGTCTGACACCTGGTTGACCTCTACCTTACAGCGCTTCTGTTCGCAGTGTTATCTTGCACTTTGTTGCTCTTTCAAAATCTGGTTGTAACCAGCTCTAGCATTGTCACTCCGTACAAATGTAGGGCTTTGAGTTGCGTGGTAGCGCAGTACCTCTTTAAGCTGCTATTCCAGCAGGTTCTCGGTTGCTAATGTGTAGACCTTACATTAATGCTTTCTTTATCTTCAAATGCTTTATACAAAACTGGGGTTGCGCCTTGACTCCATATACGCCAAACATCGATTCTGCACCCACATATACCAAACGTTGATTCCGCACTTTGACGGAGACACAAGTGGCACACATAAGCAGTTTACTGGACCACGGCAAACTCTGTGTGTGAGCACTGTCTATCTTCGGGTAACTTATCTTCTATCTCATTGCCAGTTATAGTGTCCTCCCCAGCCCGGGTATTCACCAATGACTATGTCACACACAGAGCTTTGTATAGCATTTCTATATTCTTCTGCGTGTAACCGCGAACCCAACATTCTAAACTTGCATTCATTTCCCTATGCTCTAATGCTTACGTTACAGTTCTACGGAGTCCATCAGAAGCCACAAATGTTCCCTCATTGCATACACACACACACACACACACACACTACAGGTGGGAATACTTCAAATTGCCATCAATTTTAGCCTGTTTAAGGGGCCCATGTCTCTGTGGATTCACTACTGTTTAAAGTCTTTGAGTCCAGCCCATAAATATACGCAATAGCATGAGGCACCAGCCCGGCAGCACCATAGTCCGGTGTCTCTTTAGTTAAAGGCAGCTCTACGGGCTCAGACAGTCACAGAGTTTTGGGTATAATATATCCAGTTTGAGTCCTCATTAAGGCCAGTCATAAAGGGTGCAGGGACTGAGGATTTTTTCATGGGGCCATCAAGCATTTATGTTCTTATTGGTTTCATGTGCCCAGGAGTCCCTCTGGCTGGGAATCTTCTATGAAGTGGTATTTTTGAAATGTTGTGTCTAATTTGTTAGGTGATTCCAGGCGGTGGACCCTGGCACTCATATTTGGAAGTAAGGAACAAAGACTTACCTTGGAACCAATATATTACCAACACAGAGTTTGAGGAGGACCTATTTTTGATGAAATATCTCCCTTCTTTGAAAATGTTAGAAATTGGCATCGATTCATCAATGACATTAGTTGGGCAGGTAGTAAAGAACAGCTGGATGAGTTCCTTATGTGGTTAAACTTAGGAGATCAGAATTTTATATTTTCATCTAACATTAGTAATTTGAGTGTTGATTTTGTAGATATAACTATCTGGACAACAGAGGGGCGTTCAGGGTGGGAGTTATATATAAAACCCGTAGACAAGAATACACTCTTACATTATTCAAGTTGGCATCCTAAATCCCAACAGGATAATATACCGTTTGGACAGTTCTTCCAATTCCTTGAAGGGGTTTTTAAGCATGCTAACAACTTAATGAAAAATTTAAGAGGCAGAGGATAGCCCAAAAAAACGGATCAACCATTCGTATAAAAAGGGCCGATTCCTACGATGGAGAGAGCATGTTGGATAAAGAAAAAATGGGAAAACCTAATAATAGGATCGTTTTTGTGAGCCAGTTCTCAGGGCTAAGTAACAGGCTCAAGAATGTGATCAACAGAAATTGGAAAATATTCAATGATGAAGGGCAAGTCACACTGCAGAAACCCCTTTTTGCGGTTAGGAAAAACAAGAATCTGAGAAGTACATTGGTACATACGTAAAGAGAAGATAATCAGGAGACACGGGGTACCATAAATGGAGGGAGAGCTAAGGATTACCACAAATGTGGTCACTGTAGTGTGTGTGCCCTATGCCTTGTTTCCACCTGTATAGAACTCAATAGGGTGAAACACATGGTAACACCCCTAAACAACTGTAGGAGTAAACATGTAGTTTACCTCCTCTTGTGTCCTTGAGGATTTGGATATGTGGGTGAAATCGGCAGGGAGATAAGAGACTTTGTGAGCCTAGATCAGCTATTAGAACATCTAAAGCTAATGCACCCTTGGTAAACCACTAGTCAGAGAAAAGTCATGTCTCGAGAGAGGGCTGAACTTATTCTAAGGTGAGGACATGATCCTCGTGATAAAAAAGAAATATTGTATATGGATAGGAGATGTCTGTAGAGATAATGTAATAAAACATCAACTACATTTCTTTAGGGGAGAGCCCTAAATTGTATAAGAAAGCTATATCCTTTCCCAAAAGGTTGGAGCAAGATATTTTTTTAAACAGAGGAAGGAATGGCTTTATGGCACCACCATTGTGTGGTGACTAATGAAGAATCAGTATACAATTCTGTGTATGAGAGAGTGATGCTGAGAGGTATGAATGAGGTAGGTTCTGTTTAAGGATGGGTGGTATCTTGGCCTAGTATGCTACAGTGGCTGGTAACTAGGGGTGGGCGGAATTTGCGAAATTCACTTTCGCAAATTATCGCGAAAATGTTAAAAATCTCCGCAAACACGCGGAAATATCGCGAAGATGCGGAAGTTTTTTTGTTCCCACCCATTCGCGGTATTTTCTGCGTGGTCGCGGCTCGCCATCTTACCTATGCGGTTGCTCGCGGGCGCGGCCTTCTTGTTTTCACTTGTCTCGCGGTGCATGATCGCGAGAAGAAAGACGTGATCGCGCGACGAATGACGTTACTGCGGGCGCAAACTGTCGCGAGACAGCGCAAATGGCTACCAACAATCCAACATCTCGTGGAGAATGCGACCGGATCAGGTAATTTGTCGGCGAACGCGGGGATTCAGGTAAGGCGATCGAGCGCACGCGAGAATGTATTATTTTACAGCGCGAGCAAGCAAAAAATTTCCGGTAAAATGCGGATTGCGGAAATTTTGACATTTTCGCGCTCTCCGCGGAACGCGAAAATGTCAAATTATCGCAATTTCCGCGAGCGGAACGGAATTTCAGCCCAGGCCTACTGGTAACCTTGAAAGATGTTGGTTTATGGAACCCGATTGATGTGGGGGTTAATACTTGGTATGTGAATGCCACTAATTAGCAATTAGACATAATGATTTTTTCTATAATATATGTGATGTTATAAATTTGCTTTTAAACTAGTTTATACTTTTGTATATCTACATTAATGTGTTAAACATTTGGGTATGTGAATGCTACCAAGCAGAAATTAGACATAATGTTTTTTTTATATATGTGATGTTATAACAGTTTTAAAACTATTTTATGCTTCTCTGGTAGATATTCATTGATTTGTTTATTTTAACTTGAGGGCGATCTCTACCCGAAATTATTGTCCTGAAAAAGGTGGTGTGTATATACCTAAGTCCACGGAAACGCATCAACGCAATTTTAAGCTGAATCCAGTTGCAACGAGGAACTGTAGATGAAAAAGAGTGTTTTCGCTAGTACTCAAGTTTGATGTGAATTACTGCATCAGCAGTTGTAACAGATTTATGTACACTGTTCTTGTGGGTTCTCCCACTTAGACTTTTTTGATTCATTGTGTTATTTATATGTGATTTACTGTGCCGATTTTCCTTGGGAGGGGTTATAACAAGGGATGTTTTATTGGGAAATGTTTTTAATCGAAACATGAAAGATCCTCTTTTCGCATATGATGTTTAAGAGTTAAGTACACTCATGAGATTTTGATTAATTAAAGCTTTGTATAAAATTTCTTTCTTGGTGGTATATGTTTCAAACAACTGAATCCCTATCGAGTTGATGAATGATGTGGTTGAGTGGTGGATTGTACCGTGTTGGTGATGTATTGGTTCCTAGGGGAGTTGTATTCCTTACTGATTTGTAGTGCCCCGTTCCCTTGGTGTGAGGGGCCCCTCTCTCTTTTTTCAGGACTCATTTTTGGAAACCGGAACTTATTTTCATCATCAGAATATGACCAGAGCAAAACAGGAAATGGCCCAAAATGGATTAAAAATGAAAAAAGAAAGATAGGAAGGCATTGAATACGGTAGAAAGCTAGGGTGAAAAGAGAGAGCTAAAGAGGCAAAATGTTTATGGTGTTGGAGGAAAAAGCCATGCGGTTGGATCAAATTAGCCCTCCTTGAGCTTCGTTGACCCGGGATCTAGCAGTGGAAGCAGCGGGCTCCTAAGAAAAACTTTGGGCCCCTACACTTTTTTTCTCACAAGTTAATCACTGGTCATGATTATGTTTTCCAGAGCCCCAGTCGTACCGGGATCTCAGGGGCTTGTAATTCGGAACACTTCTAGACACATTTTTAAAGGCCTGGGCTTGTGGTAGTCTCGGTAAGCCTGCTGTTGGTGGGAAAGTCTACATGGGTTCTCCAATATCTCAGCAATCCCAGGGTCCCGATATGTTGCCTTTCCAGTCTGTGGATAGATCTCTACGGGCAAGACATCTGGACGCTACCTAAAGTCGCAACAGCCCAGCTGGGATGAGAACCAGGGGTCTCAGTCCCGTGGAACAGGCCACAGATCTATGGGAAAGGGGCGGGGCACTCCAGTAGAAGAAGCTCAAGTCATCTTGAAGTGGTACAGAGATGATCTAGCCCACCAGGCAGTGTCACTGCTGGTTCACCTGTACTTTTTGATCATGGAGAGTTCTCTCTCGTGTAACACTGGATCTGCTTCTCCACGCTTGCCAGTCGCTGACTACAGTACTTGGGGACCCCAAATACCTGTCACAGCCCACAGGACCCAAAAACAGCTCACACACTGGCCGTTTCAAGGAGGCCCATCTGGCAGTGCCAAAGTACCACAGTGTCCAACAAGCCACTTCGACACTGTTTGGGGCAACTGAACAGGCGGTCTAGGAGTCAGTCCTATGCTGAGGACTTCTTAGTCCCCAGGCAGATTTACTAGCAGGCCCGATAGGCATCAGAAGTCCCTGTAGTGAAGTTTAATTCTAGCTCTTCCTAGCAGGCAAGAGAACCTACCATAGAGGTTTGGGGAAGGCCAGCATAGGTCCCGGAAGTCCCATCGAGGTATTCGACATTGTGATGCACTGGGGGCTGAAGGTTCAGAGTTTATTTAGTACCCGGAAGCCAAGCAACAGCCCAGCTTCCAATCAGTGATTATGCTTTCTTCAGAATTCTTGGCGTGAGCCTATCAGGGGCTGAGGCAGATTTGCCTCTTTTCCCACTGTTGCGATTTACACTGGAGTCCAGCGGAAGGAAGGTCACCTCAACTGTGTTTACTTAGCACTGCCACCAACCAGGATGTCAACCACTACTCCCAAGGATGTTCAAATGAGTTTGAAGCTTTCCATGACCAGGTATAGTCTATCTCGGCCTGTTAGCATCTTAAAACTGGCTGCTGGGATGTCTTTGGATCAGAAAAAATACGGAGAAACTATGAAAAACAGAGAAAAAGGCTAACCCAGCATGGTAGAACTGCACAGACCCTGGGTTTTCATTCTCACATCTGTGCTGTCTGTCCCTTGCCTGTGTTGCCCTAGTTGTGTGTCCCAGTAGGAAATGTATTGTTCTCCATATTATCCCCAGTACTGTACAGACGTGGACCAGCTGTGTCTCCCAGTAGCCTCCCTCTTACCTTATCTGGGCCTCCCAGTAAGTTGTTTCCCAGGTTTTTCCTTCTAGTGCTTAAGTTTTTGCAGAGCGCAAGCCAGAACCAAAGATGAATGTGCCTGCCATCATTCAAAATAATGAAAGCTTATTTTTATGGATTTTCATGGTGCATAACATTGCATTTTCAAACCGCCCGCAAAACATAAGGCCCACATAGTTGGCATATCATGTGCAAAGTATTCCTGTGAGTGCAGCTGTGTGAGGGTAAAGAGAGTGACAGGCAGTATAAATGTCCCAGTCCAATATTACTGTTGAATGGTAAATAACTGTCAGGGCAAGAAACAGAGAAATCAATATAAAAAAACAGACACAAAGAAATAAGACTAAACATACTTACGAAAATATACAATTATATTGGGTAATATCTGCATAGCTAGAGTGGAGTTGAAGTACTTGGAATTCTGCTCTTTTTCACAGCACTATTCCACAAGCTATGAGAGCCTATTGCAGCATTTAGATCATGGAGCAATGAACACTGCCAACTGTTAGATGATCAAGCATATCCACCCTCACCGTATCTGAGGTGACGCAACAATGATTGGACCCTTGTGGTCAAATGGAGGGCAATCCTGCAAAATGGCATCCTATGTCTGGACAAATTTAGGGTTTCTAATCCCTCTTTTCACCTCTGTCTTTACTATCCCTCTTCCTCTCCTCCCATTTAATCAGTTCCTTTCTCAATGCCCAAAGCTTGGGTCCATCTGGAGTTTCCCCGGACATGGTACGCTGGTGGCTAGCCAGTTCCAATGCCAAACCTATGAATCTGGATGGAACCGCTTTCGCCCTAGGTCTTAGAAATAGACCCAGGAGGCAGAACGCCAAAGTTTTCAGGATAAGTCGTCCAGTGGATTCTGAAAGGTAGCGTACTACCATTTTCTAATACGTGGTAAGTAATGGGCAGTCCCACGCCATATGGTAGAAAGCCACCTCCCTGTACCGCAACATGGGCAAGCTGCATGCGCATCTGGAAACATGAGATCAATCCTCTTAGGGGTAATGCACACTCAAAGTAGATAAGAGTATCATATCAATTTAAATCTGGAGTTCCTTAAGAACGGGGAGTAGAACTTAGAACATTAACCCAATTCCTGTCTGTTGGAAAACGAGGCTGTATCTGTGAGGCCTGCACAAATAACATGTCACCTTTTTCCTTCACTGGGAACCAAACACCCTATTGTAGCGCCTGACTCTCAGAGGGTAGCGTTGTAGAGCAGTCTAAGGCTTACTCAAGGGAGGTGGTGTGGGCTAGTAATCGCCATTTACAGGTACGCAGAAATAACACTCAATAATTGATCGTCCAGTCTGTACTTTGCATTATAAAAGTAAGAGTACATTTATTAAACACACACTACTCAAAACTATGCAGCAGTTTACAAATATACATAAGCTGTTGAATTACTTTGTGACATTGCATAACATCTCCACCCCTCCCGCAGGGGGGGTGGGGTCTAGTACCACCACTCCCATGTATGCACATAATCTTGCCCCCTAATGCAGTTAGTTGAACATAACCTCGAACGAGGGCCCTGCACACTGGCACCATCCCAGTGGCGACCCACCCCATTACCTCAACAAGCATTTAAAATGGGCTCACCTGCTATGGTGACACATAACCCTGACTGAGCATCTCCTACTGATCTTACAGTATACACCGCTACCTCTTAGAGGCTAACAGTCTGGATTGTTCTTCACCTAATGCAGCAGCAAGAATACATGTTTAGACATCACTTTAAATGAAGTACTTATCATAGCTGATAACATTTATAATGCATTGCAATTACAACCTCTAAAAGGCATCACAGATGAAATCACAGGATTAAGCATATACAGCCAGACACCCTAGCAGTAAGGTCTAGCAACATAACCCCTCATTGCTTATGACTTCACATTACACATGTAACTTACAGTCCCACCATGGTAATAACCTTGGTCAATGCACTTCATAGAAATTACATTAGTAATGCACTTCTTGAGCAATTGCACCTCTTCGCCTCCAGGGGATGCCCTTCTCCAGACATCCCCAACTCAGCCCTTCATCCCGTGGTGCACTTCTCAATACACCCCCAGCTGTAGAACAAAAGTTCCAGCCCAGGAAGTGATTCATTGCTGGCTGAGCCCTGGAGGAGTTATTTCTTCAGAGTCCCCAGAGACTTAGGGGGGGGACTTTTCATCTTCATGCTGGGGGAGACTGCATCGCTCCTGCAGCTCCCCCTGCACCGTGGCACTTACTGGGTGGTGCCCCTGTCCTCCTAGGGTCATCACCAGTCGATAAAAAGACTGCTTTCCCTTGCAGGCCGGTCCAGGCTTGCAAGCTTTATGGGGCCCTTTCCTCCCAGCTCCAGTGAATATTATAGTAGCGGCTCCCCCGCTGCGTCGGGGAGAGCCGCGATTGAACCGCTGGCAGCTTCACCGCATCCAGCTCATCGTTGGGCGGCCCGGTGCCATCCGGACCTCCAGGGGATGCATCGCAGCTCAGGGAGCCCACCCACGGCTGATCCTTCCACGTTGAGTGTTTCGGCTCGGGAAGCCCACCCCCGGCTGCTCCTTTCTTCACGAAGGCCCAGTCCCACCTGGGCCTCCCGCAGTATCGCCGTGCTGGAGGGCAGCCCGGGGAGCCAACCCCCGGCTGCCCCTGCCGGCTCCCCGACTGGCCAGCACCTATCGCGTGCTGCCGCGGGAGCCGGCACATCTATTCTGGCCTGCCCACCCGTGCAGGCAGACACGATGCAGCCAGTGGCTTGGCGGGTCTTCAGGGGAGTGCGGCGGCACTCCCCCCCCCTGCCTTACTGCTGCCGCGGGGGAGTGCGACAGCACTCCCCTGCCTTCTTCTGCCGCTTCGGGGCCCGGAGATGGGGTCCCACGCCTCAGAACATCTTCACGGGGAGCGCAACGGCGCTCCCCGACCTCCGCTCCGGCCAGTGTGGGCTCCTGGCACCAGGCATTGCCCATCTTGACGGGGAGTGCGACAGTGCTCTCCGGCTTGGCTTCTGGACGTCGGGGCCCGACGTTGGGGTCCTGGGCCCCTACAGGCTTCCTTGTGGGGGGCACGATGGCGCTCCCTGCCTTCTCCTCCTCACAAAGGGCCCAGAGTTGGGATCCCGGGCCCCTCCCCCAATCTTCACGGGGAGCGCGACGGCGCTCCCTGGTTTTATTTTTGGCGGGGGCCAGGGTCGTCTCCTGGCACCCCGCGGGGGCACCTAGACTTCACTTCTTCTGGGGGCAGCCCCGGAGCCTGACCCACCCCGGGGGCATCTTTGAGACCAACGGCGTAGTCCCACGCGCTTCCTCGTCGGTCTGCCAGAGGTCAAAGGTCGCCTACCTTCTGGGGGGGCATATCTCAGCCCCCAGGGGTCCGATATTCATACTTCTCCGGCCTCTTCAGCCACTGGGAGTACTCTCCTTTGCCCTTCTAGTCTCCAAGAGGGTGCACTTGGCAGGGGGAGGTCTTCACTGGTTCCCTGCACCAGCCTTTCACCTGGCTCTCCTCCTAGGCCTCCCTTCTGCTTGCGCAGAGGCCCAGGCTTCTGCTCACTGGTCCTGGACTCCTCTCCTGGTGCTATTCAGGATCCTGGGACAGTCAGGAGGTTCCTCCTTCCAACTGCCCATGGTGCCAGGCTCCAGCAACTTCTGCCTCAGCAGACCACACCCCACTTCCTGTGCAAGTTCTTTTAAAGAATTGGGGAGGGGGCTGGCAGGAAGTCTCTGTTTGCCCTATCACACAGCTACACATCACTTCTCTTCCCCGGCTCCCTCCTTCCTACCCAGGCCTCTGGGTTTGTCCAAAATGGCGTTGTCTAGGGGTCTCATGCCACATGGTCTCTGAGAGCCCCTTCCCCCCTTGCTGCCTTCTCTCCAGCTGCTGATGGATGAACCTGTAGCTCCACCCATCTTCTTGCAGTGGAGGCCCTCACCCTTGGAATGCTTGTTGTGCAGGGCTGGGCCTCTGAGGCTACAGCTTGGAGAGTAAGGTCATTAATTCAGTCTGGCAGGGTCAGCTCCCAGCCAGGCCCTGGTTATGAGCTGACTCAGAGAAATCTGACATTTCTGGATGACCCAAAAGCAGTACAAATATGACTTTGGACTCTGAAGAATACTTCTTCTCACATAAGTTACAGTGGACTTTAGTGCGTGTCTGGAATTTGTAGGCCCTAGGAAAGTGAAACTAGCCCATGTGCTCCCCATCCTCATAGGAGAATAATGGAGGGAAAAACAGTAAATCACACTGACTTTCCCTGGCATGTTTCTTCCCACTGTATAAAGCCTATTCCATGTCACCATCCAGCTCTGCATAACTCCTGCCACACCAGTCTATCTGCACCTGCTCCTTGGCTGCGCACGCCAGGAATCTCCCCTGCGCAGCCCCTACACGTGTGCACACGCATGTACATGTATCTGCATGTAACCAGCCCGGTGCCCCTTACTCCAGCTGCAGCACTGCAGCCTGGTCAAGCCAGGGGGACACCAGTAAAATCCACATGCAGTCTCTTTCATCATGAGTTCACTGTGGGTGAGTCCCAACTTATGACGCTCTCCCACAGTAAAAGCTCAACAATTAAGTGCTCAAAAAGTGAAAAATCCGGGCGGCTCAGATGGTCAGACCACCTTCTAACACTGTCAGATATTGGTGTGCCCATGTCTGCAACCCAAAGGTCCCATGACCCCAGCAGATCATCTTTAGACTGTTGTAATTGTGCACTGTAAAGCCCAAAAGTCACTCCATTTTTGCCGATGGACGTCCAAATAACCTTTAAGCAGGCGTGCAGTGGGGGCTCTGAAATGCCAATCTTCCATCTGGCCCATACTCTGGCCTTTATCACCCCATATAGCAACAAGTGTGTGGTGGGAGCTCATGTTCATCAACAAGTTGTTGTAACTCCCTAAATGCGCCATTCTCAAGTGTCGCTCCCACCATATCCAATCCCTTTCTCTCCCAATCTTGAAGTCCTTTCCAGTCACCCTCATGCTGTAATGTGGATAATGCCATCATCGGGACCTAATGTGCATATGGAAATCTGCTTTGTGTTCTCTCCAGCGCTCTAGAACAGGTATATTGGAGCGCACTAACCAAAAGCCCCTTAGCACAAGCTTGCAAATTTTGAAAAAGATTAAGTAATAACTGCAGTATTAAATCGTTGTGAGGGAACAACAAGCTCACCCAACTCTGGTGCGTCCCACCGTATATATCTCCATCCTGCTGACCATAATAGCTGTGCGGCCAAGTTATTCAGTTCGAAATCAGGAACTGCCATCCCTTCCTTCCCTAGAGGGAAGCCGAGGTTTAGCCAAGGCAATTCTGCACTGTTTCGTACTGCAAATAAATTTCAAAAGTAACCTATTTGGCAGAACATTGCTCTAGGTATCCATATAGGGTGTGTGGCAAAAAACATAAAGTAGCCATGGGAGAACAACTATCCTCAAAAGGGCTATCTGGCCCATTACAGATAATGGCCGCATGAGCCAGAAGTCAATAGATTGGCACAGAGAGTATATCGCTGCCCTGACGTTTCTGTCAAGTAACTGATTTTAAGTAAGATAGACATTTACCCTCAAGCCTAAGATCATCATTGACACAGAATGCTAGATGCAATTGCTTGCAAAGTCTAAAAAACTGCTTAACCTCCTACACTCACCAATAATAGCTGTGGCAGAGTCCTTAACCTTTACTCAGAGGTGGTGGTGTGGCAATTGGTTTCAGAAACAATATAATACATATGTTTTCACACTTCCTAAAGGTCGACCTCCAGTGACAGGTGATAAGAAAAAAAGGGCCTTATTTGACCCTTGAGAAGTGGCCCACCATCCTTCCCGGGGCAGAGGTCATGACCTCTACCACCCTTACTAACTAGCACACCACTGATTCCATTGAGGTTACATATGGGGGTTAGACCCATTGCAGAAGGGATTGCCTTCAATCCTATGTTATATTGGAGAAGAATATGGGCTACCCTGCAACTACACATGTATTGACACGGACTAAAGGAAGTAATGGAAATGCGGGGTGCTGGTGATCTACCTTGGCTGAGGCACATTAGAGATATATTAGGTAAAATGAGGAAAAGCAGGCTATGGGACAACCCAGAGTGAACATGTACACATACATTGAAAAGGGACCTAAAGGAAAGTTTAAAAAAGCTAAACTTAAACAGTTTACTAGCAAGTTCATCCCTGGGCGCACTGGTGGATGTGTTTTTACATCACAAGGCCCTATACCAAGCTGAAATGTTTTTGTATGAGTTGGAGCCCAATTTAGCTGGAAAACTGTATTACCCCTGCATGCCTTCTCTCAAAAATGGGCATCTTCTCTCAGTGGAGATGCCCTGGTAGGTCCAGCATGTGGTAGGTCTGCTGAAACAGTGGCACACATTATGTTCTTTTTCTCAAAGTACAGATTGGTCAGGCCAAAATGGACTATAAATATCTGTAGGAATATGGGAATAGCCCGGCATACATAGGCTCTGAGAATACTACAAGCTAATACAAGCCAACATATTGTATTTGCAGTGTCAAAATACTTGTTTTTAAATATGGTATAGCAAGAAGAAGTTTATTTTAACCGCTTCAGTTGACCGCAACATATAGGACCACGAAAGGCATCATCAGACAAAAGGCACTTGCACTTTTAGATTCAAGAACAGGAACTTGATTCTAATTTTTGGTCAGTAACATCTGGTCAAAATAGCATTTACATTGTTTGTCAGAACATGCGTGGTGATATGTACTTTTTAAACTGCCTAACTGAGAAAAACGTCTCTACATATCATTGATCATACAATGAGTATTGAGAATGATGAGAATTTAATCATAATTGGGGACTTTTATAATACTCTTTACTTTCAGTGACTTAATCTGTTTTATGCCTTTTATGGGGTTAAGCCGCAATAGAGATTGCATAAAGGTTAACGGCTTAACTTTCTTTATTCACCAATGATAGCTGTGGTGGAGTACTCAAGGTTTACTCAGAGGAGGTGGTGTGGAGTTTGGTCTCAGAAACAATATAATACATATGTTTTCACACTTCCTAAATGTCAACGTCCAGTGACAGGTGATAAGGAATAGAGGCCTTAGTTGCCCCTTGAGAGGTGGTCGGCCATCCTTCAAGGGGCAGAGGTCTTGACCGCTATCACCATGGCAGAGGGCTGCCTGCTGTATTTAGAGATCTCCCACCTGCATGGGAGTCACACTACTATCAAAAGAACCGCCTTCATGGCAGCGCGTTTCGCTGCATTGAAGTTTGCTGAGTAGGTACCATGTTTAATGTGGCCGCTCAAAAAACAAATGGCCCCCAACACCCTGGGAGCTTTTTCCCTGCCTGTGTCTACCATGCTTTTCATCGCATGGCGGGTTTGAGCAGGGAAAATGAGTGATGATCGCTCCACTTTAAAAAGGGTGGTATGACCGCACTGAGACTCAGCAGTCCTGTGGTGTATGGAATGCCGTGGGTTACGCCGGTGGAGCCAGCAAGGGCTCCGCTGGCATTTACCAGCAGTTCCTCAAACCTAGATCGATCGAGGGAGCTGCGGGTTTAGCGGTGTAGGAGGAACTACTTTTGTGGCATTCCTCCCACCCCACAAAATCCTTAAAAAGCTCCTGTCTTTAATGTACCCTTAGAAAGATAGAGCAATTCAAAAGAAACAGTACTGAAAACCAGAAGTGCTTTGTACTTAAGGTTCCAGAGAATTTACCCCAGATATTTTTTTCCTGGAACAGAGTAACATGAAACAAACTGGTGGAGTCCACATATACTTTTAAACTGTTCTTGCTCCCTTGGATCACTTGGAAGAACCCGTGGCACATTCTCTGTAAAGCTTCAGTAAATCATTACTTTGCTAGTGTTGCAGAGCCTACTTGGCCCTACTGCCAAAACCATACTTGAAAACATTCAGGGACTGATTCACCAACTGCATTTTGTAGGACATAAAGTGGTACTGAAGTAGTACTACCTACTACTAAATGCAATTCACAAACCTAAGGGGGCATTCTCCATCCCTACCTCTCCAAACTTTTCAATTGGGGGATCCTCACATGTGTAAGCATGCTACTTAGTAGCATCGACGTCATTTGAAGATAGTCAGGGGTCTCAGCTGTGACCTCTAACTTTCTCCCTGCTAGTCGTGGCTCTTCCTTTGTTACCCCTGGTCTCCGAGGAGGCAAAATATTTGCCCCCTCTGAGGCCGGGATGTTACCAAGGAAGTGTCAGGAGTAGCAGAGAGCAAGTTAGAGGTCACAGCTGCGACCCCTGGCCAGCTCCAAATGACGTTCATACTTAGTAGTAAATGTGGGCAAGACCGGGGGAGTGGCTGGAAAATAGGGACTATCTAATACTAAATGGGAGGGGTTTTGGGAAGAGTAAGGAGGGGTTTAGGAAGGAACAAACACCCACAAAAGAGCAGCCCATTGCTATTCACAAACTGCACTTCGAATTTTACAACAGCTGAAAAATACCCCAACAGTCGTAAATGTGCTTAGACCTGGAGCAAATCGAGTACCACACATGGCTAATCAATGGTACTGCAACAACCTCCTACAGGAAATAATGGCGCAGGACCCTAAATTAGAATTCCATTCGAAATAATGTTAAAATAAATATATTTATTTTGAATTTTCAAAAATATTTACAAATGTAATTTAATCTTTTAAAAGTTATATATAAATAGAACATAAATATTATTGTATCATGTTGTTTAGATTTGAAAAATAAATATAGATGTAATTGTTTTAAAAAATAACTGAAGTCATTTAAATTGACTCTAAGCATAGTATTTTGTAATTTATAATATATAATAAACACATATAAACATTTTACTTTAGGGTTTTTTAAAAAAAATAAAGCTACAAGGAAATGAAAGTGTTTAAATAAATTATATTTTTACATAAAAATTAAGTTTATAGTGCTGAAGCATTTTTATTTTGTTCTAAATTGAAAATAAATGTACACAATTAATTTACAATAACATTTAAAATGTTCCCTTCACTATACCATATGGAGATCTACACCTCCTCGTGGGGATGAGGGAGAACTTCACTTATTTGTGAAACATTACTAGTAGTAACTTTACACTCATAAATTAGGGGGCAGATTTATGTTTCCTGGCGTATCCTTGCAAATCAGCAGGGATGCGCCAGGAAAGATGCGTCACGCAAGTTTACCCTTGCGCCACCACAGATGCGCCGCATTTACAATGCGTATCCAACAATAGGGCAACCCACTCAACCCCAAGGAATTGGGTATAATATATATCACAATAATAATCCTTGAGGATTTATTCAACTTCTGTTAATCAATTCAATAGTCACCGTAGTGAACTTAATTTGCAAAAAGACTCAGATACAGAAAGAAAAATATACAAAAAAGCCACAATTCATTCTTTTGTATTTGCTTTTACCTGAAATTAATCTTTTTTTCAAGTGTTTTCATTGATTTCATGCACAAACGTACAGAATATACAAATCAAATTTGAACATTGGCAACACAAACTACTGTCTCAATATGAAACATCAGCAGTAGTTATTGACACTTTTCTCTCCAATATGTACCATCCACAGTTGGTCATATAACACAAACCATTGGTTTCAACAATTGTAATGTATATTGACATCAAATGGAATTTATTTGCGTCAAAACAGTGTCATAGCGTCGACGTTTCGGTCTCCTTATCTGTAAGATTATCCACCGAGACCATCATCAGGACCAAAGTTGCACCATGTATCTAATATAGAAATACATACGTATAATAAATAACACATAATTTTTAACAACATCTGAGTTCTACTTAAAGTATTGTCAGTACACCGAAGGAAGACAGGTCAGTAGGTGTGTCCCATTTACACCACCAGAACGGGTGTAGAAGTACTCAGTCCCCAAGAACTATATAGCCACCAGTGTACAAAACGCAAACCACAATGTTAGCGTAAGCCATACATAACTAATAGTGCCACACTTATACCTTCAAGAAACACCCTATAGTGCAAAAACACTCATATTAAAAAACTTTTAAACACTCCATCAATAATGATCTCATTCTCTTTAAATTGTCTCGTTTTTCACGGAAGCACTAAATTTAAAAGGCAACCAAAAATAAAAACGAGGGAACAAAATCTACAATCCCAATCACCAAAATAAGAGACACAAAAATCAAATACTGCTACAAAAAGCCGTTTACTTACAAAGAAGCAGCTGCTTTCGTCTGCACTTCTATACTCTGAAAGTAACCAAAAGCAAAAAAGTCAAAAAGTCAAAAAGTCAACTAAGACTCGTCTCACTATATTCCCTAAACGCTGCAGACTCCTATATAGCGTGTCGAGCTTACCTCTTTACAATGCAGCGCATCGTGGCGCAAGGATAAACAGATGCGTGACGCATCTGATGGCGTAAGGGCGGCGCATTGCTGGAGTCGTGTCACAAGCACGACGCAACTCCAGCAATGTGTGGGGGCTGCCCATACCTAACATGCTGCGTCATGCCTTACGCCTGCTTCAAGCAGGCGCAAGGTTTTGACGCAGCAGCGTCGGAAAAGTGACTGAGTGAAATCTTGTAGATTTCACTGCGTCACTTTTCCGAGGCCTTTTCCGATGGAATGCCCACCCTGCATACATTAAACCTGACGCAGGTTTAATGTGGCGCAGGGCTTTACACCGTGACGCATCTCCATAGATGCGTCACGATGTAAATAGGGTGCAACGTGGCACAGGGTTTACGCTGCTGCTGCGTCACAAAAGTGACGCAACGGCGGCGTAAAAGTGGCGCAACTCTGACATAAATCTGCCCCTAGGTTCCTTACCCAGGAGGCAGAGACATGTAAGAGTAAACTTTGTAGTACATTTACTCTCTGAAATGATGAATATCAAAACGTAGTAAATTTACTACACAATGTAAGATTACATTAACACATGTACATTTACTCAAGTGGAAATTTACCTTTCCCAGTAGGCCCCTCAGTAATTATGTATTTTTTCTCCAGCTTGAGAGAACAAAAAAACGTTTACAGTTATTGTTTACAGAAAATAATTGCTGCTTAACTTTATGTTTTATAGAGACTATAAATCATAATCTAAGCAGACTTGTCAGATTTATTTTACAAGTTGCTATAAAATTAAAAAAGTAAAAGTAAAGAGAATCAGGATTCAGGTTTACTTTGTTAGGAAGTATGTTGTGTTGTTGCGGTTCTAAATAATACGATGAAAGTTTTATCAAGCATAATTTAATAGATTAAAATCTGTAAAGCAATCATTATTAATAATACATTGAAATTGTGTGTATACTTAGGCAGGAGGATTTTGGATAGTTCATTTCAGAGCTGTTTAAAAATTATTTTATTTCATTGGAAATCTAAATGATTATATCTCAACCTAAACAATAAAATATGTATACAGTGTAAACACAGTGCCTTGCTTCCAAACAGATCATCAACAAGCAATATGGATGCAGTAATGCTAGACAAGTCTAACTCAACAGTTCTGCCTACTACCAGGAAACTCCTAGAGGTAGATATCCAAGCGATAGTCTCACGATAACACGCTAAATGACCACATTAAAATTAACGCAACGCCTAAAAAATGCGAAACACAAATGCGAAAAAAGCAGCGATGTCCCAAATCGCGATACAAAAGTCAGCAATAACCAGTGACAGGCCTTCAATTACACACGTCATGCGGGAAAATGCACTATAAAAGCTCCAAAAACACAAACAAAATAATTTAAACTGCGTAGCACCACGTAGGAAGCCAGAGCAAGTACAGAGGATGACCAGAACCCCACAAGCCGCCCATGAGGACCAGCCTGGGACCTCGGGGTCACGGAAGGGAAAGGAGAAGAAGACGAGGAAGACGAGGTTCAGTCCACAGGAAAACAGGAGTATCATCACGGAGGTGATAGAACACCACCAACAATTGTTCATCACCTCCAACGTGTCATTGGCAAATAAGAATGCAATATGGCAGTCTATCCTAGACAAGGTGAATGCAGTCGGAGTGAGGAGGAGGACAATTGCAGAGGTCAAGAGGCGCTGGAATGATGTGAAGCGCAAAATCAAGAAGAAACTCGCTGACAACCATCAGGCAGCAATGCAGACTGGAGGTGGCAGTCCAGCGGAACACCAGGAGCTGGATGAGATGGAGGAAATAGTGTCCACAGTCATCAGTGGGGAGACAGTGGCAGGAGTTGGGGGTCTGGACACTGCGCGACATGATCTGACACAACAGCACCAGGGTGAGTACCGAACAGGGACTGGGGAAATTGGGGGAGATGGGCACTGGCACACATGCACAATTAAGTAGAGCACACTTCACACCCACAATGACTCTGGATCATGTCCCTGATCCCCTTGGCACACTGCAGCACACATACAAACAGCAAGTAGGCCCCTGTTCACTATGAGCACAAAGGGGTCCCTCCCCACACAGCACCAATCTCACAACCAACTCATGCACATGTGTGCAAACCAGCAAAGCTGCGCGTCTGTGAGCCACACTGACAATGCAGGTCACACTGCATTAACGAATAGCATGGCTGCAATCCAATTATCATGACTTGGTGCACGCTATGACACTGAGGTGGCCAAACTAGATGACATACGTGGGTGTCTAAGTCACATCAGTGACCATTTACACTCCCTAATGGACACCCACAGTTCGCTCCATGATGTCCAACAACCCATGCCCGACATCGCTGGAGTCATGACTCTGAGAGGAGAACAACTGTTTAGTCAGAGTGGCCTCAGCGATGTCAGCCGAGAGTTGGCACAGATGCTGAGGACAATGGAGAACATGGAGCGGATGCATGCGGAAAGAATGGCTGCCACGGATGCACACCAGCGAAAAGTTGTTGGTATTTTCCATGCCCTGCAGATCCTCATCATCGCATTGCTGCAGTTAAGGCAGTCGCTGATGAATGCTGCTGGTACGTCTACACACACATCTCCGGCCCATGATGTGTCAGAGGCACACAGTACTGCAGTCCAAACATCAGCATCCACATGTCAGACAAATGACATAGAGGGCGAAGATGCGGGTGATTCCACCTTTGTATTAAGAAGGAGCCAGTAGCAATCTTCTCTGCCATATGTCCTGTTTCAGCTTGGTTCTGCCCTCTGCATCATGCCCTGTAACAACACCTCCCACTGTCCCCCGAAACACTCTGCAACACTCACCTTGGACCTCGACATGGACTGCCATATTTTGTTTGCTTACCAATGACACAGCAATCAGACTGCGGACAGTACTCTTCCTCTTCCGATGTATTTGTCAATCCCTAAATGACTCTGGCTGGCCCTCCACTGGGCTACAATGTAATGTGGTGTGGCCATGTACTGCTCCAGCTCCGACACTCCACCCAATGTGAATAAAGAATTCAAATTCACACAGATGTGTCATGTCCATAATCGACCAAGCATGAAAGTACGGATGAATGTAAGGACATCGATTGCACAAAACGCTACACCCTGGGAAATGGAAGCAATGCGTATGTTTGACTGTGACACACATAGGCAGTGAGATGACTGGGAATGTGTGCACTAGCTGTGGCCTCATTGCTCTGAAACAACAATTGCGCAATTTCACAACTTTTCCCCACGCAATGTAAGAAATAGGGCTGTGTATGAAATGGCAAAGTTGTTGGCAGGCCTAAAGTAGTGTCCCCCATCACATTTGACAACAGAATATCTCTTCGCATACCTACTCACACTCAACTGGGTGGACACAGCCTGTAGTGATGGATCACATTGATCCACATGGCAAGAAGTTGGACACCATACCCACATTGCTTAAGACACGTAAGAGCACAGGTCTATCAGCAACTATCCCAACCACAATGTCTGGCTCACAGAGGTGGAGCTGGCAAAAGGGACTCACCCCTAAGTGAAATGCGTCAGTCAGTCCCTCACTGTGTATGGACAATGCTCATTGAGGCACACGATTTGTCATTCTAATCAACATCATCACAGTTGAACACTAGTGAAGTTGCGTAGATTTAATTAGCATGTGTGTGTCAGTACAGGCAAGATATGGGCCACAACATGCAGACCAATGCATCAGACACTAACAGGCAGCATTCGGTCACTGTACAGTTCCACGTGACAGGCATTGTGCATGTGCCTGGGATGTTCTGCCATTGCTTTGGGGGCTCTCGTAGAACCGGCACTCTTGTAACCTGCGGCAGTTATGTGGATGATATGCCACAGCTTGGAGCAATGAATCGTATGTGTGTGCAACGTTTGGACGTATGGGTTGTTCTGTACGTAAGTGTCAAGGGCATTCCATGCAAGAATACCTCGAGCAAGGACTTCTGTGTGTGGGGTGTGGATACATTGGTCTTTCTTTAGCGCTGTGCGTAGTGTGGGAGTCGTCATAATCTGCTATGGTATCTCTCTCAGGGTGTGCCTGCCGCATGCAAGACCAAGGTCGAAGGTGCTGATGTCCTTCCGCCTAATGTATTGAGACAAAGGAGCTTTCATCCCTAATGTCACTCTGACTACTGCTTGCATTCTGGAAATGTGATGTGGCTTTCTCACTGCAATTGAGGCGAGGCCTTAGGCTTATGGTGCACCAATAGCGATACACACACAACAGTTGGCATGTGTGAGCCAGGAGCCCGAGCGGCCTTGTCCTCCTTGTACAATCCCTTCGTGCGCGGCCGCCCTCCGGGTTCATGCAAGATTGCAACATTGTCGATCGCAGGCCGTGTTGCGCTGACACTGCAACAGAGACACATGCATCAGTTGGGTTCCTGTCCAGCCCAGAAATGTGATAATTATTCACACCCCTACGCTGGCCTGGCGTACGCCGGGCCATCCCATTCGGCTTATGTACAAAGGGGGGGAGGGGGGGGGGCGACGACACTACGTGTCCCAGCTCTTCCCCACTGCCGGAGGCGACATGGCTGCGTCCGTCTGGCATATCACGAGACTCAATCATAAAGGGTCCATGACTTGCGTTGCACAGAGTTGGTGGCACCGGATACACTGCGGCCGGCACGGGCCTACTGCCACAGGACGGTGACTTTCGTTGCACTGAGGTGGGGGCACCTTAAGTGCTGAGTGGGTGTGCAGCCTGCGATGATCTGCCGTCCTGGCGGGCGGGACTTGTAAGGATTTTTGTGAGCCCTGCTGGTCCACAGTGTAGGCCTGAGCCAGTGAGCAGCACGGGCCTACCGCCACGTGGCGTTGCCACGGGGTTCACAGTGTTAGTGGCACCTAACGATGGTTAGTGGCACCTGCGATGATGCCGTGTGCACTGATATGATCTCTGCCATTGCGAAATCAAGACCCAGAATCACGTGTGTGATCTAATGGCCCGCGGTGTGGGGCTGCATGATGTGGAGGCTGCCAATGTCGCGGGACCTGGGCTTGGAGCTTGCACCGGCATGTGGTGGGCCCTCTTGGAGACACGCCGGTGGCGGAAGGTGAGTAGTGAGGCCTGGGTGCGCAGGGGCGGGTAATCACTGCTGGGCGGCAGGAGGGGCTGGTGTGCCGCAGCCTGTGTGCGCAGGGGCGGGCAAGTGATGATGGCATGTGCAATGATATGAACTCTGCCATTCATAAATCTGGACTCTCTTTCAGATAAGGGACCTGGTGGACTTCAGTGTATACCGGCACGTGGTTGGAGACACACCGGTGGCAGCAGGTGAGCAGTGAGGCCTGGGTCCACAGTGTTGGCACTCTCTCTCCCTTTCAATCTCCCTCTCTTCCTTTCACTGTCTCTCTCTCTTTCTCATGCTCTCTCTCTCTGTCTCTCTCTCTCTTTTTCTCTCTTTCTCTCTCTCTCCCTCTCTTCCTTTCACTGTCTCTCTCTCCCTCTCTTTCTCTCTCTCTCTCTCTCCTTCTCTCTCCCTCTCTTCCTTTCACTGTCTCTCTCTCCCTCTCTTTCTCTCTCTCTCTCTCCTTCTCTCTCCCTCTCTTCCTTTCAATGTCTCTCTCTCCCTCTCTTCTCTCTCTTTCTCTCTCTTTCTTTCTCTCTCTCTCTCTTTCTCTCTCTCTCTCCCTCTCTTCCTTTCACTCTTTCTCTCTCCCTTTCTCTCTCTCTCTGTCCTTTGAGTGCATGACACACCTTCTTATCTTGTAAGTTTATCTTGCAGGCTGTGACTTACAGATTGTCCAGAGAAGACCCGCCATGACTCTTCCAAATAGTTGTTTTGAGTTTATTTTGAATAAAATAATTTGTTTGGAAATTCAAAGATGAATGAATGATTCTCCTTTTTCTGACCACACATGAATGTGTTAATTCCCAGCTGCTAACGCGCCTTATCGCATGTTTTGTGATCTTATCGCAGATCTGGCTGGTCGTTGAGAATGTTGCGAGGTGGTGTTGTCGCGGCTTTTTGCACGGGAACGCCTACTCTGCATCTCATTAGCATTCGTTGCCGGTGTCATCCGTGGCGATGTTTTTTGCGGCTGCTATCGCAGGAAAACTGGCGATATTGGCTGTTAGCACCAGCTTGTGAATAGGGCGATAAATCTATCGCCCCTTTGGTTGCGGTAAAGTGCCGCTAACTCGGCGATAAGTCCTTGAGAATATGCCCCTCAGAGTTTCTCCTTTCTGTCCCTGTGCATTTTCTAAAGGGAAAAAAAGCTACATTTGTTGCCGGTGGGCGGGTCACTGATTGGGCTGGATTTGCTTCTCTTTTCCAATTGCCACGCCCCAGCACACCCGCACGCCACTAGTCATCAGTCCAACGACTTTGAGGGGAGGCAGCAGTAGCAGCACCAGGGAGGCCTATGTCAATTAATAAAGGCAGTGCCCCGCAGCCCGGGCTGTCCACGAGTGTAACTATAACCATAAGTACTAAGCAGTCATCATGCCATGGTCATTGCCAACCCAACGCTACATTTTTATTTTTTTGCGTGGTAGCGTGTCGGGCACCGCGGTAGCTCCGGAACCATCCACAGGACTCAATGACGCACTGTGTCTGCCGGCCTAGTAGCAGCCACCGGCCCACGGTACACATTATATCACAATAGGGCAGGCTGGCCTGGGTTAAGTTGTTAAAGACCCTGTCCTTGAAGTATCCTTAAAGATTCAATGATGCTTGCACTGTACCTGGGCTGGCCTGGCCTAGAAACGGCCACCGTACACATTATATCACGAACGAGCCGGCCGGGGTTGTTAAACTTACCTGTTGTTAAACTTACTATCCTCCCCTAAACAGTTTACTGCTTGAGAGTGGCTAAATGCCATGAAAAGCAGGATGTTGTAGGGGCTATGCGGCAGGCAGCGCGTGCAGATTGTTTTCCGATTGACACGCTCCGGCACAAACCCGACGACGTCGAGGGCAGGCAGCAGCAGCTCACCAGGCAGGCCTAGCTATATCAGGTAATAAATAAAGGTAGTGCCCCGTAGCCACGGGTGCAACCGTAACCACCAAGCAGGTCATGCCATGCCCATTGAAAAACCAATGCTGCTTCGATGACGCACTGTGCCTGCCCTGGCCTAGTAGCGGCCTCTGGCCCACGTACACATTCATTATATCACAATAGGGCCGGCCGGGGTTAAGAAGTTAAAGGCCCTGCCCTTGAAGTATCCTTTGTTCCTTCTCTAAACCGTTCCTCTTAAGAGTGGCTAAACCAAATGCCATGAAAAGCTGAAAGCAGGATGTTAACTAAACTTGTTGATTGCCTTCTTTTCTATCAGTAAGTAGTTGCGCACACCTAATAAATGAGCCCATATTCGTGCCTTAGTGTGTATTACAGAACACAATGTAAAAAAATAACTGACAGGAGTAGGTCCGTCAGCCCGCAATGTCCTTCATTAATTTAATTCAAAGCCGGTTAAAAGTCACGACGTAGCGGCTTCCAGCCCTGGTTGCAGGAGGGGGTGTGGGGTATGCTGGGGGCCCAATGAAGATCGCACACCACCTGAGCATAATAGCATTTGATTAAACAGGCGGCCCCTTGGATAGTGAACTCTTCGTGCCCCTGGCTTTCTTGAGTGACTCGTGCAGATTTATTTTTCCTAAGAATTCTTTGTTTCTTTATTTTTGGCAGAGGCCGGCAGAGCTACAGTGTGTGTCTACTACAGAAATACCTGGGGCTTAATGAAGTTTATTTATGCCTCTACTTTCTTCACTTTATTATTACTACCTGTAAGTAAGTGGGTTTCTGTTGCAGTAACCCCCCCACGTTTTGCCTGATAACTGATGTACTTTTCCTTGTTGTGCCCTGGGCTCCTGCCAATCAGGTGCCCAGGGCCTGTGTTCCTTCCCTAAAAACTGCCTAACAGCCACAACCCAATTGGCATCTCTGGTCACATGTCAGCCCCTGGTAAATGGTACCCTAGGTACCCAGGGCCTTGTGACCAGAGAAGGCCCCTAAGGGCAGCAGCACATATTGTGCCACCCTTAGAGGCCCTGTACCCTGACACACGCACACTGCCTTTGCAGGCTGAGTGTCATGGTGCAGAACAAAACAAAGAGTCGACATGGCACACATGCCCTGCCCACAACACACACTGCCCTGGCATACCTCAGTCACCCCTCTATCTGGGTGCCCTATGCCAGTGGTGTGGGCACAGGTGCATGAGCACTGTGCCCCTACAGTACCCAGGTCCATTCCTGGGCACTGTAAGCGCAGTGCTGTCATTAAGAGTATATGGTGCTGGAAGGTCGTCAACACGAACTCCACAGCACCATGATGGCTACACTGCAGACTGAGAAGTTTGGCTTCTTCTTGCGGACCTGTGGGCTCGTGGCTGTGTTTCCTGCCCTCTCACTCACCTTGAGTCCTCTGCTTCGTAGCTGGCCTTCATTTTCCGCCGCCGCCGCTACTTCCATCAGCGGCCGCCGAGTGGACTACATATCCCATCACCCTGTGCGGCAGGAGAGCCGCTGTCACCGTTTTCCGCGCCGGGAGGCGCTTTAAAGTCCGGTACTTCCTTTGCAGAGCGGGCTTCTTCTTGCGGACCTGTGGGCTCGTGGCTGTGTTTCCTGCCCTCTCACTCACCTTGAGTCCTCTGCTTCGTAGCTGGCCTTCATTTTCCGCCGCCGCCGCTACTTCCATCAGCGGCCGCCGAGTGGACTACATATCCCATCACCCTGTGCGGCAGGAGAGCCGCTGTCACCGTTTTCCGCGCCAGGAGGCGCTTTAAAGTCCGGTACTTCCTTTGCAGAGCGGGCTTCTTCTTGCGGACCTGTGGGCTCGTGGCTGTGTTTCCTGCCCTCTCACTCACCTTGAGTCCTCTGCTTCGTAGCTGGCCATCATTTTCCGCCGCCGCCGCTACTTCCATCAGCGGCCGCCGAGTGGACTACATATCCCATCACCCTGTGCGGCAGGAGAGCCGCTGTCACCGTTTCCCGCGCCAGGAGGCGCTTTAAAGTCCGGTACTTCCTTTGCAGAGCGGGCTTCTTCTTGCGGACCTGTGGGCTCGTGGCTGTGTTTCCTGCCCTCTCACTCACCTTGAGTCCTCTGCTTCGTAGCTGGCCTTCATTTTCCGCCGCCGCCGCTACTTCCATCAGCGGCCGCCGAGTGGACTACATATCCCATCACCCTGTGCGGCAGGAGAGCCGCTGTCACCGTTTTCCGCGCCAGGAGGCGCTTTAAAGTCCGGTACTTCCTTTGCAGAGCGGCTTCTTCTTGCGGACCTGTGGGCTCGTGGCTGTGTTTCCTGCCCTCTCACTCACCTTGAGTCCTCTGCTTCGTAGCTGGCCATCATTTTCCGCCGCCGCCGCTACTTCCATCAGCGGCCGTCGAGTGGACTACATATCCCATCACCCTGTGCGGCAGGAGAGCCGCTGTCACCGTTTTCCGTGCCGGGAGGCGCTTTAAAGTCCGGTACTTCCTTTGCAGAGCGGGCTTCTTCTTGCGGACCTGTGGGCTCGTGGCTGTGTTTCCTGCCCTCTCACTCACCTTGAGTCCTCTGCTTCGTAGCTGGCCTTCATTTTCCGCCGCCGCCGCTACTTCCATCAGCGGTCGCCGAGTGGACTACATATCCCATCACCCTGTGCGGCAGGAGAGCCGCTATCACCGTTTTCCGCGCCAGGAGGCGCTTTAAAGTCCGGTACTTCCTTTGCAGAGCGGGCTTCTTCTTGCGGACCTGTGGGCTCGTGGCTGTGTTTCCTGCCCTCTCACTCACCTTGAGTCCTCTGCTTCGTAGCTGGCCATCATTTTCCGCCGCCGCCGCTACTTCCATCAGCGGCCGCCGAGTGGACTACATATCCCATCACCCTGTGCGGCAGGAGAGCCGCTGTCACCGTTTCCCGCGCCAGGAGGCGCTTTAAAGTCCGGTACTTCCTTTGCAGAGCGGGCTTCTTCTTGCGGACCTGTGGGCTCGTGGCTGTGTTTCCTGCCCTCTCACTCACCTTGAGTCCTCTGCTTCGTAGCTGGCCTTCATTTTCCGCCGCCGCCGCTACTTCCATCAGCGGCCGCCGAGTGGACTACATATCCCATCACCCTGTGCGGCAGGAGAGCCGCTGTCACCGTTTTCCGCGCCAGGAGGCGCTTTAAAGTCCGGTACTTCCTTTGCAGAGCGGCTTCTTCTTGCGGACCTGTGGGCTCGTGGCTGTGTTTCCTGCCCTCTCACTCACCTTGAGTCCTCTGCTTCGTAGCTGGCCATCTTTTTCCGCCGCCGCCGCTTCTTCCATCAGCGGCCGTCGAGTGGACTACATATCCCATCACCCTGTGCGGCAGGAGAGCCGCTGTCACCGTTTCCCGCGCCAGGAGGCGCTTTAAAGTCCGGTACTTCCTCCGCGTCGCGGGACGCGCGCGGGAGAAGCCCGGGACAAGGGCGGGACCGTCTGTGGCCTTCCGGGGCCAGACGAGGCCGGGCCGGGCCACCCCTCTAATGTAAGTGTATCATTCACGCTGGGACGCTCATTGTAAAGCATTTCATAGTGACTTGCTGCTGCCATTCGTGCAGTCCTGTGACCTGCACCAGCACGGAGGCTGGCCCACGAGGACGTTCGAGATTGTGCCTTTTTACTAATTGATGCACACCATTTTGTGACTGAGTGGTTGACGGTCTGCTCTCTTTATCAATCGCTGCTAGGTTTTTTTTTTTTGTCCTATCCCTTATAAATCGATCCTGGCTCAAGGTCGTAGTGACTACCCTCGACTTAAGATATATATCTTATATTAAGTAAAAGGAGAGGGCTGTGGATGTTGTTGTTCCCTTCCCTGAGAAATCAAATCCAGACTTGCTGTGTTTTTATATGCGCTGATTGTAAAAAATAGCCTAGCATTGTATTCATAACAATAGGGTGGCTATCTACCATATACTAGATTTATTATAGTTAATTCCTAATTGGTTTTTTTTTTAACTAAAACGTGCCCCACATTACTAATCCATGGCTAAAAATAAATCCACCATGGATAACTATCTTGTGAAGGTAGTAAGTAAAATCAATAATGACAGAAGAAAATCATTGGGCCGTGATAATATTACGGAATTAGCTTCCTTGAGTAACGCCGATAACATTATCCCAAATGCTGTTGCACCTACTGTTCCTGCTACTGAATATTTGCTAACAGAGTTTCTGGCATTACCAGAGTCTCCTACAGTATTAGAATGTCCTCTGCCTATGTCTGTAGACCCTGATGCCTCATCTCTGAACTTGTTGGATGAACCTAGAGCCGACCATTTAGTATGCTACCCTGTAAAAAGGGTGGTAAGGAAATGTAGAAAAACGCTACCCAAGCGGGGGGGGTGCTCAGCATAAATCATCTTGTGAAGCTGTCCCCAAAAAGTCCTCTTGCCATAAGGGAACTATGACTACTAATTGTGGTATTGACATAGATAAAAGCACAAAAAGCATGTCCTGTATTATTAAGGCACTCGAGGATAAACTAGAGGCTGTTGTTAAACCACTAGTTGACAAAATAGATTTACTATCTGCAGAAGTGCTTAGATTAGGTGGTTCCCTATCTACAATAATTGATGTCCAGAATAATCTACAAGGTGGGACACTGGAACAACATGAAAAAACTGTACAACTCCCAACAAAGGAGAGTACTCTTCCACTTAATCTTATAGCAGATAGTCAGATGGTGGATAAAATCACCCCATCAACAACAGCCCTAACTGGTACAGGATGGATGATGGTTCAAGCTAAAAAAATGCGCTCTACTAACTTACCCCCACAATGTGAGCCTTATGTTGTAGTACTTTCAAACATCCCGCCCATAGACACTATGCAGTCTAATGCACAAAACGAATCACATGACTCCCTCAAACGGAAAACAGTTTCCTGGCTAAACAACAATTGTGGGTTCCCTGTCAACTATTCGGATCAGATATTATCAACTAGACGGGTCCCCTGGATTGGGAGTGCCAGGAAAACTTGCAAAGGCGATTGTATAATCGTAAACTTTAAATATCCCCAACATGCTGCGACTGTATTACTTAGAGCAGCATCGTTGGTACTGGGAGAGAATAGTGTGGGTGTACATCCTCTAGGTTATTTCTATAGTCATTTAGCTAGGGCTCCGCAGATTAATATTCCAAATATGTCCCAAAATCTTAACCAATGCTTACCATTCCAGATTAACACAAGTAATAGGTATTTGGCACTAAGTACCTTGGATCAGAATGACTGACTAATGCCAGTCAACGAGCTAGATGTTGAGATTAAGATAGCCATACAGGTCAGGGACAGGATTTTGACTACAGTGAAATTTAACGCAGAATCCGAACAAATAAGGATGGAAACCCCTATATCACCACATGATATCCCGATTTCTAATCCTATGACAATTGCTGAGCCCCATATTAATCTAAGAACCACTAATGCTAGTCTGGGTGAGGCTGGGCAATGTGGTATTAGGCATATTGAGAATGGGGGGATAAACACTGCAAAGCTGTCAATATACGGAACTAACGTTCTAAGCAGCCCTGCGGATGGTGTAGTTGAACCTCTATCTGTTAGACTAACATCATGGAATATAGCAGGGCTAACCAGAAACTTGCAGGATGAAGCTTGGTGGTCCTACATTGAGGAATATGATATTGTTCTCCTTCAGGAGACCTAGGCTATAGAAACACCGCATAGACTGGGATATAGAACATTCAGTTGCGGCGCAATTCCGTCAGGAAGAGGAAGAGCATCTGGGGGTTTGGTGGTATGGGTAAGGGTTACCTTGGAGTTAGATATTACACTATTGTCGATTCCTTCCCCTGATTTAATGGGTTTAAAAATAGTAACAAGGGGAAAAGAAATCATATATCTACTAAATATATATAACAGACCGCACCCTCTTAATAAAGAATCACAGGTGATAGAACTCCTTGATTCTTTTTTAAATACTCTAAGTCCTAATAAACAGATAATTGTCGGAGGAGACTTTAATTGCCAATATGAACCAGTACTGGGCTTGGACACTCTATTTGATGATCAGGACATAGCTAATAATGTCCTGCCTTTAGAGTCCATTGGCACAGTAAAAAATTCTATAGCAGCTATGCAGATTTTACAAACCTCAGTAAATCATGAATTAAGGGCGTGTAATGGCCGCTTTCAGTCTGATAGACCAGCGGCTCCAACATTTGGTAGGGGAAATTATAGGTCACACATAGATTTTATATTGGTTTCTATGAGTCTATGGCTTCCAATAATAGATTTTAAAATAGACCATAGAATAGAGAGTGATCATTTCCCCCTCCAACTATGGTTACACCCAGAGCCTTTTATATCTAATACAAGCATGGAAGCCATGTTAAATAGCCCCACTGGAGAATTTAAGTCTAATTGGTCGCACACTGCTCCACCTACCAAGCGTGTTACCCCAATGAAAAATGGTCCCTGAGGTCAGCGTCGGCGAGTACGCCTATGCCCGTGTAATGCATGCAAGTATGAGTAGCGTTAGCCATCCCTGGACACGTGTTTCGAGGTAGTTGCTTCTCGTCAGCAGGGAGTAGGAAAGTGTGTAGGATTGCTGTGTAAGCTGCTAAAATCGTTATCAGGTCAAGTACCTCTCGTAGCGCGCAGGTGCGTAACCATGAGCCTGTCGGCTCCACCGGCTCAAGGGAGCCTGAAATAAAGTTAAGTCTAATTGGTCGCACACTGCTCCACCTACCAAGCGTGTTACCCCAATGAAAAATGGTCCCTGAGGTCAGCGTCGGCGAGTACGCCTATGCCCGTGTAATGCATGCAAGTATGAGTAGCGTTAGCCATCCCTGGACACGTGTTTCGAGGTAGTTGCCTCTCGTCAGCAGGGAGTAGGAAAGTGTGTAGGGTTGCTGTGTAAGCTGCTAAAATCGTTATCAGGTCAAGTACCTCTCGTAGCGCGCAGGTGCGTAACCATCAGCCCGTCGGCTCCACCGGCTCAAGGGAGCCTGAAATAAAGTTAAGTCTAATTGGTCGCACACTGCTCCACCTACCAAGCGTGTTACCCCAATGAAAAATGGTCCCTGAGGTCAGCGTCGGCGAGTACGCCTATGCCCGTGTAATGCATGCAAGTATGAGTAGCGTTAGCCATCCCTGGACACGTGTTTCGAGGTAGTTGCCTCTCGTCAGCAGGGAGTAGGAAAGTGTGTAGGGTTGCTGTGTAAGCTGCTAAAATCGTTATCAGGTCAAGTACCTCTCGTAGCGCGCAGGTGCGTAACCATGAGCCCGTCGGCTCCACCGGCTCAAGGGAGCCTGAAATAAAGTTAAGTCTAATTGGTCGCATACTGCTCCACCTACCAAGCGTGTTACCCCAATGAAAAATGGTCCCTGAGGTCAGCGTCGGCGAGTACGCCTATGCCCGTGTAATGCATGCAAGTATGAGTAGCGTTAGCCATCCCTGGACCCGTGTTTCGAGGTAGTTGCCTCTCGTCAGCAGGGAGTAGGAAAGTGTGTAGGGTTGCTGTGTAAGCTGCTAAAATCGTTATCAGGTCAAGTACCTCTCGTAGCGCGCAGGTGCGTAACCATGAGCCCGTCGGCTCCACCGGCTCAAGGGAGCCTGAAATAAAGTTAAGTCTAATTGGTCACACACTGCTCCACCTACCAAGCGTGTTACCCCAATGAAAAATGGTCCCTGAGGTCAGCGTCGGCGAGTACGCCTATGCCCGTGTAATGCATGCAAGTATGAGTAGCGTTAGCCATCCCTGGACACGTGTTTCGAGGTAGTTGCCTCTCGTCAGCAGGGAGTAGGAAAGTGTGTAGGGTTGCTGTGTAAGCTGCTAAAATCGTTATCAGGTCAAGTACCTTTCGTAGCGCGCAGGTGCGTAACCATGAGCCCGTCGGCTCCACCGGCTTAAGGGAGCCTGAAATAAAGTTAAGTCTAATTGGTCGCACACTGCTCCACCTACCAAGCGTGTTACCCCAATGAAAAATGGTCCCTGAGGTCAGCGTCGGCGAGTACGCCTATGCCCGTGTAATGCATGCAAGTATGAGTAGCGTTAGCCATCCCTGGACACGTGTTTCGAGGTAGTTGCCTCTCGTCAGCAGGGAGTAGGAAAGTGTGTAGGGTTGCTGTGTAAGCTGCTAAAATCGTTATCAGGTCAAGTACCTCTCGTAGCGCCCCACTGGAGAACTCCAGGTTACAAACAATAGGCGTGCTATAAAGTGGCCCTATATCTTGGCCAAGGAAGAAACGATGGCAAACATTTATAATACTTTTGCTGATATATTTGAAGCATGCCCAATGCCTGTTTTAGGCACCCAGGATGTTTTAGATCTACATTATAAATTAGTGGATGCACTCACTCCCCATTTAAGCAAAATCTATAAAAAAGATTCGAACCAGAAAAATAATCACTTAGAGATAGCAAACCAATGGTATAATAAGGAATGTCGTATAGCCAAGACTGACCTGATTCAGGCTGTTAAATCAAAGAATTTTCAGGGAATCCAAGATAGTAGACGAGCATATAACAAAATATTGGCACAAGCAAAAAAAACATGGGACGATGCCCTTTGGGATGACCTTTTAAATGCGGCCAATCGGAAAGATCAGGGCACATTCTGAATCTAATCTCTAAAGGAAATAAAAAAGACAGATCATCCAGGGATATATACCTCGATGAGAAAACTTGGTGTGATCATTTTTCTAAATTATATTGCAATATTAATGAGGGGATGGTTATGGAGGACCAGGAGACTAATATATCAACTGATAACACCCTTTTGTACTTTAGTCTAGAAGAAACCGTTGAGGCGCTACAGGCTATAAAAATGGGTAAAGCCCCGGGTCCTGATAAAATCCCCGGGGATTTGCTAAAGCATGACATAGAAGTTTGGGGACCTTATATTAATTTTTTATGTAATTCTATAGTGGCCGGGACATCAATTCCTGAATCCTGGAAAGGGGCTGAAATTGTAACAATTTTTAAGAAAGGGGATCGTTATGATCTGGCCAATCACCGCCCTATAAGTTTAATAGATCTTTTACAAAAAAATGTTGCCAGACACATTTTAAACAGACTTTTAATATGGATAGAGGGGGCACAGATTTTGTCTAAATACCAAGCAGGATTTAGGTTAAAAACCAGCACGGTTGACCAGGTATTTAGATTTATGTGCATTTGTTGGAAATCTATTAATATAAGGAAGGGTAGTTTGTATGTAGCATTTATTGACCTAAGGGCCGCTTTTGACCTTGTACCCCGCAAACTATTGTGGTCTACTCTTAAAAATATGGCAGTTCCTAGTGAGTTACTTAAGGAAATAATTAGACTACACACAGGGAATTATGCTAGAGTTAGATGGGGTAAGGGAGGAGAAATTTCAAAGGCTATCCCTGTGGGTCGGGGTGTACGTCAAGGTTGTGTGTGTGCGCCCACACTCTTTTCTTTATATGTTAACGATATACCCACCTACTTAAGAGATTGCAAACATGACTCCCCGAAATTGGGAGATGAGGCGATCACCGCATTACTTTTTGCTGATGATACAATCCTCATCTCACAAACCCCACAGGGCCTACAAAACCTAGTAAACACTTTTAATAACTACTGTGTGGAGAAGGGGTTAGAAATAAACTCATCCAAAACAAAATATATGTCCATAAACCCTCAGAAATCTTTTAGAAAGAATTTGGCCTTAAATAATCAAAAATCGGAGTATGTAGAGAGTTTTAATTATCTGGGTATTACGCTGGATAGTAGGCCTTTTTAAAAGGGCCAGTTGGAAAAAAGTAAATTAACTTTGAAACAAAATCTATTGCCTATTCTAAAGGTGCATGGCAGCAGTCAATCTAAAGCAATTACGCCGGCACTAGAATTATTTAAAGTAAAGGCACAATCGGCAGCATTATATGGCGCTGAGATATGGGGCCATTCCTGCAACAATATTTTTAAGAAGGAAGAAAACATCTTCATACGCAGGTTACTCAAAATACCAACAAGAACCCCGATAATTCCAGTGTTTATGGATATTAATCTCAAAAGGACTGATCATCAAGCCACACTAAGGCCATTACTTTACTGGGTTAGATTATGGACAACCCCTGAGCTGAGTGACTATAAGAATGGACTGATGGAAATAATTAGGATTGATGAGTACAAAAACATCACATGGTTAAAACATATTTCCCAGTGGTTCACAAGGCTAGGGTTCTCCCATTTTTGGGAAAATCCTCAGAATATGTCACCATCTTCAAAAAAACTCTTGAAATCTGCTTATTGGATATATATCAAGGATGAAGTATTTTCTAGTTCCTTACTAGGTACATTGACACAGAGATTTTTGATCATTAAGGATACCCCTGCATTCGAACAATTTATGGACGAGATAAGACCCCCTATAGCAAAAACACTATATTTACAATTTAGATATGGGGTCTTGCAGATTTCTGCAAATACTAGTAGCTGGAGGGGCAATGATGATAGAGGATTGTGCACCCTTTGTTCCCAAAAAGCAAAAGAAGATGACGCCCATCTATTGTTTTTCTGCCCAGTTTATAAAAAACCAAGGGATCGATGGATTAAACCCTTATGCAAAAATATGGGGTTCAGGTTTTTCAAAGAGGCAGAACGCACACTTAAGTCAAATACTACGCAACCTATAGTGTTCAGTATAAGTAGATTCCTATTTAATGTGTACCTTATAAGGAATCAGATAGGTTGCAAGCTGTAACATATATAGGCTGGTTATACCATTTCCTGGCTTGGCTAGACACTATGAACTTTATCTGTTCCCCCTTTTTTAATATATATATAGGAATTGTTTTAAAATATTATCTGGTTTTTTAATTAATTTATAATGTTTTTAGCATAGCTGGGATATAATTTATGTGGTTTGATCTCCGCATGTACTACTTGGAACTTGGATTGTGTATTTGTATATGTTATTGATAATATTTATGTATGCTGCTTTTATGACAAAATATGTCGAAATAAAGTTTGAAATTGAATTGAAATTGAATTGAGAAGTTTGGTATCAAACTTCTCAGCACAGTAAACCCACACTGATGCCAGTGTGGGATTTACTGTAAGATGCACGACAGGGCATTTTAGAGATGCCCTCTGAACCTAACCTACAATCCACGTCTTGTCTGAGGGGCTGCCTAGGCTGCCACACAGCAGACATGTTGCTGGACCCCTGGGTAGAGAGCCATCCACTCTCCTGGGCCTGCAACAATGCCCATCCTGGGCGAGGTGCTAGGTCTCCTCCCCCAGGATGGGCAGGGGAAGCTTCAAAGGCCTTTGTGAGCTTCTCCAGGCCACTTGCTGTACTCAGCAACTGGCACCTACCGGTTCTGACCCCCACTCTGGTGGGAAGACTTGCCAGAAACCCCAAGGGGTGTGTGCCAGACTCTGCCAACCCCACCCCTCTTGAAGATGGGGAGCCCTGCCCAATCAAGACTAGGCTACTGCCCCCTCCCACAGGAGAGTGGCAGGATAGGGGGTGTACCCACCCCAGGGAAGAGACCCATTGGTCCCTGCCCTTTACCTACCTGTAACGCCCCTAAATTTAGTATTTAGGTGCACCTTAAACCTTCCTTCCTCAGATCCAGATTCCAAAATAGCAAAGAAGATCAAGAAACAAGAAGACCTGCTGTGCAGCTGCTAACAAGAGGAAGACACCAACTGCTTTGGCCCCTGCCCTACCGGCCTGTCAACCCTCGAACCTGCTCCTGCTAAATCCGGCATCTCCAGTGGCCAGCAACCTCACAAACCCCGGAGGACCTGGCTACCTTGGGACTCTAAGCAACCAGGACTTCCACAAGCAGTGGTACTGCTCAAAGCAAGTAACTGACCCCTGGCATCAGCCAGGAAACGCGAACCCTGCACACTCTGCACCTGCCAAGCCTGGCCTGTGCCAGAGTGAACAGACCACGAGGACGTCCCCCTGGCGACTGTGACCCCCTCGACGCTCCTGACGACGCCTGCAGCCTTCAGAACCAGGGACACCTCCAACCGCGACCAGCAGAGGGTAAGATTTCCCGACACCAAAAGGCACCCCTGCACCTGGCGCCCTGCGGCCCCCTGTGTCCAACTCCTGGGTGCCTACCTATACTCCAACTACCCAACTTACCTCTCGAAGTGGTGGTCACACCTGAAGAATCTTCGTCCCCGAGCTTGCAGCCTTTGTTCGTCCTTGAGCTTCTCCATTGCAATCCATTGAGCGCCCGACGGCTCAAAAGCACCCTGCACCCAGCCGCCCGAGTGCCCCTGGCAGTGCAACCTCTACTCCAACCTACTTCTCCATTTGCCCTGAGCAAGTGACCAGGAGCCCAGCTCCCACTACCGTGTGGCCTGCTAGCCAGCAGCCACCAACCAAGGGCCCCCTGCCTCCCATAGGATAACATTGGGCATAACTCACTCTGCACCCGGCTGCCTCTGTGCCGCTGAGGGTGTAACAACTGTACTTACCTGACCCTGGGAGACCCCTGAGTCTATGCCCAGAACCTTAACTCTGCCAGTCGAGTACTTACCCATAAGCCGATAACTCTATTTTCTTCCATAGGGTAACATTGACTGGTTTCACTTGGAAATTCTTCTAAGTGTGGAGTTTCTAAACTTTAAAATATTCACCTAAAATCAACCAAGTAATGAAAATGAAAATACTCACCTGCTATCAGGAGAGATCCCAGTGCTGGATCTTGGTGCCCAGCACTGACCCTGAAAAGTAATTACAACCATACTTACCGCTAACCCAATTTTCTTCCGTAGGAAACCATTGACTGTTTTTCTGTGAAATTTCTTCTGTGACGATTTTTGCAAACTATAAATATTCTTTAAAAAGCGCACCAACTGTGAAAACGTAATTACTTACCTGTTTTAGATAGATGTCCCAGTGCTGAACCTAGGAGCCTAGCACTGGATTACAAAAGTAACGAGAACATACTTTACCTATAATTTGAATTTCATTCCATAGGATAACATTGCCTGGTTTTTGCTGAAAAAGTTTCTAAGTGTCGATTTTGCAAACTTACAAATATTCGTTAAAAATCGCCTATATAACAAAAACTCATTCTTTCAATTGTTTACAGGAGATGCCCCAATGCTGGATCCAGGATCCAACACTTGAGTTAGAAAAAGTAACAATAACCATACTTACCTGCTAAGTGAATTTCCTCCCATAGGATAACATTGGTGATTCTATGTGAAAAAGCTTCTGTTAACTTCTAAAATACAAAGCTATTGTTCAAAAATTACAACTGTAACCAAAACACTTTTACTCAACTGTTTACAGGAAATGTCCCAGGACTGAATCCAGGATCCAGTCCTGTGGTTAGAAAGGTAATCCTTAAAGTAACTAATTGCATTTAACTAGAAATTCCCATTGAGCTCAGTGTATTATTGTGTTTGAAATTGTGTTACCTATTGCAACCACTGTAACTGTTATATTCAAAAGTCTATTGCCTATTGAAAAGTATTTATATAAAGCATCTCATGCGGAGAAAGTATATTTTGATACCTATTGTTGGTTCTAAAATAAAACCACTATATATTTTTTTTTACAAAAACCATTGGCCTAGAGTTCAGTTCTTGAGTCTGTGAGACCATTTGCTGACTGAGTGTGTACAACAAATGCTTTACACTGTCTTCTGATACTGCCTTACTGCTCGACCAATCTACCACTTTAGAGAGTAAGGTTATATCTAACTTTAGCCTCTGCCAAACCTCTGGGGACTGGGGACTCTGTGCACGCTGTACCTTTTTGGGAACAGTATATACAGAGCCACTTTCTTACACTACCAGACTGGTAGTAATAATAAAGTGAAGAAAGAGTACCAGCCACAGAAGCATGGAAGTAGCAGGAGGGAGGTTGGAGGTGAGGTGAAGAATAACTTAGAAGAGGGTAGGGAGGAAGGGTAGGAAATAGAGAGAGACAGGTAAAGAGGGGTGAGGTCAGATACCGAGAGAGAGATGACAGAGCAAGAGATGGTCGAGTAGAGAAGGAAAGATATATATAAAGGGTATTGAGGGAGGGATAGGTAGAGAATGATAATCAGAGTTAGAGGTAGATGGGGGTGAGACATTTAGAAAGAAAAATAGAAGCAAATAAGTGAGAGAGAGCTAGAATACCGGGGAGGGTCTTGGGAGGTGGGGGCCAGATTAATTGCCTACTTTGCCTTGCCTGAAAGAATCTCTGGGTGAGAAACCACCCCAATTATGTATACAAAGTTGTGTTCCTCTTTGAATACAAATGCCCTCAAGCACAGTTGATGAAACTTAAACCCTGGTGGCATCAGCCATGCATGAGTGCATTTGTAGCCTGTCAAGAGAAAACCTCAGTGTTGTTTAGTGCTGTGCAGCAGTATTTATGTACAAACTTCTATGAAATGTGCATTATTAATTTGTAACTTTTAAAAGTTTGCAAGCGCAAGTAATGCACATAAGGTGATGGCAGCACATGGCAGTGGTGGTCACAGCTTGTGATTCACACTTGGGAATCTTGCACTGCTGTCACCTTACTATGAGCAATGCTCCCTTGCTGAAATTCAGATCGGGTATTACATCTGGATTTTAGCTGTGCCAGTTGAGGATGTGGGTGGAGGTGGATCCAATAGAGTAGGTGGGTGGAGCCAGTGGAGGAAGTGGGTGGAACAGGAGAAAAGTGGGTGTGGCCTAGGACAAACATTTGAGTACCTGCACTTCATATTTTACAAATTAAGCACTGGCCCTGGCCAAGGTAAAGTTAGGGCAACCCCAATGTCCACTTGTAGGGTTGTACCACCTTTCCTATCTCAAGATTCCCTGCCTGATGATTTTTTGGCTTGAACATCTTTACCTTCCATTCTTCTTGAGTTCAAACATGTAAGCTACTCTTAGGAGATACTGTGGTCGATGGAGTGTTAGGCCATTCCTTACAAAGAGTTAATTTAATGTCTTTTTGTTCAATAATGGGTCTTTTGTCGTGCAAACACTTGGAGGATAAGCGCTCCAGCCAACAAGCAACTCAGACCAATACTGACTTACTTGTCTCCGACTACTGATCCTTAAAGCACTGCCTTCCTCGGGTGTTGGCCTTGGAAGTTCCCAGGACTGTTGCAGTAACTTTTTCTATATATTTCCTTCAGCTACTCCAGAATTTCTAGGAGCGCCTAAAGCGGGTCAGAGATTTGCTCCATGAAGGCTGATCAACTGAATTGTTGCCTGTACTGTGTTAGGGGCATCCTGTAGAGAGCAGCTCCAAGGCAATAAGTGAATCTAATAATTTTTGGGATATTATATCCACCTTTTATGATACTTTAGACTGATGGTTAGTGCAGTTCCTTGGTGCAGTAAGCCAAATTCACAAGTGAGAAAAATGATGCACCTTTTCTTGTACGTTACCTTCAATGACTAAGTTTCTGTTTTCTCTTTCCTTATGAGAGCCCCCAAGGAATAATATTGCAGTATGTATATTTCTCTATTTTTCTCTAGTAGCTGGTCACAGCATCCAATACCTTTTGTAGGGCATTGGCTGCCCTGCCAGAGCCACTGAGTCATTGGTGCAGAAGAAAGACTGCAGAGCTCTGAAGCAGAAGACAGCGATTGGCTCTTCAGTGTCCGAGCTCTGCTGTCTGCAGCCAATGCGCTCACAGGGAGATCTTTCAAGGTGTTATATGCTAACGATGGTAAAAAGAAAGGGCAGACCCCTTCTGCATCGGTGCAGTGCACACATCGGGGTCATTATAGGGCCCCTTGACCCAAGGCTTTCTCCGGTGACTTGGTTAAGGAATAACCAAGGAATGCAGCGGAGATCTCCCTTGCGACCCCTGCTTTCTCATTAGAATGAAACACTTTCTGTATTAAACAATAAAGTAGCGGGACATCACTTCGAAAAATATATTGCAGCAAAGTGTAAAATGACTTACATGAAAGGGAATGTACAACCTGATGCGCCAATGCACCAACCTCACCCGTGTGGTTCCCTGACAACGCCTACCTTTCGCTGGTGTGCTGAACCATCCAATCCCACTCGGCCCATCTTTTTGACAGCCGGTGCACATCTCTCCAGTAGAGCTACCATCGCCACTTCAACGTCCTATCTACCCACTCCATTTCTTCCAGTCATGCCCTTGCCTTTCACCGTCGTCCTTCGACAGTGGCTTGGTCCCTCAGTGAATGACAGGCCAGCCAGTGATGAGCCAAGAGACACCCCAACACCAGGTGAGTGGAACAATATGGAGTGGGGCGATGCTTTAGCCAAGTCGGTATGTGTTGGGCCCTAGAGCGAGGAAGGAAATGGGCTTTAAATGGTATAATACAGCAATAATCAAAGTTCAGGGGGCTCCTCTGGCTTCAGGGCCCTGTTACCACTTGTGCTCCCACAGAAGCTATGCACCTGTGCACGGGTTCATGCATGTGCAGCCGCATGCATGCATGGGTATGTGCGAACACCAAGGTGAGCGGGAGGCCAAGGCTTCCCCTCTGATCGACTTGTGCACCAGGCCTCTACCCACGATTCAACCAGCTGCCTCTACCTACATGTACCTGCATGCGGTCAGGGGAAGGAGGAGTTGAGTGAGAGAAGGGGTGGGTGGAGAGGGCCGGTGTATTCTTGATAGGCGGGCATTCGCTCTAGCAGGCTTTGGGGCATATTCTCAAGGATCTATCACTGAGTTAGCGGCACTTTATCGCAGTCAAAGTGGCGATAGATTTATCGCCCTATTCACAAGCTGGTGCTAACAGCCGATATTGCCAGTTTTCCTGCGATAGCAGCCGCAAAAAACATCTCCACAGATGAGCCCGGCAACGATCGCTAATGAGATGCAGAGTAGGCTTTCCCGTGCAAAAAGCCGCGACAACACCACTCCGCAACATTCTCAATGACCAGCCAGATCGGCAATAAGATCTCAAAACATGCAATAAGACGCATTAGCAGCAGGAATCTAACACCTGCTCTGACCTGGTGTAAAGTCGGACGACAACCTGCACCATCAAAAGGAGCCCAACTCGGAGCCACACATAAAGAACAACAGATGCCATGGAGCCACTGACCATGCATCCCGGAGCCCCACGAGGGCAACAACACCCACCGCCACCACCCCAAGGCCCCTCCCCCCCACTCCGGGTACCCCCCACCCACCCCCGAACAAAGATATGTCACATCAACGTTACGAAATCACGAACAAAACAATGTGCCTGATGTCGCACAATTATTATAACACATAACACACATGTGTGGTCAGAAAAATGAGAATCATACATTCATCTTAGAATTTCCAAATAATTTGTTTCATTCAGAATAAACACAAAACAACTATTTTGAAGAGTCATGGCGGGTCCTCTCAGGACAATCTGTAAGTCACATCCTGCAAAACAAAATTCTAGATAAGAAGGTGTGTCATGCGCTCATCAAAGGACAGAGAGCGCGAGCAAAAGAGAGAGCGATAGAGATAGCGAGAGTGAGAGAAAGAGAGGGAGAGGGAGAGAGAGAGAGAAAGAGAGAGAAACAGAGAGAAAGAGAGAAAAAGAGGGAGAAAGAGAGAGGAAGACAGAGAAAGAGAGAGAAAAGAGAGATTGTACAAGGAGCGCAAGGCCAATCGGGCTCTTGGCTCATACATGCCAACTGTTGTGTGTGTATCGCTCTTGGTGCACACTAAGTCAAAGGCCTGGCATCAATTGCAACGCGAAGGCCGCATCACATTTCAAAAATGCAAGCAGTAGTCAGACTAACATTAGGTATGAAAGCTCCTTTGTCTCAATACACAAGGCGGAAGGACATCTGAACCGCTGACCTTGGTCTTGAATTCGGCTGTCACTCCCTGCGAGAGATACCATACCAGATCTTGACGACTCCCACACCACGAACTGCGGGAATGAAAGACCAACATGTCGAAACCCCACACACACTTGTCCCTGCTTGAGGTACACCTGCATGGGATGTCCTTGATACATAAGTAAAAAACAACCCATACGTCCAAACATTGCACACAAATACGACTCATTGCTCCGAGGAGTGGCATATCATCCATATAACTGCCGCCTGTCAGAAGAGTGCCGGTGCTACGAGACTAACAAAGGCAATGGCTGGCAATCTCGGGCACATGCACAACCCTTGTCACGTGTAACTGTACTGTGTACGAATGCTGCATCTGTTGGGATCACTGCCACTGGCAGTGTTGCGCATCAATTACTGTCTGAGTTTCCGTCTTGCGTATGTCACTTGCGTCCATCCCTGGTTCCACTGTCGATCATGCACATTCGAGTGGCCCATGGATGTCTGCCTATCCAACACAACGGTAGTTGAACTGGATTATGACTTGTGTGTGCGCCCCCTGTTGGCCCACGAACAGGAGTGTAACCGTGATACCCGTGCATGGGATGCCTTGATATTTGGCGTACGTGCAGGCAGTTGGGCATGGGAGATTGCACAACTCCTCGTGTGCAGTGACCACATTGAAGCGCTTCCTTATTGGGCTGTGTTGCGGATTGGTGAAACGGCGTGCACGGAGCACATCTGCCTGGACCAGTTAATGGATTGGCTTGCCCTCGTGTTCCTTGAACTCGACGATGTACTCTTGGAACAGATTGCCCATGAAGCTGCGCTCGCATTCATGGACGAGTAACTACGTACCTGCAGCCAAAACTGATTGTCACCCACAGCACAGGTCCCCACACCTTGTAGCATCTTGGAGGAATGCTCACATATCCCACCACAACAGTGGACATGTCTGCTTTCGCCTGGACTCAGAATGCATGTGCGTGGACTTACGCGTGTGTACACACACCTGTGCAAGGTGATGCAGTCTCATGGGCAGAGCTGCACAGTGTCGTTTGGCTGGGGGGAGAGTACACACATGGCAATGTAGTATGACATGTGACCTTGTAGGACCCTTTCACCTGCTCACTGTCAGCAGAGCACGCAATCGGCGCAGTCCGGTGGTACAGCACTATGCAGATCCCATGGGCTGTGAGTCGTGTCCCATGACAAGGGCCAATGAACAGACGCCAAACATCACACGACTCGTCCAGCAAGGCAAGGTGGGCTGAGACCGTTGACATCCGTGATGATTTGTGTTCATTCTTGCCACCCCATTACTTGCACCTCGACATGTTCCTAAGCTGCCTGTAAGTGTCTTAAACATTGGTCTACATGTTGTGGCCCTTGCCTTGCCCGTACTGACACGCACATGCTAATAAAGTCTACGCAACTTCACTAGTGTACAACTGTGATGAGTGTTATAATGACAAATCGTGTGCCACCATGAGCATTGTCTGTACACAGGGAGGGATTGACTGATGCTTGTAAATTAGGGGTGAGTCCCTATTGACAGCTCCACCTCTGTGAGCCAGACATTGTGGTTGGGATAGTTACTGGCAGACCTGTGATCTTACGTGTCTCCAGCAATGTGAGTATGGTGTCCAACTTCTTGCCATGTAGATCAAGGTTATCCATCAAAACAGACTGTGTCCACACAGATGTGTGTGAGTAGGTATGTGAAGAGATGTTCTGTTGTCACATGTGATGGGGGACACGACTTCAGGGCTGCTACCAAATTTGACATTTCTACACACAGCCCTATTTAATACATGAACGTGAGGCTACATTGGGGGGTAACGAGATTGTTGTTCATGTTCAATGAGGCCACAGCTAGTTCACACCTACACAGTCATCTAATTGGCCATGTGGGTCAGGGTCAAACATGCGCATTGATGACATTTACCAGGGTGTACCTTTTAGTGCAATGTCCCTACATTCATCCATACTTTTAGAAGTGAGTGAACATAGACATGACACATCTGTGTGATTTGGAATGTTTTATTCACATTCTGGGGCGTGTCGGAGCTGGAGCAGTACATGGCCATTTCAAGACCACATCACATGGTTGCCCAGTGGTGGGCCAACCAGAGTCCTTGGGTGTGAGACCGGCCTCGTGGCGTGGGCCCTCCCGACCAGCAAGTTACCCTACAACCACGCCGAACCTCGTTGACACGGCCTTCCGGCTCCCGTGGGCCAACATCCTGAGGGCCGACCAGATCCCCAACACGCATGCCCGGCCGAGGGAGAGCGAAACCCCCCCAAACCAGACCGAGAGGCGCCGACCCTGTCACACCTCTGGTCTATCCCCCGAGTGAGGTTTCGATCAACCACCAGGCCCCCGGTGAGCGGGCGCCTCGCCTGCTGGGTGTCTGGAGTCCTCCCGGACCCACCTGAACAGATCAAAGGGCCGAGCGACAGGAAACCCCGGCACACCGCCCCCCAGGCACCAGACCCCTCTCCGCGAGGACTCCGGACTTCAAAGAGGAGGGGGAGTATAACAAGGGGTGCTGAAGGGACGAGAGCAGAGAAGACCTGGACTGACGAGAGCCTGCTGACCTGGTCGCGGCTCGATTGCTCACCGAACCGAAGAACGCTACCCGAACTCTGAACCATCTGAGCCCTGCTGACGCTGTCGCGGCTCCCCGAACTCTGAACCATCTGAGCCCTTCTGACGCTGTCGCGGCTCCCCGAACTCTGAACCATCTGAGCCCTGCTGACGCCGTCGCGGCTCCCCGAACTACGAACCTCCGGTGCCTGCTGAGTGACTCGCGGCCCGCTCCTCCAAGAGAATCGGCAGAGATTGCCGAGAGAAGCAACATCCCCTCAGCTCGAGGATTGAGAGCTGTGCGCCGGATACCTCGCAGAGACACTGATTCAAAGACTGTCCCGCTACCCCTTTTCCCTCATCACGAGACCGCTGCCGCTTGTGGCATTAATTCTGCACCTGCCTGCCGGATCATAAAGATCCCTGACAACTACCGATAAAAGCATATTGTCTTACAATGAATTACTGTGTGGTGTCCCTCTATCCGAAGAGAGAGTAAGCGCAGCGTGTGCGATCCTAGGTACGAGACCCTTCCTGAAAGGGCCTCCCCGCTCTTGCTCGGCCTAACTCTGGGTAAGGTGGGCCTCCGGGTGGTCGGGAACGCATTCCGTAGCCTCCCCAGGGAACGCCTTCCAACATTTGGTGGCAGGCGACGGGATCCGAGCCAACACCTAGAGATCATGCAGTAGACGGCTTACGCACTACCAAGAAGAAATGGAAGGAGAAACTTCCCTAGGTGCCGCAGGCACCAACCCGAGCACGACATTCCAAAAGGACCAGTTAGAATCTTATACGCACCGAGAACTGAAACAATTTTGCAAAGACTTTGGAATCGTTACCACCGGACTAAGCACGAAAGAGGACTTCCAGGGGGCATTAAAAACCTGGGTCGAGGCGGGAACTCCACGGACACAAACAGAAGGAGAGCCTCCCAACGAACCACGAAGCACCCCGGGGAGGAACAGCGCCCCCGAGGGGGGCCTATCCCCAGAGGAACTAGCGGACCGAGAAAGAGGTCGCAACCACGAACTAGAACTAGCAAAATTAAAAATCGAAGGAGAGCTAAAGCTGGCTGAAAAAAAACTGGCGGTGGAACAGTTACGCCTACAAGGAGAACTAGAGGAAAAGAAACGACAAAGAGAACACGAAGAAAGAAAACTCCAACTAGAGCACGAACGTAGCCTAAAAGAAATCGAGCTCAAGGCTAAGAATGCGGAGGCCAGACCCTCGGAAACCCAACCCATCTCCTCCACCGTGGAACCAAAGGTCCACATCCCCAAAGATGTGGTGAAAGAATACTATAAGAACGACGACATTCAGCAATGGTTCAAAGCCTACGAAGTCGCCATGACCTCCCACCGAGTCCCGCAGAAAGACTGGGGGGCTGGGCTGTGGGGCCGGTTCCTGAGCGAGGGGAGAGATACCCTGCTGGACCTGCCCTCCATGGTGATGAACTCCTACAGTCACATGAAAGAGGCCCTGGTAGCCAGATATGGGCTCACCCCTGAAATGTACCGGCAACGGTTTAGAGACTGCAAAAAGATACCCGGTACCACCTGGGTGGAGTACGTGAACTTTTACAGCCGGGCCTTGGACGGATGGATCAAGGGCAGCAAGGTCTCCACCTTTGAGGAGCTGTTCGACCTAATCGCATGGGAACACTTGTCCGCTAATTGCTTCGTAGAGCTGCGCCAGCACCTCCTGGACAGCAAACTCACAGACCCTCGAAAACTGGCCGTCGAGGCTGACCGGTGGGTGAACAGTCGGGCCTCCCGGGGCCCTGTGGGAGACTACAGTCGCCACAGTCAGGGACCCCCCCGCCAGAGGGGCGGAGGGAATCAAGGCCGGCCAAGGGAGCTCCCGGGGGATCCCCGCTCAGCCCTCCCAGAGGACAATCTCCGCCCTTTCCAGCTCCACCTCCGACCAGCACCGGGCCACCAGGGAGGCCGGGGCCCGAGTGAGGATCACCTGTTTCCGCTGCCAACAGACCGGACACTATGCCGAGAGAAGCAACATCCCCTCAGCTCGAGGATTGAGAGCTGTGCGCCGGATACCTCGCAGAGACACTGATTCAAAGACTGTCCCGCTACCCCTTTTCCCTCATCATGAGACCGCTGCCGCTTGTGGCATTAATTCTGCACCTGCCTGCCGGATCATAAAGATCCCTGACAACTACCGATAAAAGCATATTGTCTTACAACGAATTACTGTGTGGTGTCCCTCTATCCGAAGAGAGAGTAAGCGCAGCGTGTGCGATCCTAGGTACGAGAACCTTCCAGGAAGGGCCTCCCCGCTCTTGCTCGGCCTAACTCTGGGTAAGGTGGTCCTCCGGGTGGTCGGGAACGCATTCCGTAGCCTCCCCGGGAAACGCCTTCCAACATTGGGGGAATGCAAAGTTATTCTGAAGAGGAAGAGTTCAGTCCGCTGCCGGATTGCTGTGTCATTGGTACCAGAGCAGATATGGCAGTCCATGTTGGGGTCCAGGTGAATGTTGCAGGGTGTTTCGGGGACAGTGGGAGGTGTTGTTCCAGGGCATGATGCATAGGGCTGAACCAGGCAGGGACAGGCCATATGGCGGGGACAGATGCTACTACCTCCTTCCTCACACAGTCACTACCCTCCACATCTTACTCCTCTGAGACGTCTTCTGTGTCAGGTGGGTATGGTGGTGTTATGGCTGCATCACTGTGTGCCACTGACACATCAGGGTGCGAAGGTGATAGGGCTGCATCACTGTGTGCCAATGACACGTCAGGGGGCGGAGATGTGTGTGTCGAGGTTCCTGCTGCAGTCATCTGGTACAGGCTCAGTGGCAGCAATGGCAAGATGAGGATCTGCAAGGCATGGAAGATCCCAGCTACAGCTCTCTGGTTTTCAGCCATGGCAGCCATGCTTCCAGGTTGCATCTGCTCCATGTTCTCCATTGTCCTCCGCATGTGTCCCAACTCCTGGCTGACATCGCTGGAGCCTGTCTGACTAGACAGTTCTTGTATCCGAGTAATGGCTCCAGCGAGGTCAGCCACAGAGTGTTTTAGAGCATGGTGTGACCAGTGGGTGTCCGCTAGGGACTGTAAGTGGTCCCTGATGGGACTCAGACACCCACATATGGCATCGAGTTTGGCTGCCCCAAGGTCGAACTCCACCTGCAGATGATCAGCCATCATTTCCTGGCACCCTAACACATGGCATTGGAATTCCATGTGTTGGTCGTGGGGGTCCTTGGAGGCAGCTGTGGTGGTGTGTGCTTCCTGCTGTGTGGTCTGTGCAGGGGGTGGGGTCACCTTGATTTAGCTGGGCTGACCTGCTCCTGGGGGGTGGGGTGCGGAGGCATTCAGTTAGCCATTGGAGGGTGGCTGACCAAATGTGCAGGGTGTCCTCTTCATCATCAGTGAAGAGATATGTGGTCTGCTCTGCAGGAGGTGTTGATTGTCCCTCTGCAATGTAAAGGGGAGATGCAGGTTAACAGTGTGTTCCATGTATGTTGACGCATTGTAGATGTTTACATTCAGACTGAATGACAATGTACATTGTGACTATTTTGGTGAAGCTGGCTATTTGATTGGAGACAGTGGACATTTCGAGTACATGACGGATGTGTGGTTGTACTCGTACATTATCATCTTACAGTGTCATGCAATGCCAGATGTGATTGACCAGTTTCTACGCACGAGCGGCATCAGTTGTGTCCTCTGTCCTGTGGTGTAAGGGTTGCACTTTGTACCACATTGTCATCAATGTTGATGTACTGTAATTGCTGTGTGTGTGTGCTGCATTGTTGGCGAGTCGCTCCTGCAGCTCTGATTTGGCGTCCCCTTATCCCTGTGAGTCGGTGTGCCTTTGACTTGTGTGCTTTTCGGGTGCTGGGATATTTGTGACTTGGGTTATTTGTGCTCTTGGACAAATTTTGTACTTTTGTGCATTGTTTGTCAGCAGATGTGTTTTTGACGTCATGGGTTGTAGGTGCACGTGGATGTGTCAGATGGTGACCTGCTCCTTTACGGATGTGGTCCACACTCAGCCACCTCAATGTCGTCTCGTACACCATGCCATGTATTGTAACTGCAGCCATGCTATCTGTCATGCAGTGTCATTTGCATTGTCAGTGTGGCTCACAGAGCCGCTGCTTTTCTGGAATCAGCACATGTGCATGGGTAGGTTGTGGCATTGGTGATATGGAGGGGGCCTCTTTGTGCACATTGTGGACGGGGGCCTACTTGGTGTTTCTATGTGTGCTGCAGTGTGCCAAGGGTATCAGGAACATGTTCCACACTCATTGTGGGTGTGCAGTGTGCTGCACATGATTGTGCATGTGTGCCATTGTGCCCATCTCCCTCCGTTCCCCCAGTCCCTGGTCGTTACTCACCCTGTTGCTGTTGGGTCAGGTCATATCGAGCTGTGTCCAGACCCCCAACTCTTTGCACCGTCTCCACACTGATGACTGTGGACACCATTTCCTCCAGCTCATCCAACTTCTACTGTGGTGCAGGACTCCCACCTTCAGTCGCCTTTGCTGCCTTCCTGTTTGCAGCGAGTTTCTGTTTGGTTTGGCTGTGCACTTCATGCCAGCACTTCTTGACCTCCTCCATTGACCTCCTCGACTCTCCGACTGCATTCACGTTGGTGACGATGGACTGCCATATTTCCATTTGTGTTGCCAATGACGCAGTGGAGGTGACGAACAGTTGTTGGTAGTGTTCTATCACCTCTGTGACGATGATCTGGTCTTCCTGCGGACTGGACCCCATATTCCACTTCTCCTTGCCCTTCCCCGAACACGGGGTTCCTGGCTGGTCCTCCGTGGGGCTTGTGGGGTTCCGGTTGTCCTCTGCACTTGGTCCGGGTGCATCCATGGTGCTACGCAGTTTGATTTGGTTTTGGTGTGTTTTTTTTGTTGCTTTTATAGTGCATTTTCCCGCATGATGCGTGGGAATTGCAGGTCTGTCGATGGTTGTCGCTGATTTTTGTATCTCAATTTGGGGCATCGCAGCTTTTTCCACGTTCGTGTTTCGCATTTTTTCGGCGTTGCGTTGATTTTAATGCGATCATTTGAGCGTTATCGTTGGACTATCGCATGGTGCCGCCGGGGTGAGAATACTGCGTTAACACGGCGTTGTTTTCCCATGATAGACTGCGACATGCAAAGTTGCGTTAAGCTAATTTTGCGATGATTATCACACGTTCTTGAGAATATCCCCCTTTGAGTCTGTCAAGGCAGGGTCAGGCTCTTATCCTTCACAGTCTGATCAAATGTGGCCCAAAAACCTTGAGAACCATTATAGCTGTCATTCATGCGCCACGCGACAATTCACTTGGTGGTATTAGCCATATACATGTTTAATATGGAGCAAGGCTTGTCCTACTCAGGGCATTGAAGCATTCTCAGGGCACTGTATTACCATACATTGTCTACATCACCTAACATGATAAAAACTCCACACGTAATATGATAATACCTCCTCCCTCTCCATCATTCACTCTTTTCTTTTCTGTCCTTCCCCAGTTCTTCTTATATCTACCCTTGCCCTACAGTGTTTTCTGCAACAGTATAGGAGCTATAAAAAAAGACAATGCCTTCCTCACTGAAACAATTATCTCCCAAAACACTAAGCACAAAAGAAATTGCATCCTGGACCGTGGTACTCCTGTGGTCGAGCTCATGGGACAGCTTGTTCCCGAGGTACCGCCATCTTAGACCCAAAATATGCCACCATTTTGGCCCCCTGGGTTGAAGGACACCTAGAAAACGAGGTGCCGCCATCTTAGACATAAAAGGCATCATCATTTTAGGCCCCTGGCTTCTAGGACACCTAGCAAACCAGGTGCCGCCATCTTAGACACAAAAGGCGTCACCATTTTAGACCCCTTGCGTCTAGGACACCTAGAAAACGAGGTGCCGCCATCTTAGACACAAAAGGCGTCACCATTTTAGACCCCCTGCTTCTAGGACACCTAGAAAACGAGGTGCCGCCATCTTAGACACAAAAGGCGTCACCATTTTAGGCCCCTGGGTTCTAGGACACTAAGCAAACAAGGTGCCGCCATCTTAGACCCATAGAAGCCTGTGGGCTTGATCCCAGGACAGCAGACACACGGGTTGTCATCATTTTAGTCCCCTGGTGAACTTGTGGTCGGGTATAGATCGCAGCCTTCGTAACTGCGGCCATTCCTGAACTCTCACTACAGCTGCAGAGGCTTCACTGTAGATATTTGGAAGTGGTGACAGTTTTTGCTTCCTTTCATTGTTTACTTCAATTCTGCATTTACTCTGTGGTTTAGGTTTAGACTTCAAGGCACTGATGTACGAATGAAGGGTGGTTTGCACATCCATTGCAACCTGATTTGCAACAGCAAATAGAAGGCAACTAAAGCAAAGCCTCCGTAACAAGGGGCACGATATACAAACATACTGGTCACAAATTGTGGTCGCAAACAGTGGTTGTGAATAACTCATCAACGTTTTGTGATCAGTCTTTAAATGTGTGATGGGATCTACCTACGAATAGGTCGTGCCGCAAAATCTCCAGTTGTAAGGGGCTGCAGGACGACCTGCCTAAGGAATTAATTAGGCAGATCCTCTCACTACAAATACAATTCACAAATAGAAGCAGTCCTCGCCTCTTTGTAACTATGATTTGGAATGAGTCGGTAAACTCCTTTTGCAATTCAGAATGGGCATTCCAAATCGCAAAAGGTTTTTACAACATTGCCAAATATTGTATGGTCACAACCCCTAATATTTGACTGCGCTTAGTGATTCTTAAACAGCACATGCCCAATAGCTTATCACAAGCACCATGTACAAACCTGTCACAATTTGTGAATGTCTGAGATTCGCAATCAGCAATTTGGTATTTAGCGATTGCATATCGTATAGAATCTATTGGCCAAATGTATGGACATGGCATATTGCGCATCAGAAATAACGATTTTTACCAAATTGCTATTTTGGAATCGCAAAATGCTATGGGGCAGATTTATGTTGCACTTGCGCCACTTTTGCGCCGCCGTTGCGTCACTTTTGTGACGCAGCAGCGGCGCAAATCCTGCGCCATGGTGCGGGGTATTTACAACGTGACGCATCTGGGAGATGCGTCACGTTGTGAAGCCCTGCGCCACATGTAGGCGTTCCAGGGCAGGTGGGGGCGTTCCGGCGCAGGAACGCCTCCTAAAAGTGGCTGAGTTAAATCTACAAGATTTCACTCAGTCACTTTTAGGCCCATGCTGCGTCAAAACCCTGCGCCTGCTTGAAGCAGGCGTAAGGATTGACGCAGCATTGTACAGATAGGGCCCCCCAGAACATTGCTGGAGCTGCGTCGCGCTTGCGACGCAACTCCAGCAATGCGCCACTTTTACGGCACAGATGCGTCACGCATCTGTGCCGTTTTTGCCCCATGGTGCGCCGCATTATAAATGCGGCGCATCCATGGTGGCGCAGCTGTGGCGCATAATAATTGGCGCATCCCTGCTGATATGCAGGGATGCGCCAGTTAACATAAATCTGCCCCTATGTATTTAGGAATCACTAAATATTTTGCGATTCCTTAATATTACCTAATAGCGATTCAGTAAATAGCGAATTGCTTTTAGGTAATATGACTCCATTCGTTCCAATGGGCCTACAGGCCCATAGGAATGAATGGCATTGCATTTGCTAATTTGTGATTACCAAATTGGTAATTGCAAATTAGCGAATGAAAAGCCAAGGGTGCCCAGGGGCCTAAGGCCCCCCTGAAACATCCCCAAAATGTAAATAGTGCAGATGTAAAGCGCACACATGCACTACGGGCATGTGTATGCAACATGGCACTTTGAAACATGCGTTTTTTCACTTTTTTCAACATTCGCATGTGGTTACCATCAACTTGAAGTTCATGGTAATTAGTGTTTCCTAAATGCACAGTTCGCATTTAGGAAATGCTTTTTGCATGTGCAATAGGGATTTGCAAATTGCGATTCCCTATTTGCATTCGGAATGTAGGTAATCGCAAAAAATTACGAATACCTAAATTGCAAATGCCACAGCCTTTCATACATAGCGAAAGGCCATTTTGCGTTCGCAAACGGCCGAATTTTGCGATTCGCACTGTTTGGAACGCAAAATGGTCCAGCCCTTTATTTCATAGCCATTTCTATATGTATTTATCAAGATTTGCATTTTACGAATCCCTATTTCCCTCACATTACAAATCGTATCCAGGCCTCCATTCTGTTTCGTGATGTAACAAATATCACAACTGAGTGTTTACCTGAGGCTTGTGTTCCAACAAGAAAGCACAAGCTGCAGCCCAGGTGAGGGCGGCGCGTGGGGTGGATATTGACAGAAAGACTTCGGTGTGACTCAGCTCGGACAGAAACAATGGCACACTGAGGGGGCGAGGACTAGCAGCAGAGTGAGTAGGAATGAGGCAGGCAGCAGCGCGGAGCTGTGAACATGATGGACGCTCTCCCCCCTCCACCGGTCCGGCTCAGGGGCGGACGTGCTTCCAGCTCATTCACAGGAACCCTGTGTTCCAAGGTCACATACAGACATCCTGTGCTCCAAGTTCACACACCGAAATCATGCGCTTCCAGCTTAGCTCAAGCACAGACATGCTGCATTCTCATTTGACATACAGGGGAGCCACAAGGTTGCCGTGGACCCTGTTGAAAGGGAAGAAATTGGGACCCTATCCCCGTGGTGGAGTAATATAAAAAAAAAAAAAAAACGGAAATTGTCTGTTATGGGCCCGCACACGCCTGAGAACCTGCGACACTGCACCCGCTGCGTTAATGACAGCTATGCTCCCACTCCTGTGCATCTTATCACGCCTCCATCACCCATCGCCATTCCCTGAATTTCTCCCGCCCTCCCCCTTCCTTTCCCTCCGTATCACATTCTTTTTCACCTTTCGCTCTCCTCCAATCTCTGTTTCTCTCTACTTTCCTCTTCAACTCCCCACTGATGCTTATGTTGCCCACAGTTCAGTCTCCATTTTCTCTTGCTTTTATTTTCCCTTTCGCTCTAGCCCCCGTATGGCATCATTTTTCCATATTCCACCCACATCTCTACATCATTACTTGTCTGACTCCATTGCACCCTCCGCTCGGTGCCTCCCTGTCTCATTCTCCCTTCGCCATTGGCAAGTGGCATCTCTGTCTCAGCCTGCGGAGTGAAGCCACATGAGCTGCCCTCAGCCTGCGGACACGAGGTGCTGTGCTTCCTGGGGACACACGCTGTGCCGCAATGTGCCTCGAAAAGACTGTTGTCCCACTAACAGAAAGAGTTATCTCCCAAAACACGAAGGGGCAGATTTACAAGAAGCTGACGCGTCAGTTTCCTTGCGCCTGCGTCAAGAACCATTGTGTCACCATGGATGCGCCGTATTTACAATATGGCGCACTATGGCGCAATGATTGACAGATGCAGTCACTTTTACGAGGCTTTCCTGTATGGCATACATTATACCTAATGTCACGCAGGGTTTTACAACGTGACACATCTCCCTAAATGCGCCACAATGTAAATTTGACACATTTTTGTACTCCGCCGTTGCATCACAAAAGTGACGCAACGGCAGCGCAAAAGTGTTGCAAGGGGCTTGTAAATCTGCCCCTAAGCACAAAAGGAAATGGCGTCCTAGACCCTGGTACTCCTGTGGTCGAACTCATGGGACAGCTTGTTCTCGAGGTGCCGCCATCTTAGACCCAAATTGCGCCACCATTTTATGCCCCTGGGTTGTAGGACACCTAGCAAACGAGGTGCCGCCATCTTAGACACAAAAGGCGTAACCATTTTAGATCTCTAGCTTCTGAACAATATGTTTATACAATCCCTTCAAATAAGAAGACACTGGTGGAGAGGTCCTGTGTGAAGAGGTGGGCCTCAATGGGGAGAAGAATACAATCACCCAGAACAGTTATTTCGTTAAATGTGCCACACAATCACGTTTCTGTGGCAGGACTCAAGGAACCACAGTTACAGACACTTACTGATGGGCTATAAGTGCAAGTGATCCTGGTTGTCTGGTTTGGCATTCTGGCACCTGCCTGGCCACATTTGACCAGGTACTCCAGTCCTCCTCAAGTGTACTCTGTCATCTAAGCAAACATGAAGGATTGTTGTACAGCCCACCCTATGGGCTCTCTTGACTAGCCGATTCTCAGTATTGATCCTAGCCTATAGCCAAGATCACTGCAATTATGATATTGTGTGTTGTTTCCTGCATAAGTATGGATTCGCTGCATTTGCCACATAATTCATAATCTGCTGCATACTCTGCAGATTTTAATAAGAAAAAAAGTGTCTAGCTAAAACCAATCAACAGTTGCTGAAAACGGTGTGACAGGTGTTCCTGGGCAGTGAAAGACCATTAGCAAAAGTGGAGTAGTCTTTTTCAGTTGCTTTTTTTTGTTGATAAAATTTCTTTATTGAGTTTCAACATTTTTAGATGCTGTTTGACAAATTCTTATACAGATTACATGCATGCACATATGTATTTTAGTAGACATACATCAATGAAAATCTGCATAAAGAAGAGCGTGAGTGCTCTGCATTGTTTGTGTGCCATATAACATGTGTCTGAGCATTAGTACTTAAAAAGAAAACAGGGGATGTATGAACTGGGATATTTTCGTGTTGCACTGCAAAGCGCATGTGTTGGCCCTCCCACTCGGACTGGTTCCCCATTACTACCTCTGTGTTGTGTATTGCTAATACATATATTTCTTATCTACCTGTTTAGGTTGTTTGATTCTAGCCGCAATGGAATTAACTTAAATGACATGTCCTGGACATGAACGTGGAACGCAGCGCCAGCGGGGTAACGCAGACTTCTGCCCCGCGGAATTCCTAATGATGCTCAGTACGCTCTATGCGAGTCCCTTGGTCCATCTAACTGGAAGCGTCATGTGGGAGCTTCGGGTGCCTCCGGATCATTTTGCCCTGGATTTCCAATATCTAGTAAAATCGCATCCCATGCCCCCGCCAGCGGGAGCACCCGCAGGCCCAATGTGTCCTCTTTGGTGGGTCTGGTGACTTCCAGCGCTTAGTAATTAAGCGCTTGGCTAAAATGAGCCCAAGGTCTATAAATCGGGACGTGACTTTATGCTTTTTTGTTCTACGGTATAGGCCTTGCAGGCAGGTTTCACAGGAGTACGCAACTGTGCGGCCCATGCATTTGGTCAAATATGCCGTGACTGCTCTCCAAAAGGAGGTGAGAGCGGTGCATGCCCACAGCATAAGCAGTAGGTCTTCATCTAAAACTCCGCATTTAGGGCACTTAGCATCTAAACGGTTAAAATACCTATTACTCTCAACTGGTGTTTTATACGCTCTCTGGAGTATATCGTACTGTATTAAGGGGAACAGGACATTTCTGGGGATACGTGTAGGTCCCTCTAGCATGGCTGGCCATTTGCCATCAGTGCATTGCCTCTGTAAGTCTGCGTCTCAGCGCTGCCTGAGGGATGTCAGTGGCTGTGTCGAAGACGTGCGTAGGAGTTCAGCGAACCATTTAGTAAGGTGTCTGCCTATGCCCAGCTCGTGTAGGTATTGAATGGTAAGATTGGTCACAGGTTTTTGAGTTACGTCACCCCAAAAAGTTTGCAGCGCCGGTGTCCGTGTGGCGTATAAGAGGAATTGGCCTTGTGTCAGGCCACTGTCCATGGTCAGTGTGTGTAATGGCACTAGTTGCTCGTCCCAATAAAGGTCACCCAGGGTCAGTAGACCTGCCGCTACCCAGGGGTCTAGTTCTGCTGTTGAGATTATGCGGCGGTGAGCTGGTGTACCCAATATGGGCAGGGAAGGGGCATATGGCACGACTTCCTTCGTGAGTTTTGGGGTCTGGCGAAAACATCTATAGGCAACGGAAGCCAGTAGCTGTGTCGGGGCTGCACCTCTTCTACCAGGGTGGAACAATGCTATAATTTGGGACTGCGCATATCCAGGCTGTAGAATGGCAGTGTCCGCCAACTGCCGGCCACCAATCCAGCAGGCCACCCACTATAGCTGTGATGCCAGATAATAGTGCCCCATGTTGGGGACTGCCAATCCGCCACGATCAACAGGTCGATATAGTTTCGCTAATGCTACCCTATTGCGTGTCCCATGCCATATGAATTGCCTCAGGTCTTGTTCTAGTGCATGGAAAAAGGAGGGTCTGACGTAGTCTGGCAAATTTGTAAAGTGTTAAAACAGCCGGGGTAGCACCACCATTTCCAGAAGTCCTATACGGCCCATGGTGGCTAAAGTGAGAGTGTACCAGAAGGACATCTGAGACCTCACTGCAGTTGCGGCCCGTATGAGGCTACCTTCTGGTAGGGTCTCCCGGTGGCAGAAGATACAGATCCCCAGATAACAGAAGGTTGAGTTCTGCCACGGCACCGGCGTGCCCCCCAGCACCAGCTCTGGGTCCGGGGTAGTTTCAGCGAAGGGACACAGGCACGACTTCTCCCAGTTTACAGGTAGCCCTGACAATGAGGCAAACTCTGATAGTGCCTCTAGATTGCCGAGTATGGGCCACGCACATCTCGGAGATAAATCAGGAGGTCGTCCGCAAACAGCGAAACTGCATGCGTATCATCGCCCAGAGGGATATCCCACTCTGTGGCGGTCTAGGGAAGAGACATGGCCAGTTGCTCAATGGAATGCAACCTGAAGGGTCGATTTGTATACTCTAGCATAGTGGTCTGTGAACTCCTTATGAACACTATGCCGGCCCGTTATTAAGTGACCCAACGCCAATCTCAGTGCAAGGGCCTAAGGGTGCGTCTCATCTTGCCTAATCAGCCTCACCAGCAGCCTACCCGCTCTGTCTACCGCTGCATGGGTGCATGCTGCATGTGCAGCATAATTTATGCATCATAGAGGTTCCATGACCTGTGTGTGTTCATGCTTCAACTTATCTTAGGTGTGTTGGGTGTCGGGTACTCTCGCTTCGTCTGACTCCAGCTGGATAAGGGCACTCTCAATGCGCGTGGCTTCCTGGTCTAGTTGCCAACATAAACACCACCTTAGCCCCATACATCGTCCCCGGACTACAGCCTTGTATGCTTCCTATACCATACCTGCATCAGGGACCGAGTTTTTGTTGGCTTCATAATAGTTTTCAATAGTAGTTGCTACTGAAGCCCTGAAGGAGGGATCCTCTAGTGCCACGGGCTGGAGTCTCCACACATGGGTGATCTGCGCAGCTTGCTCATCTAGAACCTGAACCATGTGTGGATTGTGATCAGAATGTGTACGGCCTAGATACTCCACACAGGTGCATCTGGAGAGCAGCATCTCACTCCCTACAAATCGGTCAATGCGCACGTGCAGTCCGCAGTGTGGGTGAGAGTAGTGCGAATATAGATGATTGCGTGGGTGCAGTGACCTCCACACGTCGGTGAGACCCCAGTGGTGTGGCCATAACCCCAAACTCCTAGCGTGAGATGCAGCAGTTGTGCTCTGTAGTGGTGGGAAGGACCTGTCTAGGCTTGTGTCCAGCACTGCGTTAAAGTCCCATCCTAGTAAACAAGGGATATCACATCAACGGGACAGTATGCTGAAAAGTGTCTGCCAGAACACTGCCTGATCGGTATTTGGGGCATAGATGGACCCTATGTCTCCCATTCAGGCAACTTTGTGAGAACACATAGCGCCCATAAATGTCAATCTCAGTCTCTTTGGGTATGTATGGAGTGCCCGGGCGGATCCAGATGAGGGAACCTCTAGCATAAGAAGAGTAGCTTCTTGTGCTGAAGTTTATGTATCTCTGGTTGTGCAAGATGTGTTTCCTGTAGCAGCGCTATATGGGCGGCGTGACATTTTATAGTAGCATATGTTTCATACCTGCATGCTGATGTATGCGTCCCCCTAACACTTCCAGTAACTATGGTAGTAGGGGGGCATAGATCATTGTTGAGGGGTAGAAACGGACCCAGGAGACATAGTACTAGGGGTTCAGACCACTGGCAATGCGCATGTATTCCGAGCAGGGGGCACCACTTCAGCAGCTGTTGCGATACAATAGCACTCTGGGAGTCAACTAACGGGGAAATAAGTATTTCGCTCCATAACTGAAACCGAGCAGATGGACAACGTGTGCCTGCCCAAACTGTGAACTGCGCCGATTGGCAGATGTCGACTGTGTATGCCGCGCTTACTATTGGGGGGGGTGAGCTAAAGCAGTCAAGGATAGCGGGGCCCGTGGACGCTTTGGCCCTAACTCTGCTTGTGAGTGGAACTGCACAGCGGCAGGCTTTTCTTAAAGTGAAGTGTGTTATATGAACGTGGTCATGACCTAAGGTTGCAGATCTTAGGGCACAGTGGAGCAGCCAGTAACTTGTTGCGTGCACACTGTATGTGGGTGCAAGTAACGTGTGTGTGATTGTGTCTAGGCCTAGAATCATGCAGGAGCCACTGATGGATCCTACATCAGGTCATCAGCAGTTTGAGAAGTCACTATTGGAAGTCTCTGAGAGCTCTCGCCGGTTGGCCACAACACAGACCAGCTACCCTCACTGAGGGAGCGCACAGAGGAAGCATCTGAGTCCCCGGTGGTCTCGACGCTCCACATCGTGGCTGCCGTTCTCAACACCTCCCGTCGTTCTTGTATCATTTGCACCCGGCGGTGGGCAACTCGGGGGCACCCAGTGAGCCCGCTCTACTGCAAAGAAGACAGATAGTGTTTCCGTCGGCATCAGAGTTTTCAGCCATTGTTGTGACTGCATCTCGGCCCTCCGAGCCTTCCGGCAGACCAATGACACGAACATTGTTGCGCCGGGAGCGGCCCTCGGAATCGTCCATTCTGCGTTCCAGAGAGCGTAGCTGTTCGGTGAGTACATGTACCTCTGCAGACATTGTTTTAAGAGCTGGAAGGGCCTCCTGTATCCCTGCCTCCACCTCAGCTACTCTTCGTGTTAACTTGGCGGTGGTCTGCATGCAACAGCGTGAAGTCAGACGTTACCTTGTTGATGCGACTCTCCAGGGACGATCGGGTCTGTGATAGTGAAGTCCCAATCTGCTCAACCGCTTTGAGTACTGCGTCGAGTTTGGACTCCAGTATGGGAGACCCGGCGGGGTCCATCCCTCCCGATCCAGGCCAGTCTGCTTGGCGAAGTCAGCCGGCGGCATGGTTGCCGCACCTGCCCCGGCACGTTGCCTGCCCATCTCGCTAACTACATGCCATTTGCAGCTCACGCAGGGCAGCACCTGGGCACTTCTGGATTGAAGCTGCCAGTGAGTTTGTCCAGTTCGTGCGGCCTCTGGTCAGGTATCCCAGGTTCTCGCCCGGTGTCAATCTTGGGGCGGTTCACTGGTCCTGTGCCACCAGGCCTGGGTTCTGCGCAGCCCCCGTGCTCGGTCGGCTGTGACTTCCCCTGCTCTAGTGAAGGGCCACAGTTCTTAGGGATTCTCATGATGCTCCTTTGCCTCCGCAGTATGACCTCAGGGGCGCCTTTTCAGTGCGCGTGTTGCTCACGACCCCCACCGGTTACATCAGCGGTACGGTGGCTATGTCTGCCAAGTCACGCAGCGGTTCATCTACGGTCACCCAGGGACCACTGTCTGCCTGAGGGGCATGCCTCTACACTCCCTCGTTCACCACAGGATATTGCCACCAGTGAGCGGGTCTGGGCCTAGGCTCGACATAGCCTAGGTATTGTGCCTGTGTCTATAACCTTGACCTGTTGCTGGGCACTCTGCCTCACTGCACGCAGCCCGTCAGGAGGGGGCCACTGTTGGTGCATGTCATCGGTGAGGGAGGGGGGGAGGGGTTGAAGGAAGGCCCAGGCGTTGATGCAGGCCGGGATTGGGTGTTTTTCCCCCCTGCACCTTACTGCACGGTTTTGCCGCTGCCCCCAGTCACTCCTCCACCTTCGTCAGCCACGCAGGGGACACATCCATTCAATTGCGCTGCGGAATGTGCCCAATTCCTCCCCGACTTCACAGCCCGACGGAGGGGCGTGGCATTTGTCTCCTCCATGTGTTACTGGGACTGTAACGCCGGCGTGTGGTCTGGAGCTCGGCATAGCTCCAGGGCCTCATCACAACCACTCCAGGTGGGGGCGCCTGTGTCTGTTGTTTGAGTCCGTTGCCAGGCACCCCAGGATACACCAATCACTGGGACTGCCACCGACTGTGTTTCCAGCACCCACAGGCAGAGCAGGGGAAGAGGGAGGGTCAAGGTGTTACTGCGGGCCGAGATCGGGCGCTTTGCCTTCCTCGCAACTCGCTGCCTGATCTACCTCATTCTCTGCATTTACGTCCCCCAGAGCGCCTCGTACTCTCCACGGCTGATGCAGCGCAATGCTGGAGATACTGGCAGAGGCTGGGCGCGTCGGTGTATCCGCCCGCCTCCACAAGATGGCCGCTGGTTGCTTCGTCCACGTCCTCAATACCGGTGGTCTGCACTGTCCAGATCACACCGTGCCTCGAGTGTGATCGCTCACCGGTTGCATATGCCTGTCGGCTACACCATGCACGTTCTGAAATGATGAGCCGCCACCTGCAGATGATTGATTTAATGGCAGATAATCGGGCCGTGGGTGTGGAGCGGTCTCAAAGCCGTCTTGGCCGGCCAGTCAGGCAGCCCCCTCCCGTCTTTTTCAGTTGCTTATTGCAGAATTTGGTTGCTAAACAGGCACTAATGAGGTGAAATCTTTGCCCTGGCAGTGTTACCCTGAGTAAAAAAAAAAGACAAAATAATGGCGTAATACTATAACAAAATGTGTTGCATTATGCCCCAGAATTTGCTAATTCTTGCTGCATAATTTAGTTAACCCAGCCTCATAATATGGTCATCTCCTACCCTGCTGAATAATTCAAATGATCCTGCCTATAACCCTCTCAGGTTTTTGGTATAAAGATCTGCACATGAGAACTGCTTGGCAGAGATGAATCCAGTTGCCTGGGCACAGTGTTTTCTGATTTTAGCTTCAAAATGCAGTGATGCGCCGTATTTTGAAAAATACAGCGCATCCCTACATTTCCTCTAGCACTGGTGCTAAAGAAGCTGCCTAGCGCCAGCACAGGCACCTTTGCGCTATGTCACAAAGGCACCTGCGCTGCATGGGTGATTGTTTATGTGAAGCAAGGCACATCTTCCTGCACATAAATAATCCATACAGGCGATTTGTTGTTTCTATGTGTGCTGCAGAATGTAAAATACGACGCGAAATGAAACATTTGTCTTCGTATCGCCTGCTAAAGACCAGGTATTCCCTGGCGATATTTTTGGCGCTGCTCCATACCTTGTAAATATGGGGTAGTGTCAAAAAGCAGTGGGTGTTGCGGCAGAACGCCAACTGCAACACCCATTGCACTACCCTTTCACGCTAAGTGCTGCGTGAATAAGGGCATTATTTACAAGGCGGAACGCCACCTTGTAAATAAGGCGAAGGACTTAACGCCGCCAGAACGTCGCAAACAGTGACGTTCTGGTGGCGTTAACTCCTTGTAAATATCCTGAGAAAGGTCCCTGGCTCCTGATGACATGGTTTGTGTCAGTAAAGCCAAATCCTAAACTCAGTCTGGTGCTGAGGTTCAAGAGGTAGACAATGTATACTTTATGTTACAGTCAAACATCAGGATCGCACATTAATAGGCATTGTGGGGGAGGATATCCCTTGATGCAGAAGAGAAAGGCACAATAGTGCTATTGAGGGAATGATTGTAGTGCCCTGATTGCCTGTCAGAAGGTGAGTTATATAGTCATTACTTCTACAAGGGATTTGAGAGAAACGCACTGATAACAGCAGACGAGCACAGACGGTGGATTCGTTTTGTCAGCTAAACAAGGTTCACTGAAGTCCTGTGACTTTCAATACTATGAAGAGGATGTGTTTCTGACAGGTACCACACAAATCCTTAATGATTTTGTAACATCGCACCCAAACCAACCTGGCTAGTGACAAAAATATTTTTTTTCCTGCATAAAAGGTGAAAGAGCAGGTGCACACAATCAATTGTTTCACCTTCATTTGGGTATTTATGCCTTTTGACATAATACTGTGACCTAAGTATTCTGCCTCCTGGGTTAAGAATAGGAATTTGTCACATTTTAAAGTAATGACAACATCCTTGAACACACTCAGAACATTTTCTAGGATCAAATTGTCTTCCTGAATGCTTTAAATTAAGATGTCATCCTGAAAGGCTTGCACTCCAGGAATACCAACCAATGTGGTGTCCATTCATTTTTTAAAAACACTTGCAGCAGAAGTCAGTCCAAAAGGTAATCACAGGAATTTAAATGCACCAAAAGGTGTAATGAAGATGGTCATTCCTGCAACTCTGAAGCTTTCAGAATTTGATAATATGTTGATTTTAAGTCAAGAAGTGAAAATAATTTGGCCTCACCCAAGTTCACCAGAAACCTGTGAATCCAGGGCATACAATGGAAATCAATTATGATGTTTGTTAAGGGTGCGAAGATCCACACACAAACTCATCTTGTCAGACTTTTTCTTAACAATCAATGTCAAGTATCAATGTAACTAACAACTTACCAATTAAGCAAAACCAGTCTCCTAGATGATACCATCATAGGTTAATTTGTGTTTTAAACTCTTTAGATAATCCCTCAAACTCAATGTTTCAGGTCTCGCTTTGTGCACCACATGTATGGAATTGGCTTTCAATCGGATACTGTTTTCAAACTTCTTTATATTACCATTGTTTTCCTGTAAATATTTCAGGATTGCTAGAGCCTGACAAGGACCCCTCGAAATATGACTCATATCGCCTGCTCTCGCTGATTAACCTAGACGCTAAGATTTTTGCCAAATTACTGGCCAATAGACTCCAGCCGCTGCTCCCGTTGATTGTTAGGCCGGACCAATACGGTTTTGTGCTGGTAAGGTTCACCTCACATAATGTCAGGACTCTATTTGCGTTACTACACTATCTCGCCCCTCATGTCCCGGCGATCGTGGCACTCCTAGATGCCACTAAGGCGTTTGGTTCTTTGGAATGGGGGTTCTTGTTTCCACTTCTTCACAGGCTGGGTTTGAGTCCCCTATTCATACAGCAGATCAAGCATCTCTACACTCTTCCCACAGCGCGCCTTAAGGTCAATGGCTTGATCTCTAAAACCGTAACCGTCACCAGAGGAACCAAGCAGGGCTGCCCTCTGTCGCCTTTATTGTTTGCGATAGCAACAGAGCCATTGGCAGCCAGAATAAGGCAACACCACGCAAATCGGGGTATTGGGTTTACCACAAGGGGGCTCACAGTGTCAATGTACGCAGACGACATTACCTTATATATGACGAACCCAAGGGACAACTTTGCACCCATGACAAGGGAGCTGGTGAGATATGGGGCATGTCCCGAGTGGTGATTAACTGGAGCAAATCCGTCATCATCCCGCTGACATCCGGGACCCCCGCCTTTGACACTGAATACCCGATAGCATTGGCTGATGGCCCGACGTGGTATTTGGGCATCTGGATAAGTAGAAACCTGTAGGAAAACTATGACAGGTCGGTGGACTGGATACATGGCTGAGTGAGGAGGTGGAAGGCGCTCCCTCTTTCTCTGGGGGGGCCACATTGCTGTAGCGAAAATGATCATCCTGCCCAAATTATTGTATTTATTCGTTAACATTCCCGTTCCAATTACGGCACAATTTTTCAAGCATCTTAGATCACTCTGATCGAGCTGGTCTGGGCAGGGGACAGCCTAGGGTATCCTGGGAGATACTAACGCTGCCGCTGGCACAGGGGGGACTGGGAGCTTTGGACTTTGGCTTTTACGCTTATAGTGCCCAGGCACAATATTTAAATATTTGGGTTCACCCCATACCATTTCAGCCTCATGTGACAATTGAAATAGACAGGGTAGCACCTCTCCCCTTAAGCACAGCACTCTACCAAACATACAAATGCCCGTGCAACGAAGTGGACACCACAGATGCCTTAAGGTGGGCCTGGGGAGAGGTGCTAGCCACAGCGTAATTTCTGGTTCGCTGCTTAGGTTTTCATCTGCTGTTAGTGACTTGGTCACTTTTCTCTACAAGCGCTTAGAGACTTGAAGCTGATTTTGCTCTATATAAAATGCATATAACATAACATAATATATGCAAAAGGGCACTGACACACTCTATGCTTCCTCCATGCCGTTGGCAAATAACCCACTGTTCCCTCCACTCATGGATGGCAAGGCACAGGCACAGGCGCACGCTCACTTACACCATATTCAGACAGGCCAGGACATTTACCCAGGGGATAGTTTTTTAACGTTGCAGCAAATGTGTGTTGCTGCACCTCATTCAGTGCTAGACACGCTGCTATATTATCAACTACGTGCCTCATGCCGGAGTAGATTCAGAGCATTTCCGAATCCACCCCCGACGCTGCCGGCGCTCGAAAACATAATAACTGTAGAATCGGGCCGGAAACTAGTATCTCGCATTTATACCATAACACAGAGGAACTTATCCATAGTAGTACCAACACCACACAGAGCATGGGAGGAGGACCTAGGGGAGACCATCACAGACGAGCAGTGGGACCATAGTTGCAGACAGTTAGAGCAGCTGTCTCCTAACTATCACCTCAGGCTCATCCACTTCACATATATTCACTGCCTTTACCACACTCCCACACAGCTCCATCAGATGGGGCTGCGTTCAGATGATAACTGCTGGTGGTGCGGAGCATCCCAAACGACCTTCCTACACCTAGCTTGACAGTGCAGGTCTATAGCCAACTTTTGTTTGAAAATACTGTATCATATCAAGAACATAACTGGGCAAGAGCTGCCATGTACACCACAGGTGGCACTGTTGGGAGTTGTTCAAAATATACCACTGCAGACGAGGAGGCTCATAGCAATGTTACTGCTGTAGGCAAAAAGACAAGTGGCCCTGCATTGAGGTGCCGCTTGCCCCCAGACAGCAAGGGAATGGGTAAAAAAATTCACATACTGCAGGGATCAATTGTCTTGCTATTGGGAATTATTATCGACGCAATCCCGCTCAAAGGACATCTGGGGCCCATTCACGAGTTGGCTGGGTTCGGCCGCGGACGCCCCCTGATACAGCAAACATTGGAGAATGGACCTTGGTCCGCACCGGGAAAAGGGTTGGTGTTAACGCTGTTGAGGCTGAAATACGTTTATGATATGACCTGCATGTCACGAGATGGTGGACTGAACTACTGGACTGTATTCTATCATATGTGTTGTAGATGCATACCAACGTTATATCGTGTATCATAGTATCCCTGGATGGCCAGCTGTCCTGACAGCTAAGTAATGTACTGCACTTTTGTGTTACTGTTTATTGACTCTTATACGAAATGCCAATAACAAAAAATGTAAACAAATATTTCAGGATATTTCTCAACAATTGTTTTAACGCAATTGTCATCAGCATTCTCCAATAGTGAAATTGGCATACTGGCCCCTCTGACAAAAGTGTCAGCACCTGGCACGAGCATTAATCCTAGTTTCACCAGGTCCTGCCAGCCCACAACATTCCTACTATTGATTGCCACATAAACTTTAAATGCTGTCTTTCGACCAAGACATTGAGTCAATGAAGTATCCCAATAAATCAATATCTTGATCACCAAATGCTTTAGGGTGTACATCACTTTGGATAAATCATGTGTACAGCCATCCTCGTTAAGATCTCACTGCTCACACTAAATAGCCTTTTCGCACTCTTGAAAAACGTCTGTCTTCCTGCGCTTATTGCATCGTTTCCAAAACGGAGTATGCTTAACCCCTTCCTTTGCCCATTTCTAAATGTTGTATCCCTTACAGAAATAGCACCCACAGATTCAACATCCAATAGGACTTTAACTGACAAAGTTGGATTGACAGAATGTACCAAAGCCATATATTTTCATATTCATGATTTATTTTAGAATAGCAGATGTACACAAACTGGTCTCTAATGTATGCGTCCAGAGAATTTCCAAAATTGCATGTGGAAGCTAAAGACCTCAGATCCAAGATAAACTCTTCCACACTTTCCTACGGGATCTGTATCTGTTTGAAAAAAATTGAATCCTCCATCAGTCATTTGGCTCCTCGAAAAAATTATGGATGGATGAGGGATCTCTGATTACGGTGATATCTTCTGTGTGAACCAAGCCATTAAGAGGAACTATCCATAAAAATGTTGGCCTCGGCGCCATTACTGTGCATAATTTTCACTTACTCGGGAAGCTAGTGGAGTTGACCTACCCACAGATCTTCTGGCAGTTTGGGCGGGATTGGATTATGCCTTCCCCGGGGAGATGGATTGCGCTTATCCCACCCTATGTTCCTCTACTATAGAAGGCTTCTACTTTGATTGTAAAGCTGCTTATGACAGAGTGACACTAGTATCTCAGTCTAACAATGCCAAAAAAATAAGGTGCACACGTGTAGGGTCCCACTATTGAAGATATGCTCACCACATCCAAGAACCCGCCAAAAGACACCACTCGCTCAACCTGCTTGGCAGGAGAAGCTGAAATGTTAGACTCCTGACTCCAGTAGTCAGAAAAAATTTAGCAGGTCTCAGAAATGACTTTGTCAAATCCTTGTAGGAACATCATCGTACCATATAGAAGGTCAGAACGAGAATCAATGATATTTAAACCTCAGCGACCGAGCAAATCCGTGAACATGAAAAAATAGCTACAAGAGTTCTAGAATTTGATCATCAACGTGAAACAATGTAAACGATCAGTGATTGAGTCCCTGGTCCAGGCATTAGGATTAGAGGGGTTCTGACTACCGTCTCGAACTCAGAACTTGATACATTTGTACAAGGTTTGCTGCATAACCCAATGGAGAAACCAAATGACTGAATGTTGAGCTAGATAGAGCATATAGGCTATTTTCAGCATACCAAAAATGAAAAAAAATATTTCCACCAGGTGTGTTGACCACGTGCATCACTTCAAAGTCAAAGAGCAGACATGCTCATGAAAATTCCTTTCTTCATCAAGAAGGTTCTCAGACTCTGTTCCAAGACTCCTCTAGTGCTCATTTTAAGCACAGGGACAACCTAAATGCAGCTACCAGCAGGAGGAAGCCGCATAATTCCTGAATGTTCTGCATCTCAAAAGCGTGGAAGAAACAGAGTTCTAGGAAGCAAGGACGAAAATAAAGAAGGGAAAGCAAAATGAAAGGGCCGACGCTGACGGAGACTGAGACAGCTTGCTTTTATTCCAGAGGCCTTGTGACATACAATATTAGAGTTGCCTCTGTGTTCAATATATTTTTATCATGTAGCTTTATTTCTGGTTATAAACCTATTTATGCTTTATTTAAAATGAGACCTGATCTCACATTAATCTGGTTCACTTGATGGAGACCATTTGAACGCTTCAATGTTTGAAACTTTACAGGTCTTCTGACTTCTATCATTCACTTGGTTATCAATCCCACTGTTGGAGGTACCCGGTTGGCAGCTACATTTGCTTTCATTGTAATTGACAGTTTAGTGGAAGTGATTTTACGATGTTCCTGGATAGGAAGTGTTGAGTCCCAGAGCTGGCCATCATTTCATGTGAATCTCTAACAAAGGTAGTCCTTCTCTGCTGTTGTGGTGGTTCAGCCTCTTTTATGTTTGTATTAAGTTCTTCAATTCTCTCATGTTCCTCTTTTCTGCCTGCTTTCTCTTACCTTTATAGGTCGAGCCTGAGCCAGCGGGCATGCGCTGCTCTGCGACGCTTCTTGTGTTTACTCCGTGTGGGTCTCACTCCTCCCCCACATGGGATTGGCTTTTGCATGTGTCTTTCAATAATGAAAGCACGCAAACGGCTAAAGGCGGCCCATGTACCACCTCTTTTTTAATGTTCACTCCCACAGTGTTTTGCTCTCGGGAGCGAGCAGCGGCGCGCAGGGTGGCAGCTGCATTCCTCGTGGGTCCGGTTACTAATTGTGTCATATACGATATGGTGCTTCTTGTTGAACAACAGTACTTGCTGCTTGAGCTGCAATCCGAGCTGGGTGAGGCACAGGGCTTGGTGAATCAAGCTGCGCGGGCTGTGAAATCAGTGATGACCCTGGGGTTGTTCTTCCAGCTCTGCCTGACTGCGTGTTGACGTGCAGCCCAGACCTGTTCCTTTAAAACATTGCTTTTTGCACGACGGTGATGGAACAATCTGTGGGCAGCTTCCACCCTGAAAAGAATAGTTATTTGCCTGCTAGAGCTTTTAGTTGGGCTACTTTTTAACCTTTGTGCCCATCGGCGCTCTACAATGGGACGGTGTGCTGTAGATGGCATCCGAAAGAGGCACAGGAAAATCAAAAAAATCGCGAAGCATAGGCAGTGTTAAAACATGTGCCCTCTGATGATTATTGGCTTTTTCTAACAGAAAGGATCCACAGATAAAGGTGCCTTAAACATTGAAAAAACTTGCTGTGCAGATTACGTAAGTGCACAGTGCTTGCTTTGACCACCATTAGTGTCTGATGAGTGTTAATGACTTTAGTGTTCGATCGAGGCGCACCAGGCTGAACCCGCAAGCCTCACCGAGCTCTAGCCGGGTCACTTCCGTGGGGTCCTGGGGCACACGCATTGCGGCGGCTGACTACGGATGCTGTGCTCGACTCCGGGAATAGTCTGAAGGCGCTTAATGAGGGGGCTTTACGAGAGGCGGTTTTGGTTATGGAGCAGCGGGGGCATGAGCGGCAGCTCTACTGAGGTATCTCCTGGCGTTCAGGCAAACAATACCTGCCCTCCTTCTGTCTATTTAAGACGGCACAGATTTTCAGCTGATTGCCGCATCCTGCTCCCGCTCCAGCCGTACCCCCGCCACACTGCTGCCTCCTTGCTTCTTGCTGTTCCTAGCTGCTGCTGCGACTCCCAAAGAAAACCCCATACATTCGCTTTTTTTGTGAATCCACTGCTCTAAATGCAACTTGAGTAGTCCCAGTTTCCAGCACCATCCTGCGCCACCCTATCTATTCCCTGGAAACCATGGGTAGGACTTCAGGCTGACATAATTTCCAGCTGAATAATATCTTGCCAAGGGTCATCCCAGAGCTTCAAATCATCATCGGGCGCTGGCTTGGAGTTTAAACTTTGCCTCAAGAACTGAGTGAGGTCAGGAAACTTCAACAGCATTCACCAAGAGCCCGTTTTACCAACTCTGCCCGACTGCACAGATGTGGCAAAAGCCTCAACCCAATGTCAAGAAACTGGTCGTCTGAATGAGAGATAGTGTGAAGGAGATCAATGCTATATCCTCATGTTACTGAGGAACTACCTTTAGAAGACTGTCACAGCGGTCAATGGTACCACTCTTCTGCATCATGAGTACACAGCAAAATATAAACAAGCATTTGCAATGGGATAGCCTCACATTTACGCAAGTTTGAGTTATTGGCATTGTAAATGTCAATGCCTTTTATTTATGTTTTGGATTTTAAAACATAAATAAAAGGCATTGTCATTTACAATGCCAATATCTTAAACTCGCGTAAATGCGAGACCTATTGCATTGCAAATGCTTGTTTGTCTTTGGTTGTGTTACATTGTTATGTTATTAGCATTCTGAGTTGTTGTGTTGCTTTCGTCCTTCTTGACTATGTTTTCATTGTTCTGTGCTGTAGTGTGGGATGGCCACTGGAAGATACCAATGATCTTGAAATGAGCAGTTCATGGTGCAGCTTAGGGGATGTTGGATGCAGTGTGAGGGTGTGGGGGAGCAACAATCTCTATCTAAACAAAGTCGCACGTGTAGGACTTGATGAGACTTGTTGTTTGGATATAGGTTTCAATATATGCATGTGCAGATTGCCTTTTAAATTGTTAAAGCATCCTTAAAGGTTCTTTCTATCAATTTATAAGGCCTTAATCCTCCAGTAAAGAGAAAGGCATCTCTAAACAGTGGCATAACAAACATTAATCCGCCCCCCTCCACCCTCCGAAGGTGCAGGGAAATGGCCCCTTGACACTCCTATACAATTCTTGTCCCCTACATTGACAAGGAGACACAAAGCTGCTGCACAAGTTACACAGACCCATAGGCCACAATTCACATTGCTGATCGAACACTGTGTAACCTGCATTACCACACTCTGTCTTGCTCACCTGTCTTCCGCTCTCTAAGCTGTCTCTTTCTCACCATTCTATGTCTCTTTCTCACCTCTCTCACATAGGTCTCACCTTCTATATTGTTCAGCTGTGTTCACCATTTCCTATCACACACCTGCTTCTACCTGTCTCAAATGTCTTTCTTATCGATTTGTCTATTATTTCCCTTACGTCCGTCTCAGTTGTTTCTCAGTTGTCTGTCTCTAGTTCACTCACACCTGCCTCTTCACACTTAGCACTTCTTTTGTAAATAGACTGACTAATATCTTCCGTATTTCACTCCCCTCCCTGTCTCACTGCAACAGGACCACACCTATCTCTCTTAGCCGCCTCTTCCTCTCCTGTTCATCTGAGTATTACCTCTCTTCTCTTCTGTCTGTTTCAGCTGTCTCTCACCCGTCTGCCTCTCACACACCTGTCTCTTTTCTCTGTCTCTCTAAGTAGTCTCTCACCTCAGTCTTTCCCACTTCTTTACCTTTCTTTCTCTTGCAATTATCCTTACCAATATCTGCCTCTCTCTTGCTCTCAACTCCCTATCTTTCATCTTTCATACACGGTTCCACCTCTCGAACTCTCTCAGGCGTCCCTTTTCCACCTCTCATTCTCACACCAGTCTCTCGTCCTCTTTCTTTCTCTATGCAGTCTGTCACATGTGCCTCTGTAGTCCTCAATTCTGCTACTCGGCCTTTATGCTTTCCTGGTCGACTTCCCCTTCTTCTGCTCTTTATTGTGCTGCCTTTGCCCCCAAAGTCAGTGACAGTGCCGTGGGCCTTTCTTTGCCAACAATACTTAAATATTTTCTTTACTTGTGCTTCCAGAGAAAGAAATGGCATACCCTGGGAATCTTGTGTAGCAAGTTATAGGGAGGCAGCGTCCGCTGTTATGTGGTCAGCATGCCTTTGCACACAGGCTACAGAAGTGGATGAGGGGTCCCCTCCAAGATGGGGCCACCTGGGGGCCACCGCACCTCGGGGGCGGTGGGGCTTTGTTTTACTCCCTGCTTTCAAATGGCTGGTTTCTAAAAACCTGCCTTGTGTTACGCCCCTGCTTTCAAAATGGCTCTTTTGTATCAATCAGGAGGGGAGATGTGGCCCTCGCAGCTCGAGCTGCAGATCCTGGAACTGAAAAACCAGGTTCGAATCCTGGCCTCAGCTCAACATCCTGTGATTCTGGGCAAATCACTTCATCCTCCCATGCCTAAAAATGTGTAAAGTAAACTGGTTCTTAGATAAAACTGTTAAAAAAAATGGATGTCATTTTGATGCATGAAACTCACCTGCTGAGTCAGGATGCACCTGTTTAAAATCTAAGCCGTACCCCACACAATTTCACACGTCTCCCTTTGGCTACTGGATCTCCAGCGCACCTCAAATGCAGGGCGGAGGTTTCTCCAGCCCAGCCAGGCATGAGAAATGGACAGTTGCAATGTGTCTGCTTATTCTCTCCCAGGTGGCCAGTGTCCTCTCCCCAGGGGGTCTGCACTCTTCAGCCACAGGAGGTTGGTTCCCCGGGACAAGCAGGCACCCGACGGGCCCCGCTGTCCTTTCCTCCGTCCTCAGTACAAGCCTTTCAGTCCCAGGGATTCAAGAAGGAGCTGGAGACACAATCTCTCCTCGCCCCGCTGTCTAGTCCAGTCTCCCAACTCTCTGCTGAAAGTAGTTCAAACAGGAGCATTTTAAGGGGCAGCACCAGTCTGTTATTGGTAGTGTACTTAAGCAGCAAATCAAAGTTGAATATTCACTCTTGAGTGATTCAGTTCTCGTTCCAGGGTTGTCCTTTCTGGCAAAGGTTAGGGATAGAGTTCTGCTCACCACTGAAATAAAACATATTCCCTGCTGCAAACCTCCCTGTCTCCTCCAACCCCTCCTGAAGCAGGGTTAGTTACCCCTACAAGAGATCAAAGCAAATATTTAGCCCGAGGTGTAATTAATTCTTCCTTCCATTCAGGTGTTGGCTCTTCTATTCTTAGGTGGGTCTTCCTACTCAAATGAAACTGGCTCGTAAGGGTGCTGTTTAGAGGCACATGTAGTCTGGAAGACTGGGGGAAGGTTTCCTCCCTTTTCCCTAGGCTCATTTTTAGGTAGAGCCTTGAGCCAGCACGCAAGTGCTGCTCTGGAGATGATCTGGGGTAGTTCAGTACGGGAGAGAAACCCCGCCCACTTCCCCGCCCGTATTTTTAATTGGCTCGTATCTTTGTCCTTCCTAAAGCTTTCTTCTGATTCCTAAATAGGCTTGTTAGTCTCTCCTTAGTATCGCTGTGTGGTCATTTTTATACTCCCATGGCTACTGGCCCCTTTACTTGGTTGTTACACGGGACCTGTTCTATTTTGTTTATGAAGTTTCTCCTAGTGCAAGCATGGAGATTAAGTAATTTGCCCAGACTCACAGTATGTTGAGCCAACATCGAGGCTCGAACCTGGTTCCCCAGCAGCAAAGTCGCCAGCTCTGGCCGTTACACCACATCTATAGGTAGGTACGTTTACATTAAATTTGTATCCAACCATCTGCTTTTCTGCTTCTCATTCATTGCCTGACTTGGCACAATACAACAATCATTTAATTTTGAATACCTTGATTTTGAACGATTTCTCTGATTTCGAGTAGATGACTATTTTTGGTCTCATTGCACTGTTAGAAATGCGGTCAAGCTGGCTCAGGAACGTCACAACGGGTTAATGGTTTTCCAACGTTAAGTAAATAGGACTTGTTGAGGGTCAAAGGTATTACATTTCCCTCCTTGGCAGCCCTTTTACCGCACGAGCTTGAAGTATCGGCGAAGTAATAGAAAATGCTTTTTTAAGTTATAATAAATAAATTATTTATTCTTGAGAAGTAAAAGTAATAATAAGACCCACAAGCAGCCGGCAAGCAGCGTGGCAGGGGAACAGCTGGCAAAGGAATCACAGGCATCTAATGACGTCAGTTAAATACCTTGCTGGAAATCCATTCCACGTCACAAAGGAACCAGCATGCATGTAAACAGTGGGGTGCAACCAACGATTCTTTTGAATAACTTTATACATACTGAAGGGTTACAACATCTCCCTTTATTAAATAGCAACAATAATATGGGTGAGTCAAAATAGAACATAATCTTTATACATGTTGGGTAAGCGTGAAATTCTTCCAGAGCTGGTACAAGTACCCTAAAATAAATTACTACTAGATAAGACATCATCTCTAGGTACATTGTTTGCTGATGTGGGAACATCTGTCACATGCAACCTCTCTGTACTCAAGTTCCTTTCAGGTTCTTGACCATTTTCAGGTGTAAAGTGAAAAGGTAAGGAAGAACTTCTACTTACAGGCAAATTACTCTGCATAGGAACCGAACAACAGGAAACACTGGGTGTCACATTGTGATTTAACTCAAGGGACTCAGAAGGTAACCATAAATAATCATTTTCAGATTCAAAGTTATTCTTCATGGACTCTTCGATGAGTTCTCTTTGACCCGGCTTGAGCTTGACCACGTCACTTTTGCTTCTCCATCCTAGCTTGTCCAAGAGAACAGAGTTATGAGTGACTTCCACAACTCCAGAGGGTGCTGTGTACTTGGATTCCCCTTTTTGAACTTTGAAAGTTTTTTTTAACTATGACCCAATCACCTTTAGAAAAGTCTTTGCTGATAGTTCTGTGTATCTTATCATGGTAAGTTTTAGATTTGAGTTGATGTTCCTGGATTCTTTCCTTAACTTTTAAGTGTTCGTCAGTGATCTCAACAACACTGGATCCACCTTTCCCAAAACAATCAAATTTGGGGTAAGTAAAGTTTTACCCTTCCTACCTCTCATAAGGAAAAAAGGAGAATGTCCCGTAACACTATTTGTAGTGTTATTGTAAGCGTTAACCTTCTCCTGTATGAATTATTTCACCAAGAATTTGGAAGCAATGGCAAGTTGTATGCCTTCTTTCAAAAATCTGTTGACCTTTTCGACTTGTCCATTTGATTTTGGAGAATAAAAAGGTGTTTTTTCTTGTTTAATACTGTAGCGCTCCAAAAATGACACAATTTTTTCTGAGGTAAGTTGTTTTCTGTTGTCAGATACTAAAGTAAATGGAAGTCCTTCTACTGCAAAACATTTTTCCAGGAAGGTAATAACAGTATTGGTGTCTATAGTCGCTACAAAATCAAAATAAATCTACTTGCTGTAATAGTCACTAATAACTATCATAAATCTACTGTCATATTCCAATAGGTTAAATGGGCCGGCAAAATCAATTGCGATTTTGCTCCAAGACATGTTAGGAATAGAAACTATTTGCATCTCATTAACCCTTGGTTTCCAGTGTTTATCAGATTTCAAACAAACTACGCAAGTGTCTAAAAATAGGTCAACATCTGTATCCATTCCTGGCCACCAATAATACATTTTTAAAACATTTTTGTGTAAAGCCAGGATGGGTCTATGTGCAATGTCAATTAACTGCTTTCTTAATTTTGACGGTGGAATCAAACGATCACCTCGGAAGAGAAAATCATTTACAATACTTAGTTCATTTTCAACTTGGCAGTAAGTTTTCAACTCAGAAGACACATTTCTTAATGGTGGCCAACTTCCTACAACATATTGTTTAACTTTATTCAACACTTGGTCTTTGCTGCTGATTTCTAACCATTCAGACTCACTACAAGCCTGCTCTCTGTTTGTAACCATATCAACAGAAGCTACTACGCATTCAGTGTCTTCTTACATGTGTGGCTCTGAAGACATCAAAGGTAACCTCGACAAAAAGTCTGCACGGACATTGTCCTTGCCTGAAATGTGTTTAATGGTGAAATTGTACTCTTGGAGTCTTGCAATAGGTCTATCTAACCTGGCAGAGGCCTTACCGTTACCTCTACCACAACCGTCCATTATGTATGTTAAAGGTTTGTCGTCAGTGACTAATTCAAATTGCTTACCCCATAGGTACATTTTCAGTTTCTCAACTGCGAAACACAAGCTAGTGTTTCTCTTTCAATTGTGATGTAATGACGTTCAGAATCATGCAAGCGCCTGGAAATGAAGGCCACAGTATGAACAGAATTCTTAACTCTTTGAGTAAAGATAGCTCCTATACCCACCGAGCTGGCATCCACAGTTATAACATTTTTACCTTCAGCATCATACGGATGTAATGTTGGAGCATTAACAATTGAATCTTTAATCTCTGAAAACGCTGACTCTTGGTCACAGGACCACACAAATCTTTCGCCTTTGCGAAGAAGGCACCGTAACGGTTCTACCTTGTCTGCATAGTTTTCTATAAATCGTGAGTAATATTCGCTGAGGCCCACGAATGACCTCAGTGAATCCTTGTCCTCAGGTTTTGGTGCATCTGAAATGGCCTTTACAAGATCTAGTTTTGGCCTGATGCCATTACCACTGATAAAATGTCCTAAATATTCTATTTCTTGCTGTGAAAATTTGCACTTATCTCTTGCAACAGTCATACCTCTTTTGTTGAGTTTGTGAAGTACAGTATCTAGAATATTATTGTGCTCTTCTACAGTAGAGGCATGAATCAAAATGTCGTCTTGAAATTTCTCAACGCCTTTCACACCTTTGAGTATATTTTCCATCAGTTTTTGAAAAACACTTACTGATGACGCTAACCCGAAAGGGATTCTAATAAATCTGAAAGCTCCTAAGGGGGTAATGAATGCTGTATAATCTTTAGAATCATCAGCAAGTTTGACCTGATGATAAGCCGACTTGAGGTCAATCAATGAAAAATACATGGACCCGGAGGTAGCAGTTAATATCTCCTGAATTTTTGGTAAAGGGTGGCAATCCACCAAAATATTTTTATTCAAAGACCTCAAGTTGGCACATAGACGCAAATCTCCATTTTTTTTCTTAATGATCACAATTGAAGAAATCCATTCAGAGGAATCAGTTGGTTCAATGACTTCCTCTTCAATAACTTATCCAGTAATTTTTGTAAGTCTTTCCTAATAGACAAAGGCCTATGTTTACCTTATGTTTGATAGGTATCGCATTCTTCTTCATCTTGATAGAATGCTCGTATCCTTTTACTCATCCTATGTGGTCTTCAAATGGTGACTCGTATTTGCATAAAACTGCATCTAAATTGTTGTGATATGAAGAAGGGAAACAAGAAGACTGGACAGATGCAACCATAACCTCACTGAGAATAATAGGATCATCGGCCCCTGGTTTTAATATGATGCCTAATCGTGCTAGATCTTTCCAGCCGACTATGTTTCGGCCACATTCAGCAACATAAATGTTTGTCAAAATTGACCTCCCTTTCACATTCAAAATTCTCCTGAAAGTAGCCTAACATATTTATGTCGAAATCACCAAAGGCTTTTGGATTAACATCTGACTCAATTAACCCTACATGTGACCAGTTATTTCATATTTTGTGTCAGACACGATTGTGATAGGGGAACCGAAGTCCGCCGTTATATTCACTTCTACTTCACCAATGTGCGCCACTCCAAGTGGTCCTTTAATAGTAACATGTTTATCTTCCATCGTAAGTACAATGTTTGAACACATCTCCTCATCAAACTCATCAACATTGCTTACTTTGACTTTTTAAACATTATTTGGTCTAAAATGTTTGCATACTCCAGCGAAATGCCCAATTTTAAAATATTTTGTACATTTCTTACCGAGCGCTGGACATCTAGCAAAATCAGCCTTGTGATATTTTGATCCACATCTGAAAGAAACAAATGTTTTAGAATCTACAAAAGGGCTGGCTTTGCTTCTTTGTTCATTTTTAACACCATATTTTCTTTTATCTTGAAGGGAAAAAACATTTGCTTTAGAATTCATATCTGTTGAAAGTTCCTTTGAGCTTTCTAACGAGCGCTCAATTCCTTTGGCGATATCTATTACTTCTTGTAGAGATGGATTTCTACACGCCAACAGCCTTTCCTGTATTTTCTTTTCAAAACAATGAAAGACAAATTGATCTCGAATGTACACATCTACCATTTAATTAAATTCACATTTAGTGGCTAACACTCTTAGGCTGGCAATATAGTCCTCCACATTCTCATTCTCATGTTGCATACGCATAGCAAACCGGTGTCTGCCAATCATTATATTTGGTTCCTCACCAAATTGTTTTTCTAACCGTTTTATTGCTTCCTGGTATTCGTCCAATGGAATAAATTGCCCAGGTGGAACTTCGTATTCAGGTAAGCTATCAAAAATCTCTTGACCGGCGACACCTAGTAACTCAAACATAATGGCTTTTTTTCTTTCTGGCTCATATTTTTTTCCGTCAATTGCTACTAAATAGTTTTCAAATGCTCGTAGCCAGTTCTTGCACTTCATTGACGGTTTGCCTGGTTCAGCCAAAAACGCTGCTGGTACATTTATATTAGAGTTTTGTGACATGCTTTTTAACGCACAATAGTCTTCCTCAACTTTCATTTTATATTAAATTTTTGAAAATAAGTGGAGGCTGAATTTATTAAACAGTCACTGTTGTACCTTTTACTAATTATTGCTGTGAAATGAAACTGAATACCTTGAAAATTCTTTGCCACAAAGTCATATAGTTTCTAACGATTCCCAAATCTATTTAAACAGGAACTTGTAGCATATAACTATCAATGAATAAATGCAGTATTAATATAAAACAACTGCGCTTTAATACTTTGAAAACACTGTTACTTCCAATCGCTCGTTGATCATTTGACGAAATAATGAACTCCGGTAGACTTACATGCAAATTGCCTGGTTTCAAAATGGAGTCACGCACGTCACGTTACGTGACGTGCGTCCGTAGACTCTAATGGAGTACGTCACAGTGACATTTACAGCTGGGATGTGAAGAGGCTGTTAACGGATCTCCCAACTGCCGATATCCAACTGTCAACGAACTTCAACGGTAAGCTACGATAGAAGAAGTTGAATGCAGAATGTATTCTACAATTAGTAAACGTACAAGTACTACATATTATCAAAAATGTAGTAACTTGCCTTGAAGAATATTTCCGTCGTCGATGAAATGATCATACGTCAATTCCTCTTCGGTCTGTTGTGAGCCTGAAGAAATACTCTGAATGTCGCCGAGAACGCTCGTCGCAAATTGAAGTATCGGCGAAGTAATAGGAAATGCTTTTTTAAGTTATAATAAATAAGTTATTTATTCTTGAGAAGTAAAAGTAATAATAAGGCCCGCAAGCAGCCGGCAAGCAGCGTGGCTGTCAGGGGAACAGCTGTCAAAGGACTCACAGGCATATAATGATGCCAGTTAAATACCTTGCTGGTATTCTATTACATGTTACAAAGGAACCAGCATGCATGTAATCAGTGGGGTGCAACCAACTATGCTTTTGAATAACTTTATACATAATGAAGGGTTACAACAGAGCTACAATCCAATCCTTGGCCTTATATTTCTAATATCGGACCGCGCAAGTCAGGCAGAAAGTGTCCTAGTTATGTTTCCAAAGCAACTGTGGTGCTTCACTACCTACATTAATGAAGCTGTCCAGATGACTTGTGCAGCCATCTTGGAATTCTCCAATGCTATGTCTGAGAGGCTAATGGATTCAAACACAATATTTAAATGGTATCTGTTACATTTCCTGTACTGTGCATTCTGTACACATAAAAATATTTACAAGAGATACATGAAAGTAATATGCTATAATTATTATATAAAATGTGTTTTATGTAGAAATCTATTATGAATGTCAATTCAAGAATATCGACTTGTGGTACGCTGTTTTCATATTTCACTAGAAGGTGAAGATCTTCTTGGGCGTCCGGATCACTCACAGCAGGTCTGTTCGTACACCTATTTCGTCACTGATAGCTGAGCAGACCTCAACCTACATGGGCTTTTTGCCCACAGCTTGCCATCCCGGCTCTCGTGCACAGGTGCTATGTTTTCCGGAGCAATCAGAAGATCAGTCCCGGTGCAGCGGCTGCAGTAAGGCACTCTCTTCTGTTGAGTAACAGCAGCGGTTTCTTGGCTTGGCCTTCTTCATTGAGACATGGCTCTTTTCCCCCTAAGCAATCGCAGGGAAAACTAGCCATAAAGACCCGCCCACTAGCCCATCAATCAATTTCTAGCTTTCGGAAAACTGTTCCTTATCTTCCTGCATAAGGAGTTGGTTTACTTGGTTGTAGACAGCAGAGAAGTCGGGGCAACGGATGTTTTGCCATCAGGCAAATGCAGGTAAAGTCCATATTCAGACATCTTTCATCTTGGTGGAGATGGTTGTGACTGTCGCTTAATTTCCTTCTTAGGTGTGTGTGTTTTTCGCATTTGCCCTAATCAATGCCTTAGAATGTTAAGCGTATGCACCTGAAACTGCTTTCAAATATGTGTTTTGTTAAAACAGTTACTTCACATATGCTTTACATGCTTGCTGGAATTTGTGACTGCAATTGTAGGCATACCACAACTTACATTTCAAATATTCGGACACGCCTGTCTTTTCTGCTAACGCAGATGTCAACATAACCTAGTTTGTCTGGCCTTACTGTATTGTATTTTGACATTTGTATAGCACTTACCACTCTTTGATGAGGTGCTGAAACACTAACCCACGCAGGTAGCCAGCTACACTGTGTAGGGTGTGTAGTTAAAACGGTGTGGTTTTTGGTTTGAGCCTTTATGGGAAGTATTTTCATGGCATGCACAATGACAATCAAGTTGTTGTTATTGTTATGGGGTGCAGAGTCTACCAGTGTGATGGGCGAGGGCACGTGAGAGGTAGATGCACAACTTATAATTGTGATAAGGACTAAAATATATAGGTATCTACCCAGCACTAGTCTGGCCATAATGACAGCTGGATGCTAAGTGGGCATGCCCAAAAATAAAAGGTGATCAGAGAAGGCTCAGTAATCCACATGGCATCATGTACCAGGCATAGATGGTGTTGAATAAGTAATAGGATTCCCAAAGAGCAAGAATTTGAATTGGTGACATGAGCAATCGCCTCCATGGACCGAGATGTTTCCTAAACTAGCAAGGCGATTGAATACGGAGCTTTTTTGCCTGACTTAGTGACTACATGAGAATTGAATTACTTTCCAGGCCCAGCAGACTAACCCTGAATGGCCCGCTTTTAACCACTTAATGGATCAGTACCTTCCCAAGTGATTGCTCTTGCACGCCAGTCTGGAGCCTACGCGCCCTCCTTCTCCTCAGGCCCATCTCATGGGCCCCTGATGGTAACCCGCCCCCACTTTCCCCCTCCTACACTCCTGTCCTGAGGAAGACCCCGGCCTAAGGGACACACTTACCTACTACTCTCAAGGGGTTGAAACCTCAACATCCACCACACTAGCCAGTTTGACCAACAGCGATTTATCACTGTGATTCTGTTTTAAACTATGGCTATCTAACGTTTGGATCTAATGTGAATAACCTTGCTTTATGTATGAGCCCTTTTTGTTTTGTAAAATAACTGATTTTGTGAATCATACGCTGTTTCACTCACTTCCTTATCCTCACTTCATTCACCATACCCTCATCCTTCTCTCCTGGGGCGCTGCTTTAAAATTTTGTTAGCAAATGTTATGAAGTACTGGTGGTTCAGAGTGATTAAATAACACTGTACATCAAGAATACTACGGTTCTTTTATTCTTTGTCTAACTGTATATAACTCCGTGGTTCTTTTATGTATATTATTCTGTTTACTAGGACCATTGTTCCAATGTACTGTTCTATACCCAGGTCCTAGTGAAGTTATTTGGGTTTACCCTTCTAGGTAACAGTAATCCATGTGGCATCATGTACCAGGCAGAGATGGCGTTGAATAAGTAAAAGGATGCCCAAAGAGCAAGGATTTGAATTGGTGACATGAGCAATCGGCGTGCAACTTTTTAAAGGCTAGGATACTGGCTTCTGTTGAACACAAACACTTAATGAATAAAGAACTGCGCGTGAGCAATCAAGGTTGGCAACTTGAGCAAAAATGACATATAATAGTCCCGTAGCTACTGCTTTGAACAGTTGTGATTTGTGCCACCACACTCAGTCATTCCAAGAAAGTGGGTGTTCTGCTTCCTGGGTTAACCGTTCCAAAAACCCTTAAAAAGGTAATATTCTTGATGCAGTATTTGAGCAATATTCTTTATTTCATTTCACAATGTGCCTATCAACATATTGTGAAAAGAAATAAAGAATATTTTTCAATCATATATGATTTAATGGACTCTTGGATTTCCAGTTTGACTCTGGATATTTCTGAACACATATTGACGTGCACTTAAATTGTTGTTATTTCTGGGTGTGCCCCTCACATCTTTGTGTGAGAAACTACATAAGGCCTAGATTCCACGTACTCCTCTTAGGCCAAAGGAAGCAAAATCTTGAGCTGCCAAGTGAGGCAGTCCCTAGTCGGATCGAGGCTCAGACCCTACCTGGATTGACATCCGGCAAATGCGAGGGTAAGAGACAAAGCTCTTGGTTGGTTGCTGCCCTAACAGTGCAAGAGTGGATTGTCTTGGCTCAAGTTACCCTTCTGTCCTCACCATTCTATGTGAGTTCCTTTTATATGGTCGTGGAACTCCGAGGGGACTTGCAATATCCTTTTAATGTACAGCAGATGGTATTCTATTTCTTATAATACATGGTCACACCATCACTTTTCCCACAAACTACTTACATCCCTGGCTGTTGTGACATCTGGAGAGTGGAGGAGAAGGGTTTGCTTTCAGGGCTTCTGAGTACTGACGGTAATGCAGAACCTCTACTTTTACGGAGGCAGGAGGCTACAGTGCAAATTTCGTGGTAACACTATACCACCAGACCTAAGCTGTGGTACAACGAGGTGGGAAATAAATAGTTGTGTCATGTTTTAAAGGGCTATTTAAAAGTGTGGATACCTGGCATCTCAAACTTTAATTTTTACCTTGCACCATAGTTTACAACACCATGTTAAACATCATGTTATTTGCTATTTAAAAAAAATGCAAACAGCATTCCAAGCTTAAAAACCACTAGGGCGTAAAATGGCGTGGCCAGGTTCTTAACAAGAAAATGTGCTGCATACGGTCCCAAAGGCGAGACCTATTGGCTATGCCAATGCTTGATAAACTTGCATTTAAAATCACACAGTTGGCCTTCTCAGCCTCTGTGTGATTAGGCATAAAAAGGGAAGCTGTGGTGTGAGCGCTGAGAGCTAAGTCAGAAATGTGACTGACCTCTTGCTAAAGACTGCTGCTAAGCTTTAGACCAGCCATATTTCACAATGTGCAATTTAGATAAATAGTTTAGGTAATCAAACTGCGCATTGCCAAATTGAGGTGTTTTTATGTTTTTAACAAAAGTTACCGAATCAGGTTTTTTAAATCCTTATTACACTTTTAAATACATCCCTTTTCACCCTGCTGGAGAAAACATAAACTTTCTAATAACACCTTATAGTTTTAGTACAGGGTGGAAAAATACCTCCTTCACTCTTGTATCCCATAAGTGAACTTTATTTGCACAAATACTTTGCACACAATTACAGTGGACTACTATCGTGTTAATTATGCGACTGCACAGCAAAACATTTCTTTCAGGGCAGAGCATAGGTAGCAGGACATGATTAGCAGGCGTCAGCTACTCCAAAGATCAAATGATAGATGTCCAGAGCAAAATAAATAGGAGGAGCATAGTACAAAGACGATGTCCTTATAAAACCCCAAACCAAAACCGTGGCCCATACTTCAGTTCACAATAGCTGCCAAGTGGACCTTTGTAGTTTGTGGCACCTTGAGCCAGGTTTGCCTTTTTAGTCACAATAGATTGTGTGTGGAACATGTAATCTGATGCTTAGAATGTCAAAAAGATAACTAAACACCTCAGCTTGCAAAGTAGTGTTGGCTAAAAGGTTTTTACTGGCTGACAGTACCACACAAGGAGGCACTTGTGCCATCCATGCTGATGAACGTGTCTCTGTGAATACTCGAAAAGAATTAATTTATAAGATGGCACTATCTCTCTCTGTACACTGCATAGAACGTTCCACTACAATTCCACCATGATAGGTAAATGTCAGACATGCAAAACGATCCTTGTCATCAAGGGCAGTCAGTACACTTCTATTCATATCAGGCCTAACACGATACTGCAAGGCCACATAATTTACTTTCAAGGCACCTTTAGCACAGATGCTTTTTAAAGTGGGCCTTGAACTCTTTTACCACAAGCCAAATGAGAAATTATAGAGATTGCAAGTCGCCTCTTGTTATGTTTAAGTATCTACTAAGGGCTCGATTAGAAGTGTTGCTGTCCACGGACTGTAAGACTCATGGGTGCGTGATGGTGGCGGTTTCCCGACTACGCGATTATGGTGGTTGGACCGCCATTGCCCCGCCTCAGCCGCCAGGGAGCTGCAGTCTGTCAAGCATATTACGAGTTTCCTCTCCACCGCTGGTGTCATGGAGGTTCCTACTCGATGTACATCATGGCAGAAAGGAAACAAAGGGGGCCCTGCAGGGTCTCCTGTGCCTCCACTGCATGTGGATGCATACAGGGGGCACAACATGTGCTCCCCTCTGTGTATGTCAGCCGCAGTCCGTGCAGGTAACAGCAGTGGGGCCAGGTAGGGGGGATTTCGAGGGACGATGCCAGAAATTAAATAAATAATACATTTTCCCTCTGCAACGTCCCTCGAAATCCCCCCCACCCAGCCACACAGTCCACCGCTGTTACCTGCATGGACCGCGGCTGGTGTATGCACCCCAGTTCCTGCACAGCAAGGACTGAAAAGTCCATGTCGCAGAGATTCTGTTATAGCATTCCCATCGTGTTGCCCATTTTCTGAGGCACCACCGTGAGAATGTCAAAAGCCAGCCCGCCAGACAGGAGAAAACTCCTAATCTGGTGGACGGTCTGACCAGGGATTTGTGGCTGAATGGCGGCAGGGCATACCCGGTGCAGTGGCGGCCGGTACAGTTAAAAGCAGTGGGGAGAGTCAACAGACGGCAGGATAGGTAAAATTAAATACAAAATAAATAAAACTACTTACCTTCCACACACCGCATTGCCGAGTCGGCGATGCGGCTCCTCCCCCCACCCCGCCCACCTCTCTTGCCTGTGCCGGCCGGCACTGACCCGGTGCAACACCGCCAAAGTCGTAATCAGACCCTTAGTCACAAACAGGAGACATTTCGACAGTATGTGTGCATTTAGTCATGCTAATAAAGAATCATTGTATTCTGTGGCATTTTTTCTTTGTAATGTGATGCCTTCAATCAGAGATTTGTTAAGTACAAAAGATACCGCAATGTTCCATAATTTAGAGAAATAACGGGATAGTTAAACAATACGACATAAGGAAGCAACAGTCGTGTGGACATTCCAAATTCAGGCACCCTCCATTATTGCAACTCCTCCCTGTCCTATGTTTTGTACATTTTGCGCTATCTCAGTGCACCTCGAATCCTGTACTTTAGCTCATCTGGACATTGCTTTGTATGTTCATCGTGGGACATGTAGTTTTACTTTCATAAAGGCTTAAGTACAACTTAAGTGCAATCCAATGGCATATAAACATACACACGGTGAACTACTCTCTCCTGGCATGGAACTATTTTTGGCTGTGTTGTCAGTGAATTGTAAACCAGTATCCATCACACATGCTCGGGAGTCCAGATTCTAGCTTCATTCACATATTGGGGTGTTTGATTGCTCTGTGCTTAATTATCGAGCTCCAGGGAGCCCCCCTCTTGCACTATGCACGGGCGGTGGGGCCCTTGGCAGGGGCTTTTGATTCTCTGTCCTGCTGGTAGATGGCCCTATTCTTCCATTGCAAGTATAGGATCCTGGCTAAGAAGGGCTGGTCGGTCCCAATACAACTGACCTCTTGAGAAGAGGAGGCAGCTTCTCTCCGATCCGTCTTACAGGGGCCTGAAAGGGGGTTCTGAGGGCTATTCTATCCTTGTTCTCTGTTGAGACTATCAACAAGTAATAGGGCCTTCTTCAAATACACAGTCTTCCAAACCTGGGACACAGCAGATCTTTACAGTTATCCTACCAAAGTATTTGACTGATAAAAATAAAGCCCACATCAATGCTTGTTAGGGAAGGGACATGCATATCTGACGCATTTCGATCATGTGATGGGATCAAATCAAGCCAATGCCTTAAAAAACAGAAATAGTGCCCACTGGAAAAGACAAAAATTCTATATATTGTGAGTATCCTGTGCAGATCCTAACTTTTAGGAGCACTTTTTAGCTGCAGCTGCCCAATGGGGAAGCTTTCAGTATAATAAAGAGCTATTTGTCCGATACAAAGAAATGTAAAGGACACATAGAATGTGAGATGTTTGGGTTAGAGGGAGAGGGGTTTGACTGGCCATAGAGTAACAAAACACAACACTAACATCACAAATCTGCCCTCCGACAAGCGCTGGGTTGCTCTCTAGCCAAGTCCACCCTACTTGCGTGCATACAGGGGGGGCAGAAATAGGTGCAAGTCTACAGTGGCCATGGAACACAGGCCCCACGAAAAATCATGTGAGGGGGGTCACTGAACCTTGAGTGAGTTGCTTGAAATTGAGAGAAAGTGGCCCCATCCCTCACACTGCGAGCTGAAGAGAAAGTAACCGTACCGAAGTGGTGAGGGACACATGGAAACTCTTCCACCTCCAGGCTCCGGTCAGTATTGCCAGGCGCGTCCTGCTTCCTTGAAAGAACTTGGAAATCTATTGGGCTTCATTTATGAGATTTTTTCTTCCTGCTGCCCTGCCTTACGGTCAAAGAAAAGGGCAGGAATGTGCAGTATCTATCAGATATGCCGCATTTCCTGTCCTTTTCCCCTACGCCGGCGCACAATGGGCTGCCGTGCGCCAACGCAGGCACCGTTGCACCATAGTGCAAAGGTGCCTGCATTGCAGGGATGATTATTTTTGTGCAGGAAGGGAAGCCTTTAGGCACAAGAACAATCACAATAGGCTTTTTCCTCTTTCTATGTTTGCTGAAGAATGCAGCACACAAATAAAAAGGAAAAACGAGGAGAAATGAAGATATTTCTCCTCTTTGTGCGTCCCTTAAGCCTTCCCTGGGGAGGCGTACGTTTTTGGCACTGCCTCAGTTACGATGTCTCATAAATCTGGGGCAGTGTCAAAAAGCCATGGATGTTGCTGGGAACGCCCCAAACAACACCCATTGCACGCCCCTTTAACGCAGAAAACTGTGTTAAAGGAAACAATATTAACAAGGCAGCACTAAGCCAAAATAAGTGGCTTAGTGCTGCCTCGTAAATATGGAGCAGGCTCCTGAACCACGGATCGTCACAAAAAGTGATGTTCCATCGGTGCAAGAGTCCTCATAAATGAGCCCCATTGTTTTAAATATGCCATTCAAGCTTTGACTCACCCCACAACTCCTTCCCAACTTGTATTCATATCACCAAAGAAGAGGTTGCTGATGAATTAGTAAATGGTTCACCTGAGTTTTCCAATGACATAGCCAGCATTATCATGAAACGTGTCATGAGGGGCAACATAGATTTCTTCTCAACCTCTTCAATATTTCACTTCCTCATTGTATCATTGCTGACCTGTGGAAATCTGCTGTTGTCAAGTTACTATAAAAAGACCCTCAGTCTGCTTGATATAAACAACTTTGATACCATCTACTTTCTTGTTAATGTTATATTATGGTAATATAACTTATTAAGCGCACGAATACCCGGAGGTGTCTTGGCGCTATGGAAACTACAGTAAGCCCTAGAAGTTTTTGTCTTAGTTTGAGAAAAGCCATGTCTTCAGACTCTTTCTGAATAAGTCTAAGGAGCTTATAGACCGGATGTGCATAGGAAGTGTATTCCATAACTTTGCCATGCCATAGCCAATGCTTCGTCCCCCCCAGCTGTGTAGGCAGGCTTCTGGAGAAGCTGGTTTTACCACAACTGCAGAGCTACGCTGAAGCAAATGGTCTATTTGATTGTTATGAAGCCAGATTCTGACCAGGACACAACACTCAACCTTGTAGTGCTTTCTGCCCTGGGTGAGCTGTGGAGGCTGGTAGACTCAGATGGTAATTTTGTTAGACCTGTTTTCAGCTTTTGATACCATCACTCACAATGTTCTGTTTGACACCTTGCAAGGAGCTAGATTCAGGGTCCTGGAATTAGATCAAATTCTTCCTCGCAGGAACATCTTAAGTAGTTGCACTGCTCATAAACTCAAACTCTACCGAAAACCACACCACAAGTGTCAATCCTGCCCCTTTTTAATCTTTACCTCAGACCCTTAGGCTATTTACAAAATCAGGAAGGGATTTGCTTTAGTTACAGAAAGATGATACCCAGCATATATTTGGGCTACCTCATCTCCCTGGCTTACCCGTGGTCAGGTGTCAGCTCCCTTCCAAAGCTCTGACAACTGTGTGCTTGTGGATTCATCAACTTCCTGTTACTGAATTCAGCTACAGTCAATGTCCAGTAGGATGTCACTTAGTGGCCCGAATTATGGGCCATTCTCCAAATGCCGTCCTAAGTAGTTTGAAATCTAGGAGTATTATTAGATTGCTAATCGAGCAATCTCTATAGCCAAGGGGGCAGGATTATAAAACTAAATACTAAAATATTCCCATTAATGCACTAATAATGCAAAATAATCCCAAACATTTCTCACATATTCAATTTGCAGTAACAACCCACACCCTTGTGAACAAAGGAAGCTAATGGGAATACTTAAAGTCTAGCAAAATAACCATTTTAATCATTAAAAATACATTTATGACAAATTACTCCACATAAATATCAAGGAGAAACGTTTTATCCTAAGACAAAGTAATCTGTCTTTAGACCGTATATATCTCTGAGCATTTATGAAATTCATCATTCAAATGTCCAGTGTAGACGGATTGTAATGCAATCAATCATTAACACGTTTTGGTGGATTGCATATATATTATCCACCTTCTTCAGGAAAACAACAATTTATTCTCTTCCAATAATAAAATCAATATTTTTAAAACATCTATAAACATAAAATGAACCGTAGTTAATTATACATATGTACTTCACATTCTATTACATCAATATAGCAAAACAATGTATCGTGTCCAACAAGCAACAAACCTAATACAGCATAACATACTAACAAAACATCACATGAATTGTTATTAAGCTGCATACATGACACAACGTAACTTACTAAAAAAAAATCACATGAATTGTTATTAAATACAAATGATGTGGGTTCACAAAAAATAACCTCTATAAACACTTAAACATATAACATTTCAAATTTCACTTTAAAAAACCAAATGATTCCTTTTTCCAGACTCATAAGGTATTCTTTTGCAAAATCATTCTATCTCACAAATCCTCATGCAACCTTCACTTTAGTTAAAATCCAATAGACATAAGTGCAAACCCTCTCTCACAACAATAGATTTTATCTTTCTATTTTGTGAGTGAACCATATCTCATCTCACACCAATTATCTATATCAAAGGATTCTCAGATTGATAGATACATCCTCACCATTGGCAGTGCAATAACTTCACCCAACTCAACTCCTTAAAATCCCATAGTGATCATAAAAACGACATGCCCAATCAGACATGAATACAATTCCATTTTGATCTAAAAAGATATATATAAAAATGCTTTTATAAAAATACTTTTATTTATTTATAACATACCCATTCTTCTAGGTGATAATTTCACTAAAGTAACTGATTTTGTTATTAATATTTTAAAAATCGTTTCCACCCAACACTCTTAATTCTTCTCACCTCAACAGAACGCTCACATCCTCATCGCATAACTCCATGTTGGGGTCCAATCGCATTCATTTATCTATATATCTTATGAATAAAGCCTCCTTCAATGCAAACTTTGTAATGAAAAAAATGAATTTATAACTATATTTTTTTAGTATGATACTTTTTAGCAATGATATTTATATGATTTTAGCAATATTAACCAGAAATGTGTTTTTTATTGTTATTAATATATATAGATTTGTACAGATCATACTGATGCATTTTAATTGGATTATATGTCGTATATTTGCACTTTAGCACGTTTTTGCACGTTTGGTTTTTGCTGCTATGCACTGATGCACTTTAGTGGGTCCTCTCCGGAAAAATATATCTACACTTAATAGGGAATTGCCCTAATAGAACATACTTTACTTATGATTAAAGGTCAACATTAAGGATTTATCCTGTAATGGACAATAATGTAGGACATATGTTGCATGCACATGGAAGCAGTATAAATAGAGCATTAAATTGATATGTTCTGCTATAAAGGGCAATGCATATCTAAGGTTGCACATATATTTAATAACTATTTGTCAATGAACAAATGCCGTATCCTCTTAATTCATGCCAAACATATATATTGTTTTACATCTTTTATTGTATTTATACATAAATCTTTTTATGTTGACAACAATAAGGAAAATAGGTATGTTTTTATTTTCGAGCAGTTAGAAGTATGAGTTTTTATTTTCCATGCCTAGCTCGCAATTAGTGTAGTCTGCTTTCCTTGCCTATGATCATGTGACACGGAACTTAAGGAGATGGGTGTGCACTTTGTAATGTTTAAAAGCATCTAGTTCCGCATGTGAACAAGGGCTTTTTGAGCCCGAAACGCGTCATTTTGTGAGAAAGATGGTCGTTAATAAATAACATCTTGCCTGAGATTCCGAAGGTCCATTTCTCCTTCATGGAGCCTGGAGGTTGTGGGAGTGTGCATTTCGTTGGACATATATATATATATTTTTTTTTTTTCCAATAATATGAGGGAAGTGCCTGGTATCTTTATCAACTGATGGACGTTCCTGTACAATGGGCTGGATGTGCAGGTCGGCAAATAAAGATAGTCTTTCAGTGGCAGCACATGCATTTGTCACCCAGAGTGGGACGGGTATGCCCAGACGTGGGTCCTGTGCTCTCCATGCCACTGAAGTCAAGCTAGCCTGGCTGATTAGGGATGTTATCCTGAAACCGGTCCCAGGATGCTTGTTTCCAGTCCAGGGAGGTCCTGGCCTGGCAGTTTGGACTGGACTGTTCACATAGGGAGCAGGGTCAAGACTGATTTGCATATGGCTGGGTTGAAACTGGAATGGCATGGGGAGTAAAAAACGATGGCTTTAGGCCCAGATCTCTGTACTGAGGTGTATGTATGACATTGTTCTGTATTCTGTCCATCAATTGTTCTTTTTTCAGGTTTCACTCATACAAAACCTGAGAACTTCAGCAGTTATACTTAGCAGAGCTAACTATTACTCGCTCCCCGCAATATATATATATATATATATATATATACATTTTATATATATATATACATGTATCTTCTCCAAAGGTGCTCAGAAGCGAGGCCGCACTCCGCTAGAAGGTAGTTTCACAACCACTTTATTATAACATGCAGCTTTTCATCTCGCTGGTAAATCCCTCGGCCTTACGCGTTTTGAAGCCTGCGTGCTTCTCGTCAGAGGCCCGTGTCAGGAGTCAATTGTTCAAAGCTACCACCGCCCTGCTGCATGCTTAAAATACCTTTACAGGCTTCCGGTGTACCATTACAGTCTCGTAATTTTCACAAAGCATGCTGGGGTTTGTAGTAATTTATGCGTCCTTTTTTTACCCTCCAGTGGGTTTGTCTCCTGTACCACTCAATTCGGGATCAATTAAATAGCCCTCCAGTGGGCTCCAGATAAAACTCTGCATGTTAGATTGTAGTCACCTTCTCGCGCCAAATTAAAAGGGGTCCCTGCCCCTCTTATGGTCCTTCATTTGTTTTACAGGTGGTGCGTCAGTGGCCAGTGTCAGGAGTCAATTGTAATTGCAAAGGCACACCGGAAGCCTGTAAAGGTATTTTAAGCATGCAGCAGGGGCGTGGTAGCTTTGAACAATTGACTCCTGACACTGGCCTCTGACGAGAAGCACGCAGGCTTCGAAACACGATGAAAAGCTGCATGTTATAATAAAGTGGTTGTGAAATTACCTTCTAGCGGAGTGCGGCCTCGTTTCTGAGCACCTTTGGAGAATATATACATGTATGCATGTATCTATATATATATATCTATCTATCTATATCTATGTATATATATATATATGTATAAACCCAGAAGCTCCTTCCAGGATCCCCGCCCGTAGTCCGGTGGCGCGTAAAGCTGGCAGAGCCAAATCCGGCAATTCAATTCTCCAAACGATTTCAGTAAGGACGCGCTCTCAGAGATTAGGAAGAAAAATAGAGTTTAATCCTCAGTTGTTACGCGTTTCAACAAACAGTCTTGATCCGATTTCTTCCTAATCTCTGAGTGCGCGTCTTTACTGAAATCGTTTGGAGAATATATATATATATATATATATATATTCCCAAGGAATCCAAATCCGGCGCAGCAGATTATGTCGAGCCCACACGATCAATTTCTGCAGGTAAGTTTCTGATTAGAACGCAGACAAGGACGACGCGTTTCGACCACGTCCGTGGTCTTGGTCACTATATATATATATATATATATACATATATATATATAGTGACAGAGTAGAAGAATAAAATCTACCTGCCATCTCTATCGGGGTCTGTTTCTCTCTGTTCGCTGCTGCTGCTGCTTGTGCACTGCTGTGGAGGTTCGGGGAGTTCGGTTTGTTACATACATATATATATGTATATATATATATATATATATAGATGTATATATATCTATATTTGTCAATCGGCGCCAACGTTATTCCAAATAGAATGTTGCAGATTTCCTATGGAAAATAGGTCCTAACTATATCTACCTACTGGCGACCGCCAGTAGGTAATATATAGATATCTATCTATATATATATAATATATATATAATAGATAGATAGATAGATAGATAGATAGATAGATAGATAGATAGATAGATAGATAGATAGATAGATATCCTCAGCAGCTCACTGTCGCTGGATATTATGGTGCTTCTGGGGCAGTGCGGTCCTGATACGGCAGAGCCATGCCGTGTAAATATTACCAAAACTTCTTCACAGAAAGGTGGGGTGCACTCACAGGTCAATCATAGTCCTTTTTAACTAGTTCCACACAGGACAGAACCAAAAGGTTTAAAGGTTGCCCCTAGGCATTTCGGTCTCACAAAGCCCTTGTTAACGGGTGCGTGGGCGGCATTTCAAAACCAATTAAATAATGTTTTTACGTGTTTTGACAGCACTTTCTGTTTTCGCCGCATGAATATAAAAAGAAAATAGAGGAACCAATCACCAATCTATCAGTGGAAGATTCAAATAATCTCTTGGCACTAATTGAATTAGAGGATACAGGAGAACAGCCAGATATCCAGCTGGATAAGTATTGGCCACAGATGGGTGCAGGAATCAGTGGGAAGAAACCCAAATCTTATATATTTCTATCCACAACTACCACCTGGCAGCAAAATTTATGTTTTCCATGAGGCTGTAATTTAAGATCTCTATAAACTGAAAATAAACGAAATACACGAACAATTTACGTTTTGAGGAAAGAAAAGCTTTTCATGATTTGCAACAAGATGAGCAAATAGAGATAATAATTGTGGATAAGGGAGGCAGCATCATAATCATGGACAAAGAGGACTACATGAAAGAACATCATTCCTAATTTAAAAACAGCAACTATTATGAGAAACTATAGGGAAAATCCAACCCCAAGATATAAATTGGAACTGGATAACAGATTAAAAGAATGGATGGAAAATAATCTACCAGCTGAAGATGAACGTAAATATTTGACAACTGACCAGCCAATAACAGCAACTATTTACTTCTTGCCTAAAATTCATAAACACCCTACAAAACCACTAGGCAGACCAATAACCTCCGTTAAAGGAGCCCTTTTGGAACCAGTCACAAACTATGTTGATTTCTTTCTGATGCCTTATGTGTAAAATTTGAACTCATATCTGAAAGACACCAGGGATTTATTGACACACTTGCAAGACTCTTTTCAGCTAATTACAATGGACGCAATTTCCTTGTATACAAATATTGAAAATGATATTGGCATGAAAGCATGCGAATACTTCTTGAAGGAAAGAAACATAAATTTTGCCGACCACAATGATATGCAATTAGAGAAGAATAATCTATTCTTAACCCAAAATGTCTTTTTGTTTGGGGAATAACTATACAAGCAAGTTAAAGGGAAGGCAATGGGCTTTTTTATTAGCCAAAGCTACACCTGCCTTACGATGGGCTGGTGGGAGCAGCAAGTGGCTTGGCAATCGAACAATGACCAATATGTCAACAAGATCATTTTTGGATACAGAAATATACATCCAGGAGAATAAAATACATACAACGTTACACAGGAATGAAACTGCAGCAAATGCAACCTTACATACAGATAGTTTCCATCGAACAACCATGATCAATAACATCCTATACGAGGAATTTCTAAGGATCCGCAGGATCTGTCCGCAAGAAGATGAATGGCTAAAACATAGCAGCATGACATCCCAAAGATTCAAACGAAGAGGCTATAACCACAACATAATAACAACATGTCTGAATAGAACCTCAACTAAACCGAGGGCAGAGATGCCAAAGAAAAAAGAACCAAAAGCAAGTGACAAATCAGATACAATCCACCTCATCACCACATACTCCTTGGAGGCGAAAAAAATTAGGAATAGTCTAAGAAAAAATTGGAATATCTTAAAATTGGATCCAACATTTGCTCAACTAATGGGCAAATATCCCAATGTAACCTTTAGAATAGCAAGAAATTTGAAGGACCAATTAGTCCACAGCCATTTCCGGAATGAAAACAGCAAATCAATTGGTTGGCTGAAACAAAAAGGCTTTTTCAAATGTAACAACTGCAAAGTGTGTTGCAATATAACAAGGGTACCCCTAATTTAGCTTCCTATATCAGGGTTTTAAAGTAAATATTTGTGAAAAAACTATATAGGAAACAATTGTTAAAAAGGTGAGGTAATATACAAATCAAGGAATAGAGACAACTTTTTTTAAATTTCATTGACCAAATATGACTACAAAGAGAAGAACTAGTTTATATTTCTTTCTTTATTACTTGTTATTGTATATCTTTGTATTAGAAAATTATTTCATTTTTTTCCAAAAGTTTTTACATTTCAAAGACTCATATAGTGTCCTAACACATCTTCTCTAAGCCTTTCTTTGTTAACATATAGTTTTATGAACACAATATTATTGCATATTCGGTCAAACAATTACATCACAGCTTATATCACGCACGTTGACAGGATTTGACCAATCATCAAAGAGTTTAGGGAATATATAGAACTTCCTGAGGGTCAGTCCCGTTTCTACCTCGGCAATTCTTTTCGAAACGAGAGTGAGGCAAGACTAACGTAACCGGGTAAGTGTGATGGGACCGTACTGTTCAGATAATTCTTTGATTATCGAATGAACCGTAGAAAAGACTTTGTTTCGGCACGCCCTTGTTCAAAGTAGCATTAACTGACTGTATGCGCTTGTGTTTAGATTATGCAGCTGCATAACTGAAAGGCGAATACATTACGACACGTCTTATAAGTGGTTGTGAATAGACAGAAGACTGGCACTCGGAACAAATTAATGTGACCGGGTAAGTGTGATGGTACCGCGCTGTCTTGAGAATTCCTTAATTATCGAATGAACCGTTGGAAAAACTTAGTTTCGGCACACCCTTGTTTACAAGCAGAACTAATCAATTATACGCGCTTCTGTTTAGATGACGCGGTTACACATCAGAAAAACGAATACATTTCTTTAAAAGTGTTTGGGAACAGCTAGATGACGGGCACTCGGAATACCTGAACATTTGCCAGTAAGTGTAATTAGCACTGCAACATTCATGAGTAACTTTAGCGGTTCGCATCGTGATTGAAAGCTTCATGTATTTTTTTTCCTTTCCTTTTTTTTGTGTCTATTTTTGCTATTTTAGAGTATTCGTGGCCGCTTGTTTTGTGACTGCCTGATAGACACGCTGGTGCCTGCTCCATTACAGAAATACCAACCCTTGAAACGAAATAACAGGATATTATCCAATATCTATTAAGTAGGGAGAATTGTGCATTCTTTCTATTTGAAACCTGGGACGTGAAAAAGCAAAGGTAACAATAGTAGCACGTTAATGCAGTTACGAATGTAGCAAGGGGATCCAAACTAGCTTCACCTACAGTGCTGATTAAGTTACTTTGTTTCTAAAAGAAATAGGATTACTAAGTATGGTTGGCTGGTATCTCTGTTTATAGAAACGCTGGGACAATCTTTGACCCGTTAGCGATATAAAGAGGTCCCTAAGTCTCATGAACTAAAAGTATGAACACAAGATTGATATAAATAAGGTAGGCAGTCTCTATGTCTACCTCCGTTACATATGAGCAGTCAGGCTAAATATAGGAAAAATAATGTAGTATTGTGAAATGCATAATAGGTTATGTATTACAATTGACACATTATTTTGAGTCCTGTCAGTGCAATTGGAGATGGCATGTGTTTGTTGTTTGTCTTTTGTAAATATGTATATTAATGTATATATGTATAGGGTCGATGTAGGTCCTTTTTTAATGAAATGTGCACTTGAGTGATTGGGTATGTACAAACTGTTATAGATTGTTCTTTTTTCTATTATGTTATAGGAGTTATGAATATCATGGCCGCCTGAGGAAGGCTGAACACCGAAACGCACGTAGACTGAATAAAGCCATGTTGAATATTCACTTTTTTGCGTGATATAAGCTGTGATGTAATTGTTTGACCGAATATGCAATAATATTGTGTTCATAAAACTATATGTTAACAAAGAAAGGCTTAGAGAAGATGTGTTAGGACACCATATGAGTCTTTGAAATGTAAAAACTTTTGGAAAAAAATGAAATAATTTTCTAATACAAAGATATACAATAACAAGTAATAAAGAAAGAAATATAAACTAGTTCATCTCTTTGTAGTCATATTCGGTCAATGAAATTTAAAAAAAGTTGTCTCTATTCCTTGATTTGTATATTACCTCACCTTTTTAACAATTGTTTCCTATATATTTTTTCACAAACAACTGCAAAGTGTGCCAAATTGCCAAAAATATAAAAGAAATTACATCGGCAAGCAACAGAATTTGGAAAATCAATCATTTCATAACAAGCAAAAGCCAATTTGTGGTTTATATAATCGAATGCCTGTGTGCTCTCAAATACATTGGAAGTACTATTTGTGAGCTCAAGAAACGCATCTTAGAAAATGTAAGAGCACCAGTGAACAAGGATCGCAGTAACGCAGTGGCCAAGCATATGGAACTACATCATGGAGGAGATTGGAAAAAGTTGAGGTTCAATGCAATTGAGACAGTGGAACACATTGAAACAGGTGGTGACAGAGAACGTAAGCTCAGGTACAGAGAGTCACAACACATCTTGGATTTACAGACCTTTACACCACATGGATTGAACCAAGACAAAGAACTCTACACGCGTTTGTAAATAAATCTTCACTTTGTGCTTTCCGGAGTGATCTTAAGAATAAGACTGGACATTTAGAGTTAACGTTTTCACTCAGACAAGAGCAGGGACCACACAAGAGCACATAATGAACTTGATGAACTAATTCAACAATTGTGTAACCAGCATAGGCACAATGACACCTTAAATACATTGTATATAATAATTGTCTGTGTATCAGGCCAAAAGGTCAATAATTTTAAATGTGTATACTCACTGGAGGGTTGAAAGGGCTAAATCTTTAATTTGACTATATTGAAATTACCGAATTTCTAATTTGATTACAAAGAATTGCATAATTACTAGAGTAACAATGACCTCTAATAATAAGTCAATAGGATTTTCCTCTCATAGACGATAATGGTTATATTCTAGTTGTTGATTGATAAATGAGATAACTAAACTACAGACAAATTGGTTTGGTTTGGAATGCACTCCTCTCCTGGTTAAATAAATTGCACATATCTTGCACATTGCACTTTACCTCACATTGTCTTAGTATGATTTTAACGGCTAGTAGTGACACTACATCTCCCATAAATACATGCGGCAAAAACAGGAAGTGATGTCAAAACAAGTACAAATTTATTTAATTGGGTTTGAAACGCCACCCACGCACCATTTTGGTTCTGGCCCGTATGGAACTAATTGAAAAGAAATAAAAGAACTATGATTGGCCCGTGAGTGCGACCACCTTTCTGTGAAGAAGTTTTTTGGAATATATTTATATATTTTCTTAGTTGAGAATATTTGACAAGTATGTTTTGTGATCAATACTGGATTTTAAGGAGGCGAGTTGGGTGACGTTATTGCATTGCCAATGGTGAGGATGTATGGATGGTTGTGCATGTGTAGTATCAGTGGCATATTGTGTCTATCAGTGACCCTCTCACAGCATCTTGTCCTAGAATCTGGAGCCCAGACACTAAACACAAAAAAACACGTGCTCCTGCCTCACAACTAAATTAAATCAGATTACTAGGCTACTGGAAAAAGAGTTTGTGAGCTTTGTTGGAGTCCAATCAGGCTCCAAAGAAACTGAACTACAGAAGTAAACTGATTACCAATGGTCAGAATAAAACTGAGGCTCGTTAATGTAGATCATATTTCATATTTCAAATCTACCGTAAGCATACATGGTAGCTGTGATATGAGTTCACTGATCCTGTTTTTCGGCCAGGGGTTAGGAGATGTGCTTTCTGCAGGATGACTGTCGGTAGTACATTTCGTAATCTATATGGCTGGGATCATATATCCTCTCTTACTGCTTTCTCAAAACGGAACTTCTGGCACATGGACACGTGACCCGACAAAAAAAACAAATGTTACACAACACCAGGAGGTAGCCAGAAAAGTAAAATATCCCCCCATTTTAATACTTATCCGAAATGATAGTGAGTGAGTGAGTGAGTGAGTGAGTGAGTGAGTGAGTGAGTGAGTGAGTGAGTGAGTGAGTGAGTGATTGAGACTGGCACTCATTCAGTTGCTTCCCCGAGGAATTTCTGTAAATAATATGGCTAAATTGTGCATACTACACTTACATTCTCAGTGGATTTGCTCAACCATCCATCTATCCTTCCTTCTCTATGTCATTCCTTTTTTCTCTAATCCATCTTTCCTTCTCTTCATCCACCCATCATTCCCTTCATCACATCAATCCTATCTATCCATCCGTCTCCTGATCCTCCCTTCTGTTTATCTATCCACCCATCTAGTCATTCATCCTTACTTAACTAAATCCATCCCTCCATCCATCCTAACTTCTATACATCCATCCGTACTTCTTTCCATCAATTCATCATCTTTATTTCTTTCATCTCACAACATCCCTTATTCTTCTATCATCCTTACTTCTATTCATCCCTCTTTAGATCATCCCATCCTTTACACCATCATATCACTCATCCATCAACCTCTCATCTACCAATCCCTTTCTTCATGCTTTCATCCACCAATTCATCCACCCATCTCTCCTTTCATCCATTTCTCCATTCATCCATCACTCTCTTCCTGCTGTTAAAGTTAGGGGTGCATAACGTCCCTGCAATAACTTCAGATAGTAAGTTGGATATAACGCAAAATATTCGTGCAGAACTCAATTGGCTGGGCCCGGTCACAGTTGAAGTCTAAAAGAGAGCAGCCAAAGTGAAGAAAACTGTGGACAAATACCAAGACAGCAGAGCTCCCTACACACCCCCTTTACTGAGTTCATCCAGAAATGTATGTTCCAGTACCCTGAGCAGACACCCTGTCCTACCAACTCTGCGGCACTCGCCGGCTGTGATCCCAGCTCCTACACAAACACCTTGTGCTGCCAGTTCACATGCAGACACCTTGTGCTCCCAGCTGCTACACACACAGTTTGAGCTCCAGTTCACATGCAGACACCCTATGCTCTCAGCTCCCACGGTCTTCGTTCTGACAGTGCACACGCAGAAACCCTGTGGTGCTCCCAGCTCACATGCAGTCAGACACCCTTTCAACCTACGCAAACACCAGTATTGATTGACAGCTGGCATACGAATAGTCCATGCTCCCAGCTCTTACACAAACACCTTGTGCTCCTGCTCACATGCAGACAACATATGCCGCCAGCTCCCACACAAACATGTGCTCCCACACAAACACCCAGTGCTCCCACTCGCAAGCAGAGAGATCTGTGCGCCCAGGGCTGCTGCCGGTCCCTTGGCTGTACCAGAGAACAGGGACGGCTGGAGGTGCGACTGCAGAATTCTCTCTTAGACGGAAGCACGGGTTTGGTCTCAGCAGCTTCCGCCTCCCTCCCTGCCATTATTCTTCTCTGTACCACCCACAAGACCTCCGCTGCCGCCTCCTCCACCCACTGCCACCTGCCACCGAGCAGCTTTGCCTCTCTGCTCTCGTTAGCGCACAGCCAAATGCGGCCAAGGCTGTCACACACATTCGCAATCACAACCGAGCGAGGCCGAAACTGTTCTTTGCAGCAGCCGGACCAACGATGTGCTGAACCCCAACCGTGACGAAGCCTGCACCACACGTCAAGCTTAGCCACGTGGTGCTGAACGCCACGCGCAAGCGTGACCCCACCGCACGCGCGCTCCAGGAAACCGTGAATCACGGCACAGACTACAAAGGTCTGCCCACCACCTGCCCACCGCTGACTGCACTCTTAAGAAGTTACAACCACTCTTCCCTCTGTAGAGGTTGTCAGTGCTATGGTGGTGCGTTTGAAACATGCTGGGCAGAAGGGCTGTGTGTGGGAGGGTGAGGGGGAGAGACTGCAGCTGCCTTTATTTTGTTACAGGTGGCCGATATTGAGCACGAGCCGCGGTCCGTGCAGGTATAAGTGGTGCTGCCGTGTAAGGGGGTTCCGAGGGAAAACTAAATAAATAAATAATTTTCCCTCGGCATCGTCCTTCGGAATCCCCACTTACACGGCCCCACTGCCTCACCCCTGTTATCTGCACGGACCGCAGCTGTTGAGCACTGCTGCAAAACTGCCCCCCAGTACCAAAAAAACGCTCCCACCACTTCAAAACCGGCCTACACCCTTCCGGCCCACTGGGAAAACGCCCAGTGTCCACTACAGCCAGTCCAACCCTGATACCCACTTTTGAACTAGTACGTTCAAGAGTGTTTGCCTAATAGAAATCATTTTCCTTGACTTTTCTTGCACGCACCAGGGCGCAAGTCTATTTTAGACTTGTGGCGTAAGCGGAACAAGGAGGGCGGTTGGAATGGGTAACCGGCATTGGTGGAAATAGGATCTTGGAGAATGGTTAAATAAATCCAGCACCCTCCTCGTCAACTTCAACCAGCTGACCTCCATCCACACCACTCTCACTATTATCACTCTCCCTTCCATATTTGTCCCAGCACTCAGTTGCTTCACTCATGAATCCCCTAACTGCCCTTATGATGAACTACTTTCCAGTACCCGTTTCTGACAAACCTCAACTTTGTCTAAATTATCTTTTAAACTGGTCAACAATGAACCCACTTCCTCGTTCAACAACTCTTCTACCGCAAATCACTAGTCTACTCATATCCCAGCATCTTCTGTCTTCCAGCTGTACAGAATTCCTCATGCCTTGGCAACTCTCAAAGGTTCAAAGAAATGACTTACTCTCATGGGTAATTTGCAAAGTTTCTTCACAAATTGTCCCACCTCAATCCTTGGCTCACAATATATATTTTTACAATCAAAATATATCTTGTATGAATCAAACACCTTGCACGTTTTCTGCCTTACTTTTTTGACTGACCATTCTCCCTGCAAATCCATATGGAACAACCAATTAGGATTGCACTTTGATCTAGGAGAACACCCCCCTCATAATTTCAAATGGAGTAGCACCTGTGGCAGCAAACACTGTTGACCTGTAAGACCACACCATTTCAAAGATCTGGAGTTGCCAATCAGTTTCTCATCTCTTCACAAACTGAATAATTCCCTTCAACATCCTATTGAATCTCTCCACCATACCATTGGCACTATGATTGTATAGTGAAGTTGTCCGATGTATAATTCCACTACTGTCAAAAAATAATTTGGCCTTTACTAAGTGATTTGAAACCCATTATCAGTTAAAAAATGAACAGATGTCCCTTCACTTTCTTCCAGAAATTCCAAAACGCCAACTTTGTTAACAATGTTTAGCACCAGCCACCTAGAAAATAAATCCATTACAATGTACTTGGATTCCAACTCACCTGGTCCCACAATGTTCATAGGAATGCATTCCCATGGCATAATTGACAATTGAATTTTCACGGGGTGGGGGTGGCGGGCTCAATGTCCTTAAAGTCTTATCAGTGCTGTCACATTTTACACAGTCTTTGCGCTAACTATTTAATTGGCATACCCATCCCGGGTAATCTTTACAAACTTTTTACAGCACCCTTAGTCTTAACAATACCTAATTAACCCTCATGAACCGCCTCATAAGATTAATTCTCAGCCCAATGGGTGGGATTACTCTACCACTAAGTCCAAGATATTTTCCTTCCTTTGCAAGCTCATTCATCACTTCTCAAAAAGATTTCACTTGTCCATCCTTAAATCCTTCTTAGGCCAGCCTCATTTAATTTACTCCATTACCTTGCATAGTGTTTCATCATACTCATACTCAATATCCTTTACTTCTTCCTTGGTCGTCGGAATACCTCCATCATTCACCACTGCAATTTGATAGTCATTCCATTTACTACTTTCACAATCCACCATCTGAACTGTCATCCTAGATTTAAAAAAATCCACTATCACAGTCTTCCTCCAAGGTACATATACAATCGTATACCCATAATCCAGCAATCATATCAACATCCTGCCAATCTCATGTCCATCACTGTCCTTCTGAGTTACACTGCACCTTGCCTCAAGCTACTTGCATCAGTTGTGATTATATTCATAGCATTGGGATCAAAACCTTGAAGGGGAGGAGCTTTGGCAATATCAGGATTAATCTTTTCAAAATCAATTTGACACTCCTTGTAGGACACAAATTTGCATTTGTTCTTTAGCACTTGTCTTATGTGAAATAACTTATTTGAGACATTTGGTACAAAATTCGCATCAAACTCCGCCATGCCCAGGAATGTTCCACTGTCCTCCTTGCTTCTTGGTGGTGGAGTCTCCTTGATAGCTTCAACCATGCGAACACAAGATTTCGCGCCATCACCACTGATCTCATGCCCTAGCTATGTCACACCCACAATTTAAAAACCACACGTAGCATATTTAGCAGTCAATTCTTTGCATTTCATAACTCTCAAAACCCTCTCCAAATGCTCATTGTATTCCGTCTTATCGTTCCCCATCACCAAATGATCATTCTGAAAGAATATATTACCTCAGAATTTTCTGAACAATTTAAACCTCAGCTTTTAGAAAACTGCAGACGTGTAGGTTAGCCAAAAAGGCATACATTTAAATTGGAAACTCAGTAAATTGTTTTCATTCTCTATGAATGGAAATTTAATGATAAGTTGATAATAAATCGACGGTGGAAAAATATTCAGCACCCTTGATCACAGCTAACATTTCTCCCGTCTTTGGAAGGTGAAATCGGTCAATAATCATAGTGTTTTTAAAATGCTTAAGGTTTAGGAACAAATTAATCTTTCCATTTGCAGTGTGCTGCAACCACAGGGGCAATCTAGTTAGATGCTTCAATAGGCTTTATTATAGCAGCTTGAACAAGTTTCTCCAGCTCTTTGGTCACTTCTTCCCTTCATAAAATAGGAATGTTGCAAACCTGGTGAACCTTTGGTTGAGCATCATTTTTTCCTACTCACTCACTAAAAACTCTAGGAAATTTTGCTAGCATTCTCTATCCTGTAATTTCTTCATCATCCATCAGCAACACTTGTTCTGGACGATTTGAGTCTAGGATAATATTTAAATTCAATTTGTAGAACCAACTCAAAACCGGAGGTCCTTTTCAAAAGCATATCGTTTTCCTAATGTTTTCCTTCCTTTAAATGGGAAAATCAATGAGCGCTTTTCCAGCATTTTCATTGCCTCCTTGCTATACCCTTCCGGTTTAATATCCGATTCAAGAAGCTTATCTAACAGTTTGCTCAGAAATGTCCCCTTACACACACTCTCTTCCACTGCCATGTACAGTGTCTCCGAGCCTGCTATCATACCTTTACCAACACCACCAATTGACAACTTGCGTGTAGTTTTCCTTTTTCTCAACCTCTCATCAGAAATGGTAAGTATCACACTTTTTTACCCACAAAGCACTGCTCTCGGTTTTGCACCCATTCTGCTCTCCTGAAGATGAATCATCCTCAGTCACGTTACACACTTCACTTTAAAATTATTTTTGCAATCTTTTTAGAAAACATCCCAATTAAAAAATGTGCCATCACGCTGCAGGAACTGCAAATCTGTTTCAATGCAGAGCACGTTTTACAATATGCCAAGCTACTCCAACTATCACGCCCGCGAGCCGTCTATTGAAAACTTGACATTCTTGTTTCTCTTTCCCTTTTGCCCACACTTTACATTGACCTTTCCAACCATCACACTTTCAATACCATGAGATCCAGACTTAACAGCCTTAGCACACCCCCAGACAGCTCTGCGTTACGCACTGTTTCTAAGATGTCTTTCAACTCTGAATCCCCATTCACCCATAACCTTTCCTGTATGCTAGGATCCCTAGCATGCATCACTGCTTGATGTCTGATCAACTCCTTCTGTAATGCTACAAATCTACATTCAATTGCCAGTCTTTCCAATGCATTTACATAGTCATCAATAGTTTCTTGTCCTTCCTGTTTTCTCTGAAAGATCTTCTACCTGGGGTTATCTCTAAGCATACATTTAGATCAAACTAAGCATTTAAATCTTTTAATGCCGATTCAAACACATTCACATCCCTGCACCTTCCTCATTTGGAGATTGTCTGTATATTTTCAAACCTTCAAAGCCAAGGGAATGTAACAAAATATTTTTATTCTACTCTTCGAAAACTTGTTCTGATGAATTATTGCACTGTAATTAAAAATAAAATGTTTTTCATTCTATCAACTTAAATTTGTGGCAACCCCCTTTCTTGGATTTATGTGTATATTTTGAGTATACATTGTGTTATGTGTGGACTAGTTCTGTGAACTCTCTTCACCTCTGCAGTTGGGCTGGTCAACAGCCCACTCTTCACCATACACTAAGCCCAGCAACCCAGTGCCTGGATGCCCTCACGGGTGATAAGTCGCACTTTACAAGTAGTGATTGATTGATTGATACAACAAGTTGAAAGGAGAATAAAGCAATTAAAATGAAGTTAAATACTCCCTTTTGTAACAGTGAAGTCTTTATACTTCAAATCTAACGATGCTCCACAGTTATTATTGTTGCAGGAATCAACAAATTCTATCTCTCCAGAATCTTTCCTGATAACCATATTACCAAGATTCCACATTAATGCTCCTTGGTAATGATGCAACACTTTTAATTTAAGGATAATTGCTCACATTCATGCAAAATATCCTTAAGACTCCATCAGAATCCATCTGCTTCCCTTGTTACTTGTACTACCAGCGAGAAAATGGCTGCCAAATAAGGTCACGTCGCTGATCTCCTTACGTGACTCCCTTCATGTACCATGTCTTGTGTCATGCCGTCACTCTTCTCAACAGAAGGCCACAAGCGCTTGGCGCACACTCTGCTTCTGAGAATCCAACACTAGTTCAAGATCAGAATGACAGAAAATACTGGTCACCACGGAGAGTGAGTAGTTGGAATGTTATTGTAATTCACCAATACGGCGCTACTTCTTGATGCAGAATCATAACATTTGGATGCACAATCAAGAACCTTGGAGATACAGCAGTGCCTCTAAAAAATAAATATCAGTGCCATAGTGCCATTCCATCTATACACAAAGCTTGCACTGGGGGCCTTATTTATGAGAAGTGTCACATCGCTGCATAAAAACAGCGATGCAACACTTCTCAGTGCACCCTCCTTGCGACGCCATGGATTTTCCAATATGTTGCAAGGAGTTACAGATAGGTCAGTATTACTGATGTATCTGTAGATGCAAAAGTGATGCATTGCTGGGGTGTGTCTGATAACAGATGCAGCTCCAGCAATGGGTCCTTTCACATTGGGCAAGCCCCATGTGAAAGGGCCTGCGTCATCCTTACGCCTGCCATGAGGCAGGCGTAAAGTTTTGATGCAATGGTGTCCTAGAAGTGGTGTACTAAAATCTTAAAGATTTCAATGCGCCACTTCTACGAAGCTTTGATGCGGGGGAACGTTCCCCCTTCATACATTATACCCCTAATCAGGTATAATATAGCGCAGGGGTTTACGAAGTGGCACATCTGCCTAGATGCATCACGTCGTAAATATGGAGCAATGTGACGCATTATTTACGCAGCATCACAAAAAGTGACGCAACGTAAAAGTGACACAGGGCTTCTAAAATAAGGCCCTGAATTTGTATCACCAGGTCGCTCCAGGCCTCATTACCAAACCCTGTACAGTTAGCAATGAATTAATTCCTTTAGTGTGCAATTCCAGTAAAACAACAACTCCACAATCTGCTCTTCTTCAGTGTCTTCCTCAGTCATGATTCCCACACCACATTCAAACACATACATATACCGGAGGAATGTGGGATACCCACATGCACCCTATCCCATAACCTCTTTGCTTACAACACAATGGGAGTCAAATTTGGTTTAGTCCTAGCCACTTTCTGAGCAAAGACCTGTTCTGATTGCATCTGGGGATTTGGATGTGATCATCTTGAGACCTGTACTGGAAGGACCCTGATCTGAAGAGCCTTTCTGCCCACACCTGTTTTCTTATGTTTTTTCAAAATGTTGCCATTCCCAAGTTGTGAATCGAACTTGATGAATGTCTCATTTGAAAAATAGTTTGTATTCACATTGTTTTTTTAAATTGCTCTTTACGGAGGGAGGCCTCACAACCTCTCTCTTTACCCCAAACCCCAAACCCTCAATCTTCTTTCTGCATATAGCCAGGGGCATCTTGTGCAGGCAGGGCAAATGTGCACAAACCTGGAGACATGCTACTGGTGAGAATGCAACATTTCATTATGGCCTATGTCTCGTCCTAACAAACAGATGATGGACGGAATGCTGACAATGCAGGCATTCTCCCCCAGTCAAGAGATCTGGGTTAAATCCATTGTTCTTTTGCCCACTACACCACCCCAGTTTAGACATGGCCATATGCAAATCAGTCTTGACCCTGTGCATCATGGGAACAGTCCAGCCCGAACTGCCAAGCCATGTCTTCCCTGGACCAGAATCAAGCATCCTAGGACCGGTTTCTGGCTATCAGCCGTCATCAGCCAGGATAGCTTGACTCCAGTGGCGTAGTGAGCACGGGTCCCACGTCTGGGAATACCCATCCCAATTTAGGGCGAAAAGCGTTACAACAAACAGATGATGGACGGAATGCTGACAATGCAGGCATTCTCCCCCAGTCAAGAGATCTGGGTTAAATCCATTGTTCTTTTGCCCACTACACCACCCCAGTTTAGACATGGCCATATGCAAATCAGTCTTGACCCTGTGCATCATGGGAACAGTCCAGCCCGAACTGCCAAGCCATGTCTTCCCTGGACCAGAATCAAGCATCCTAGGACCGGTTTCTGGCTATCAGCCGTCATCAGCCAGGATAGCTTGACTCCAGTGGCGTAGTGAGCACGGGTCCCACGTCTGGGAATACCCATCCCAATTTAGGGAGAAAAGCGTTACAACAAACAGATGATGGACGGAATGCTGACAATGCAGGCATTCTCCCCCAGTCAAGAGATCTGGGTTAAATCCATTGTTCTTTTGCCCACTACACCACCCCAGTTTAGACATGGCCATATGCAAATCAGTCTTGACCCTGTGCATCATGGGAACAGTCCAGCCCGAACTGCCAAGCCATGTCTTCCCTGGACCAGAATCAAGCATCCTAGGACCGGTTTCTGGCTATCAGCCGTCATCAGCCAGGATAGCTTGACTCCAGTGGCGTAGTGAGCACGGGTCCCACGTCTGGGAATACCCATCCCTTTTGTACCGCTTTGTTCGCCATAAGTTGGCAGGGTATGCTCAGACGTGAGTCCCTTGCTCACTTTGCCACTGAATTCAAGCAAGCCTGGCTGAAGACGGCTGAAACACCAGAAACCGGTCCTAGGAAGCTTGTTTCCGGTCCAGGGAAGGCATGGCTTGGCAGTTCGGGCTGGACTGTTCCCATGAGGCACAGGGTCAGACTGATTTGCATATGGTCATGTCTGAACTGGGGTGGCAGAGTGGGCTAAAGAACGGTGATGGATCAAACCCAGATCTGTTGATTGGGTGTGAGTGTTTGATTGGTTCTGATGCTCCGTCCATCACCACCCCCTTTTGTACCGCTTTGTTCGCCATAAGTTGGCAGGGTATGCTCAGACGTGAGTCCCTTGCTCACTTTGCCACTGGATTCAAGCAAGCCTGGCTGAAGACGGCTGAAATACCAGAAACCGGTCCTAGGAAGCTTGTTTCCGGTCCAGGGAAGGCATGGCTTGGCAGTTCGGGCTGGACTGTTCCCATGAGGCACAGGGTCAGACTGATTTGCATATGGTCATGTCTGAACTGGGGTGGCAGAGTGGGCTAAAGAACGGTGATGGATCAAACCCAGATCTGTTGATTGGGTGTGAGTGTTTGATTGGTTCTGATGCTCCGTCCATCACCACCCCCTTTTGTACCGCTTTGTTCGCCATAAGTTGGCAGGGTATGCTCAGACGTGAGTCCCTTGCTCACTTTGCCACTGGATTCAAGCAAGCCTGGCTGAAGACGGCTGAAATACCAGAAACCGGTCCTAGGAAGCTTGTTTCCGGTCCAGGGAAGGCATGGCTTGGCAGTTCGGGCTGGACTGTTCCCATGAGGCACAGGGTCAGACTGATTTGCATATGGTCATGTCTGAACTGGGGTGGCAGAGTGGGCTAAAGAACGGTGATGGATCAAACCCAGATCTGTTGATTGGGTGTGAGTGTTTGATTGGTTCTGATGCTCCGTCCATCACCACCCCCTTTTGTACCGCTTTGTTCGCCATAAGTTGGCAGGGTATGCTCAGACGTGAGTCCCTTGCTCACTTTGCCACTGGATTCAAGCAAGCCTGGCTGAAGACGGCTGAAATACCAGAAACCGGTCCTAGGAAGCTTGTTTCCGGTCCAGGGAAGGCATGGCTTGGCAGTTCGGGCTGGACTGTTCCCATGAGGCACAGGGTCAGACTGATTTGCATATGGTCATGTCTGAACTGGGGTGGCAGAGTGGGCTAAAGAACGGTGATGGATCAAACCCAGATCTGTTGATTGGGTGTGAGTGTTTGATTGGTTCTGATGCTCCGTCCATCACCACCCCCTTTTGTACCGCTTTGTTCGCCATAAGTTGGCAGGGTATGCTCAGACGTGAGTCCCTTGCTCACTTTGCCACTGGATTCAAGCAAGCCTGGCTGAAGACGGCTGAAATACCAGAAACCGGTCCTAGGAAGCTTGTTTCCGGTCCAGGGAAGGCATGGCTTGGCAGTTCGGGCTGGACTGTTCCCATGAGGCACAGGGTCAGACTGATTTGCATATGGTCATGTCTGAACTGGGGTGGCAGAGTGGGCTAAAGAACGGTGATGGATCAAACCCAGATCTGTTGATTGGGTGTGAGTGTTTGATTGGTTCTGATGCTCCGTCCATCACCACCCCCTTTTGTACCGCTTTGTTCGCCATAAGTTGGCAGGGTATGCTCAGACGTGAGTCCCTTGCTCACTTTGCCACTGGATTCAAGCAAGCCTGGCTGAAGACGGCTGAAATACCAGAAACCGGTCCTAGGAAGCTTGTTTCCGGTCCAGGGAAGGCATGGCTTGGCAGTTCGGGCTGGACTGTTCCCATGAGGCACAGGGTCAGACTGATTTGCATATGGTCATGTCTGAACTGGGGTGGCAGAGTGGGCTAAAGAACGGTGATGGATCAAACCCAGATCTGTTGATTGGGTGTGAGTGTTTGATTGGTTCTGATGCTCCGTCCATCACCACCCCCTTTTGTACCGCTATGTCTCGTCCAGCACATTGTATTGCCAGCATGTATGTGGGTGATCTTTCACCTCCTATCGCCTTCCTTCACTCTTCTCTTTGTCTCTCTTCTAACCCATCCCCTCATTCTAATGTTTCACTCTGCCTCTCTCCTCTACCTATGTGGAATAGGTCTTAATGATAGAAATGTAAATAACCCCTATCCCTAGTGATAGCCAAATTCATAATCTCTTATTTAAATGTAACATAAACTTGCATTGTAGTGGAGGACGTTTTAAGTGAAGTAAAGTACAACAATGTCATTTTGGGGTTTTAAAAAACCTAAATAGTGCGTTTTAGCAAGTGCGCCTTCCAGTCTAGTGCACAAGTGGCTCACTTCAGATTTCCCAACAAACATGCTGGCATTTAATGTTATGGTGTGTTAGGTTTGGGGGTCTCTAGTTGGCACAGGTAGGTACTTGTGACAAATAGGGACCCTTGCCTCTAGTCAGGCTAAGGGGGTACACTCCTAAAATAACCCCTGCTCACCCCCTTGGTAGCTTAGCACGAGCAGACAGGCTTATCTCAGAGGTAGTGTGTAAAGCATTTGTGACCGCATACAGTAATCCAGTGACAACATTACAAATGGACACCACACAGGTTTTATATCATAAATAAGTATGCTTTATATAGATTTACCACAAGACCATAAACGACAAAAATGACACTTTGCGTCAATGTACCTTACGATGCGTTGCGCTTCCACGACAAGCAATGTCGCAGCGATGGATATGCGGCAAAGTTCTGGTGCAAAGAAATAAAGACATGAAGATCTTCCAGATGCGGCACGCTTCTCCGGGGATGCGAGAAGTTCTCGGTTCGATGCGTGGACTGCAGCGGCGACACCCTTGTTCAGAAGTGCGACGGCAACGGCTCCAACTGCGACACTCTTCTCCCACGATGCGTGAAGCTTCCGCACGATGCGTCACCTACAGCGGCGACATCCTTGTTCAGAAATGCGATGGCAGCAGCACCGATGGCGGCGCGCTTCTCGGGGATGCGAGGCGCTTTTTCCGATGCAGTGCAATGCGACAGTTCCAGCGGCGACACCCTTGTTCAGAAGTGTGACGGCAGCAACAGCAATGGGCGACACGCTTTCTTCCTCGTTGCGAGACTCTTCTCTCGATGCGGTGCAGTGCGACAACTCCAGCTGCGACACCCTTGTTCAGAAGTGCGACGGCAGGCAGCAGCGACGGCAACACGCTTCCTCTTCGTTGCGAGACGCTTCTCTCGATGCGGTGCAGTGCGACCACTCCAGCGGCGACACCCTTGTTCAGAAGTGTGACGGCAGCAACAGCGACGGCGACACGCTTCTTCCTCATTGTGAGACTCTTCTCTCGATGCGGTGCAGTGCGACAACTCCAGCTGCGACACCCTTGTTTAGAAGTGCGACGGCAGGCAGCAGCGACGGCAATACGCTTCCTCTTCGTTGCGAGACGCTTCTCTCGATGCGGTGCAGTGCGACCACTCCAGCGGCGACACCCTTGTGCAGAAGTGCGACGGCAGCAGCAGCGACGGCGACACACTTCGGCTTTGTTGAGTCACGCTACCAGCTCCTTGCGACACGCAGTCCCTCAGAAGGCCCCAAAACAGCAGCAGGCACTTCCAACTCTGAGGAGCTGGGGGTTGAAGTCTGTTGTCCCTGAGACTTCAGCAGGAGGAAAGCTCTGTTCCAAGCCCTTGGAGACCCTTACAAGTTGAAATAAGCACACAAAGTCTCTTCTCCTTCCTTTGGCAGTCAGGCAAACCACTGCAGGCCAATACCCCAAGCAGCACTTCAGCTTAGGGATAGTCTCTCCTCAGTTTCTTCAGGTTCCGCTCCTCAGTAAAGGTTTCTTCTTGTTCCAAAAGTGATCTAATTTCTTGGGATCAGGGTCCCAATATTTATACCCCAAAATCCTTTGTCCTCTGAGGGCAGAGGGGCCTTTGCCCAGTCCAAACCAGTTCTGGAGCACTCTGTTTACAGGACTCCTCCTTTCCTTTTAGAGTGTAGGGCAGAAACATCAGGCGCCCCACATGAGGTGGAGCCAGCATTGTGGAGGGAAAGCACAGTCCTGGAGCACTTAGTTGACATGATTCGTTCTCTCCTTTCACAGTGCAGGGCAGAGACATCAGACGTACCACAGGGGGTGGAGCCAGCACTGTGGGGGGCAGGCACAGTCCTATTTAGGTCCCAGGTGCAACTCCTCCCTCCCATCTAGATGATGATGTCTCTATTCACCACTGGGACACCTCACCCTGTCTCCTGGAATTCCCCAGCCCTGGCACTCAAACTCCAGACTGGGAATACACAGAGGCAGGTTTGAATGGTTAGACAAGAAAATACCTACTTTCTAAAAGTGGTATTTTCAAACACAGAATGTTAAAACCAACTTCACTAAAATATGTATTTTATCATTCTAAGTTCAGGCATACTAAATTTGAATTTCTACCATGTTCCCTGAGTCAGTTTAGGATTATAAAATGTAATAACCAAACTGCCCATTCTGGCCTATGGAGAACAGGTAGCCTTGCAATAGTGAAAAACGAAAATGACTGTAATTCACTATTAGGACATGCCACACACATCAGGGCATGTCCTACCTTATACTTACAATGCACCCTGCCCGTGGGCCTACCAGAGGGGTGGCTGATATGAAGAAAAGGGAAGGTTTAGGGACTGGCAAGTGGGTGCACTTGCCCAGTCAGCCTGACAGTACCAGACTGCACGCAGGCTCTGCAATGGCAGGCCTTAGACACACTTTTACTGGCTGCTTCTGTGGGTGGCACAACCAGTGCTGCAATCCCACGAGCAGCATTTGGATTTACAAGCCCTGGGCACTCCTGGTGCACTGTACTAGGGTCTGACAGGTAAACCAAACCAACCAATCATGGAATCACTAATTCATACATCAATTTACAATAGGGAGAGCATATGCACTTTAGCACTGATCAGCAGTGGTAAAGTGCCCAGAGTCATAAAACATCCAACAACAGGTCAGAAAAAATATAGGAGGAAGGCAAAACATTTCAGGGATGACCCTGCAAAAAGCGCCAAGTCCAACAAGGTGCATGAGAGGGGCCTAAGGGACAGTGAAAAAGGAGACTAATGCACATTGGTTGGGTTACTAAATAAGAGAAAACACAAGATTTTGGAAAAATAACTAACATTTTTGAAGACTTTCAAAACAGAGAGAAGGAGAATGTGTGTGCGTTTTTGTCTGTGTATATGTAAAAATCTCTGGAGAAATCCTACAGATACCTCACTATACCCAACTGAAAGCAAGTGTACCCAACTATCGGAAAGTATTTACTAGGGGGAGTAACACCCCAAATGCTCCCACTCCTCCCGAAGCTATGCCTCTGCAAATACCCTGTCCCATCCTCCTTTCAAAGGAGGGGGTTTCAGGTGAATCCAGATTGCCTGCATCTCTAAGCCTGCTCTGAAGTAGCAGCACCAGCATGGTCAGTGTGGCAGGCACTCTCACCCCTGAGCCCCGGAGGTAGAGCCCCAAAAGCAACACACCTGGATACACCCCAGCCTATTTTTCCTGCACCTTTCCCCACCTCTTTCACTATCACTCATCCCTATATGTCTCTCTACCTGCTTTTGTTCATCCTAAATCCCCTTTTCCCGGTCTCTTGTTCACCCTTCTTTCCTCTTTCTGTGAAGGTAGCTTTAGACATAGGAACTACCATAACAATTTTTTTTATTTAGCTGTTTTCCTCTTCTCTTTCTTTTTATTTAACCATATACTCTCACAGTTTCTACCTTTTTGGGAAAATCTCAAAACTGGGCTTGGGATTCGATGCCAAATCATGTGTTTGTTTTTGACTGGAGTAATTCAACATTCCCCTGAAAGGATTTTCTGGCATTCTGGAAATTCACCAAAATTGATTTTCCTCAGACTAGGACCATCAAGTTGATTTCCTCATTTTAGTTTCTCTCCGCCAGATCAGTGGAGCAGCCCCTCTGGACGGACCACCATTGCGTACATTGCTCCTTCTCAAAACCCAACACACACAAACCTACACCACTTCCCCCAAACAGGAATTGGAGCAAGGTCACCAAAGAGCACCTCAACTCTGCCCTCAACCATGCTCCCCCTCCCGCCACGACTAATGCAAACTCTGCAGCCAACGAACTCCACAGATGGATCACCGACTGCGCAGACAAGCTCGTTCCCCTCCGTAACTCCAACAAACAACGCCTCACAAAAGCCACCTGGTTCACCACGACCTCCGAGAATCCAAACGCACTTGCAGACGTCTCGAGAAAGTATGGAGAAACAGCAAAACTCTGGAAGCATGTACCAGCTACAAAACCGCCATGACTGAATACCACCAAAACATCAGATCCATAAAAAGGAATTCATCCAGGACAGAATCCTCACCAACTCCCACAACTCGAAGGAACTCTTCAGCATCATACAAGAACTCACCAAACCCCCCAGCAAAGCCTCACACGCCCCCCCAGAACCTCTGCAGCAAACTCGGCTCCTACTTCAATCTCAAGATCTAGTCCCTCTATGACAACTTCAACTAACAGAAACAAGACACCGACACCACACCTATCTCCAGCATTGCCAGCCAGCCTACCATCTCCACCTGGACCCCTGTCACTACAGAAGACACCGTCACAACCATGAAGAGCATACACTCAGGAGCCCCCATGGACCCCTGCCCGCCGCACATCTTCAACAGAGCCGCCGCCGCCATAGCACCTAAACTACGATGCACCATCAACTCCACCTTCTAAATCGGCACGGTCCCTGATGACTGGAAATGCGCAGAAGTCAAGCCCCTCCTCAAGAAGCCCTCTGCAGACCCGACGGACCTCAAAAACTACAAACCCATCTCTCCCCTCCCCTTCACAGCTCAGGTCACTGAGAAGATCGTCAACATCCAGCTCACGAACTTCATAGAAGCTAACTCAATCCTCGACTCCTCCCAATCTGGACTGACTCTCCTCTACCAGGGCCACATGGCGGCCCTCATCCTCCTTGACCTCTCGGCAGCCTTTGACACCATCTCCCACCACACACTCACCGCCAGACTCCACGACGCCGGCATTCAAGGAACTGCCCTAGACTGGATCTGCTTATTCCTCACTGGCCGAACCCAAAGAATCAGACTCCTGCCCTTCCTTTCGAAACCCACAGAGATCAGCTGCGGAGCACCTCAAGGATCATCTCATCACTCAGCCCCACGCTCTTCAACATCTACATGGCCCCCCTCACCACCATCGTCAGAAAGCCTGGACTACGCCGAAGACACCTAGCTCATCCTCTCCCTCACCAAGGAACCCTACACCACCAGACTCAGCTTCAAGGAAGGGATGAAAGACGTTGCATCCTGGATGAGCAGCAGCTGCCTGGAGCTCAGCTCGAAGAAGACAGAAGTCCTCATACTCAGATCTACGCCATCCGCATGCTCCCTCAGCATGACCCGACAGATCAACGCCGTCTCCTCCACGTGCTTCAACAACCTATGCATCCTCCGCAAGACCCTCAAATGGATCCCCCCCAATCCAGAAAGGCTGCTACCCACACACTCATAACCAGCAGATTGGACTACAGAAATGCCCTCTATGCCTGAATCAACAAATTCCTACTCCGCCAACTCCAGATCATCCAGAAGACTCGTCTTCAGAATCTAACGTCAAGACAACATCACCTGCAAAACCTCCATTGGCTCCCCATCGAGAAGAGAGTGACCTTCAAGCTTCTCACTCACGCCTACAAATCCCTCCACAACACTGGACCCCAATAACTCAATGAAACAGTCTCCTTCTACGCACCCAAGAGAAGCCTCCCCTCCGCCGACCTCGCCCTGGCCGAAACGCCTTGCATCCGCAGAACCAGAACGGGAGGTAGAACCTACTCCTACATCGCGGCAAAGACCTAGAATGAACTCCCGCTCAGCATCAGACGATTCCCCACTCTGCAAGCATTCAGGAAAAGCCTCAAGACTTGGCTCTTTGGATGAGACGGAGCTGCACAATAACCCCACCTCCACCCTGCAGCTTGAGACTCTCATGGGTGAGTAGCGCACTTCACAAATCCCTGATTGATTGATTGAGTGGCACAGAAAGTGCCACACTGCTTAGACTGAAACTGTGAAGAAAAGCACATTGTCAGAGTGGCACCCTAAACATTTTTTGCCCTTAGACTAAGTATGTTTTGAGGTCCTTCGTTTGTAACATATTTGCATATATTACCCATTTTCATTTTCAGCTAATTCAAGCCCTCATGATGCTTAACAGTATTGAATTATATGTCATATTTTCAGAAATAGGGGCACGCAAAACAGCATACAGTTCATGCGGTCCAGCATCCGCCAGCCAAATAATGCAAAAAGAACCTCTCAACATGCTTTCTTTTTGAGCTTGGGTTTTTACTTTTATGTCTTACAACATTTTTCTTGTTTTCCAGTTCAAGCAGCCTCTAATTCCTCCCATTGTAGGAAAGACAAGCTAAGTAGATTTGGTATATGTTTAGTGAACTATTTTATAGTATGATAATAACAGACATGAAACTGTATCTTTATTTGCTGTACATTCTTAATCTACAATAAATACGCTGTCAGAACCGAAATTCTGACCACTGTGGAAATGTGGATTTTCCTGATCAGTTATGTCCCCTATCTTGGACCCCAACGGTTCTATATGCATGTTACAAGTACATGTATGTTCCCTCTAGTTCCAGTTTCTAAGACGCAAACATATGTGTGTCTACCGTCGACATGTTCTCTGTCAGATCCGCCATCGATGGGCTGGATATTCGATTCCTAAGTATGAAAGGCCACCGACTTTATATGGCTAAGTTACTCCATTTTTACAGTTCAGGCAAGTAGGCCCGATTCTGTCCTCAAAGCCTTTCCCTGCTCTCTGTCTTTGACAGCTTCAGCTTGAGCTCGCATCTGTATCCATGAACTTTGCCCTACTCCCTGTGCAGCTAACGGTGCCTGCCTCGGCCAGTTTTCGCCTGCCTGCCAAGAAGCTGTATTTCACCTTCGAATTATCTATTTTGCTCTTCAGCCGATGCATTCCTGTCTAGTGATTTAGGTAAACATTTCCTTTAGCTCACAAGCAAAGGACTCAGCCTTTCCGTCCTCCTGCAAGTGATTCATAGCCCTGCTGCCATGGAAAGTTTTCTGCCCCTCGCATCTCATATAGACACTTAGGCGTTTGTGCACGCACACAGTCAGTATAGACTAGATTCTGTCCGAGAGTCCTTCCTTGTGGATAACATAGTTCTTTAAACATAGGATGTTAGATATGATTTGGGATTAGGTTGACTTGACCCCCCAGACTTCTCGTCTCCACATGTAGAGCTAAATGTCAAGTCCCCTTCACCCCCTAGTTGCACGTCAATCACACGTCATGCTGCTGCGCGCGCATCTATGCCAAGTATTATCTTATAGATCCACCTATGTCTGATAATCCTAACCAATCATGTTTCTTTTATTCCTTATTACGCCTAGTTTCGATTACGTACCTGTTTTGTCACTTTTCTTATCAAATGTTACGCCTTCTACATTCGTTTCATTGTAATGTACTTATTATAAAAATGCATGTCTGTCAATAAATTATTGTACTTCACTTCCTGAACCCTCGTGGTGACGGAACCTGAAGGCCGCGACTCGAGTCGGCCATTTTTGATGGAATAAAGCCCATTTAGAAACTCTTATACCACGGATTCTGCCTCTTGTTATTCTGAGCTATTTTATTTTATTTCAAGATCCCGTATGAAATTCAGTCCGGTAAAGAAGATTTTTGTTTACCACATAATGGCGCCCGAACAGGGACACTTTCTCATCTCACGCGCCGGCGGTGCGTTGCAGGCCCGGTCTCCTGCCACAGCTGGACGGACCATAAACGCGTACCAGCAGGATTTCCTGTAAGCTCCCTCCGGTCAAGCGGGGGCGACTGAGGCTGCGATCAACCCAGACGAGGCGGTGAGAAGTGCGAAGTATCCCGACCAGAGCCTAGCTGAGAGAGCAAGATCCGAGGTATACAGAGGCCCACCAGTTATTTCGAAATCCCGATGTCCAGAGGGTCCGCTGTCCGCAGTCATCGAGTCCTGTCCATTCTCTGAGGCCTTCCGTTTCAAGGAGCTACTCGGTGAGTACCATCGCCGGGGAGGCGTGTTGACGCGCACATAGGTTGTGCCGGTCAAGACGGATTTGGGTACACAAATCCGGTCTGCACTGTTTAGCAGTGTATATGTACTGTTTAGCAGTATATCAAGTATTCCGAAGTATGCAGTTATTGTCAAGAATTCAGCGTGGTGATTAGTTAGGCAGACTGTCATCATTGTCGGTCGTTGTTAAAATGTTTAATGTTTAATGTTTAAAGTGTCCAAATATTGTGGTATGAATGAGTGTTCATTGTTCACTGTTCATTATTGTGTTTTTCGTATTAAGTGAGTTCAAGAGTAAGTATCAGATCAGTTGTCAATATGCCGCTCTTCTCGAAGTTAAGACAGATTACTACCAGAAAAGGGGTGCTTGAAGAAGCAGTTCCTATTCCTCCTAGGGACACTCCAGGGCATTTTATGTACCATAAGCATGGCTTAGATGCCATATTGTTTCTTGATCTATGGGTAGACTATACCAAGGGATTGCCGGAAAGTCAAAGGTGGCCCGTAGCGGGAACCTGGGATGCAGAGTGCATCATGAAAGTGGAGGAAGAGTTATGGAAAAGAAAGGTCAGACAGTCACAGAAAGACGCTGTTGAGTTATGGCGTAAAGAATCTCATAGACGAACAGAAAAAGCACGTAGACAAGAAGAGAGGAGTAAAGAAAGTTCAAATAAAGCTCAAGAAAGTCTATTAATTGAGGAAGGTATCCGAGTGAAATCAGAACAAGTAAATAGACAAAGAAATGCTCTTATGAATGGTATGTATCCCCTTCTAGCCGAAGGACTACCTAAGGCTGCTCCAGAAATGCCAAAAGACTTGCCACCCCCATTATTTCCAATTAAGGTACATCCAAAAGGGCATCCCAGAACCGCAGAAGATGTTTTTCTTTCCTCATATCTAGACGACGCAGCTCCCGAATATGCTAACGCCGCACCACATAGACCGTCTGGTGTAGGGGTTCAACGTCAAGATCAGGTATCTGTCCCCGTGCAACAGCAAGTCCCGACGCAAGCGTCAGCAAGCACATCTGTTTCCGCATCTGTCTCCGCAGTCGATTCTACAGGGGTATCGACACCCATAGTTGCTGTGTCACGTTCAACGAACCCATTCACACCCGACGCCCCAGATGGGGCCACGGGAGGTGCTAGCGTTACCTTTACACCACCCAGAATAAATAAACTTGTTTTTCAAGAGTCAGCACATTCACGTACACCTAAATTCGTAAGTGAACGTACGCTTAAGGAACTCCTTGTAAATTGTAGATATGACCCAGTGGTTGGTAAAGAGGACGAAATGGTCCTGGCATCATTACGTATCAGGCGAGCCGCAGAGTATTTAGCAAGGTTACCAGGAATGACTACGCATCTAGATAACATATATCATTTTGTTCAAACAGGACGAGATCCAGGATGTATTAACAGAGCTATGGAATTCCAGAAAGTAGAAATACAGGGGGAACTGTTACGTTTCCTCATAAACTGTGTGATCAGAAATCAAGACCGCCCGGGGGTAGACCCGAATGCAATGCTTATTCTTACAAAATGGAGTCAGAATATATCAGAAGGGAGACACGATAAGCAAAATTGTATAATAGCCATGTGCCGAAAAATCCGTAAAGAAATAGAGCGTATTCATGAAGAGAGATTGGGAACAGACGAGTTTGAGCAAGATGAAATGTCCGAATCAGGGAATTCCGCAAGACAGTCAGAGACCATAGCTTATGTAGGCAGAGGAAGATCCTGTGAAAATACTAGATGTTTTTCTGATCCCATACACTCAGTATGCCCAAATAACAGCAGAACGTATCCGACGCCTATAATAAATCTGAAGTCTCCTGAACATTCGTTTCAAGCCGCAGATAAAATATTACGAGAACGAAGGGGTTACCACTTCCTCGATTCCATGGATGAGCAAGAGTTAGCCAGATCAGCCGTTCACTGGATTGACAGTCCTGAAAAATACGGTGATGAGACCGTAGCACACACGTTTTTTAATCTCAGTACAGATGAACAACGTTTAGCTGGAATCTATATGATTCAGCAACTCCTCATATTATATAAGAGCCAACATGCTGACCCTGGTCCTTTACCTGATATATTAACGGAACTACTCACAAACAGATGGAGAGGTTCTAGTAACAAGCTAATTAAAGAGATATTAGTGTCACGTAAGCAGTATGTCCTTTTTGTAAGTCCGGATTCTCTCTCGCTGCCCCGCAGAGAAAGAGCGCCGTACTATATGGATAGACAAAATCCCCTACGAGAAGTGCACCCAATAAAAGGCGAAGACAATGAGTTTCACCGTGTATTTGTTTACACACCCATATCAAAAATGGAATTATTGGAAATGAAGAAAGTAGTACCTAGTCATGACAAAGACCCAGCGGGTTTCCACCGAGAAATTAAAGACATGTTACTGATGGGAGAGTACACCTTTCCTGATATTATGACGATATTAAAGGTGCTTTTGCCTGCTGGCATTTATGAAAAACTGAAAGAAAAAGAGTGGGAAGTGGGTGACCAAAAGATAGACTGGACAGCATTAGCAGAGGAAGAAAGGGGCCGAACTGCAGGTTCAGGGCTCGGGGATAAAGTTAAACTGTTACCAGGTTTACTAGTACAGGTACTGCCACGTTTATTAACTACAAAAAAGGAAGATTGGGGTGCAATCACAGCCTGCAAACAAAAGCAAGATGAAGACACAAGCGATTATTATGCTCGATTTGAAAAATGTTTTGGTATAAATAGTGGTATAAAAGCAAGTAGTGACTCATATCCACATTTATTTGTGACAAAATTAGTGGAAAATGCATTGCCTCCAGTAAAGAATAGAATATTGAAATTCGAGAGTACCTGGCAAAGTAACACTCCGTCACAAATGCTACAAATGTTACAGTATCATCACAATAGAATTAGGGATGAACAAGAACACGAGCATAGACGCATGAAGGATACAAAAATGAAAATGCTAGTTTCTCAGACAGTACCAGCAGATGGTCACAAAAAGGGTGTGACACATTCTGGTGATTCTGCAGTTCCTGTAAAAGGAAGCTGCAATTACTGTAAACAACTGGGCCATTATGTACACGATTGTCCAGTCCTGAAACGTAATATAGCTACAGGTATTGCAAAGGAGAGACCACGATTAGTTAGACAAGATCAGAATGAACAAGGAGCTATGCAGCATGGACAGTCCATGCCAGTTCAACAACAGTCCATGCCAGCCTCACAGCAACCCATACAGTTTGTGCCAGCTGCACCGCCGTTGCCTGCTACTGCCACACAAACCACAACACGACAAATGTATCAGACTGCACAGTATGAATACCCTGAGTATCAGCGTTACGCATGAACAAGCCTAGAGAGGGAAGTTGACTTACCGCTTATCGAGATTCCTGTAGATCAAGAAGGACCTTATGTACATAGTGAATTATTAGGTCAAGATAGAAAATTCTTACTCGATACAGGGGCAAGTCGAACAACCATAAAACGTAGTGAAGTTCCAGGGGCACCCCTCTCAGGCTCTCAAAATATTTCCCTTGGTTTTTCAGGAAAACCTATTGTTAATGAAGTATCACAGCCTCTACCACTTACGATAGGACCTTTGACACGAACTACAGATTTATTGCTTACTAAATCATGCCCAGAAAATCTGTTAGGAATTAAAACTCTGAAAGCACTAGGAGCCATAATATGTTGTTCTCCGGAAGGAGTAAGGTTGTTTTTACGTGATTTTAAAGGTCACTATGTGTCTAGAGACATGGATCCCCGACTACAGACTTTACCAGTACATCTATGGGCACAAGGCCCTACGGATGTTGGCTGCATGAACATTACACCCTATCGAGTCACCCTGAAAGCAGGAGTGGTACTACCACGAATGCGACAATACAAGTTACCGCATGATGCTGTAGTGGCTTTGCTGAAAATCATTGATGAGCTGATTGTCCAGGGAGTAGTTGTAGAAACAGACTCCAATGTATGTAATTCACCGATAATTCCGATTCTTAAACGAACTGATCCTACTGCCCCACCAGTGTACCGATTGGTTATTGATTTGCGTGAACTAAACAAGTGCATTGTACCACAATTCCCTGTGGTCCCTGATATATCATCATTGTTGACAGCAATTGATTCCGAAGCAACATTCTTTACTGTAATCGATCTCAAGAATGCCTTTTTCAGCGTCCCAATAGATCCGGAAAGCCAATATTTGTTCGGATTCAGTTTAAATGGGCGCAGCTTTAAATTCTCACGCGCTCCCCAAGGATTCACAGAAAGCCCCAGCATCTACAGCCAAGCACTGAAGAGAGAACTTGACAGTATCCACATGCCAGTCAATACTGCACTGCTCCAATATGTCGATGATCTGCTGATCACAGCGAGAAGCGAGCCAGAATGTGAAAAAGCTTCTCTGACAGTTTTACATTTCCTAGCCGACAAGGGGCACAAGGTGTCTCCTTCTAAGCTGCAATTCTGTGTCCAGCGAGTTATTTATCTTGGTCACTCGCTGTCCAAGGAGGGAAGGCAGCTTACACCAGATCGCATCCAGTTAATTGCTAACATGTCAATACCCCAGACACAAAAGGAGGTGCGAGCTTTCATAGGCCTCACTTCATATTGTAGGCAGTGGATCCCTCAGTACGCTTTTCTAGCAAAACCACTCATTCAGTTAACCACACAGGAGGCAGCCACATCGACTGTTCTCCCTTGGACTCAGGAACATACACAAGCTTTTGAAAGCTTAAAGAAAGCTTTATGTCAAGCACCTGTTTTAGCAACACCATGTTATAGCAAACATTTTACACTCTTTGTTACAGAACGCGAAGGTACTGCCTTGTCAGTACTCACTCAGGATCAAGCAGGATCACGCAAGCCATGTGCTTATTTTTCCAGTACATTAGATCCCGTAGCTCAGGCTTTGCCTGCATGTCTGAAATCAGTGGCAGCGACAGCTTTAGCAATCAGACAAAGCGATGCCATAGTATTAGGACATCCATTGACAGTACAAGTACCACATGCAGTAGAGGTTCTTGTGAACCGAACACAAACACAACACTTGACCATAGCAAGACTTACCGGTTATGAATTGACATTGTTTCAACCACACATAGAGATCCGACGGTGTAATACATTGAATCCTGCTACACTATTACCTGTAATTGGAACAGACCCACTAGCTCATGATTGTGTTGAAATCATTGAAATAAAGACGAAACCTAGACAAGACTTGACAGACGTTCCGTTGTTAGATCCAGACCTGACGTTGTATGTAGACGGATCGTGCATGAGAACAAGTACAGGAGATTTAGTGGCCGCGTATGCAGTCACAACAGACACTGAAGTTATTGAGACAAATTGTATAGATACTTTGTCCGCCCAAGCAGCAGAACTTATTGCTCTAACACAAGCCTGTATTCAAGCCACAAATAAGAAAGTTAATGTATACACTGACTCACGTTATGCATTCGGAGTTGTACACGACTTCGGCGTGTTGTGGCGAGAGAGAGGTTATTTAACTTCCCATGGTGCCCACATTCAGCACGGACCCCTCATTCATGCTTTGTTAAACGCAATACATCTACCCACTGCTATATCGATTATGAAATGTAAAGCACACACGAAGGTTACTGATATCATTTCTCAAGGCAATGATTTAGCTGACAGAACAGCTAAACAGACTGCTCAGAATCGCACATTAGACATGACAAAGCCAATAGTTCAGACACCAACACAGTGTATGACAATTAAGGATCCCGCACTTGACGTAATTGATATACAGACACATGCCACAGCAGAAGAAATAAAGAAGTGGACTGAACTAGGAGGGATCCAGACAGATCAAGGATGGATGACGAAGGAGAAATCTGTATGGTTTCTCCCTGATTCCATGGTTCAAGCCATTATAGCTACAGTTCACAGTCCAGCACATTTAGGAGAGAAGGCTATGCTAGACAGCATTCAGCACATTTGGTTCAACAAACATTTACGAGCAGCAGCTAAACAAAAGGTTCGTACCTGTATGATATGTTGTCAGTTTAATCCAGGAAAGAGTGTTCCCGTAGAGCAGGGTGGATTTCAGCCTCCTGACCATCCTTTTGAAGTCCTCCAGATGGATTATATTCAGATGGAACGTTGTCGAGGATTCAAATATGTTCTCGTAGTTGTCTGCGCTCTCTCCCGTTGGACAGAGGCGTATCCCGTATCAGATTACACTGCCCCGACTACTGCCAAGCAGCTAGTTCGAGAATTCTTCCCACGGTACGGTTTACCACGTGTTGTATATTCAGATAACGGCCAGCCTTTCTCATCCGAATTAATGAAACATGTCTCACTTTTGTTGGGATATCAGTGGAAATTCCACTGTGTCCGACACCCCGAGGCAGCAGGTCTCGTGGAACGACATAATCAACTTTTAAAAATCAGACTGTCTAAAATATGTCAGGAGAAAGGTGTGGACTGGATAGTAGCTTTACCAGTTGCGCTATTTTACATGAGGATGGTAGCACACTCTCGAACAGGGTTATCCCCTTATGAGGTGATCTTTGGTAGACCACCGAATATGTGGGGGACGCCTATACCCCGTAAAATAACTGATGTTGATTGTAATATGCTGACAGATTACCTGGCTTCCTTGATGTCTGCACTACAATCTTGTCGTTCACAGGTAGTCGCAGCTTTTCCCGACAACACCGAGGTGAAACCTCATGATGTAATTCCCGGCGATTATGTTCTCGTCAGGAATTTTGATCGGAAAACCCAACTGGAGCCAAGGTGGAGGCGTCCTAAGTTGGTCCTGCTGACGACCAGAACAGCTGTGAAGATCGAAGGGAGAAAAGGCTGGGTGCATTCCAGCCATATAAAGAAATTTCATGGACTTCCTCCTGACACAAACAGTACTCCCCGTGTGTCTTCCCCCATTGACTCAAAGCTACCTTTGGCTGAGGCCAGTAGCACCGAACTTTACAAGCAGAAACTCAGGTCCAGATCTAAACTGTCGGACGATTTGATTGTTTAAGTCCTCTCCAAGGTGAAGCGGTTGAATCTGTCCCGACATGTATCCCTTAGGTCTGAATCATGTAGAGTCCAGAATCATAATGAAACGACATGCTTATTGTAAATTACTGCGTAACCACTGTATTGTGACTTTATTAATTTTGTTTTTCTTGAGTTTTTTAGTTACTGCAAGTATATTGTTGCATATGTATTATCCTGTTTCTAAACGTGCTTTCAATATAACTGATGAACATTCTTTTAGTGAATTCCCCCCACATGAGTTGTCCTATAGACTTGCGCTGCGCAATAACACATTCATTAGTATGTTACATCATTCCCATCAGACTAGTAATGCCACCAATTGTTGGGTGTGTGGCCGACTCCCTCCCTATCAGAATAACAAAGGAGTTCTGCCTTTCTTTCCACATCCGTTCACACACAATGGCTCCTGTGGAGCATGGTTTAGTTTATTAAATTCCATAGACCCAGACACAGCAGTTTATCAACAACATTGGATATGGGGAAATCTGAATCTAGTTTTATTCGAAGTCTGTCACCCTAATAAGGAGGGTCACCCCAGTAGAACAGGAACTGATTTAGAAAATGAAGTGTATAAATTAGGTAATTTTACGCCTAATCTTATGATTTTGAATGTCAAATCCGAAGTTGAACTAATTCTGCCCACTATGTCAGTATTTCCAGTTAAGGGTGAATTATGTGTGAGAAAAGTTGGTTCCATACACATGGGCCATAGCCAATGCGTTACTACAGTAGAATATAGTGATCAAGGTAAATCTTCATTTAGAGCTTCTCGCCATTCTTACTTTATATGTGGTCAGACTGCATATATGCGTTTGCCTCTAGATTGGGATGGTACCTGTTACATAGCATTCCTTCTGCCACCTGTTTTTCTAGCTCCCCCTGATTATTATCGAAATGTTCATTTAGTACACAATAGAGAGCGAAGAGATCTCCCAGTTGTCGATTATACTGAGACGGCATGGGACAAGTATGCAGATTTCAATAAAGGTATCTTTCCCTATATAGGTACAATATCAAATAGTAAGCTGATACGTAGACTCACCAAGACTCTTGAAGCTGTAGTAAATGAGACTATAGCCGCCCTAGGCAATCTGACAGAGGAACAATCAGTGATGAGAATTGTTGTTCTCCAGAATCGTCTTGTCCTTGACGTCATCCTGGCCGATAGGGGCGGAGCTTGCAGGGTCATCGGATCCAGCTGCTGCATATTCATACCAGAAAATTCGCCATCTGTATATAAAGCTATAACACGCCTTCATAAGATTGTAAGCCAGATACACGAAAATCCAGGCACTTGGACGTGGTCCGGGTGGTTTTGGAGTGTGATATCAGCCTGGGGATGGAGAGTTCTATCCTTCCTAGGTATTGGCCTTCTTATGCTCTTCAGTTGTTGTTTATGCCTGCAATGTGGACCAGCGATTTGTGGTCTGTGTGCCACATCATGCATTCCATATCACAGTTCTCGTTCAAAATGCCGGAAGAAGAAGGAAGAAGAAATGATGCTCCATGAGCAAATCGATGGAATGATGAAGATTGATATCTCTTGAAGGGCAAGTAGGGGACAAGGAGGGAATGTGGAAATGTGGATTTTCCTGATCAGTTATGTCCCCTATCTTGGACCCCAACGGTTCTATATGCATGTTACAAGTACATGTATGTTCCCTCTAGTTCCAGTTTCTAAGACGCAAACATATGTGTGTCTACCGTCGACATGTTCTCTGTCAGATCCGCCATCGATGGGCTGGATATTCGATTCCTAAGTATGAAAGGCCACCGACTTTATATGGCTAAGTTACTCCATTTTTACAGTTCAGGCAAGTAGGCCCGATTCTGTCCTCAAAGCCTTTCCCTGCTCTCTGTCTTTGACAGCTTCAGCTTGAGCTCGCATCTGTATCCATGAACTTTGCCCTACTCCCTGTGCAGCTAACGGTGCCTGCCTCGGCCAGTTTTCGCCTGCCTGCCAAGAAGCTGTATTTCACCTTCGAATTATCTATTTTGCTCTTCAGCCGATGCATTCCTGTCTAGTGATTTAGGTAAACATTTCCTTTAGCTCACAAGCAAAGGACTCAGCCTTTCCGTCCTCCTGCAAGTGATTCATAGCCCTGCTGCCATGGAAAGTTTTCTGCCCCTCGCATCTCATATAGACACTTAGGCGTTTGTGCACGCACACAGTCAGTATAGACTAGATTCTGTCCGAGAGTCCTTCCTTGTGGATAACATAGTTCTTTAAACATAGGATGTTAGATATGATTTGGGATTAGGTTGACTTGACCCCCCAGACTTCTCGTCTCCACATGTAGAGCTAAATGTCAAGTCCCCTTCACCCCCTAGTTGCACGTCAATCACACGTCATGCTGCTGCGCGCGCATCTATGCCAAGTATTATCTTATAGATCCACCTATGTCTGATAATCCTAACCAATCATGTTTCTTTTATTCCTTATTACGCCTAGTTTCGATTACGTACCTGTTTTGTCACTTTTCTTATCAAATGTTACGCCTTCTACATTCGTTTCATTGTAATGTACTTATTATAAAAATGCATGTCTGTCAATAAATTATTGTACTTCACTTCCTGAACCCTCGTGGTGACGGAACCTGAAGGCCGCGACTCGAGTCGGCCATTTTTGATGGAATAAAGCCCATTTAGAAACTCTTATACCACGGATTCTGCCTCTTGTTATTCTGAGCTATTTTATTTTATTTCAAGATCCCGTATGAAATTCAGTCCGGTAAAGAAGATTTTTGTTTACCACACCACAACAGTGAAAATCAAAGCAGTGCTGTGAGAATTTTCACCACTCCATAGCATTAAATATGATAGTTGCATCTTTAATTCTCTTTCATTGTTTCTTTCTCTTCCTCCTCTCCTCTTTCTATCTCTACTTCTCTGGCTAGACAGTGACCTCCACCGCTGCTGAGTGCGATAAATTTTAGGGGTAGGGATCAGGAGGAGAACAAAGAGGTAATGACAATGGTATACCGAGAATGGAGAAGTAGAGTAAGAAGGGAAGAAGAGATTGAGGAGATGTAAATGGATAACGGAGATAGAAAGATAAGGTGAATGGAGAAAAGTGAGGTAGGCAGAAGGAAAGGGGCCGAGAGGTAAAAATAGAAAGAGGTTACTATTAAAAAGAAGCAGAGAGACAGGTATGGTTTTAGAGTGAGGTAGAGAGGTAGCAAGAGATTTAGATAAAAAGAAAAAGGGGAGAGAGCGAGAAGGTTGGGATACACCGGAGAGTGAGGTAGAGCGAGGTAAGATAAAAGGAGAGGCATTAGAGAGTGCTAGAACACAGAGAGGTGGAGGTAGATAGGTAGTGAGGTGAAGTGAGTGTAGAGAGATGCAAGGCCGAAAAAGAGTGTTAAGGTGGATGAGAGCAGAATGAGACAGGAGGATTGTCAAGTTTGGTCAGGTAAAGAGAGTGGGGAAGGAGAGAGAAAGATGTAGCAAAGGTGGTTAAGGATAGAAAGCAAGATGAGTTTTAGAGAGAATAGAGGTGAAGTAGAGCGACTGAGGCGAGGTAGATAAAGAGAGATTTGGTGGATAACATGGTGACAGTGATGAGTTAGATAGATATATGAAGTCTGAGGTAGAGAGAGAGTTGATGTAAACGATGGGTTAGATTAGCAGAAGTAGAGGAAGGAAGGAGAGAAAGAGGGAGAGAGGAAAGCGTGAGAACGGAGTAAGGTTCAGGGGGTGAGGAAGAGGAAAAACACAAAGGGGAGAGGGGTGGTGGTGGGGTGTGGTGGTAAATGAATGGTGAGGTAAATGGAGAGGTTAGCTGATGATAGACGTGGGTAAGGAGAGAAACAAGGGTGTGAATGAGATCTCAGGTAGAAAGTGAGGAAGGGAGGATGAGAGTGGTGTGGTAGAAAGAGCTGAGGGAAAGGCAGACAGAGGTGAGGTATAGAGAGATAGGTGACGTACAGAGGTGAGGTATAGAGAGATAGGTGACGTACAGAGATGAGGTTATGGGGCAGGTGAAGTAGAGGGAGGAAAGAGACATGGAGATGAGATGGAAACAGGGCACTGACATACACAGAGGGACATATGTCTTCTGAGTGAGAAGCCTCCGGTAACATTTCTACTCAGGCGCTGAGTTTCTGACTAATGTGAAGTATTTCTTTTACCCATCCCAGAAAAGCTATCTTTGGAGTTGGGTCTATACTTATAACAATTATTTTGTGCAGAGTTTGTTGCCCAAAAAGTGTGTTTTCCCCCTGGTAGATGCAGAAAGTAGAGATCATATGCTCCTCATGTGTCACAGCGGTTATCACGTTTTAGGCCCCTTTGTGTAGTGCAACAAGGCTGTTATGCGGGACAGGTATTGATAATGTAGTAGTCAGCTCACCTGTTTCTGAACAACAGTATTCCCACATATCATCCGTTAGGGGGGTGCTCTCAGCCCGCTCTGACGGGGGTTGCACAGATGTGTTCACCTCCTGCATTTCTCGTTATATCTTGGTGATTAGCTTCCTGGGGTTTTCAACATTACTTGCTAGTTGGAGGGGTCTAGAATGCTTCTGTTCTTGTGGGAAGTTGTGAGTCATCTGTTTACTTATTGATTTTAGCCTAGGAAAGCATCAAGAGGAGTGATCTTAGCATTTGAAAGAGCAAGCAATTTTAAAGAGACATTGGGAGGGCAACCAAGAGAAAAAACAAAGGAAAAAAACCCAGTAAAAAAGAAGGGGAGAAAAGGAGAGAAGAAAAGAATAAGGAGAAATAGAAGAGCAGAAAAAGAAACAGGGTGGGGTGTGACAAAGAATAGTAGACATTGGTAAACAGAAGGAAAATAATATATCACAGTATAAGGGAAGGGATGATAGAAATCATCAAACGATTGCAACCAAGGTAAGAGGTGAAAGAAAGGAGATGCTGCAGACAAAAGGAAGCAACTTGAAATGAAGGGCAGAGAATGAGAGAAAATTGAAAGTAATGAAAATAAAAAGAAAGCAGAGGGAACATGCAGAAGCCTTGTATGCTACAGGTAAAATATAAGTGAGATACAAGCAAGCAGTGAGTGATGAACCTCATGCAGAGTAGTGTGTGAGATCTACCGCCCTCCAACTCTAACCCTGGTGAAATAGTTCAGTGGTTAATATCCTGCCTGCAGCCATAAATGTGTAGGCTGCAGGTCACCAGTCCTCATGCCAGCTCTCCCTGCGACCTGTTCTGGCTTTAATGTACCTATAAATATACCACTTACTACAACATTGCAGTTAAAAAGTATATTGTTGTGTTAGTCAAAGGAGGCACAATGCAACATCTGCCCCTGTATACTTTTGTTGGGTGTCTCTTACTCCATGTTGTTATGTTTGCCGGTCGTATGTTGTGCTCTCTGTCTGAGACTGTGGTGCAGTTGTTGCAGCCTGCAGCATCTTCCTTTTAGTCTGTGCTAATAGATGTGTGCCACACTGGTGCTGCAGTTGTGTTTTATTTTTCTGCATGTTGCAGTCCTGCGGTGTGGTTGTGTGTGATCTATACCCACATCTAATTGATGCTGGTGTTACCGGCGCTTGTGCCCTGCCGCCCCTTTGCTCATACACGAAGCGTGCCCATATGCAAAGAAAGAAAAGAAAGTTCACTCTCCCCAATACACTACTCTTTCTCACCCTATGCCTCTCTCAATATATCCTCTACCTCCACTCTGACTCATCCCGAACCTCACTCTACTACTACTATCATCTCCAAACTAGCCCTTTCTAGACTCTTCCCTCCTCTATCGCCATCCGCTCACCCCAAACCTCATTTTACTACTATGATCTCCCAAACAACCCTTTCTAAATACTTCCCTCGTGTATCCCTCCCAGGACTCATCCCAAACCTCTTTTTACTACTATGATCACCATAATCCCTTTTTAGAAACTCTTCCCTCCTCCATCTCTCCTTTTTACACATCCCAAACCTCATCTTACTACTATGATCTCCCAAATAACACTCTATTGACTCTTACCTCTTCTATTCCTTCATTATCCTATTCAATCCTAATAAGAGACTCACATGTCCGCCGCTCACATTAACTCATATTTCCCTATACTAATTCACCACTAATCCTTTTGGGTTCCGGAGTAGTGTGCTACTCGCCAAAGAGCGCTTTGTCACCTCGTAAGGGGTAGTAAGTGCTATATAAATACAATTGCAAATTACAAGAGACAAAGAGAGCGGCGAGACAGAAAGAATGGGTAGAGTTGCTGAAATGTAAAGGTAGGCACAGAGAGCGGCAGAGAGGTGAGGGTGTGAGATAGAAGTAACAGAGGTGTGTATTTGAGAGCGAGAGAAGTGAGGTACACAGAGGTGAAGTAGAGTCATTTGAGGTGGGGGTAGGTAGATATAGATGTAGAAATAGGCAAAGAGAGAGGGAAAGAGTGAGTGGTGAGGTGGAAAAAGAACTAGGCATGAGACAGAAAGATAGGTGAGGCAAAGGAAAAGGTTGATTGTGTTAGAGGTTACAGAGGTAGTCCAAAAGAGGTAAAGGTAGAGGAATGAGATAGAGAGAAGAGTGGGTATTTAATGATTGGTGATTTAGTTAAAGAAGAAGTACAACAAGATAGAGAGGTGAAGTAGTGACATTGTTAGTAAAAAGAAAGGGGAGAGGTAGAGAGCGAAGCACCACAGGCAGAGGGAGATGAGACAAAGAGCAAGTGAGAGATACAGAAAGTGAAGTTGTGGGAGAGGTAAAGAGTGGTGTGGTCAGGTAGGAAGAGAGATGACAGAACAACAGATAGGTATGGAGAGACATGGGGGAAATATATACAATTAGAGAGTGGTGTCACAGGTGCATAGAGAGAGGGAGGAGGCTGAGTTAGAGAAGCACAGAGGTGAGAATGGTGAGACAGAGTAAAAAGATTGCTTTAGGGAGGTGTAGCATCTTCCCCAGCCCAGGAGCATGCAGATGAATTATTCCAAACAGGAGCTGTGGTCAGACATTACTTTATTCTTCAGCATACACTTACACACTGCCCATTACATCATACTTCGCAATTAACCACACCCTAACACCTCTTAACATATTACGTATTTCCTCTTCAGAGTTCATCCAGAACCGCAAGGGTCCCAGTGCGCATAGCATCAATTTGTTATATCTCCCCGTTTGGTAAATAAAAAAGTGGCAGACATCCTCAAGATCACATTTCTTTGATTATTCAGCGAGGTGTTCACACTTGTCTGCCAGCTAGGGTGATACAAGGTGATCAAGGTCCACCCTGATTGGGCGACAGCGACATAGGCTCAGGCACTTGAGTCAGACCTGCTGGAGGGGTCACCTCATGTGTGATTCCAGGACTCAACTAGTGTCATGGGAGGTGTTTAAAATGTGACGTGTCCCGAGTGATGGATTGTCTAGGTTGATGTGCTGTCACCATATGTTCCTTGCATGCCACAACCTGTAAAGGATCAGCATCAAAAGGAGTGTCCATTGTCCTTTGTCTCTGTTTAACCAGTAATCAGTCTACTTTGTCAAAGGTTGTCTTCTGGGCATAATGACGCTCATCTGCATAATTTTTTCTTTTTCTTTTCTGTGTCGTGTCAGTATCTCAGACCTTATCAGTAGTCACTGATCGATCCGGAGTCCATTGAGGCAGATTTGTTTTGATGACTCTCTCAAATAGCAAGGTGGCTGGACTCTCCCCAGTTGTGAAGTGAGGAGATGATCGATAGGCCCAGCACATGGCTTGGTTCAGATCGATTCCCTCCATGGACGTGGACGCTCATTGAATGACCCTCTTGAGGGTGCCCATGAATCGTTCTACTACACCATTGGCTTGGGGCCAGATGGGTAAACTCTTTTTGGTGTTTAACGTTGAGTCGGGCAAGAAATTCTTTGAGTTCTTTTCATGCCCTTTGCTGATTAAAGGTCATGCCATTATCAGGGTTGAGAATTTTGGCAATTCCCCACATTGCAAAGATGTCATCAAGCCTTTCTCTTACTTTGTCATGGGCTATCGAAGATAGGTCTTCCGCCAAAGAAAAACATGAATATTCTTCTATTACTACCATGAGACAATGTACATTTCCATAAGGCCCAAAAAAGTAAACTGAAACCCTCTCCCAAGCATGGGAAGGAAGGTCAGACATTGTCACTGGACATTGCGTCATCTTGGGGGATACACAATTGCATATGTGGTATGCCTTCAGCTCTTTCCCTACTCGCTCATCTAACCGAGGGAACCACACTCGATCTCTAAAGGCTCTTTTGGTGGCTAAAATACTATGGCGTCCTTAATGGGCCAGTTCGATGACTCGCTGTCTTAGGCTTCCTGGTATGAAGTTCTTTAGAGCCTCACAGTATTACTCCTTCTTGGGTGAATGCTACCTCGTCCTCTACATATTTGAACTTTTGGATTTCAAAATCATCTGCAAGGGGCGAGGTACTTCTCCTCCAGGATTGCGTGGTAATAAATTCTTTGATTATTGCCATGTCTTCATCTGCATTGGTGGCATTAATGATTTGTTCCATAGACAGAGCAGCTGGTGTGCTGGATTTCACCATAAAGTTGAGATATACTTCTGCTGTCATGAATGTCGAACTGTGGTGATGTAGAGGCACTCATGAAAAGAAATCTGCTGAGTTTTGGTCCTTCCCCGGTTTGTGCACGATCTCATATTTGTACACTTGCAGTCTTAGCCGCCACCTATCGATGCAAGGGGGCATCATAGCCTTCGGGTTTCCAAAAACTGTAAAGCAAATGCCTGGTGATCTATGATGACACTGAGTCATTTTTCATGGAGCAATATATGAAAATGTTTGCAGGCCCACACCACAGCCAGACTCTCCTTCTCCGGCTGAGAATAGGCATGTTCTGTTTCAGACAGGCTTCAACTGGCATAGACCACAATGCGTCTCTGTCAATTCGATGGCCATGTGTTGAGCAAAGATTGCCCTTAGCCCTACCTAGCTCATATCGTAATGTCAGTATGTAACTTGGGGTCGAAGTAAACCATTTCAGTTGTATTTTCAATCGCATGTCTGCGAAACCCTGGTTGCATTCTGGGGACCACTGAAACGGTACAATTCAGTTTGTCAAGTCTCTCAATGGGACACTTAGTGTGGCAAAGTTTTGAATTTATCTTGAGCAATAACTGGCCATGCCCGGAAAGGATCGCAGCATAGTACTATCTGGGGGGAGAGGTGGGGGGCGGGAAATAACAGTGCTTGCACCTTTTCCTGGTCTGGAGTCATTCCCCCATCAGAGAATATGTGCCCCAAAAAAGTGAGTTAGATTTTGTGAAACTTGAACTTTGCGATGTTCAGAGTGAGACCTGCCTCAGCAAGTAAGTGGCACATTTGGGTAAGGGCTCTGTCGTGTTCTTTCTGTGTTCTCCCAAAAACCAGTATGTCATCACTGTAATTAAAAGTATGCAGGTTGGAATGCTTGGTGAATAACTTCCTTAAATATCTCAGCAGCCGAAGATACTCCAAAACTCAGTCTCTTTTATATCTTATATATGCACACACCAACATGAGTCAAAAAGGTAGTAATGTGCTTGCAGTTCTCTTCCAGCTCGGATTGATGTTATCCTTTATTCAGGCCAAGACAAGGAACACTTTGGCTTTGATCATGTCCGCGATGTGTGGACCAGGGTGTCTCTCCCTCTCGATGGCTCTGTTTGCCTGGTCATATCAACGCAAATGTGCACTGCTACGCTACTTTCCTTTTTTGGTATTACTACTATGAGTGAAACCCATGACGCGTGTCCTGTGGGGAGTTCAATGATTTCATGTTTTAAGAGTGCTTCTAACTCTTTCTCTACCGCCCCGTTTAGATGAAAAGCAACTATAAGGTGTCGCTGAGCAATAGGGTGAATGTCTTCATTTATATGAAGCTGGACTTTCATTTTCTTGAGTTTTCCATGGCAATTGAATGACGACTCATGATCTCTGACTTAGAACAGAGGTTGTAGTTGAGGGATATCAACTCTATGTCAGCAGCGGTGGCAAAACTGAGTAAATAGGCCCTCAATAAAGTCCCTTGTAGAACATGAATGGTAGCTTGCACCAATGTCTTTTTGTGTTGCATGTCGCTGTCAATGACCCTTCGCTTTGCAATGGCTCAGAAGTGGCCAAAGGGTATACCTTTGTGCTTGAAGGTTGGCTGTAAACCTTTCCGTTTGGCATGATGTTCATCAGCGCGCCACTCTCTATGATAAAAGTTATTGGGTGATCGTTCACTTTCAGTGTGATTTTGGGAAAGTGTCCAAATGAAGTTTGTCACTTTATTTGATAAACTGTCTTTGAATTGTGATTTAATTTACAGGCAGCTAACCCACACGTGCAAGCTGTTCTTTGGTAGACATCATCAACGCACACCCATCTTCTTCACTGATACTCGATACTTTGAAGAACCTTTGTATGATGAGCTTGACGACGATTGATTTTGCTTGGTCTCTACTCATCATAGCTGATGTTGTTTTTTGGTTTTAGGAGTGTGGCAAGAATGCTTTTGGAATGTTCTCGCATCCCTCTTTTCTTACTTTCATGACACACTCGATTTTTCTTTAGCTCGGCACACAGTTCTGAAATGATTCTCTTTCCCACAACATTTGCAGACTTGTCCTATGGCTGGACATTAACCTTTATCGGGAAACGAAAATCCACATAGAAAGCATAGCTTTCTTTTTTTTGAAGACGTCAACTTGCGTTTATCTTGTTTATGTTTGTACTTACTCTTTCACGGTCATTGTCGATTCATTGTATGCTGTTTCTGCTACAATATCAGCAGCTTGTCAGTCTCCTTGTTCTTCTGCTCTCACAGCCATCGGCATTTTCTATCTCTCAGCATGCGCCTTCTGACCGAATCTGAAAGGCATCCACAAATGGCTCTGAGGTGCATGGCTTATCCATCGGTGAAGTCACAGAACTTGCAATGTTTAGTGAGTGCATATAGTCTTCGAACAAACTCGCCCATTGTTTCATGAACCGTATTTTGTGCTTGGTTGAAGATATACCTTTCATAGTCGGCATTCGGCATTGGATTGAACTAGGCCTCCAACGCTTCTTTTACCTATTGTCAGATTTTAGAACAAGTCTTCAGCACTTCTTTCACTCCATCACCTGCAAGGTTTTTCAAATATTTGAAGATATTCTTGTCATCTTCTTCCTCTTGTGCATCTATGATGTCATAGAACATTTTGATCAACGCAGCCCACCTGGCACCAATGTTCTGTTTCTTAGAAGTTTCGAAAGGCGGTGGTGGCTTCAGGAACATGGATGCATAGTATCTTGTGCTGCCTTCTGTCTCCATTGAGAGGACATGCTGTTCAAACAGCTTTCGCCGTGCAGAATGGCACCGAAGAGTTCTGCAAGTACTGGCATTGTGCATAGAGGGTAAGAGTATAGCTAGATACATGTTATACAATTATTCTGGGTGATTCAGTACAGGCTATAAATTCAACAACATAGATGTCTGTGAAATTCTTTTTTATTCTTTATATTTTTTGATCTTTTGTCATTTCTCAGAATAATTCATTTGATAAGTTAGTTCAGTAGAAAAAAGCTTTTTTAAATATAAAAAAGCGACTGTTGACTTATCTATACAATATATTAATGCACAATCATAGAACATACATAGACAAACGTACAGTTTGAAAACAGACAATTACACAAAATATCTAAAAATACATCATTCTGTAAATCATGACAATATAAGAGATGGAGAAGTTAAATTGTGAAAAGGATTTCCAAGGCAGGCGGTAGATAAGAACACTACGCGCGTTTCAGCAGTATTGCCTTAATCAGGAAAAACCGTCTCAACTTTCTCTATAACAGAAACATACAATTAACATACTACAAAAATATATGTGTTTTAAGCCTGTCATAAACACTCTCATTTACTGTGAGCCAATCATGCTTCACCAGCGAATAGGCTTATGCAGGTGCGGTAAAGGGACCCTTTAGTTTAAGAACAAGTGGTATTAAAAAACACACAATGCTGAGATTTCAGTTGCCACCACCATGATTATTATACTTGATTCCTTATATCCCAAACCTAAAGATGTGTTGTGCATACGGGATAGAGAAAGAAAACGTGAAGGCAGTGTCCAGGGTGCAAGGTTATACCTGTTATCGATATAGGCGGGGGCTCTCTATTTAGTAATGGGCGCTTCTGTGTCGACAGCGTATTATCTATGTAAAGGCAAGCATAAAAATTAAATGGAGTCGGGAGATTGGGCTTTATTTGTCTTATCGGTGGAGGAGAATGTATGTTAGCCTTCTTATCCATATGGATACAAAACTAATTAATCAACTGGTTAAAAATGCGTACCTATATGGCAAGCACGTCGAGAAGTGTTTTTAATGTGTACAAAGATTTGAAATTGTCTCCTTCGTCGGTGGCTATCCAAATTTGGACCATAAGCTGGGTCGTAGAATGCTTCAATCACCCTTGATGATGATTAAGTTCTCTGTTTCTCGTACCTTGTTGTCGTGATTGTTATTTCTGCCTTCATCCAATTGGTTGCTCTGTACTCGGGGCAAGATGCAGCGTCACTGTTGACCACCTTGTCTGCAGGTTTGGTGGGAGGTCAAAATTGCACCTATGTTGGGTCTTTCATTTCTTCTACAGCTCTGTATGGACTGGATCAGGGCGTTTACTCCACAAGAGCCCGTTGCAGGTACTCTGCATTGATTCTTGGTGCATGTAGCACACACAAACAGTTTGACGTAGCATCTCAAACTTTCAGGGAGAGCAGTCTTTTCCTCTCTGGCACGTATCTCCTTGTCATCGCCAGTTGTAGCATCTTCCCCAGCCCAGGAGCATGCACATGAGTTACGCCAAATGGAAGTTGATGTCAAACATTATTTCCTTCTTCCGCATACACTCACGAATGGCCCATTACATCATACTTTGGCGATTTACCACACCCTAAAACCTATCCGCATATTACGTATTTCCTCTTCAGAGCCCCTGCAGAACCACGAGGGTCCTAGTGCGCATAACATCAATATGCTACGGGTGGCTCCTTGAAAGGTGGAAGCCCTAGACAATTGCCCACTTTGCCCATACCTTAGAATGGCTCTGGTTGTAGAGAGGAGCCCCAATAAGGCTGCTGCTATGGGGCGTGAGGGCAATGTATGCCAGGAGTATAGGATGCATGCTCCTTAGGATGGCATTGCGGAGTTTTCCCTTTTAGCTCCTTGCTATCAAAAGTGTACCGCACTTTTTTATGATTTCTTTTGCAAATTTACCACTCATAGTCCACGCTATGTGGAGAGAATGCTCCATTTAGGCAGGTTGTATAGGCAGCTTGTCCTTCTAAAACGGGTGCTGTGGTGTGTGCTCCTCCTGAATGTGTGCTATGGAGACTGTGCATCTCAGGTGCTCTGAAGAGAGAGGCCCACTTGAGCAGGTAGTTTAGAGAATGTAGGTCATTCCAAGGCATGTTCTTGAGAGAGTGTGTGCCTACTAGATCAGTGCCAGACTGAATGTACTCCTCAGAGCAAGCGAGCTTGGAGAGTGTGCTATGAACAAGCTGGGGATAGGGAACCAAACCCATTCTCGGCTGGTAGTATAGAAGCTGTGCTTGTTCTATGGAGAGTGTGTACCTCCTCCGTGGGTACAATGGAAAGGGATCAGGGACAGAATATCGACCACACAAATATTGTGACACAAAAATATTGTGTCAAAAATATCATGGACACAAATATCGTTTTCCTATACTTATAAAGGTGAGTACAAAAATATAGAGTAAAAAGTATCATTGGCATTAATATCGTCAAAAAATTGACAAAATATCGTTTTTCAAAAAATACACAGTTTAACATAGTAAAACGTAAACATTGTAATCCATAACTATAATATAATGTTTGTTTCGTAAATGTAAGTAACATTGGGGAGCCACCAACCTCCAAGTGTTGTAGATTGGTCCTGCGCTGCAGAAAAAGTGGTATTCCAGGGCAGGGGGTGCCCGAGGAAGTGGGACAAAATCTGGGGCAAGTGGGTGGGCTATCATGGCCTCTAAGGTGACTTCATGAGCAAGATGGGGTGGAGGGAGGGGAGGCCACAGGACTTTGAACTGCACAGGAATGATGGTTTTCACTGATGCATTGTACTGTGACATGGCAAGATACATTGATGTTATCTCAGATACCCTTGAGGAGTATGTATGAAAAATATATGTCAATGGTTATACTGCCAGGCTTTTTGCTTGCTTATTTCATAAACACATATAAAAAATGTAAGTAACATTTAGGGCCTGTTTAGGATGTCGGTCGGAGAAAATGAAGACTAGCTTGCATAAGCGAAATGTTTGCATATTATTCTTACAATTTGGAGGTTGTTTTACTTGTTCTCATGATCTCAGCCTAGGTACCTTCTTGTACTTTTTAAGAATCAGTCACATTGCCATATTCGAAACTTACTAGTGCTGGTGCATAAATGGTGCTTTGCTGTTCCTCCATTCAGCGGTGCTGGGGAAAATCTGGCCAGTTGATACTGTGATTAGCAGACTAGTCATTTTTCTTTTGTCAATAAACCCATTTAGACTTCGACTGGTGCTTGAATTTTTCTTTGACACCACCTTATGTCATTGTCTGAGAGTTTTCCTTTCTTCAATTGAGACTGCAAAGAGTGAGTCCCTTTTAAACTGAAGGTGTCCTTCTAAGGAAGGTACTACAGAGGGTGTGCTATGCTGACAGTTTCACTATTGACAATGTGCCCATGTAAGATCTATGGTATAGAGTCAGTGTTCTTAAGGTGAGGCAGAGCTCAGTGCAACTGTTGAGAGTTCCCCCTCGTAGGATGCAATTGGGTAGAGTACACTCCTCTGAGTGTGAGTTAGTGAGGAGACTGTGGGGAAGGCAGACCCCTCTAAGGTAGGTGATATGTGTCAATCAGAGATATGGAGAAGGAGACACCCTTTGCCAAGTCCTATGGAGTTGCACATCCTTTCCTCGCTTACACGGGCCAGCACTATGGTGTATCAGTGTTATGGAGAATACATACTGCAGAGGGAGGCATCAGCTGAGCATGCCTATACAGCTGGTGTACACCTGGGCACAGGCAGGCCCTTTACATCCCACACAGACACATGAAATCCACAAGACACCATCACCTGATGATCAGCTAACTCCTCCCATAAGACTGCAAACAATAGGACTCTCACGTACGATTGTGGTCAAATGCAGAGTGCCCCTTCCAAGCATAAACTGCACAGCTGTACCTTTCCATCTCAGTCACCAAGCAGTGGATTAGTCCTTATCTACGTCCTCATGGAACCACCACTAGGCACAGGGACTCTTCCTCTTTTAGCCCCTCCCCACCGCCATTCTCTTTTTTTTTTAAATCCATATTCTTAACCATGCAGAGATTTCGACCTCAACTGTTTACTTTAGTTTGGTAAAGTATAGGGTTCATTTTAAAAATGTATTTATTTCTAAAATAAGTATTAAAATATTGTTATGTTTAAAAAGAATGTAATATAAATGTACATTTATTTTATGTATTTACTTTACATTTACAAAATATAAAAAAGACAGCACTATTAAGTACATTTTTAATTAAAACTTTAATTAATTAAATAAAGTATAATCGGTTTTCTGAACTTTAAATTAAAAAATGTAATTTCTTCCTAAAGAAAAAAAACATATTTTTATTAAACAATAATATTTATTAAGATTAATGTATAGAATTAATTACAATTATTGTAATCATTTTTAATAAAAAGTTAATGTTATTTTATGTTTAAAATTAAACATAAATTGTTCAATTGTTTATAAATACATTTATAGTTTGTAACAGTAATTTATATTTGTGACTATTTTAAATAATCTAATTTCATAGAAAAATATTTCCAGTGGGGTTTTATTTTAATTCCCTACCTCTATTATTTTCTGTAGGAGGGTGTTGCAGTATTAGCGATTGGCTATGTGTAGTGCTGGACTTACTCCAAAAGTGTAAGTTACTACAAATGTGTGAGTTACTGCAAAAGAGCAGTTTGTGAAAACTGAAATCCAGTAAACTGAATCAGAAGTGTAAACTTACTCAAAAGTGTAAGTTACCTTTGCGAACCAGGCCCCAAGTGTGTACGTACTTCTGATTTATCTTCAGTTGTAATAGAAATAGTGCTGACTAAGGCCCTAATTACGAGTATGGCGGTCCATTGGACCGCCATACCCGTGGTGTTCGACAACCACTGCACTGCAGGAAACGCAGTATTGCGTTTGTGGTGGTCAGGATCAAGGATCCCTCTGGGCCGGCGGTCTTTCAATGGCAGGAATATGCTGGCGGTACCGCAGTCCGCACTTCCAAGTATATTCTGTGTTGCCATTTCACCGCCTTTTTCAGGGGGGTGAACCTGCCATGAAAAGAGTGGCGGTATGGTAACAAAGAGGGCCTTTACATGGCCCCCTGCCAGATTTGGGCCTGGGGGTGGCGTGGGGGCACATGTAGTGCTCCCCTGGATTTGCACCCCCTATCTGTACCATGAGGCATGAATGCCAGACCGTGCAAGAAGGTGCAGTCGGCGCTCTGAGAGCGTTGGTCTGCCTGTTAGGCTCTTTTATGAGCCTGACAGACTGCCGCTTTAGACCGCCCAGGTCCGCCCGCCAGACCAGGAAAACCTCCTGATCTGGCAGGTGATCTCACCAAAGGTTTGGTGGTCCACAGCAGACGCCGCGTTCCACCGTACGCTGTGGGACCGCCAAATTCGTAATTAAGCACTTAGTCTGAGGGTGATCTATTTTCAGGAGACCACAACTTTTTACAGAAATAGGAGCAGCAAGCAGGAGGAACCATCAACAGTCTTAGCAAATACGTGTCACTGATACAGGATCAATCAACTTCTGAACTGCACCAATAAGATGTGGTTAAAATTTTGAGACATTGTTTTTATATGGCCATATTAAAATAGCTATAATAATAGAGTGGTGCAAATCATCACTTTTTTATCTTTACACTTTTTCATACTTCCTTAGCTTTAATTAAGTTACAGCATGCACGCTAAAGACGATCTGCCCAGATATCAATATGGAAAGAGGCCACTGAAAATGTGGGGAAACCCTGCATCGTTAGTGATCAAATTAGAGGAAGGTAGCCTAGTGGCAAAGACGTCTGACAGGTCCTAGGCCATATTGTCAGGAAATTTGGAGAAGACGGATGTATATAAAATTAATCTAAACGGAGCTCAATGCCATATTCAGTGATTACTTGGAAAATGGTTTGGAAGCATTCCATATTCTGTGGCTAAAGAACAGAAACACCTTTACAGCCAAATTCCAACTATTGTGATATGAGGATTCGGCTAATAGTAAAACCACTATCCATCCTTTGCACCAAAGATGCTGTTCCAGCAGGCTCCCTGGTTGAGGATTTAAACTACTCGAAATGTGAAGTCCTGGCTTTGGCTGAGCAACACAAAATCAGCCTAAAACTGCAGTCCATGTCTGATGTAATGACAGAAGGAGCTTAGTGATGGCTTTGCTTTTATGACTGACTTCACCATCATGAACATAGTCTTCAGCTTCCAGCTGCATGCCTTTCTGCTATGCATACCTTTGCACCAACCTTTTCGCAACACATGGTGTCCTGATAGTGCCTGGAGTTTACAAAACTGAAGTAATAACAAAATAGGTTGTCGTTGCACTTTAAAAACTCCTCATGCACTTAAGGCCAGCCTCCGGCTACTGTGCACTGATTCAGTGCCGCCACTACCAAGCACCTTCTGGCCCAAGGCCCTTTGAAAGCACTGATCTGCATGTGACACTTGAGGGATCCAAGGTATGTCTTGAAGGACCAACAATCCATCATGTTCTTTACACAAGGACTGATCCCTTAAAAGAACTTTCAACAGTTTGAGCATTATCAGACTTCCTAACCTGATTTAGATAACCCTGAGCACTGCCATTAGTAAGTGTGAACAATTGCTTAGGTTATTTCAGAACATTCCTTGTGCTCATGAGACTATTTCTAAGACAACATTTTTTTCAGCAATTAGACCAATGATTGAATACTGGAGGTATGGCCTCACAAGAACCTATTATAACAGATGGAGAAGCCAAAGAATCCCCTGAGTCGAGAAAACATACCCTAAAACAGATACATTTTTCTGTCATTTTGGCATACAGTTGATTCTTCTCCACTATAGGTCCTGATGTTGCAGAACTTGTGAATACACCTCTATACGGTGGAATGGTTCCCTGGCCCCTTGCAGGTTACTATTGTTATGCCACTCACACCCAATCCAATCTGGGTAAGGATCTATGAGCCAATGGCAGCACTTTCATAGTGAGCACGAAGCCCAATCACTGGCTTTCTGGCTTGCTGGCCTTTGGAGGACGGATGCACAGCACTGTGTTAAAGAGTTAGCGGTTGCCGTACCTCCCCCAGAAAGCTTATCTTGATATTTTGAGAGCCAATATTATGGTCATGATATCTGTAGATCAGAATGTCGGGGTAGACATTATCCAATTCCACTTTGCTTGTCTGTCATTGAAAGTGGGGGGATGCAGGTGTCATCCCAGCACATTCAACCCTGCTCAGTGTCTAACTGCTTGATGTTGACAAGTGAAAACAACCATCTACAGGATCTTCCCCTGGTTGCAAACCTCGGCTTTGCACTGACAGAACCTGCATATTGAATGACCAAACCAGGTGGCAGTAGATTGAGGGCCCGAATACGAGTTTACTGATGTGGGAGCAGGCCGCCACTGCCCTGCTCCCATACCGCCAAACAGGGCTGCCACCCGCCTGCCAGACTACGAGTAGTATCGCGGTCTGGCGGACGAGCGTTCCTGCGGCGGTGCAGTTTAAAGGCTCATATGTGAGCCATAAACTGCACCTCCTCGGGAGCACCAGTGCATGTTCCTGCATGGCATGTACTGTGCAGTCCATGCCATGCAGGAATGGCGTGCATGCACACAGAAAGACACAGCATGTGCCCCCCTGCATGCACTCCTGTGGACAAGGCCAAGAGGGGGCCCTGTAGGGCTCCCTTTTTTTCTTCACCGCCAGCAGCGTCATGGAGTAAGAACCTCCATGAGACCGCTTATGGTGAGGAAAGTCATGATATGCTTGGCTGCGCTGAAGCATATTGCGACTCTCAGACTGCCGAACCATCACCAGAGATCTCTCATCCCTGGCGGTTGCGGTAGTACTATGGCAGTCAAACCGCCCAAGTTGTAATCCGGCAGTCAGACCGCTGGTGCAGCGATGGCCAGACTGCCGCCGCTGCGCCACTGTGAGTTTAGCATTCCTCTAACCTGGGCACTGAGTAAGGAACATCCAACGATGTAGTCTGTCACCAGGAGTCAAGCTCAAAGGCGGAGGATCGTAGCTGGTGCAATGATTTGATTAAATAAGTTATAAAACTATAGACTAGTTATCACACTAAGGGAACTAGACTGTGGGTTGCAGTGTAAGGATTAGCTGTGGTTACTCCACTATGGCAAAGGAGCTTTACCTCCCCCCCGCCCCTCCCCCCCTCCCGGGCAACATGTTTATTATTGTTTTATTTTTGCTCTGAGGGATGAGTCTTGGGGGCAGGGCCATTGCGATGGGTGTCACGGAGGGGGAGTGGTGGGCACTGCTAACGGTGTGCATGTCTTTTTGGCCTGCCATCTTAGGATGGTCAAACCGACATGCCCACTGAGCTGTCTCCAACCCGAGGTGCCTTGCCGGGTTGGAGACAGCAGGCACGGGCTCTCAATCTTTCAGGGAGTGCAAATCGAGTGCGGTCAGGCCAGTCCTGATGCAAACAGTGTCTGAATTGGCCACAGGGGAGTCTGGGAGCCTGTGCCTGCAGTGGACTGGAGCCAGAGAGGAGCAGAAGAGCGGCGGTGCAGCAGGTAAGTTATTTGGTTTTGTGTTTTGTTGTGAGTTAAGTCATCGTCCCATCCCCGCCTGCCCCACTACTTTGGTTTGACACCTGCCACTACTGATTAGGATAATGGCCCAAGAGAAAACTAACAGCTGTTTTTCCAAACAGCGAATTTGATTGGCTTTTAGCGATATATTTGAGCCAATCATCCTGATTCCTTTATACACTATAGAAAACTTGGGGGACATAACCCTTTCACAGTCAGAAAAAGAGTAAGACTGATTTAGCTACAATTACAAACATAATTCATAATTATACCTTGTTAGAACCTTGTTCATAGACAGATCCACTTTGCTGGCCATGTGGTACTGCAAAATAATTGCTTCAGCCAAGAATAGCAGTGAAGCAGTAAAACTTACCTAGAATCATCTGTGAGTGGTAGGTCCATACTAGATGAGCAGCTGAGGCTCACAGACTGTTTTGCTTATCAAGGACAGCATGAGTCATTGTCGTTCTAAAGGGATTTGAAAACCAGCAAGAACAATTTGACTTGTCCAGTCGGAACACCTGCTGACATCCTTCCAAACAATTTTCCATTCCTAAATTGTCTTGGTCAACAAAGGTTAACCAGGATACCTTGAAAGATGTCTGCCAAGATGTTGGTTGGCAATCTTGTCACTATGTGCTATCTGTTTATTTTTTTATTTTACTAAAATATTATATATAATATATTTACTTATGGGGACTTTCGGACAGCCCTCTTCATCCATTGGTCTGTTATGGTGTCATGCCCATTTTTCTTCCTCCCACTACATCACCCAGCATGGAGAAATTAGTCAGCCTACTTTAGCTATTGGCTAACTCCCCTGTGAATGATGGTATTCTGACGTTTGACAAAGAAGACACCTGCACACAAAGTAGTTCTCTTCAGTGCCAGGGACTACGGTAGTAATGTGTGCTTTTGAGACCAAATTATTTTTTTATATTTTGGCGAATGCCCGAAGGCTCCCCCAACAAAACCCATGAAAAAAACAGCACAAGGATTGACATATCCAAAATGCTGTCCACCCACACAATACCTCCTTGCTTTGCAATTGCTTGTTTACATTTTGGCAAAGTGGTTCATTAGAGTCACCACATAGGGGATAATCTTGAGGATGTTTTACATTCTTCCTGTGCATTCAAAGAGTGTAGCGTGTAAGGTTTCCTAATGGTGAAACCATTGCACACTGATCTTGAATGCAGTTAATGTATGCCTCTTTGTGATTGGCTATTTTCCTCTTCTAAATTCAATAACAATCTTAAAATTGTTGTGTCCTTAAATTAGTACCCATTCTCATGCCTAGAAAACTCCAAGCTAAGTGCCAGACCATATACATTATCATTGTATAAATCGCAGTTATAAGGTCTTGCTTGTGACAGCGCATATGCTGTATGAGCTCTTGCTTGAGAGAGACATTGTATACAGCAAGGGGCTTGCGGTCTGCCCATTGCTTAGCATTCGTCGACTTCATTGTCACTCTTATTTTCTCCTATCTATTGACAAGCGTATTTTGCCTTCACTTCTTGTTCATTTGTCTGGAGCATGGACCAAGCACTGATTGCTTCAGCTTGATTGCTGTCCTTCCGCTGATTGGCTGTGATTGAGGTACTACTTTTATTTTTTCTTCTTCCCTGTCATCTTTTTTTAACCTCTTGCCAATTGTAGCTATGTTTTACTATGCTACACACACATCAAAGAAGACCTTTTCTCCTTTGAAATGGATATTTATTGTGACAACAGATATCGAATGCTTTTATTGTGACTATAGATGTTGTCTTCTTCCAAATGTATTATAACTAAGACATTAACATGGGCGCAATGCATTCTTTATGTGAAAGTTTTTTTTTGCCAAATTGCATATTTTTGTTTTATTTTTCACAGATGGGGAGATTAACTGATTTGCTCAGAGTCACAGGGGTGTTGTGCCGAGACTTAGCACGCACTGGCAGAGCCAATAGCTCTAATCTTTGAGCTACTGACTCTGCCTTTTGTTCTTGCTATACAACATGGGCATTGCCAACTTTGGCAATGATTTTAATATAAAAAAGGACTATGATGCATTCAGCGCTAATGCACTCTTAAAAAAAAAAAAAGAGCATTGCCCTGGCTGTATCATAACTTATTTTTAGATTCGTTTTTGCCACACTGGGATACTCTAGGAGGCTGGCTTAGTATATGGTGCACACTTATTTAAGTGCAGCACCCTGCACTAATCCAGACAACCCTTGTGGTGATTTTAGTGGTCTTAGACAACCATAGAAAGCTATCTAAGTTGTAGCTGTGTAGAGCAGCCTTCAGGCTTAATCCAGAAAGAGTGTCAAGCAGCTTGTTTTGCCAGATCTAATCATGTAGTGTAGGTTAAACGAAAAAGAACCACACGGTGTAGTTATAAAAATAAGTCAATTTATTACACAACACTCAATAACACATTGGTATATCTCCTAGCTGGAGATATCAACACAAATACTCAGAAATACTTCAATTAAAAGAGATAAGTAAGAACAGTACATAGTGGTCTCCTGGAAGATACCAAACCATATATTAAAGAAGAGGAATACGAACAGCGACCGATGTCGGGACTTGGACCAGGAGACTTAGAAGAGCTGGGGACACAAGGGACCACCTGATGAAAGTACCCAAGAACCCCACGGAGGTTGTGTGACGAGTGGGAACACAGCCGCATACTCAATACAAGTCAATGGGAAAGTCGCGGTTGCAGTTTTAAAGAAGAAGAACCCTTCCCAGAAGGTTGGAGAGTAAGCCCACCTGTTGATACCCCAGGATACATACACCAGTGAAGCCTGGTGCATAAGTATAAAGTGACATCGGAAACCGCCATAGACCACAATGGAGGACTTCTGAAAAGTTGCCACTGGTGAAGGATGTGCAAGAGTCTGGTGGAATCCAAGGGTGGATCCTTCACAAGAAGAACCTGCAAGCAGAGGGTACAGAGTCTATGCCACTTGGAGGTGACCAGGAAGACCGGAAGAGCAACGCCCATTTCTGACGTAAGATGCATGAGTGCTGGTGGTGACCTTGTCGTTGTCCCTTGCTGCACAATAATAATCCTCCCTGTAACACAGGCACCCTTCCACCATGGTGCAAGGGTGCCTGCATTGGCGCTAGGCAGCACACAGTGTGCCAGCACATGGGAGAGCAGAAATGCAGGAATATCTTTATAAATATATAGTATTTATGTTCTCTCCCTTTCACTCAATGCAGCACAGCAACTTTGCTTGCTTCCCTGCATTGCGCAAATGAGGAGTAAATATGCGTTCTAGTGAGGTGGCAAGAGATGCAGACTCACCGGGTGACTGTGTGTCCGTGAGCAAGCTACTGTGGGGTGAGCACAGAGATGCTGACTCTGTGTTGGGTGGCTGCCTCTCAGTCTGTGGGCTCCAGTTAAATAAGCACAGAGGTGCTCATGCCTCACTGCAGGCTGTCTGCCACTCCACTGAGATGACCCTGGGCCTCAGGCAGAAGAAGATCCTGATGACCTGTTTTAGTCGCTGGTCAGCAAACTGTTCCATGAGCCGGGCTGAGTCTGAGGGTATTCTGCCCCTCACCAGCTTCTGAGATATGATCTGGCATCGAGAGACAACTAGTCTGTCCCTTAAGATGAACATGTCCTCTCCTGTGGCTCTGTACATCTCTCCTGGTGCTAGTGAGCACTGTGGCTCCCTACTACTACCGGAGTTGTGGCGCCGGCTCTTCTGCCTGGACCTAGGTGCCATGCGACTTCCTCAAGGGGGGACAGGCTGACACTGAGGCTCCTCCTGGCCAGTCCTGATGTTTTAAAACTCCACTTTGGACTCATACTGCAGCCTGGGGCTTCTGTGAGGGTGGAGAATGTGACGTGATTCCCCTCTTGAAAGAGGCAACCACTTTAACAGTAACAGCTCTGTGCATGCAAGGGACGCATGCCCTGCTTCTGCACGAGCTACATCTGTTGTGTGAGAGGGAGCTTACACTGTGTTGTACCTAATCTGTGTGTATAAGGGAAGCATGCACTCCTCTTTGTATTCTATGCGAAGGAAGCTTGTGCTCCTGCTGCCTCTGTTGTACATCTTCCACTTGAATTAGTAAACCCTGCACAGCTAATGTGGTACTTTGTTATGTGTGAGCGAAGCTTGCACTGCTGAGGCCACGTACTACCTGTTCTGTGTGTACGAAGGACACGTCTGCTGCCCTCTGTGCTTTGATAGAGGGTCTCTTCACAGCTTTTGGCTGGAAATATATATGGCCTAGGGGGTGCTCAATGTTCAAAGTGATTCTAGTTAACTCTGAATATTCCATATGGAGCTGTGGTACAGTGGGTACTTTCATTTCCCTCTCTGGCTTCCTAGTAGGTAAAGCCTTCTGGACAGTTGTCGCATAAACTCAGTGGACTCCAGAAACTCAGGTAAGACTTGAATTCCGTCTGATATGAGCATTAGACAAACCGACAAGGCCACAAACCCAATCACTGGTTCCCATACTATAGTTTCTGTGTAGCCAAATCTGTGCTTCCCCCGCCTGCGCCAGGCATCCTGCTCTCACATCCCACTTCCAATAAGAGGTATGAAATTAAGTCCATTTATTGAAGATGCAGCCACTGTGACTGACGAGAACGTTGAAAAATAGGAGCCTAACATTTGCCGCCGCCCACACAGATTTTTACTGCGTACATTAGTTGAAACTAGGCAGCATTTTATTCATTTTAATTTGCTATTGCTGCCAATTTTAGCATTCAGAAACCCTTGACATTACATCCCAATTATGCTGGTTTTATGGCAATGAAGGAGAACCCTACCACATCTCCCTTGTAAGTGCTCATAATTACTCTCACAGTTCAAAACAGCTTCAAGCTCTGGGTTCGCCCCTTTCTGGTGAATGAGGCTGCAGCATCCCTCTGGAGGGCGGCGCCAACAACATACGTGCTCGCCTCAGGGGTGTAACACAGGCCCCCGCAGCCCCCGCGGTGCGGGGGGCCCGAGCTGCAGGGGGCCCCCGAGCTGCAGGGGGTTCCCTCAGCACCGTACTCAGTCATGAGAGCTCCATAGTAAATACGGAGTGGGGGCCCCTCTATGTACCTTGAAGGGGGGCCCCCTCAACTTTCGTTAAGCCAGTGGCTCGCGAGGTTTAATGCACCCTGCCACAAACCTGCTACTGGCGCATCATAAGTCGTTAAAACTACAGCCATATGACTTTCAACGTTGTTGTTTTTACTGGTGCTGCACGAGGTTTAATAATCACTTATTTTACTTCCTGTTTGAATATAGGCCAATGATGCGCACCGTAAAATGGTGCTTGTCTTATTCTGACAGTTTTTGAATTGGTTTTAGCCGACTGAATAAATAATTTAATTGAAAAACGAGCACTGCCCCATGTGTTAACTGGAGGAGGGGGGAGGGAGGATTGGCGGGTGTACACTGCCCATATGCAAACTGCTCAATGCATGTGTATGGGGAAGCTTGCTGCTGATGTCCGTATGTTAGCAATTCTGTATAAGTATTTATAGTGCGGTAATAGTGGTGGTAATGATATTTGTGGTGGGGGTATTCATTTTTATGGTAGTGACAAACGTTGTTGATATTTTAGGTAGGGATTGTGGTGTGCAATTGTTGCTGATGCTATTGACGGTGATGGCATATGTGGTATTGGTGGTGTGCAGTATTTGTATTAGTGTTGTATTGGTAGTGGTCTGGTATTGGGTGTAATTGTACTGGTAGAGGTGGTAATAATGGAGGTGTTATTGGTAGCAGCATTGGCATTGTGGTGGTATTGATACTGGTGGTATTCGTAGTACCTACTGCAGTAAATAAAAGATTGATTTCTGCATATTATCCATGTATGGAATAAAGAATTCAATGCGACAGAAGGTGTGATGACTAAGGGCCTGGTTACGAGTTTGGAGGTACAGGGGTGGATCACCAGGCCAGCAGACCGTTCCCGCACTGCCAAACCCATGGTCGGGCCGCCCGTCAGATTACAAGTGCTTCTCGTGTCTAGCTAGTTTTTTTGTGGTCCCAAGGAGGTGCGTCTAAAAATGGCCACCACAATTGGAACGCCAGAAACAATTCCTGCATGGTCCATGCCATGCAGGAACTGGGGTGCATGCACACAGGGAGGCACATGTTGTGGCCCCTGCATGCACCCCAGGGCCCCAAGACACAAGGGGTTTGTTTCCTCTCCACCAGGGTTTTGGCCTGGAAAACCATGGCGGAGAGGAAACTCGTAATATGCTTGGCAGGACTGTGGCGGTCCTGACAAGCATATTGCTGCCTCTACACCGCCGTGACACTGCCAGGAAACGGCAGTTCCCTGGCAGCATCTGCACAGCAATGGCAGTCTAACCACCCTAGTTGTAATAGGGTGGTCGGAGTGCCGGTGCTGTGGTGGCTGGACCGCCACCGCCTCTCCTCTGCAAGTCGGGTGGTCCTCGAACCGCCATACTCATAATCAGGCCCAAAGTGTTCATTTAGCTGTGAAATAGTCCCTTGTGCATTCTAGCACATACAATACATAGGAAGCAGAATGATACACAAACTAGCCAATAGCATGACGTGAGAGGGAAAGACTGTTCTGGCTGATCTAACATGAGGTTAAAAGTGTCTCTAGCCAATGACTGGCTTGGCAGTTTGAGCAGGACTGTTCCCATTAGGCACAGGGTCAAGGCTGATTTGCAATGGCCAGGTCTAAACTGGGGTGGCATGGTGAGCAAAAGAATGATGGATTTAACCCAGATCTCTTGACTGGGGTGACTGTTTTGATTTGTTCAGCATTCCGTCCATCAATTGTGTGTCTTTTGCTTTCTCGCCCTAAGTGCACCGGGGATGCCCAGACGTGGGTCCCGGGCTCACTGTGCCACTGGAATCAAGCTATCCTGGCTGATGAGGGCTGAAAACCCAAAACCGGGCCTAGGGTGCTTGTTTCCGGTCCAGGGAGGACCTGGCTTGGCAGTTCGGGCTGGACTGTTCCCATGAGGCACAGGGTCAAGGCTGATTTGCATATGGCCAGGTCTAAAGTGTGGTGGCATGGTGAGCAAAAGAATGATGGATTTAACCCAGATCTCTTGACTGGGGTGAATGTTTTGATATGTTCAGCATTCCGTCCATCATTTGTGTATCTTTTGCTTTCTAGCCAATGACTGACCAAGGCTGATCCAAATAAGAAATTGATTCAAGGGGTGAGCCTGAAGTCCACTCTGTGTATATTGCAAGCAACAAGTCTTACATGTCACAAAGTAATAAACTTGTCGAGTTGGAGTGATGCACTCTTCTACCACTTACCACAGGAACCATCAACCACACACAGTAGGAATATGTGGGCCATAGTGAAAAGGGGTAATGAGATAAGCGAGAAAACAGAGTCAGTTGATATCACCCTCTAGGTTGCCCATCTGCTGGGTATTGATGGCTAGAGGCAAATAGATATCTTTAGAAATCTATCCTGTTTAACATGGCATCTTGCCTAACAGTGGATATAACATACCTAAAGAGTATTTCTCTGTAACTGACTCTCTGTTCTTGAGGTGGAGCTTTCTCAGAAACACAAGATTCAATGCTACTTGAAAATTAATCTATTGTCAGTCTCAATTAATAAGGAAATTATCTCCTGCTTCAAGAATGTGCACAGGCACAGGCAACCAACTTGAATAATATATCTGGATTCCAATCTGCCCAATGCAAATATTCTATCTGCTCCCATTGGGTGTTTGGGTATGGTATCAATCCTAAAGTATTTGGTCTTCGGCCAGTCCCCAGTGTGATAATCACGGAAATGTCCAGCTGTATTGTAACTTAAGTCTGCATTGGTGATCGCCCTACAGTGTTCCAAAATTCGTTTTTGGACTGGGTATGTTGTGGAACCTATGTCCCACATGTCACAAGGACATGTGATACCATAGATCACAAAGTCAGTTTTGCATGTAATCAGTTTTGCTATGCGTACTTTCTTTTTCACTCTTTTCAGAGTTATTTCTGAGACATTAGTGCTATGTTTACAGGCCTTGCAATGTCCAAACTGGACCCTTAGATGCTATGTGGCTGTGAACCAGCATGTCTTTGATAGAGAGGTTGCGTTGAAAGGTAATGTTCGGTGTACTGCCAATTTTGGTCGCTAGTGTAGGGTTGTGTGTGAGAATAGCCCACCTGTTTTTGAGAATCTTCCTCAGGGCAGTCGCCTGGTTAGAGAACTTTGTGATAAATCTGATTGGCTCATTTTGGGGATCCTGTTCTGTTCTAGGTTTCTGTGTAAGGGTCTCCGCTCTAGTTTTCAGATCTACCTTTTCAACAGCTCTCCTAAGGGCCTTACTGGGATATTTCCTTGCTTTCAGTCGACTGATCATTTCTTCTTTGGTTTTATTGTATCCACTAGTTGTGCTGCTGTTTTTCTTGGCTCTTAATAGCTCGCTGTAGGGTATACTCCAGCGAAAGCTGGGAGGGTGGCAACTGTTAGCATGGAGAATGGAGTTACCGGCTGTGTCCTTTCTAAATAGATCGGTATGTAAGGTGCCTTCCTTAAGTGTTTATCTTATATCTAGAAAATCTATCTGTTCCCTACTCACACTTATAAGAGTGAAAAAGAAAATACGTATAACAAAAGTGATTACGTGTAAAACTGACTTTGTGATCTATGGTATCACATGTCCTTGTGACATGTGGCACATAGGTTCCACAACATTCCCAGTCAAAAAACGAATTTTAGAACACTGAAGGGCATCACCAATGCTGACTTATGTTACAACACATCTAGACATTTCCGTGATTATCACAATGGGGACTGGATGAAGGCCAAATACTTTGGGATTTATATCATATCCAAACACCCAAGGGGAGGAGATAGAATATCTGCATTGCACAGATTGGAATCCAGATATATTATTCAAGCCGGTTGCCTGTTCCCCTTTGGGATGAATATTGACGAAGAGTTACACACACATTTAGGAAGGTAGGACGTCTCTCGGACCTTGGAACCTGTATGTTTTGTATATCTATTTAGAGCTGTAGAATTATAAATCTCCTTTTTTCATTCTGTCTATGCATGTTCTGTTACTAGTTTTTGTAAGCACCAGCAAACAGCTATTCAAATGTAAAAATGTGCGCACTGTAAATCTATTTGTTTCACTAACAGCCATTTACTTTGTTTTTTACAGAAACAAAGGAATGCATAAGCATACGTCCTGTTGATGGTCATCACAATAAGGAATTAAAATGCATGAAGGAGGCAATCTCCAATGTGGAAACACCTTTACTTCTTAATAGTAGGATAATAGTCCCAACGAATCTTCCCACTAATATGTTATCTAATTGTTTGATCGGGTTCTGGATTACAGTACTACATATACTGAATGGAACTATCCCTCTGTTTACTTTTATATATAAAATATTGTGACAATAACTGTACCTATTGGGCATTAGACCCATCAACAAATTTTGTAAACGAATAAGAACCCAATGAATGAGGAGAACTTGAGTGTTGGGGGGGGGGCAGTAAAACTATTGCTGGATTTTGGTGACCATCGCCGATAGCCATTTACTCTACACAATTTGAAATATGGTACTATACCTTCATTTTTCTATGAATTGTGGAGTAATTGATGATATAGACTACAAGGTAATCAGTTACTGGTTTATTAGTGAAATCATGACACATGAGTAAATATAACATTTTGTGGAGACAATTCTGCAATTGAAATATATTGATAATATGTTAAAATCATTATCTAAATGAATACTGCGACAAAACTACACTTGTGTTTACTTATTTATGTTATTATTGTGGCTGTAAATGCTTTGTAACAAACATGCATAAAGTTACATTTATTTGAATTTTAAAAGAAAGGTGCCATTAACCTTTTTGATAGTATTTTCTTTGTGTCTATATGTGCGTCATGTGGACGCCCCTATAAATGTTGAATATTTTGGGGCAGATTTACAAGCCCCTTGCGCCACTTTTGCGTAACTTTTAACATGGGAAAAGTGACGCAAAAGTGGCGCAAGGGGCTTGTAAATAAGCCCCTTTGTTTTAATGGTCATGTGACCAAGACTGAAGGAGGTCGAAACGCATCAACTGTTTCTTTTGCTATTAAACTAATTTGAATAACGAGCCTTTTCGTGGAGGTGGAAAGGGGCTCGATTGCAATATATATATCTATCTATTTGTATATATATATAGATAGATATATTACCTACTGGCGGTCGCCAGTAGGTAGTTATAGTTAGGACCCTGTTTCCATAGGAAAACCGCAACATTCTATTTTGAATAACTTTGGCGCCGGTCGACGAATCCTCGCGAAATTTTCAAAACTAATGGGGCACTACGCTCCGCTCCTACCCTGAAAGTCTCAGGGGGATTCGTCAAGCGGGGGCTGAGATAAAAGGGGGGTCCCAAAACGCGTTTTTCCCATGCATTTTTCCATAGGACCTTTAGACACAGCTACAGCCCGAACGGCTGAACAGAGTTCCTTGAAATTTGGCAGAGAGGTAGTCTACAAGTCAAGGAAGTGCCTTTTGTAGGTTTGGTGTAAATCTGTTCAGTAGATTCTGAGAAAATAGCCTTTAAATCAATATATATATCTGAGCCAGCTTACGGTGCGCTTACCGTGCGCTTACCGTACGCGTACGGTGACGTGCGCGAGCGCGATTCTGATTGGCTGTTAGATCTTAGTAAACATTCGAATCGGTCGAAACCAGGAAGCGGCGGCCGCCATTTTCTATCTCGCACTCTGAGGGGGTGGAAGAAAAACAAAGGCAAAAAACATATAAAGGGGCTGTTTAGACTGCTCCCAACCACCTAGCCTTGATGGAGGTGTCCTCAAAGAACCCCCAAGGGCAAAAATGCAATTTTAATTTTTTTCAAAAAATCGCCGATTACGCTTACCGTACGCGTACGGTAAAAAAACTGCAAAAAAAAAAAATATCCATATTCTCCACAGCCCGTGTGCAAATGGTGCCCGAAGGGCCCCATTTGTGCACGGCATATTAGTTACCCATAGCACACCAAAAAATCAAACAATACCTTTCACAACGAAGCGCATAATATGTCCTCCATGCGCGCACGGTGCGCGAAGCGCACCGTGCGTACATGGCCCATCCAGCGTAACGTGGGCACCCAGCATGCACGGCACTAACTGCGTAAAGTGGGCACCGCGTGCTCACTGTGCGCGCACTGTGCGCGAAGCGCACCGTGCGTGCACGGAACGAACTGCGTTAAATGGGCGCGCACGCCACGAATGGCGTAAAGTAACTTAGCATTTAAAAAACCGTACAAATTCACTGAAAAAACCATAGGTTTCACACACGTTATAGTTAGGAATTAGCATTTAAAAAACCTTGCAAATTCACTGAAAAAACCATAGGTTTTACACATGTTATAGTTAGCTGGACATTTTACTGATAAAAAACCAATGAAATTCCCCCGTAATAGTTAGTGCAGGCAACTATAACTCACGCGACCGCAATCCTCTGCTGATGACATATGTGTCTTTATGAAAAAAAAATATTTGTAATATATGTATAGCTAAAATTTAATGGAAGAAGACATGGGCAAATAATTGTCTAAATACAGTATTAGCATCAGCAGAGGATTGCGGTCGCGTGAGTTATAGTTGCCTGCACTAACTATTACGGGGGAATTTCATTGGTTTTTTATCAGTAAAATGTCCAGCTAACTATAACATGTGTGAAACCTATGGTTTTTTCAGTGAATATATATATATATAGATATAGATATTGTTGAATAAATACCTATTACTACTTGCACATAATTATAAAAACATATCATTATCAAATAAAGTTCTGTGTGCGATAATTTATAATTTTCCCATTCCTTCACGAGAAGAACCCCAGAGTTCATGTGAAACAATCTCCTAAAAGTATGTACTAACAATCAAAAATTCAAAAGAGTTAAAAAGATTGTTTTCTTCAAACATGACTTGATTTCATTCTTCTCTGAAATGCAAACTGTCCTCCAGCAGTCTCTTGCAACAAATAAGGGGCTGATTAAGATTCCGGTCAAACGCATATCCAACCGGCATCGTAGCGGAAGCAGGACCGCCCTATAAGGAGTCAGAGGTCCCTCTTCCCAGATTACCATCTGATCGCTGTGTTGGTGGTCGGATCCTGTATTTTTTCTATTGCGGCTTGTGCTGCCACTAGCAGCACAGGCAACAATGGAAAAAATGCAGAATTTAAGCATCTCTGCACAGGTTCCCACTAAACCCCATAGCAGAGGGCCAGGGAGGAAGGGGGCACTGCTAGGGGCACCCAAATCTCTTTCTGCCTGCCTTTTCATGGCGTGTGGACCGCCATGAGAGGGCAGTAGGAAAGCAAAATTTTAATCCGACGGTAGAGCCGAGGCTGGCTCTGCTGCCATTTGAGGATTATATTTCTGACCACCGCCCAACTGGTTTCATAAGCCCATCGGAAGCAGAGCAGATTTCTGTTACATTACATACTGTTGTTCGTTGTCCCTGTCCCTTTAAGCCTTGTGTATATTTGATTCTGGCACTTGTCACGTTTTGTATTGGTTCTAAACAGAACTAGAAGATGGTAATTCTGTATCGGCCTGCTGCAGGAGATGGTACTTTGCCTTGGAAAATAAACCTCTTTTTGTTACTACTGGATCCTGTTTCAACTTCTTTTGGATTTCACACTGGTGACGATGTACACCTGGTACCTGCTACCCTACTTGGCACAGGAGCGGTACCACTACGTTTGGGATTTGATTTTTTTTTTTTAACCAGCTACTGGACTACTAATCTACTATAGAAATATTCCTTCACCTTCGAAATCATCTACTGTATTTCAACTGTTTCTACTATTCTCAGCATTGGTGAGTGAGATTTCCAAAATTTTTATATTTTACTCACTGCATTTTTCAAATACTATCAACAGCTGTCCATGCGACGTTCGCTCTGCCTTACAAGCTCCTTGGCAACAGAAAGCATGACAGTGGATGGAGGAAGCCATACAGGAGAACGACAAAGAATCCTAGATCCGAAGACGCCTGACAAAGAATCCTGGATCGGAAGACGTCTGATTTCTCACGCCTCACGTCATCTTTACGTCTCGCGTCTTTGCACGCTGCGTGATCCAGCATCAGCCGCCATATTTAATTGGGATCCTATGCATTGATGCGCACGGCTGTGCATAAATTTTTCCTCAATTCTTCCAACACGTCGATGAGCACGGCTGCGCATAGCGTAGTCTTTCCTTCATTCAACACTTCGATGCACACAACTGCGCAAATATTACATATATTTAGATCTATTCAATGATCATTTTATACCTGACACGGCACAATTATACTTATTGTGTACTTCACGCCGATGTACACGGCTAATAACGTTCTTTATCTACAAGGAACATACGTGATTGCAACAGTTTACATTGTTTAATGTTCTTATCCTGTTCTACACATTTCTATGCTGATGTGCACAGCTGAAACTCTTATTGTTTATCTCATTGCTAGCTATCCATGCTGAATTCTAAAATTATTCTTCAGGCTGATGATAACAAATAGAATTTGAGTGCAATTTATTGTACCATATGGTTCCATGTTTTAGTAAGTAACTAACACATATTCTATTTCAACTTTAGCGATTATTTAGGCACTTTGCTTCATATTAATCTATTTACAAAGTCATTATGCAGTTTCAACCTCCTGCAAAAATTTTACAAGCGAAAGGTGATCCACCTATTCCCTGGTCTAGATGGAAAGAGGAGTTCTTATTATATATGAAAGCCATTGATGGAGACTGGGTAATGAGAGGAAAAAAATTTATTACTACATTGTTTAGGGTCAGAAGGTCAAGCAGTGTTTTGACCTTTACCTACTGTCCAAGGGGATTTAAGTACATTTGAAGAAGCCCTAGCCCGTATGGAGCGTAGGTTCAAACCCACAACCAGTATTGCACTCAATAGATATAAGTTTTATACTCGCTCACAAAAAGAATCTGAGCCCTTTGATGATTTTTTGACTGCACTTAGGACACTTGTGGTGTCTTGCAATTTTGGGGTTATCTCAATCAATCAATCAGAACATTTGTACAGCGCACTACTCACCCTTGAGGGTCTCAAGTCGCTGGGGGGAGGGGGATGCTGCTATTGCTCAAACAGCCAGGTCTTGAGTAGTCTTCTGAAGGTTAGCAGGTCCTGGGAATGCCGTAGGAAGATGGAGAGGGTGTTCCAGGTTTTGGCGACGAGGTGGGAGAACGATCTACCACCGGAGGTCGCTCTTCGGATGTGGGGGACAGAGGCGAGGGCGAGCTCGGTGGAGCGGAGCTGGCGGTTGGGGGTGTAGAAGTTGAGTCGTCTGTTGAGGTATGCTGGTCCGGTTTTGTGGAGTGCCTGGTGTGCGTGGGTGAGGAGCTTGAAGGTGATCCTTTTGTTGACGGGAAGCCAGTGCAGGTTTCTCAGGTGGGGTGTGTTGTGGCTGCGCGAGGGATGTCGAGGATCAGGCGTGCAGAGGCGTTCTGTATGCGTTGTAGTCATTTCAGGAGTTTGGCCGAGGCTCATGCGTAGAGGGCGTTTCCGTAGTCCAACCTGCTGCTTTCAGATGAAATGATCAGAGATCAGATTATAGTAAATGTCAAGAGTAAAAAAACACAAGAACAACTTTGGGTTTTGGGAAATCCTAATTTACATAATACTATTGCCTACTACCAAGGCCTTTGAGCAATCAGAAAGATGGATGAAAACTGTTGAAGAAGTTGGTTCTAAGAATGAGAAAGCTATAGATGATGTGTGTGTTGTTAATACTTCTCGGAAGTTTCCTCAGCCAGGAAAAAAAAGTGACAAGAATATAGTCTGCTATAGATGTGGTAGTCTCAACGATGTAGCATCATTTCAATATTGTCTAACCATTGGTAAAGAATGCATTAAATGTGGGAGAGTTGGTCATTTTGCCAGAGTATGCAAAGATGATAAAAAGAGAGTACTTAACAGGGGGAAAGTGTTTCCCACGAAAAGTAATGAAGTCTTGTGTGTGAGATGTGCGTGTGATCAAGATAGTGAATCCATGAAAGAAACTGGCATTGTGGTATCAATTGATGATTTGTGTACTAGCAAAGGTGAAGTAATGAAGTCTCCTAAATGTGTTGTTCAATTTTTAAACAGAGATTTAGTATTTATGGCTGATTCAGGATCACCATGGTCAATAATTACTGAAAAATATTTTTATGAGAAATGTGATAAATCTTTTACTTGTGAGGACATATGTGACTCAGATGTTATTGCTCAAAGTTTTGATGGTTCTATTATCGATCTCATGGGTTATATTGCTTCTGATGTCTCCTTCAAAGGGAGGACTGCTTTCATCAAATTGTATGTGGCTAAGAAAGGTGTCAATGTTTTGGGTTGGAAAGACCAGTGGAAGTTGGGAATAATACTTAATCCTCGTAGCAGAGAACCTGTTCTGATAATTGAAGATAACACAAGTGGGAAGGTTATTAAAGATGAATTTCCGGAGGTTTTTCCTGAAAAGTTGGGAAAACTTAAGGGTTTTACGCATTTGATCAAGCTGAAACAAGGAGCTTGTCCTGTTAAACAGAAGCTTAGGAATGTTTCTATCAATGTTAGAGAGGAGTTGGGAGGTGTTCTTAAGGAGATGTTAGAGGGAGGTATTATTGAGGAAGTTGAATCATCAGAATGTGTTTCTCCGATTGTTTTAGCACGGAAACCTGATAAATCGTTGAGATTATGCATCGATCTCAGAGCTTTAAATGCTAATAATCTGGCGGACTGTCATCCCTTACCGAATATTAAAGAAATTGTGAGCATGCTTGGGGGTGCCACCATTTTTTCTACTCTTGATCTTCGCTCTGCGTACCACCAGATAGAATTGGCTAAGCAATCACGTCACATGACTGCTTTTATCACTCCTCAACGTTTGTTCCAGTTCAAAAGGATGCCTTTTGGACATGCTTCTGCAGCTTCTGTCTTCCAAAGGTCTATGTGTCATCTATTCAAGGAGATGGAATCTTTCGTCAAATGTTTTCAAGATGATATTCTTATATTTTCTTGTGATAAAGCAGTACACTCTGATCATCTTAGAAAGGTGTGTGATGTTCTTAGTAAACATGGATTAACTCTCAAAAAGGAATAAATGCAACTTGTATCGTGATTCAGTGGAATACATAGGACACACGTTATCCAAAGAAGGTGTGGTATTAACAAAAATCCCTTGTTGAAGCTATCCTCAAAGACCCTGCTCCTGATTCGAAACATAAACTTCTTTCTTTCTCAGGTCTCTGCAAATACTACAGTAAATATATTAAGAACTTTTCGTACAAGATGGAACCTTTGAGAGAGCTTACAAGGAAGAAGGATTAATTTGTTTGAGAAGAAAGACAGCAAAAAGCTTTTGAGAGTATCAAGGCTGAAATGGAGGCAGCCCCAACCTTAAAACCGTACTGTATTAATAAGATGTGCATAGTTACAGTTGATTAACGTTTATATGGTTTGGGAGGGGTTCTGTCACAACCTTGCGGGAAAGAAGAGTGGAATGTGGCATTCGCTTCCCTCACCCTTAATGAGATGGAGAGGTGCTATGCGGTCATTGAGAGAGAGTTATTAACTTGCGTGTGGGCGGTGGAGTATTTCCGTAACTACGTATGGGGCGCTCGTTTCATTTTGAGAACAGACCACGAGCCCCTCGTAACCATGTTGTCTCCTGGGGGTGGTCAAAATGCTACTGCTCGCATAGCCAGGTTAATGTCTCGCTTACAAGAGTATGATTTTTAGGTAGAATTTGTACCAGGGAAAAATAATGTAACAGCGGATTGTCTTTCTAGGTTGCCTCATGATTTAAATAAAGAAGGGAATGATAAAGATGAGATTGTTGCCAGTATTGAGGAAGCGGTGCCGGGGAGATTTGGTACCATTTCTGAAGAGATGTGGAGAAGTGCTATGGAGTGTGATACTTTTCTTCTCAAAGTTACAGAGTACGTGAAAGAGGGATGGCCTCCCAAGAGTGAGATTTCCGCAGATTTGTTTCCTTTTTGGAAAGTCTAAGGTGAACTGGAAATGGAAGGAGATCTGGTATTCAGGCAAGGTAAATGGATTCCACCATTATCCCTTCGTGATCGTATTTTGTCTGTGGCTCATGAAGGTCATCTGGGTATGTCCTCCATGAAGAGATTGATCAGAACTGTGTTTTGGTGGCCTGATTTGGACAGATTTGTGGACAGAGTAGTAAGGGAATGCTCTGATTGTGCTAACAGTGAAAAGATGCTAAAGTGTAACCCTGCTCCATTAATTTCCGTGGAGTGGCCCGAGTTTCCGTGGCAAAAGGTTGGTTTTGACATTTCAGGACTGTTTAACTTTTTACCTTGTGATTGCAAATTTGCTTTGGTGATAATTGATTATCACTCTAAATGGCCTGAGGTCAAACTTTTACCCCACATTAATACTTCTAATGTTATTGAGTTTTTCAAAGAAGTTTTTGCCATAGAAGTACTTATTACAGATAATGGGGTCCAAATTAAATCTCAGGAGATGGAAGATTTTCTTACGTTTTTTAACATTCGTCATGTCACCACTGCTTTATCCGAACCTCAAGGTAATGGTCAAGTGGAGAGGTATAATAGAGTTTTGAAACAAGATATTCTGTGGGCACGCAGTTTTGGTGCAGAATGGAAAAACAAATTGAGAGAGAAGTTATGGCTGTACCGTATAACCCCTCAAACTACTACTGAAGTTAGCCCTTTCAGATTGTTGAAAGGAAGGGAGCCAATCTCTAATTTGTGCCCTTGCTGGTTTAGAAAGAAGAGATGTGTGAGTTCTTGTGGGGAAAACAAAGAGGATGTGGCTCAGAGAGTGGAAGAGAAGCAATTGAGATGCAAACACTATTATGACATTAGGATGAATGTGAAACAACCCCAGTTTGTTGTTGGAGACTGGGTCAGAATACGCAGACCAGGTGTTTTGCTTAAAGGAGAGGCCAAATTTGCAAGACCAATCAAAATCATAAAGGTTTATCGCAACAGCGTTGTCACCCAAGATGGCAAAGTATGGAATGTCAGGAGGGTGGCTAAAAGAAGAAAAATGTGTTACATTACATACTGTTGTCCTTTGTCCCTGTCTCTTTAAACCCCTGTGTATATTTGATTCCGGCACCTGCCAGGTTTTGTATTGGTTATAAACAGAACTAGAACCTGGTCATTCTGTATCTGCCTGCTGCAGGAGATGGTACTGTGCCTTGGTGAATAAACCTCTTTTCTTACTACTGGATCCTGTTTCAACTTCTTTTGGATTTCACAATTTCCCTTGTGGGTTTTCCTCCAACCACCAGTATCGTAATACAGCGGTCGGACAGAAACCTTTGATGTCGGGCAGAAAGCCTCCGGCAAGCTGTCAGATGGTTTGCCGCCCGACCTCATAATGAGGCCCTAAGTTCTCTAAAGAAAAAACATGTACAAATATCAAGGTCTTGGCTGCAGTAACATTGTAGCATGACTGAGTGGCAAGAACGTCATGGAATACAGGGGAAGTTCTGCCCAATTATCCAAGATGGCTGCATCAGTGCTGGAATTGGAAAATATTTACTCTCTACCAAATGTATTTGAACTAATAACATCAAATCGTATGTAGTGCCAAATTGAATAGACACCAAATCGTGTGGCGCCTAAAATTCACAGACGACCACATAGGTGGTGTTTTGAAGTTTTATTTAAGTGGGTATGTTATTACCTATGAAAAAACTAAATTGCTTTCAATTTCTTGATAGAACCCTACTATTATTGTATCACGGGAGAAGAATACAGTTCTCTTCCTCTGGGTGTTATGACATTTTAAGCAGGAGACGACATTTCTAGGGTCTCAATAGAATCTGATTTGGTAAGGTTCTTTCTATTTGGTCTTTTCTTTCTAGGGGGTATTAATGGATAAATAAGTGAACATTAAACCACTTGGATCATGTGATCTATGCACAAAAAATAGCTTTTGTAAGTCAGTTTATGCAGTCCATAGTGTTGCTGTGTATGTAATGATTGAGTAGTAGTTTACTGAAATGTATGTTGAAGTAAATTCAAATTTAAAGTTGCTGTATTGGGAAATGTGTTGCAAATGTATAATGTTTTTTATGAACGTATAGTTTTGATAATAAATGTTTCTTATCGTCATTCAGATAAACTGAAAAAAACTGTTGTCCTGAGGATGGCAAAGACCAATCAAACTTTCGCCGTAACGCTGCATCAACAGTTTTTCTGTGTTTTTTAAACTTTTTAATGTTCAAATTTGCATTTGTTATTTGCCTTTTGAAAGAATGAAGTGGATAAAGATAATGATACAAAAATATTAAGGAAATTATTGTTTGGAGATATGCTGATTATCATATGAACTTGTATCTTATGAATTTGCACTTCAAGCATTTCAAAACAATTTGTTTTTAATTTTAACAGTCTTTTTAAATGAAATAATATAAATTTGAGTATATCTCTGTATTTTGAGAAATTTTTGTAACACATTACAGCAACTTGCAAACTGTTTAGTTCCTTTCTTCGTTTTGTCAATAACGGTTGTGATCATTATAGCAGCTTTATCTTTGTTATATTTCTTGTACCAAGTACCTATAACACATGATCCTGATTTGGGGTTGGTCATAGTAATAACTCGTATATCCACCTCGCTTATCGTTTACCTCTTTGAAAAGAGATTTCTTTGTTTAGTGCTTCATAGACCCGTCCCTTTTCTAAGTATTAGGATACCTTCCTTATATTTTTGTGACAGTCAACTTATACATTTATTTATTTTTTAAATATGCTGCAAAGATATTGATAAAAGAGGACATGTGTGACAGTAACTCTGTTCTATGTTACTAAGGGGCATATTATCAAGACAGGCGATAAAATTATCGCCGCTTTAGCGGCAGAAAACTGCTGCTAAAACGGCGATAATGGGCTTGATAATATGCTCTATGGAATTCCAATTGAAGCCCATGTTAGATGTGAAGGACATCTAACCTGAGCTTCAATTGGAATTCCATAGAGCATATTATCAAGCCCATTATCGCCGTTTTATCTGCAGTTTTCTGCCGCTAAAGCGGCGATCATTTTATCGCGTGTCTTGATAATATGCCCCTCAATTGGTTACATAGAGGCTGCATTTTAAAATATCTTACAGGGTTAAGACACCTGCTGTAGTGACCATTTTCTGCTATGCATTTTTGAGAGGATTATAACAGAGGTAAGATAAGTCTAGTGGTTAACACAGTCCAGGGAGAGTTCGTTGGTTTGTCCAATCACCTTTTTGACTCATAAAGTAGCATAGACGGTTAATGACTCTGCTTCAAACCACATTGTGTAACAGGCAGATCACAGATTTATATTTTTTTAAGATAGGTAAATGGGCTACTGCTTTTGACACCGAGATCATTTTGTTACTTCTAGTTCATTAGTTGCAAGCTTTCTAATATAGCACAGTGAGCTATTCGCCGGCATCAAGGAGCTGCATGCAAACTGTAATTTGTGGCTTTAGACCCTTATTGTTTTTGTCTCAAACTGTTTTTATTCTCAGATTGGGTTCTTTTGGGAAGAAATAAAGTCTTGTAAGTACAGACAACCACAATAACTATGTTACATTTTACATCTTGACTTTGTGTGTCTCCTGATCATTCTCTCTGAAAATATGTCTACAAGTATGTATGATATGTGATTTCTACAGGGAGACATTGACTGACCTGTGAGCGCGAGCTCTGTCCTGCGAGGTCCTTACTGTTGGGCTGTTTGTTCTGCTGCTGCACCTCGCGGAACCCGCTCCGCGGGTCCCGCTTCGCCCGTGTGCCTGGGCGCATCGTTGCTGATTCCTGACAGGGGAGCTGCCTGAATCACGGGGAGCAGGGCTGCGAGCGCCAGGTGAGGATCAGGGACTCCATTGCCCAGGAGTCCCTGTGCTGCCATCATTTCCTGCACCTGGACGCTCTCCCTGCTGGCCACGCCCCCTAAGCACAGCTGAAAAGAGCCTGCTTGTCCCTAGCTCTTTGGGAGACATTGACTGACCTGTGAGCGCGAGCTCTGTCCTGCGAGGTCCTTACTGTTGGGCTGTTTGTTCTGCTGCTGCACCTCGCGGAACCCGCTCCGCGGCTCCCGCTTCGCCCGTGTGCCTGGGCGCATCGTTGCTGATTCCTGACAGGGGAGCTGCCTGAATCTCGGGGAGCAGGGCTGCGAGCGCCAGGTGAGGATCAGGGACTCCATTGCCCAGGAGTCCCTGTGCTGCCATCATTTCCTGCACCTGGACGCTCTCCCTGCTGGCCACGCCCCCTAAGCACCCTCCCCCTATATCAGGTGCAGCTTCTTCCGCGGCGCGGGAGCGCGCGGGAGGGCGCCGGGAGAAGCCCGGGACCGTCTGGGGCCGTCCGGGGCCGAAGGTGGCCGGGCTGGGCCTACCCTCTTGGATTGTGCTTCCGACCCCTGGTCTCTTACACTCGGTGGAGCCGCCCGCCGAGTTTAATTTATTGTGAACATTATGCCGTCCCCTGCAAGGGAGAGCACCCCACTAAAACCGGGTGGAGCAAAGAATAGGACTCTAGAGAATTATTTCTCCCGGGCAGTGGGGGAGGGGGACAAAGAGTGTAATCTGTCCAGGTTAAGGGCAGAACGGAGACGCTCAATAGATAATATGAAAAACACGCCCCTCGGAGACCAACTTATTTTACCAAGGGAGGAGTTGTCCCGAATTGATGATGTCCCACTATTGCTGAGGGATCGCACTAACATGTCACCAGTTGAAGCCTTGAGTATAGCCCCAGAAATTAGTTCTAGCCCCCCAAGGGTGACCATTGATTTAGTGTCCCAACCCCCTCCGGCCCCTCCAGCCTCGAAGATTAGGAAAACTAAATCTAAGCCAACTAACACACAAGTAGCCTTTGGACCTCCTCCAAATAAACGCAGGAGGAAATCGAGGGGAGTTCAAGGAAAGAGCAAACCCAAGGTTCCACACTCGGATTTTGGGAAGTTTTTAAAAACCCCCACATCAGTAGAGAAACCATTGGTCGATTTACACCCTAAACCTATTGCTCATGAGGATCCAACTCCTACTATGATAAAAGACACAGGAGTTGGTATTGCTAATATTCCCTTGTCTGTTGTCCCGCTGGGAAACCTAGAATTTTTGCTAAGGTCCCTCTTATTACCGATCAGCGAGAGTATTAAAAAGATTGAGATCAGACTAACCATTTTAGAGGCCACATTGGGCAGTCTGAAAACTCCAGCTGGCAGACAGGGAAGGCAATCAGAGTCCACCCCCTCCACTGTAGCCCCTAAGCAGTCGGCAAATAGTGTCGCCAATTCAGTCCCTCCACAAGCTGTGAATGTGGCACCCTCGCAACAACCCACAAGGCCAAAGCCTGCAACAGCTAAGCCCCCTAACATCAATATGCCCAACCCTCCTTTAGGATCTGTACCCCCGGCACAGCCGGTAGACAAGAGCACCCCGACCCCTTTAATGAAGCTCACCCTGAGACCACGCAGACCCAATTTACCTCCAGAGACCAATGCTTTTACTGTCGTTATGGCAGGTGTCCCCCCACTTGAGGAAGGTGAAACGGAGGACTTTTGTGCCCTAAAAAGTAGGGTAATCAAGTGGTTAAATATAAATAGACCCCTCCCGACACATTTTAATAACGAAATTATAATGGTAAGAAGGGTACCATGGGTGGGAAGAACACAAAAATCCATTAAAGGGGACTGCATACTGGTGAGTTTTAGGGACACAGGAACGGTGTCCCATATATGTCAAGGGAAAAACAGATCTAGGGAATCCACCATCCAAACCCTCCATGTGTCGTTCTTTTTTCCCATCATCCCAGTCCTATCTCAGCAACCCCAAACTCATGACAACTGGGAGAGGGTTGGCAGGAGGGGGAGTCATCAGGCCTTTAACCCTAGGCCGTTTTTTGGCCGACCTGAACAACCCTTTTTTTCCTATAACCGGTTCCATTGCCTAAATGGCCTTGAAGGGGTCGATTGACAGACAGACAATGCCCCCCAGGGTTGTATAGAAACTGGAGGTACGGTAGAAAGACTGGAGGAGCAAAGATCCAAGGCTCAGCAAATCCTGGTGGTTGGTGAGGGGGAACCAAACTGCGTTGTGCCAAAGGAAATAGTTGTAGACAAGACAGGAGGGGGACATGGGCAGGGAATGCAAAGATCAATGTGGGAAAGAAGACCAAGGGCCCAGGGGGGTGCTGAATGGAGTGGAGAGGGTGTGAGACTTATCTCATGGAATATAGCGGGTATAGCGGGCAAATTCAACAATAAGGAATGGGTGGACTTCATTAGAACATTTCACATTATATGTGTACAGGAGACATGGGCTGTGGAGAATAACTACCATCTGCAGGGGTACAAGTGTTTTTTTGTTCCCGCCCGAAAATCTAGCTCAGGGAGAGCAATGGGCGGTTTGTCCATCTATGTAGATTTAGACCTGCCAGGCACCTGGTCCTTTCCAGACTGGTTCTCATATGGGTTACAGGCGGCTCGGTTCCAGGGAAAGGGGTTACGTTTCTCTGTTTTTAACATATATAGCACCGAGTTAGAAAATAGCCACACCCCGGTATTAACTGAACTCGACCAAAGGTTAGGAAAAGAAATCATATCCCAGAATAAGGGACCGTCTGGTGGACTGCTTGTGGTGGGGGATTTTAATTGTCACCTTTGTCCGGCACTGGTCAAAAAGAACACAGATTGGGCGCAATGCCCAATTGAGAAGGGACCGCATTTTTCTCACTCGCCTACTGGGTCGGCTCTTAGGTTGCTTTGGCTTAAGTACGACCTAGAGCACACCATTAATATGGTAGACCCACAGTCGGATGGTACACTCCCACCAACTTTTAAGGGCAGGGGCTGCTCGTCTATTATAGATTATATTCTGGTCTCGAGATCCCTGGTTAATAAAGTAGTCAGTGTAGGGATAGACTGGAACACTTTCAGCGACCATAACCCGCTTGTCTTAATGCTCGCATATAGGGCGGGTACTGGCTCCAATGCCCATCGTTCAATCGTGGAGAGGGTCACCGATCAAGGCAGGAGACTGAAATGGTCCAAAATAGATGGGGCAAAGTTCTATAAAAACCTGAGCGATAAGGGTCTGCTGGCCATAAATGAATGTTTGGATCTGGAAGTCCAGGGACCAAGGTTATTAGAAGCATTTAACCACATTGCCAACCTGATAGACGGATTACTAAGGTCCAGTGCGCCCACGCGTAATCTGGTCAATCCCCGGTGGTTTGATAAAGATTGTTCCAAGGCACTGAGGGAACTGAAATGCTCCCTTAAGTCAAAACCACGAGATCCACAAGTAATCAGGGCATGCAGAGAAAAATATAAAAAAGAGACCAAAAGGAGGAAACTCACCCTGCAGGCAGAAGCTTGGGCAGATCTGAGAGAGGCAGGGGAAAGAAGGGACCTAGCGGGGTTTTGGAGAATCATCAATAAACCGACCTTTCAAGAAAATGATTCTCCGGAGATAGGGGCTAACATCCTCCCGGAGCAGTGGGTCACACACTTTAGGAGCCTGTATAACCATGAATCGGGTCCCCATGTAGAGTCATCAGTAACCCCAAGTCAGGCTCCTCCGGTAGTATTTACCCTTAAGGAGATCACGGCAGGGATGGAGAGTCTAACTAAGAATAAAGCCCCGGGCCCAGATGGAATTCCCCCTGACCTTTTTCTTAGTAATATAGATCTTTGGGCCCCACTGATGACCAGGGTCCTAAACACTGCTATCACCTGCGGTCTCCCTCCATCATGGTCTAAAGCGATCATTGTGCCAATCTTTAAAAAGGGCAACAAGGACGACCCCAAGTGTTATCGGCCTATTTCCCTGATTGATGTCTCGGCTAAACTTCTGGGAAGGGCACTCCTGAACAGATTGTCCGAGTGGACCGAAGAGAACAACATCTTCTCGGACACTCAATATGGGTTCAGGTCAGGGAGGTCCACCAGCGACCAATGCCTGAACCTATATATGCTGACTGCCAAATATACTCTGGCCAGTAAGGAACCCATTTATATGGGATTCATGGACCTGGCAGCAGCATTCGATCACGTCAACAGAGGGAAGTTGTGGGACATGTTGGCAGGGATGGGGATCGAGAGCGGCCTAATTACCATACTAGGAGAGCTGCATAGCGACACCACGGCTAGAGTTAGATTTAACAGGGAGGGAGGTTTGACGGACTCCTTTCCATGCAAAAGTGGAGTCAGACAAGGTTGTATTCTTGCCCCTTTTTTGTTCTCCCTTTACATTAATAATTTGGAACAGTTTCTTTTGGGCTTAAAGGCAGATTCCCCAAGGGTTGGGACGCGGCAAATCCCTGTCCTGCTTTACGCAGACGACGCGGTCTTGCTGGCACGTACACCACGAAGCCTACAGATTCTGATAGATGGGTTCGTCAAGTTTATGAGCGATCTGGACTTATCTGTCAACCTAAGCAAATCTTACGTGCTCCTGGCAGGCAAAAAACCTTCCTCAAAATTTTCTTACACAATAGGCTCCCATTGTTTAGAGGAGGTTAAAACGTTCTCCTATCTCGGAGTAACCTTTGATGGTGCTCTTCAATTTAACTCCTTGGTGGAAGAGCGCTGTAACAAAATGATTGCCTCTAACGGGGCAATAGCCGGATATGGCAGGAGGTTGGGCAGATGGAGTCCGGAACAGGTGATGAACCTGTACGGCTCCATAACATGCGCTAAAGTAAGCTATGGGGCAGAAGTTTGGGGCTTCGTGAATACCTCTAGAATTGACCAGGAAGAGAACAAACATCTGAAATCTATCCTGAGGGTACCACCCAGCACTGCTGGACTCATAGCTCACAGGGAGCTAGGGAGGCCATATCTGGTCGATTTGTTAAAACTTAGGCCAATTGTGGCGTGGCTAAAAATCTGGGTAAATCCAGACGCGCATCTAAGTAGAAAAATCTTACTGGACTGCCTAGGTAGGATCCACTGCATGCGCATCCCATGGCTCAAATATGTGAGAAACACTCTTGAGGAACTAGGGTTTGGAAACCTCTTCAAGAACCCCACCACCATTTCAGCACAGCACAAGAAACAAGTAGGGGAAATTTTCCTAGAGCGGAAAACCCAATGCCGTGCTCTGGCTGAAGGGGGAAAAAAGTCAATAAGGGCTCATACTTTGGTGAAGAGTGTGGAGGGTATGGAGCCCTACCTGTATCTTGTACACAATACACAGGACAGATTTCTTATGTGCCGTTTCAGACTGAGCCTACTTCCTTTTATGTTGGCCTCGCCAGCAGGTTTTACCATGTCAATCGAGCAGAAGGGACCCTGCGGCTGCGACAATCGGTCTCCGCAGGACTCCCTTCATTTTACTTTGCTCTGTCCCTATTATTCAATGCCCAGGCGTAGATTTCTAGTAGACATCCTAAAAAAGGCCCACCTGGAACATGCCAGAGATGCACTAATCTACTTGCAAAAAGCTTCTGACCCGCTAACCTTGTGTTGTGTTATGAATTTTATCAAGGTTGCGGTCCGACTAAGGAAGACGAGGGGAGAGGATTAAAAGACTTGTGACTCCCTGTTTTAAATTTACAGCCTTGTATGTTAGTATTTTATTGTTATTTATGCACAAGGATCTTGACTAATATTTAATGCCGTTTTATCTATGTATATGTATGTGTGCTTTTATGGTGTTTTTTAATCACCGAATAAAGATTCTTGAAACTGGAAACTGGATTTCTACAGCTGATAACCCTCATTGTCTTATGTAACATTTCCTACGCATTGATAGACATGCGTATGATTTATTGTGTCTGTGATGTAAAGTGCTCTAAGAACCTGCAATGGGCTGAGTAGCACCATAAAAAGCAATATATTAAAAAAAATAGTAGTTGCCATTTAAAAAATATTTGTATGGTTACTCATACTGGCAGATACATCTTGTATTCCTTAAGTGCAATCACATCTCTTTCACAGGGAGTTGAACAAAGTTGTAAACCTGCCTCCAATAGTTTCTCTTAAGCACTTGTTAAGTAGTAACAAGCTGTGTGCCTTGTTTCATTGGTGTCTAGGTGTTAGGATTCAGAGGGCTCACAGCCAGGATGATACTTAAACTACAAAAAGGCTGATGGCCCTTTAATTTCTAGGCCTTTATTTTGCTCTCAGCTGGATGTTAAAATACGAAAGCCCTCTCACTGTCTGCAGGTTGCTGCACCCATCGGTGTGCGGCGCTGCTGAATTATCAGACACCAGGACAAGTTCAGCTTGTTTCTCTGGGGAATTAGCTGCCAGCACCGGTTGCATCTCCAAATAAGTCGATAGTTCATGTAGCCTGGGAATTGAACTGTTCTTGTCAGTTACGTTAATAGTGCATTCTCCACAGACAGGAAGCTTTCGCCATGCAGCAACAACGCTCAGTGGCCTTCTCCCGCCGTTCCTTTCCTTGGAATTTTCTGACAACCTGTATTGACACTCTGAGGCCTGCAATGAACGACCAAACCAATAACCCACACATACTGACATTGAAGACAGTTGAGCTGTCAACACAAACCTAAAAAGGCCCCCCTTTCCAAGTGCTGACTGCCACCCTAGAGCTACAAGTGGACGGTTTGATTGTGTGCCACAACTTAGTGCAAGGAGTTCCGGGCAACAAAGGAAACCTGTAGATAAGGACAAGCTCTCCCACCCCACTGTAAAAGTACCCCATTGCACCCCTGCTCTTATTACACGCAGTGCTTAATTTGTGCCGGTGTTTGCAAGTAGTGAGCACTGGCACAGAGCAGAAGCGAGATATAAAGTGGTGAAAGGAGATAGGGAAAGGGAAATAGTGGGAGGGAGAGACAGCAGGGATGGAAAATAACCTACAAGTATGAGAGAAACACATAGCACAAGAAGGGTGGTGGAAGAAGGACCAATGTGGAGAAATCAAGACTAGGCAGCCGTGGGATTGGGCAGCGGCAAATTCACAGCAACACTACTCTTTTGCTCTAGGGAGTCCACAGTTCTGTCCAGTCACTCTCTCATGCCCTGTGTGCCCTCTCGCGCCACAGGATCGCTCGGCACCGCAGCACGAACTCTTCTCTTGATTCGATGGGAAATGTTCTGCTCGCTTCTCCTGTGTGTGCCTCTTAGTCATCAGCACGCCCGGCCTCTCTCTCTCCCCTTCGCAGGCCCGGCGTTTCCAGTAAGAGAGCGTGCTCTCCCGCGTGAAGCGCCCCGCGCTGCAGTGCAGCAGGCTGCTTTCAGCCATTGTGAGTGGATGTCTCTGTGAGGCATGCTGAGTGAGTGGGAGCGCCGAGGGAGGGGTAAACAAAGGCATGGCGGAGGAGGGGGCCGGCGATGACAAGGAGGAACAGAAGCGGAGGGAACAGAGAGAGGAGAGGCAAAGGTAACTGGGATGAGGCTTCCAGACATGAACAGAACGAGAGAGGCAGACATGAATGGAAGCGCGGAACGAGAGCGACAAAGTCAAGTCAATAATGACCGCGAGGTCTACCGATCGCAGCAGAGTGTGGGCGAACCACGGCTTCAGTCCCCGTGAGGCACGACCAGGGGGCAGGTGGGCAGGCAGAAAGTTGGCAGAGGTGGGCAGAGCACAAGTGAAATAGGGCACGTGATACAGGGGTGTACGGCCAAAGCACGGGGACGTGAAGGTCTCATGAGAAAGGCTGTCACAGATGAAAATAGGCCACAGTGAAAGGCGGACACAAACTCAAGGGGCGCAGGTGTAATGCCAGGTGAAATGGGGGCGTATGTGCAATAGCAAAGGTAAACGAGGGGACGGAGTTGAAGGACAGCTCGGCCAAAACAATAATTGCTAACGTGGTAAGAGCAGGAAGTTGCTAAGAAGGAAGAAAGGACGGGGACTGGGAGGGCTGGAGGTGCCCCGTCTGGCAGGGTTACTACTGAGCGCTCCCAGCGGGCAGGGGCACAGCGGGAGGGGGGCATGTGTAGAATTCGCTAATCTCCGATGGGCCGCAATGCTGGAAGCTGACAGAGCTGGAAGAGGGTAATGCTGAGAAGGGTCAGAGCTGGAAGGGAGCACAGCTGGGTGGAGTTGTGAGGTCCTCTGTCCACTCTCAGAAAGTAGAAGCTAAGCTCAGGAAATCACCATGTCTCACCACAGTCTTATGACTGAGTCCGATGAAAAGAGGGAGTAGTGGCTCTTAAAGACGACCTTGTGTTTATCTAAAGTACTTATGAAGTGATAAGCTGTATGCCTTTGTTTCCTTCCACAAAAACAACAGTTGATGGACAGAATGCAGAACAATATCACACATTCACCCAAGTACAGAGATCTGGGATTAAATCCATTATTTTTTTGCTCACCATGCCATTCCAGTTTTAACCCAGCCATATGCAAATCAGTTTTGACCCTGTGCCTCATGGAAACAGTCCAGCCCGAACTGCCAAGCCAGGTCCTCCCTGGACTGGAAACAAGCATTCTAGGACCATTTTCGGGGTTTCACCCCATATCAGCCAGGATAGCTTGACTCCAGTGGCATTGAGAGCAAGGGACCCATGGCTGGGCATACCTGTCCCACTCAGGGTCACAAATGCAAAAAGAACAGTTGATGGACAGAATGCAGAAAAATGTCAAACATTCACCCCAGTACAGAAATCTGGGCCTAAATCCATTGTTTTTTTACTCACCATGCCATTCCAGTTTGAACCCAGCCATATGCAAATCAGTCTTGACCCTGTGCCTCATGGGAACAATTCAGCCCGAACTGCCAAGCCAGGTCCTCCCTGGACTGGAAACAAGCATCATAGGACCGGTTTCGGGGTTTCACCCCTCATCAGCCACGATAGCTTGACTTCAGTTGCATGGAGAGCACGGGACCCACGTCTGGGGATACCCGTCCCACTCAGTGTGACAAATGCAAACAGAACAGTTGATGGATAGAATGCAGAACAATGTCATACATTCACCCCAGTACAGAGATCTGTGCCTAAATCCATTGTGGTGTGGTGTGGTGAGCAAAAGAATGATGGATTAAAGCCAGTTCCTTGTGACTGGGGGTGAATGTTTGCATTATCCAGCAGTGCTTCCATCAATTGTTTCTTCTGCATATGTCACCCTAAGTGGAAAGGATATGCCCAGACGTGGGTCCCGTGCTCACTACACCACTGGATTCAAGCAAGCCTGGCTGATGAAGGGTGATGCCCTGAAACGGTCCCAGGATGCTTGTTTCTGGTCCATGGGGGACCTGACTTGGCAGTTTGGGCTGAACTGTTCCCATAAGGAACAGAGTCAAGACTGATTTTCATATGGCTGGGTCCAAACTGGGGTTGTGTGGTGAGCAAAAGAATGATGGATTAAACCCAGATCCTTGTGAACGGGGGTGAATGTTTGCATTGTCCAGCATTCCGTCCATCAGTTGTTTATTTTGGATATGTTTCCTTCCATTGGCACCCAGCGGTTAGGCTCCAGATAACTACCAACCAAAATGATACTTTAGAAAAAGGAAGGGCTCATGGTGCTTTAAATTAGGTCTCTGTTTTGGTCCCAGCTGGAAGTGAAAATAAGAAGGAACCCTCAGTGTCTTAGTGGAACGCAGACAACGTGCAGGTGCTGCTGAATTATGTCCTGGTGTCAGCAGAAGACATCAGGACCAACTCAGCATATTGCCCTGGGCCAGCCGGCTCCCAGATCCGGCCCAGTAATAGCTGCTGAAACTGAGATCCAGTGTGATCTCCCCACTTTCCAGTACTGGGTCAAGAACAATTAAATGAGTTGCTGTTGTACTTGGCCCTCTCTGCAGGGTCACCCCCCCCCCAAATGTTTTGCCTTCACCACTCCGGTTTTCTAAACCGATTTTAGTAGGCTTTTGGGACTCTTACATCTAATTTGTACATTCAATTTACATGTACGTCCCTCGTATATGCAACCACGGATACACAGGGCCGGTAAATTCAATGCTACTAGGGTGCAGCAGCACTCATTGTGCCACCCACTAAAAGTACCCTTTTAAAACTCTCAGGCCTGCCATTGCAGCCTGTCGTGCAGTTTTAACCTGCCAATTTGACCTGGCAAAAGAAACCTTTTGCCAGGCATAAACCTTCCTTTTAAATGCCCCACCGCTAAAGTAGGCCCTAAATAGCCCAAAGGGTTGGATGAATTATATTTAAAAAGTAGGACATGCTTTTTTAAGTTTTACGTTTCATGGTAGTGAAAAACTCCAAAATTAGTTTCCCACTACTGTAAGGCCTACCTCTCCCATATGATAACATTGGGTTACCTTATAACATTTAATAAGTGCTAACATTTGATTCGGAGCAGGTACAAAGATCATGTTTGGCGTCAAATGAATTGCAAATCAGTCGTAACCCTTCTCCAATGGAAACGGTCCAGCCGAATTACCAAGCCAGGTTCCAGTGACAACAATGTGCATGGGGCCCACGTCTGGGCAACTGGACTTGCCTGGACCTGCAACTGGACCTGCCTGAGGCCTGCTGGCCTCTGCTGGAGTGAGTTTCTGATCCCTAAGACGTGCCTCTCTAGGTCCTGAACCTTTTACATCAGTCGAGCTCTGCCCGTGAATATCGGAAGTTTTGAACTCTGTGCACCAGACTTTGAGAAGTCAACTTTTTCAGTAGACTAACCTGGTTCCTGTTTCTGGCATGCACTCCATTGCGGTCGGCCTGAACTTGTGAATTTTTCCCTGTTTAGCGCAACGGGATACCCACAGTTAGCACTTTGTGCACTTTATCCTTAAACCTTTAAAATTGTATAGCTCTGGTTCTCCTTGTTTTGTTGTTTTGGTCTCATTTTATTTATTACATTTTACTCTATCTTTCTAAATTTGTGTGGGATATCTCTTGTGTTTTGTTTTCACTTAATTAATGTTTGTGTGCTGCATAAATTCACACAGTGCCTCTGAGTTCCGCCTGGCTGTTTTTGTGCCAAGCTACCAGAGGGTTAAGCATAGGTTTATTTAGTGACTTTTGGAATTCACCCTCACAAGGATTGTGGTTGTTGCCTGAGAGGGGTTTCTGTCGCACTCAACCAGTATCCCAGTTTTCTACAGTTGTTCTGTTAGATGTAAGCATGATTTAAGAATAAACAAAAAAGGCACTATGACGCATCTGCCTGTCTCAATTTGTATGCCTCATTTAGTAGGCACGCGTAACATGCATGCATGCCTACAATATGTGCAGGAGATATTTTGTTTTTATTTACCGATCCAAACTGGATCGGTAAAGACATTTTTTTTTAAGTAGTACAAAAGCGTTTTTTCTGTTTTTGGGGGGTTCACAGGTGATGGGACGCAACAAAGAGGACGTAGGTGGAGTATGAAACAATATGGGATGGGTGAAACAATGGGGTAGAAGCAACAGTAGGTGGGAAAGCAATTTGGAGGGCGAGGGGAAGCAAAATGTGGGCAAAAGCAACACAGGGTGTGGGTGGAGGAAGCAAAATGGAGTGCAGGGGAAGCCTTACAGGCAAGAGAAAGGAAGGTGGAGTTTGGGGGAAGAGAAGCATGCATGCTAGAGGGTAATCTGGAGCTGTTGGGGGTAAAGCACATGGGCAACACAGCAACAGGGGAGAAGCACAGAAGAGGGCGCACAACACAGAGGGGCGGGGTGTAACATATGGGCGAGACTAATGTGGGAGTGTAGCGGTGGAGGGAAGAGCAGTATGCAAGGGAGACAGCTGGAAAATACAGGCACTTTTGTGGAGTACTTAACCAAAAAAACAGTAGTGCTTCAAAAGTGAGCAGTGAAAGCTTACAATTAATGCAATCAGGCTTCAGGGGAGGGAGAAACACAAGGAAAAGAAGCAAAGTCCACACAAGCTGATGAATAAAAAGCAAGCAAATAACAGTGACAATAAAGTCAACCAATGGTAAGCAGTGGGCGTGGTCTAAGCTCACTGTAAGCTGAAAATAGGTCTTCTGCCGACAGAGAGCTTGAGCTGTCTGGTAGCTGAGATTGAACAACAATAGGGAATATCTAGGTACTTACGTTTTAAAAAAAGGAAACAACAAATTAATTAAAATACAACCTAAATGAAAATGTACCTTTAACCAAATCAACTGATCCTATTACTATAATAAAGAAGTACATTCAGTGATGTTGCACAAGACTGAGATCCAGTTTTGAATGGCCCAATAAAGCAACAGTAAAATAATGTTTATTTCCCTAGTAGATCGCTTTGACAAGTTGTAAGAGACTTAATTGCCTCAGTAAAACCACTAAAGTTGACCTTTAATGGAGGAGGAGGAGGGGGCGAGAGGTAAGAGGCGGAGGAAGGAAGAAGGAAGGAGCGTTGCTTTGGCCCTGTCTGGCTTCAGCCTTAGCGACTCAGCAGTTCTACGGCTCAGCATTTCAAGAAAACTCCTGCCTGGCGATCTTGAAAACCGAGGCTGCTGCTGTCACTATCCACCGCCAAAAGGTGCTGTTAATTTTTGACTGTGGGGGGACTGGGTGCCGTGGCTGGAAGCCTTCTCGCCCCCCCACCAAACAGTCAAACAAACCAGTTCACTGTTGGTCCAGACCCAGAGAGTTACAGAACAGGGGAGAGGGATTATAAATTATCACCATTGGCATCCTTTCCCACCCCTCCAACATAACATACATGCAAATAAATAAACACACCACACATTTTTGTTTGGCTAAAGTTGCTGCAGGTTTATTACATACACCGTTATGTAATAGGTGGGTTATCTTACGGGCGATCCAAGGGCAGGCAACCAGCTGGGCCGCCTGCCTGCATGATGAGCCAGGCAGCAATGGTGCGAACCCCACCTGTGCTGCCCTTACTGGTGATCCTCTTCCCGGATCACGTGACACTTGGTCCCTTATTACTCACACCCCTTTCAAGGCAGAGCGTAGCATAGCAAACCCCCGGTTGTTCAGGCCCACAACCGCCCAAAGGACTAATGGGACACCGACACAGTTTTCCAGGAATCTCCCATGAAGCTCCTAAAATTTGGCTCTGGCACCCCCTATGGTGCCGCGCAGAGGTACCCTTCTGTACCGCTCTGCTTCCAGATCGCCCTGTAACTCCGCCTGCAACGATAAAGAAAACATTACAACATTCTCTGCCTCCTGCCTGCCACAAACCACGCCGGGTAAGCAGTAGGGTGGGAGACGGCGTGTCATGCGCGCAAAGAGGACGCTAAGATGATGGGGGAGGCATATATACCCTACCCAAGTCCTGGCGCCCAGGAAGTGACGCCCTTAGCGCGCCGCGACCAGGCTGGGGGGACTCCACCCAGAGTCCCTGTTGGGGGCAGGGGGTGTGGGGTGCCCAGGTGACACTAGAACGCTGACCTCTCTAGTGGCCCCCTGCGGGGGCCTCGGTCAGCTGCATAGTATCACCATTGGCATCCTTTCCCACTCCTCCAACATAACATACATGCAAATAAATAAACACACCACACATTTTTGTTTGGCTAAAGTTGCTGCAGGTTTATTACATACACCGTTATTTAATAGGTGGGTTATCTTACGGGTGATCCAAGGGCAGGCAACCAACTGGCCGCCTGATGGGCCAGGCAGCAATGGGGCGAACCCCACCTGTGCTGCCCTTACTGGTGATCCTCTTCCCGAATCACGTGACACTTGGTCCCTTATTACTCACGCCCCTTTCAAGGCGGAGCGTAGCATAGCAAATCCCCGGATGTTCATGCCCACAACCGCCCGAAGGACTAACAGGGCGCCAACACGGTTTTCCAGGAACCTCCCATGAGGCTCCTAGGATTTGGCTCTGGCACCCCCTATGGTGCCGCACAGAGGTACCCTTCTGTACCGCTCTGCTTCCAGATCGCCCTGTAACTCTGCCACAGCTCTGGAGATGGCCACCGTTGCCTCCAGAGGCCCCCACCACCGCTATGGTCTTACCTGCAACCTCTCATCTCTAGCATCTCGCTTAAGTATAAGAGAAAAAGGTCCATGCCTACTGGCGATAAGTGAATGCCATAAGCCTCAAAGTATCCTTTCACCTTCTTTTGAATCATCTCATGTCGGATGAATCCCAGACCCCTCTGGCCAGTAAACTTTCGCATTGCCCCGTTAACTCGCTTCCGGGAATGCTCGACAGCCTCACCAGATTTTGCCCCTTGCCACATTCTACGTGGAATCATCTCTGACCAGCAAACCTCACATTGGCCCATGCGCTTGCTGATTTCACCTCAGTCGCTTTTCATGGCCTGTAAGAGTAACCTCCTCCCCATGGCAATGAGGTTGTTGCCCCCCAAGAGTATCACTAAAATTTTGGGGGGAGGCCCCTGTGCCACCAGCCTCTGATCCAGTCTGTTCCTGAGGCTGCTCCATCTCATTCCAGGGAAACCCATCGACTCAAACTGTGTCTGTGGAAATCCCCGCATCCAGTTCCGGTGCGCCACCGACTGAGCCAACCTGGAGATGAATGAATGCCCGATCACCCATACCTGGAGCCCTAGTAAGGTAAGAGACACGATTTTCACACTCTACTCTTTTAATGATCATTTATAACACGCATAATATGGCATGAAGTACACTGCAATTCACTGCACACTAATAATACAACAAAGTACACCAAGGGCGGACGAGGCACTTATAGCATTTGGACTCCCACCGCCCAACCTTTTTTAAGCCCTCTGGCTCCATGCCTGCCTTGAAAGCAGCCGTGGCCGCCCCTATCCAGAAGGAGTGGCTGGAGTATTTCTTATCTGGCTGTGCAAGGCCTGCCCGTGATAAGCTCGCCCTCATCAATCGTTCCATCTGGTACCTAGTCAAGGGGCCCTGGTCAGCATGTATCAATAGGTAGCCGGGGGCGTTGGGATGACACGCAAGGTACTCCTTGACCTTGGTGACCGGGCAATATCTGTGATCCCCAAGCTGCCTTAGCACCACATCAACACCCCGTCCTGCCTGATCTGTTTTGGACGTCCTGAGGTGGATAGACAGGGTGTCCGCAAGAGCGACATCTTGAATGCTTAAAGCGTCACCCGACCTGTCAGTCTTGGATCTTGCCATCAATTCACTAATACGAAAAGCGCCAAAGAACGCCAAGCAGAAGGCTGCCGCAAAAAGTGTCTCCTCAAAATGCGAACAGGTGACCCCATCTATCACGTCCAGCATACCCTTGAGAATGTCAAAATCAATGGGGGCCCTGCTGTCTTGGGCCCTGGGCTCCTCTCTGGCCCAACCCTTCAGGGCTGCCCTAATGATGAATGATTTCGTTGGGTCGTGTCCCCCATCAGCTTGGCGTCGTGGCTCACCGCCGCCAGGTGTCCACATACCCAGGAGTGGCTTCTACCCTGTTCCTTAGCCCATACTACGAATGCCTTCACTCTGCCCTCAATTGGTAGAGAAGAAAGTCCCAGGGATTGTGACACTGTCATGAAGGTGGCCAGGTGTGCCCTATAACGTTTCCTAGTACCTGGAGCCAGCGAGCGTTCTCCCGTTGCTCCACTGCAAGATCCTCCAGAGGTGTGCCGGGAAGGGGGTGATCTCTGCTCTTGCTCGCAGCCAGGCCTCCCAGAAGCGGAGCCACTGAAAACAAGAAAGAGCATCAGCCGCCACATTCTTGACCCCCTCAATATGCCGCGCCCTGAATTCAACATTACAGCGCAGGCAAACCCGGACCAACTCTCTGAGCAGGCAGAGAACCAACGGGCATTTGGCTGTCTGCCCATTGATGGCCTGCACCACCGCCATGTTATCAGACCTGAATAGGACCTTTCTGTCTGATAGTGTCTCGGGCCATAGATGTAATGCAATGACAATTGGGAACAACTCCAGGACAGTGATGTTTGCCATGATGTTGCGCCTGCGCCAGGCATTGGGCCACTCCTGGGCACACCATTCGGCACCCAAAATTGCTCCAAAGCCCTCACTACCTGATGCATCAGTGAAGAGGCAGAGCTCTGGACTGTCAACCCAGGGTGCCCTCCAGATCACCGTCCCATTGAACTGCATGAGGAACTCGCACTACATAGTGAAGTCTTTCTTCAAGTCTGTCCCCAACCGAACCCAATGGTGCTTCTTCTTAATCTTTGCTGTTGCCCCACGCTAGCCTCCTGGCAAACACCCTCCCAGCCGGGATTACCTTGGCTGAAAAGTTGAGCTTCCCCAAGAGGCATTGGATGGCACCGAGGGGGACTTTGTCCTTTCCCAGCAATGCCTGAATGTTCTGACGCAGTGTCTCTACCTTGTCGGCAGGGAGTCTGGACTCACCCTTAATCGTGTCCAGTTCGATGCCTAAAAAAGTCAAGACTTGCGCCGGACCTTCGGTCTTACCAGGTGCTAATGGAACCCCTAGGTGCCTGGCCATGTCATGAAAACACTGCAAGCCTCTGCTGCACTCCTGTGTACCTGCGCCCCCGATGAACAAAAAGTCGTCCAGGTAGAGGGTTACACCTTCCACCCTATACGTCCTCGAGAGCACCCACTGCAGAAAAGAGCTGAAAGCCTCAAAGCAGGCACAAAACACGGCGCACCCTATGGGCATGCATTTATCAAAGAAGAATTCACCCTCCCACTTGAATCCCAGGAGATACTGGCTATCAGGGTGGACCGGCAGCAGGTGGAATGCAGACTCAATGTCTGCCTTTGCAACCATGCTCCCCTGCCCGCCATCCTGACCATATCCACTGCCATGTCCAGGGAACAATAAAACACCGAGCAGGTACCCTCCTCCAACCAGTACTTCACTGAATTGCCCTCGGGGTGAGACAGGTGCTGAATCAGCCTAAAGGCCCCTGGCTCTCTCTTGGGCACCACCCCAAGCGGGGAGATAACCAAGTTCTCAAGGGGGGATGCTTGAAGGGGCCAGCCACCCTCCCCAGGGCCGCTTCCTTGTTAATCTTCGCCAGCACAACTTCTGGAAGTTCCCTAACCGATCTTAAGTTCTCTGCATCCCTGCACACTAAGGGGCACTGCTAAGGTAATTTGAATCCTTCCACGAAACCCTCAGCCAGGAGCAGTCTGTCCTTGTGGTTCGGATATTTGCGGATGAGGGGGAGGAGGTTAGAGACAATAATGGGGGATGTACCCTTCATCATGGGCATCCGGGAGGGCCCGCCCTGGGGGGGAGAACTGGGCATGACACTGGTGGGTGGAAGTGTGGGTGGCTGGGGGTGTATTAGGGGGCTGAACAATGACACTGGTCTACTTCCCTTGCCGCCCAGGCAGCGGGGATGAGCTATCTCGCTTGTTACAGGAAGTGGCTGGGTGTGTGGACCCGCACTTGCTACAAGTATGGGAGCACCTGCAGGATTTGCCCCAGGAGCAGGACCCTGCATTGTATAACCTGCGAGTCCCATTGTAAACTGTTCTCGCTCCCTGCTTGTGGCCCCCCCCTCGACCACCACAAAAGGACTTGTTGAACCGACCCTTCTTCTCCTGCTTCTGACCCTTAGGCTTGTCACCCCCATTGCTGTTTGCGCTTGTCTTGTCCTTCGCTTCAACTGAGCGCTTCCCCATATGCTGAATCCATAGCCTCACTTCCATTTGGTCCCACTCAAGTTCTGGACACATGGCCATCTTTTTTCTAAAATGGCAATCATAGTGGTACCATCAAATCCCCCCGTTTGTCTCAGCCTCATTGGTGATAATGCTGGCATACTGAAACAACCCCGGCCCTTGTTCCGGGTATTTTTCCATTATCACTGCCGCCAGGATGGCAAAAGCTTGTCCCCATGTTGCAATATTTTACTCCGGCCAGGCTTGAAAGTGCACATTCCTGTCATCTTCCTAACCACCCATTTTTTTGTGTCAACCCTTTCTGCCCCGTGCATGAGCAGCGTAACAATGTCGATAAACTCTCTTCTCCAAATCCCTTCCTTGGCCGCTAAAGGAACCTCCCACGCCAAGGAGCAACACCCTGAAACCATTGGTGCCAATGTGACGAGTGGCTTAGATGCAACAGCTGCCGTAGTCACTGCTGCAGAACTTGTGAGAGTACTGACTACCAGGGGTGTGGTGGGCGGGATCACCATCGGTAGCGGAACCGAGGGGGAACACTTACTGGAGACGGATTGGCCACCACCGCCAGATGCTACCCACCCAGTTCTGGGAGGCTGCCCCTCGGAACATCACTACCCTGGGAGAGAGCTGCACTTACAGTTCTAACCACCCCTCCCCAAACCTGCGTAATGGACGGGACCTCAGGCGCACCCCCAGGCGGAGCTGACACACAACCTCCACTCCCACTGTTACCACTGGTGTCCTTAACAAGCAGGCTGGCCCCAGAAAAGCCGGCTCTGACTTCAGCCATGAAGCTCCTCAAAGTGTCTGTGAGCTTACTTAAGTCCTCTGTTGTTGTGTAGACCACTGGTAGCGAGTCGCTGGCCGGGGGTGTTACAAGTCCCGGTGCCGGGGGCGGGGGCACAGACAACGGTGCTGCGGTGATACGAGGGGTGGTCATGGCCCAACTCTTGGTTGGCAGTGGGTCTGCCGGGAAGTCTTTGACTGTGGGCCTGCATATTCTTTTGGACCTAGTAGGGCCTACTTCTTCGGCGTGTTCCTGCTCTGTAGTCGGGGCCGCACTGGCGAATCTGGAGTCCTCCGGATTATTGGCTTTCAAGAGTTCGGTGGCCCAAGCCAATCCCTTGGTCTTAGCCAACTCAAGATAGGCGGCAACCTAAGCATCTTAGGAGGTGCCTGGCTGAGTTTCATCGAATTGGGACAACTGTGAGAATAGAGGGGGGGATCCCTGACTATCCATCGTGTCTCCTGCATTTGCCATCTCAATCTGGAAGAAAAATTCAACTGTAAGCTACTCCAGCCTGACAAAGGATCAAGGCATGACCCTCATCCGTCTAGGTGCAACCTCCGCATCATCCCACCCCACGTTTGGTTCTTACTTTCTTGTCTGTGGACTATTGAGCTAAGTTGCCGACGAACGGATGCTGCTCCGCTGGACCCTGCGTGCGAAGATGGAAGAAGGTTACGAAAGCCCCCCACGTACCTCCCTAGCACCGTGCCCTCACAGCCCCCATGCCCACCAAGTTCCGTGGAGCCGCGCGAGGGCTACACTTCCATTTGCTATGTGCCCCTTCAGGGAAGGAGAGGGCTGCCCCACCCACAACCGGTCAGGCATTGCTAACGCTGCGGCATGCCTCAAGGGATCGCCCCAGCCCCCTGTACCTGTTGCAGATTTGTGAGCGCCGTCCGACCTCACTCACCCTTTGGCGTGGGGATCTCCGACTTAGCCAAGAGGGCAAGCTAAGTTATTCTGAAATGAATAAACACATCACTCCTGCCCAGCGCCCCCTGCCACATTCCTCACGGTGCACATAGCCCAACTTCACTTGTCCGCTGGCGTGTCTGGACACTGCGATCTCTCCCACGCCCACCTCACCGTAAAAGTCCCACCTGACCCAATGCCAATAAAATGACATTCTAGCGGTTCTGCAGGATCTGGGCCCATGTACCATGCCACCCGGCCCAGACCCCGCCATACGTTAACTCGCTCCTCCCCAACAGGAAGTACATGCCTCCAACCAGGTTTTGGAATACATTGCGGCTCGTGCCGGTGGCAGTCGCCCATGCCCCCAATACCTGCTGCGTGCTCGTGTGTACCGGAGTTAATCCTGCAATTACAGCGCTGAACATCCGGGTTAACCTGGCCAGGAAGACAAGAATACATTTTAGGACGTTCCTGTGAACTGCTGGCTCAACGCGTGAACCACCCCTTATTTGATCGTAAGGTTGGGGGGGTTTTGCTTTGGTAAGTGGCTCATGCTGGGAATGCGGACGATGCGCTGCTTCCGTGGTCGGGTGAGCTTGTGTCCCCACGAGGCCTGTATGACTCCTTAAAAAGAAAACAGGCAACTTTACATACACCATGCCCCTGGTCCCAGGCCGGTCTTAGCTGAGCCCATCCAAATGAGAAACGAAGTTGCAGGCACAACAGGTTAATTCCAAAGGCGCGGTGTCCCAAAGTGGGGGGGGGGGGGCGCTCTACTGGGTCCACCGTGACCGAGACCAGCCCAATTGTGTTATTTTTTTTTTTGCATAAGGAGAAATTTACAAGTGTGCATAATACAAGAGCAACCATTACGTTACATGAGGGAAGAGTGACAAGTGTGCATGAACAGAAGCCCAAAAATTACAAGAAGAGGAGGCCAACGTGACGTTACCTGAGGAAAAAGTGACAAGTGTGCATGATATAGTAGCGCACAAGGTACAAGAAGGTTACATACTGCAAGAAGTGGCAGTCACTCAAACACAAATGTGTATGATATAGCAGCATACAAGATACAAGAAGGTAGACCAGCGCAAGGCCGTTTACGGCAGCTTTACCCTTCCGCAAGGAGGGCGTGTAATATAAGACCTGCTAACGCTAAATACCTTCGACTTAAAGCTTGAGCGTTGGATTGGGCACGAGCCCCCCCCTTGCTAGCCCCTGCAGAACGCGGAATGCACATCATGGCCCACCCACCTCACACCACACAACACCGGAAACGCGTCACGGGTGGAGGCGAGCCCAACCAACCAGGATATGCGTGGGGGGAGCGACGGACGCCGCGACAAAGAATGTAAGCGATGCTGCCCACTCCCACAGACCCCCGTGCCATAGCCCCAACCTGAAGCCGCCAGGCCGCCGTGGGGAGGGGGAGCTTCGCTACGCTCGCTGCCCCCCCATGCGATCCTAAAGCCACCCACTGGCCTGGGGTGGCCAGGTCAGTGAGGCAATGGCCGGGGGACGCCACGCGATGCTCGCTGCCCATTACCCAGTGCACACAGCCCGCCAGACACCGCGCCCCCCGCCGCAGGCCCGACCGAGTTCCCGCCACCGGCGGGCGCCCCCGGCAGGTTGCCTTACAACAATAGTGGCCGCACCTTCTCCCGGGTCCGGAGGCTGTACCGGCCAGTGTTCGCATATTACATTCCGTTGCAAGACGATCCGGCGCTGTTAGCACTAGTCTAGCTAATAGCAAATAGCACGTCAGGAAAAGCTCCAAACTCCAGCCACCCGCCTGCAGCGCGGCCTCCCCCAGGGGCAAAGTTACAGACAATCAGTCATTCAGCTCGAGCATTCAGCTCGCTCAGCCATCGTACCTGCAGTGCTAAGCAAGTTCATAGCGCATCACGGATGGAAGGGATGGCATACGAGGAGCCCTAGACTGTCCCCAATCTCAAGCACCACAGCGTGTAGTGTGCCTTGACACCCCTAGGCAGCCGCGCCACCCCCCCAGGAGCAGGAGAAAGAATCTGCAAGCAGGACACTGCGTGGGTGCACCGGGAGCCTGCCACAGCACGAGCCCGGTCAGGCTGGTGGGAAAAGCGAGAAGGGAAACCTCTGGTGTGGCGAGGTGGGATGGCCTAGCCTCGCTCGGGAGCCGGCAGAAACCGACCGCAACGCGCTACAGGGGCAGGCGACCTTCGGCCAAATCCCCGCGAGGCTCACTATGTGTATCTGCTTTGGGATGGCCTGCGCAAAAGAATTAGTATGGAACGTTGTAACAGTTAGACGGTCCATTCCGTTGGCATAACGGAATACATTCACGGGCAATGTAGCATCTACACCATTAGCGCTAGCCGCCCGGGGCCTATTGCTCACACGCCGAAGCGGGCGTGGGTGCCGAGAGAGTTCCGCCAGCCCTAGGCCTTGGCGTTGGAGGCTCGGGTTCCGGCCAGCCCGGTTCCCCCCCCTACTACCCGCCAGCCCGCTCAGGCCACGCTGCACCGCGGCAGCCGCTCCCCCATGGTGGGCCTCAGCTGGGCCTCTGGGCACGCCGGCCTGCTACAGCACGGCAAGAAGCGAGGCGGTGGGGGGGTTTCATCACTCACATCGCAACACCCAACAGTTTGCCCCACGATGATGGCCAACGATGCCACCGACTTCTCGACGACATCCAAGTGCAGCAAAAGATCATGGCTTGCACCAACGATGGATCGGCCCCTTAGATGGCGTGTTGGGCGCGCAAAGAGGGTGGGGGAGGCATATATACCCTACCCAAGTCCTGGCGCCCAGGAAGTGATGCCACTAGTGCGCCGTGACCAGGCTGGGGGGACTCCACCCAGAGTCCCTGCCCCTGATGGGGGCGGGGGGTGTTGGGTGCCCAGGTGACACTAGAATGCTAACCTCTTTAGTGGCCCCCTAAAGAGTGGGGGCCTCGGTCATCCGCAGAGTGGCGGACGGGAGCATTCAAGACTTTTAGTGTCTCAACTCAAGTAAGAACCCTGCAGAAGCGGACTGACCAGGAGCATAGCAGCCCTAATGTGCACCCCTCAGTTCCTCAGAGCGAGGTAGAATGAGGGCCCAGAGCTCAGTTCTACGTAGGGCCCAGGGCAGGGTGAAAAACTTAATGAAAAAAACAAAGTGTTCACAGAATAAACAGGGAAGAATCATAAAGGGGGGCAAGGTACACCACCAAAGCCCACAGACAGTGCACACATACCTCGAAGGAGCAGAAGAGCCGTGGACAACATGTGGTGAATTCCGGAAGGGGTCTGAGGTCAACAAGACAATACAAGACTATTTCACAGCTTTAGGGAAAAACTCTCAGTGGATGCCATAGGAGAGCAACCAAACTGGATCTCTCTCAGCAATAGTGCAATTACCCTGGGCTTACTATGGGACAGAATCCCCCCTGAAGCCAGCCCAAGAGGCAATGCCAGATCTAATGTGGCAGACAGGGCCCCCACTTCAAAATCCACAAATAAGCCAAATGCAGTAGAACAGTAGCTCGCCTAAAGGAGGCCACCCATTGTCATCCACTGCTGTCATAAATAACCACAAACAAAATCTCATGGAAGTAGCCGGGCCCTGGCCACCGAGTTGGACAACAGATAAAGGTCTGTCAATGTTGCATATCCAATGTGTATTATTTTCAAATCATCCCAAATTTGTTGACACGCAGGTCAGTATCAATCACAAAGAAACAGCCAACACATGTTTCGTCGAAGGATGACTTTTTCAAGGCTGTTAAATTAAAAAAATTTACTATTCAAATTTTGGAAAACCATATACATTTGGAAGTGAGTTCATATACTTATCTTTCACATAGTGCTTAGTGACTAGAAAGCCCAAATGGTGCAGTGGGACGCATATTACCACATGCTTGATAGAACAATTCCCTGTGCAGGCACATAGCTACCATGACCCAAGTTTAAGAGCAGGAAAATACCTTACAAAACATAAATCAGGTAAAGAAAGAGGGAAGAAAAAACAGAAAAAAAGAGAAATGGAGGGGTGACCCATAGAGAAAAAGAAAGATGTAAACACCGCTTGGTGATAGATATGCCTACACTAGCTGGGTGGCTTAGTGTTTGTCCATTGTAGCACACTATATTACTATTGTACATGTACTGAATCAAATGTTTGGATGTGCAAGTGGCCTTGTATCACCACTGCCACCTTCTATATTTAACAGATAAGGTGTTCACGTGAACAAGACATTAGAAATGCCAAGGCTATCCTCAAAAGAACTGAAGAAGATCAGCTGGGAGGACTCATACGCTCATGAGGCACTGGAAGAAGTGTTTAACCAGGACAGGGTTCCATACTTGAAGAATGTGAACAGACAATCTGACTGCCCAGAGGATAAATCTTAACACATTCCACCCATCCACGACAAGACTCAGGAACACACTATGGGTAGATGTGGAAGTCACAGCTAATATATCAACTACGACTGGATAGAAAGCCCTAAATATGCCATAACAAACGCAACAATTTTTAACACAGATTAACTTGATATTCAAATTTCAATCTTGCTGACACTAGCAACTTTCACAATGGCAATAGATAAAAAAAATTGGACGATTGAAATTCATTAATCAAGAGGGCACATGCAGAGTTAGAGGCTGTGATGGAAGTACGGGCATGCAAATGCAATTCCATCCTGGACAAACTTACAGATCTGGTGGGAATAATGTCCACAATGGCAGTGGAATTAAAACAGGAATCAGAACAGTTAAAATATAGTAGGAAGTCAATACATGGGCCCCTAGGGAATGAATATGGTACTACCAACCAGTGGAAAAAAGTCAGATGAAGAAATACACATTAAGGAAAGGGTAAACCAAGAACTGGTCTCATCAATGGAAAGCTCAAATCTGTATGAGAGCATGGAAACTGTAATTTACACCTGTTCTATCAAGAAACAACAAAAAAGCTTGAAACAAATGTGAAACAAGTAAGGTACAGGACATGCAAATCAAGGTTCATAGCTCAGAGCACGCCACCAAGTGGGAGCACTTCAAGAGAGCAACAATGACAAGGTGTGCCAGTCAGAGAAGGACTACAACATATAAAATGGGATACCAACTGTACACCCCCCGAAGTCGGCTCCAGTCATACTGGTAACAGAAGACAAAGTACACAGACTAGTCACTGGGCACCAAAAAAATGCAAAGAGCAATCTCCAGGCCGAGTGGAATGTCCATCATCAGATCAGTCATCACAGATAATCTGAGCCGGGGGCTGGCTCCAGTATGGAGAGCAATGGGAAGCAACAAGTGGCTAGAACATCCTGACCCCACCATACCGGTCTTTTATCCTTGGTGCCCACCCAGAAAATCGGATCAGTCGTCACAGACAACCAGAGCCAGGGGACTGGCTCCAATATGGAGTGTACTGGGAGGCAACAAGCGGCCAGATTATCCAGATTTCACCATCCCGATCTCAAATCCTTGGTGCCCACCCACAAGATTGTCAGGAGACCTTAGCGCTTCAAATCCCTCTAAAGTTGAGGCGGTAATGAGTCCAAGGCAATATAGTACAATTGGATGGAAAGGACCAGATGAAAATAAAGCAACTGAAAACTCAATGCCTATCGAGGTCGAGTGGAGAAATCTTGTAGTGGCTCCGATAACATCCATACTGCACACATCAAGTAACCAACAGAAATTGAATCTCCAACCATCTGCAACAAAGGACAAGAGAGCACAAAGCCTTATTTTATGACGAGATACACCTCACAGGGTCCCTGGGACGTCCTCAACAAGGAAAACATAGTAAAGATATGCAACTTAATCCAGGGCTTAGAGTACATAAAGAGCAAGCACCTGGAATATGTAGCCTTTATACCACCAAAAAATGGCAAATCAAATGAGAGCACGGAGGTGTGTTTCTGCAATCAAGAAATTGAGCAGTCACTAGTGGTCAAGATAAAAGTCCTTTAAGATTGGGGGATTGACCTGATGAAAATCAAGACTGAAAAATTACCATACTTCCTAACTACACCAGGGATAAAGGAAAAGTTGGAAGGGGCTTTCCTACAGACAATTGGCCTGGAAATAAGGACCCAGTTCTACTCCATGCGAAGGGCGCACCGCTCAACTTCTCTGGGACTGTAAGCGAGTTGACCACCACCATTACCCCTGGCCATCCAGGTACGCTGATCTGCTGGATCCCCAATCTACAACACAAGAAGATGAATCATCTAGCAGATTGTCAACAACAGTCCTGACACAGCCAGAAGAAAAGGGGCTGAATTCCAAGTATCCAATTCTGGAAAAACTCATAAAATCCAGCTAGCACAAAGTAACACGGATTAAATGTCTTCAAGTACTAATATAAGCTAAGCTGGCCTGATTTTGTGGAATTTACATGGGACCAGTGAGTTGGCCAAGGACCCAAGCTTGGAACAGTTTTTGTGCAACTTTGACATCATCTGCCGCCAAGAAATCTGGTGCAAAGCGGAGAACCCAGTACCAAGGTAGATGTAATTTACAAATCTAGCAGAGAAGGCAAATACCAAAGGGCACCCGAAAGGCAGGTTGTCAACTTACATAACAACCAGCAAAATTTTTATTGCAAGCCATTTGGATCTAAACATCAACCACATGCTGGCAACAAAAACTACAAACTGGAACTCTGGCTCGCAGGGAACCTCACTCATAACAGTCAATACTTATATAAATCCCAGCATCACTCAGAAACAAAATGTAATTACAGCCACGAAGAATAAACTATTAGAATTACTAGCCACGCATGGTTAAATACCATGTATAATCACCAGAGACTTCAACCTAATCCTGGCAAACCCATTACAAGAGAAGATCATGAGAAAGGGTTCAAGCTATGAAGTCAGCAATTCCAATGCAGGTATCGCAATTCATGAACATCAACAAAAGCAGTCACATCCTCCTGAGGGTTCTGGATGCTCTGGTGCTGAGAGCCCTCAATGGTAGAACTCCCTCTAACTACCCAATGGGGGAGACACATAAGTCAAGGAATTCTGAGTCGACCTTGGACTACACCTTCATATCTTCCTCTATATTCCATGACATTCAGAGCTTTCATGTAGAAGTTAGATGCGAAAGTGATCATCATCCCCAGATCACGAAGATATTAACCAATAACTGATGCACTGATCACATGAAAAATATTGGTTCACGAGATCCAGGCAGCAACTGGCAGCGAATAAGATGGACCAACTATCCTTGAAAAAATATCAGAAATGGAAAGCAAGCTTACCAATTGAGCAAGGGGAGGAATCAGATGTGATCGTTAAATGAAAGACTATGCCGGTACCACTGAAAAAACAGCTGAGGCCACAGTAACGGAAGATCCACGAGCAGGGGATACATAAAAATAAATGGTATACCCAGGCCTTAAGGCAACAGAGGCACCAAATTAATACAACAGCTGGAAACCTGAAGCCTAAATATAGAACAGGTACTTACCCCAAAACATTCTATAAAATCAGAAAAGAGTACAAAAAGGCAGTATGGGAGGCCATACAAGCCTATATTGAACACTAGTGGTTAAGAATCATGGAGGCTTGTAGATCAAAGAACATCGAGCCATTATAGTCCATCATTATCAACTCGAGCAAGGACCCATAGGAGCATTAGGAAACGTGTGCCTGAAGAAAAGTGGGTAGAGTACATCTCCAGACTATGACCCTCATTAGGATATCGGTCAGAAAGCCTCTGACCACAGGTCGGAGGCTTTCCGACCGACAGCCTTGGTTTGAATTCTGACCACCATATTTAGATGACAGCGGTCGGAATTCAAACTGACAAGTCATTCTGACTGGCTTCCGGTGGGCTCATGGAACCCGTCAGCCAGTCAGAAACCAAACATAATCCTGTGCGGACGGCATTTTTGCAGTTGGGATTATGATGTTGGTTTCCAACAGGCAATTCATGTCGGGCTTTCCGACATCGAAAGTCTGTGGGAAAGCAACTTTGGGGGCCCCTAGCAAGGCCCCCCTCTCTCCACGGCCTCCGGTAGTTAATCCATTTCTCAATGGGAGCTTGTGCTGTGGTCAGTTTCCGACCACCTCACAAGCTCCCATACGGAAATGGGAGTCAGCGACCGTACCATGTGCGGTGGCATCATAATTGCGGTTTCGGACCGCCGACCCGAGGTCGGTCAGTCTCGAAGCTGCAGGGAAGTCGGTCGGAGGAAACTCCGACCGCCATCCTAATCAGCCCCTAAATTGGAACCCAAATAGAAATGAATTCTCATTAAGCACACCCAACAGATTTCCATGCTGAAATTTCACTTAACAAAAGATCGAAGCAAGAATATAAGCCTGTAGAAGCAGCGGGGCTCCGGGCCCTGGTGGCCCGCCCACAGCACTATTTAAAAATGATTCAGCGCTCTGGAGCAATCGCCTAAGCAGAATATATAATGCCTGCCTAAGGGAAAACAAGGTTACAGACTCATGGAAAGGGGCAATTATACATCCTATTTATAAGAAAGGCCCATACGTGAACCTGGATAGTTACTGCATGAATGCACTCCTTGATATCGATGCAAAAATATTCACAGGCCTACTACTTGAGGAACTAGAATCCTGGGCAATGAAAGCAAAACTAATACCCTTAAGCCAAACGGGCTTCTGTCCAGAATAGAGTATTGTTGATAACTTGACATCCCTGGCCACGCTAACAGAAAAGTAAATAAGGAAAAAAATATTCTTATTTCCTTGCCCTGTAGACCTTACTAAAGCATTTGATTTAGTCAACAGAAGCCATCTCTGGAGAAAGCTAATTGAATGAAACATCCCTCCAAACTTGTTAAGAGGAATACAGCTTCTAAACTGGGCCAGGGTTACTCTTGAGTGTAACAAAGTTTTAACAACTGGAATCCCAATAGATAGAGGTATAAAATAAGAGTGCGTGTTGGCCCCGACTTCATTTAATTTTTATGTAGCAGATTTGATTGCCCAACTGTATTCCACCAAACTTAGGCCAACAACCAATAACCGCATTAATATACGCAGACAATATTGTTTTACTGAATCTCACCGGCATAGGCTTGCAAACTTTGATACCCTCTTTGCATCAATACTGTCGACCAACGAGTTGACCATAAACCTTGAGAAAACAAAAGTAGTCATCTTTACTAAAAGGATAATCAAGGAGAAGCCTGATACTTGAGGAAAGCCCCTTGGGTAGAAGCGGAAGCTATAAGTACCCAGACATTTGGCTGCAAGAATGCTGGTCCCATTGCCTGCACCTAAACACTAACCCCGGGCAGAGCTGGCGTAGTGCCACTACGCGGAGTTCTACGGAGTTGGGAAAAAACTCAGTGGAACTCTGCTCCACTCCCCGCCTCCACCCTCTCTAATGTGCAGTTCTCACAAGACGTATGTCCGATGTAGGGGGTTTGCAGGAGAGAGACAGCGAGGAGGAGGGCAGCCCGGAGACGCCACAGTACAGGTAAGTGTGTTTTCTCTTTTTAAATTCATTTTAAAATATTTTTTATTAGGGGGTTGGAGGCGGGTAGCCTATTTTAGCGGGGGGGCTGGATAACTCCTCTCCGCTACAGAGTATGAGTTTTGCCTAAACTCCGCGTTCTCAGCAGAGTAGGCAAAACTCTGCACACTACGTTGACGAAGCGGAGATCTCTGCTCCCCCCTTACTAAACACACTGAAAGCGAGGGTGGCATCACAATTTTCAGCATTTCAGTAAGTCGTGGATTCTCCCGCGAAGTAGTAGTGGGTGGGGAGGGAGAACAAATAAAGAAAAAAAGATCACTTACCTGCAGGCTGCCGCCTTTCTTCCATCCTCTCCGTCCTCTTCCTGGCTTCTTTTTGAACAGGAAGTAGGAAGTACCCAGGCTTCCCTCAGCCAATCACAACACAGCGTTGTGATTAGTCTGAACGCTGTGGATCAGTGCTCAGAGGAGAGTCTACAGGTGGTAGAAAATAGGAATTCCATCTTTAATCGATCCACTTATATCCTATCACAAGACGAAATAACGCTACTTCAGAAAGGTCTTTCATTCATACCTACGGTAAAACCTGACATCGGCCAAATGAAGGTGGAGTTATTACAACTTTTTCGAAAAATGCGCCTGAAAATCTTCTTCCTCAACACGGAAGAAGAGATTACGATCAACTATTCTGAGCTAAAGAATCCTTCAACATTCTTCCCCGCTGCTGATTTAATGCCAGTAGAGCAACTAACATTTGAAAAGAATGTTATGAGGGACCTGAGTATATTAGATCAAAAAAAGGCCTATACACAATGGAACTTGTCCAAAAATGAAAAAACAGCTTTGGATAAACTCATGGGGAATGAAGATATTATTATCAAGCCTGCGGACAAGGGGGGTGCCATTGTCATTCTCCAACGAGAAAAATATGAAATGGAAGTCGAACGACAGCTGTCTCAAGAGGAACATTACAAGCGTTCTGATGAGGATTTTGTAAATCTAATAAAACAAAAACTCATCCCCTTGATAAATATCGGAGAAGACAAAGGCTGGCTCTCTAAAAAAGAAGCACAATACTTGATCAATAATAGTCCAAGAACACCACTTGTATATGTTCTTCCAAAAGTGCATAAAGACATCGAGAACCCTCCCGGAAGACCAATCATCTCGGGAGTGAATTCCATACTTGAAAGACCAGCGAAGTATGTTGACACCTTCTTAAAAACTCTGGTGAGAGACACTGTGAGTTACATCAAGGACACGATGCAAGCGATTACTTTACTGGAAGGACACCGCTTTGATGAGCCAGAGGAATATCTAGTAACGCTGGATATCGTCAGCCTCTATACGAACATCCCACAGGAACAAGGGCTGGAGGCAATCGAGTTCTTCCTAGACAAGTGTGAACGTCCCCACAATGTCCCTACATCTTTTATCCGGAAACTGGCTGAAATTTGTTTAAAATACAATTTTTTCACTTTTAATGGAGCCCAATTTGTGCAAATTAAAGGAGCTGCAATGGGCTGTTCATTTGCGCCGGAAATGGGCATCATGTTTATGGCACTGTTTGAAGACATGTGGGTCTATAGCAATGATCCATACGACGGCCACATTAAAATGTGGTACCTTTATATTGATGACGTTTTCATGCTATGGCGAGGCAACAAGGATCAACTGCTGGATTTTGTAAATTGGATCAACAACAGGAACAGAGACATCCAATTTACTGTCAATTATGACAAAAGTGAGATGAACTTTCTGGACCTTTTGATAAGACATGAAGCTGGGTGCCTATATACAACTGTGTATAAGAAGAAAACAGATAAAAATACTACACTACATTTTTCGAGCTTCCATCAGAGAAACCTACGGGAAAATCTGCCCTTCAGTCAGTTTTTCCGGATAAAACGTAATTGTATGAAGAAGGAGGATTATTTTGACAACGCCAACGCCCTGATGGCGAAATTGGTCGAGAGACAGTACCCGAAAAAACTACTGAAGAGGGCTATGAAGAGAGCGTGGTATATCCCCAGAGAATCCCTACTGGTACCTAAAGAACGAGGAGAGGACTCACCCTAGGTTTGCGTCACTACTTTTTCAGGACGCACTAGCGAGATGAAGAAAATAGTTCGAAGAAACTGGTCAACTGTAAAATCCTTAGAACCACTAAAAAATCTTCCAATCTTCGTACTTAAGAAAAATCGAAGTTTAAAGGACAAATTAGTACACGCTTATACAGCGAAGAAGAGTACTACCCAATCAATTCGAACCATGTTATCCCTGCCACCAATCAAGGGTCATCGGAGGTGTGGTAACTGTTCATCCTGCCAGAGTACCATAGAGGGAGACATCTTCAGATATGGAAACAAATTTGTAAAACATGAAACTTTTACGAATTGTAACACGCATAATGTGATCTACTTCGCTCTTTGTCCATGCCCCTTGGCCTATGTTGGAAAAACAACTCAAGCCATCAAGACAAGAATGACCCAACACCGTTCCAGAATTAAATGTAAGATCATAAATGCACCGATGGTAACACATTGCCTTGATCACCAACACAGCCCTAAAGACATAAAATGGATTGTACTGAAAAAAGGTGCATTGAGCCAACGTTGATAGTCTCCTCTCCAAGTTTGAGGCTAAAACCATTATGTATCTTAATACAATTGACAACGGATTGAATGAACTCAGCGAACTGAATCACTGGACTTGAACTAGTCTCTTCTTAGTTCTTCTTTCTTTCCTCCCTTACGTAAATTTGCACAAACCTTTTTAGACTTGAGCACTATATAAGGAATGGTGAAGATGCTGAAAGAATAGCTCCCTGTAGCCCCGATAACAAGAGCAACCAGTTAAGGGTTGCTCACAGACATATTATTACAACAGATAATGCTATTTTATCCCAGTAAAAATGTACATTTGTAATTTGAAATTTGTTGAAATAATAGCTGTATAAACAATCAAACGGTAATGTGGAATGATGCCATTATGCTCCATCTGTATGTGGTACCTACCCTGTAACCATGATTCTGAAAAGTAGTCCGATTGAACTGTTCCGGTGCACTGGGAAAGTTAAAAACGGCAACAGCTTAATAAAGGTCCCATATGCAGCTAAATGATACCTATTGATTGATACCCTGCAGGAATTGGCTCTTGAGTTCCAGCGCAGAAGAATCAAGTATAATGCAAATTGCCTAGCGCTGGGACCATGAGTCAAAACAGAGCTCTGCAATTAATAGGCTTTAGGTCAGAAAACCATATCAGATGACGACATGACCTCTGACATGTGATCACCAATTAATAACCTACATCTTTTGCTTTTGAGTGCACTTTCACAATCTATTATAAATTATCAGGTTCACGCAAGTTTGAGCCTACACGTTAACTATTACCCACTGAATCTATTGAAATAATGTTTTGTTGGGCATATTGATTAGAATACGATAACGGGTTCGCGCCAGTTCGAGATAACGCTAGAAGCTCCTGGCACACACAATCGGTGTAATAAAGTTTTTTGCTTCAGAGCCGAGGCAGTACGGTTACGAGAGTGCCTCACAGCTGTTTTAATAAAGTTTTCTCACATCAAAGCTGAGGCAGTATGGTTACTAGAGTGACTCACAGCTGATGAGACACGCCTCTTACACGCCCCCTGTCCCGTCACTAGTCATAGGATCCGGTAATCTGCAGTTCATTTCCCGTGCGAATGTGAGTACGCACCATGCGAGGAATTGAGTTGGGGTTGAGCTGTTGAAGCATACTGCATGACCCATCGCCCCGGAACAAAATCCCGAGCCGTAACGCAATTAATTTGTGTAAGGCCAGCTCCTCCGCAATTGAGCCGCTACAGAACACGAGTGCTTGCACTCCGGCTGAGCCAGGTAAGATTCCAAAACTTCGAGACACGTTTCTGTGCACCGGGGGTACATGGATTACTCGGATACATCTGACCGAGAATTTCATACACGTGGGCGCTTTTTAGATATTACTAGAGGCATGATGCACCGTCACTGCCCTAATACCATCAGTGCTATTTTTAAATCACTCGTGAAGAGAGGACCTGTCGGAGCACATTTAGCCACAAATAAATAACACCTGCTCGCCCGCTATTTTTCTATTCTATAATGTCGTTGAGGACACTACCTCCCTTTTTTTAAAAAAAATATAGCATTCTACGTGTCGGTTAGGCTCCAATAACATTGACCAGATGCTCTCCTTTGCTCTAGTTTAAAAGATTTCCGCTTGGAGATACAAGAATCAAGAACCTTTCATCTTCAAATACGCCTGTGGTACGTAGGAATACCTTTGATTTTAACGAGTCATCGTATTTGTAAATATTTTGTAAAATTTCCCACAATTCTGAATAAGTAAAATGGTCTTCTTTATACAATTAGATACCTCCAGTCCTCCGTATAATACTTGTCCACCCTGATGAAGACCTTCGATAATAAGTGCCACGTAGAAGGTCGAAACGCGTTGGTTCTTTGATGAGGCAAGCCTTAAAGAATCAAGGAAACAGAACGACGTCAAGTCTTCGACAAAACTTGCGAAGAATTCAAAATAGCGTCGCAAACTCGGTTTCCTAATGCCTGTAGGCTACCTCCCTTTGGCGCTCTAATAGATTATCACCTTGTGAGGACCAGAAGAATAGGAGTCCCTGGAACTTTATGTGAACAACGTAGGACTTTCCCTATATGTACAACATTCTACACATAGTTGTCTAAAAAAGTATAAGGAGATTTTTTGTATCCATTATACAGAATCGTTGCTGTCTTTTATGTGAATACTGTCAAAGTATATGATATTGTGTTTTATTTGTTATTTGATTATTGTTAAATTTTCCGAAACAATCCGTTTTTTGTTTTAGCAACAGTTGCACAGAATCAACAGGTCTTGATGTAAGAATATGAAATGCAGTATGTGTATATTATACGCACTTAGTGGAAAATAAAAATCTACTTCAAAAAGTTGAAAAGCTTATTTATGGTGACAGAGGTAACATGTTTTGTTAACAGATGGGGAATGGTAGCATGGGGAATGGTAGCCTGGGCATGGTCTCCCCATAGTCTGTAATTCAGCCTGGGTGGAGAACATGCAAAGTGCGCATGAATGTTTGGCCGGCCCCAGGGGGCAGGCCAAACATTCATTCGCACTTAGGAGGGTGCTACCACTCCCCCTCCCCTGCGCAGGCCAGCCTAGCCCTGGCACACAAAACTTCCTCAGCATGGAAAAATAAAATGCTAATAACATCGCGTTATTATCATTTTATTTTTCCTTTTTATTGCTGTGCTCAAAGGCACTTTTGGCTACGCTCCTGCGCCTTAGCAGAGGGGCTGCCCCTGACTTCAGTCCCTTGCAACTAAATTGCAAAGTCCTACTTACCAGCCTCTGCTAACAGCAATAAAGGCAAATGGGCAGATGTACAAGCTCCTGGCGACACTTTTGTGCCGCTGTTGCATCACTTTTGTGACTCAGCGGAGGTGTAAACAATGTGCCACATTGCGAGACATTTACAACGTAATGCATCTAGAGAGATGTGCCACGTTGTAAAGCCCTGCCCCCCTTTATACCTGCGTCAGGTATAATGTATGCCGGGTGGGCGTTCCAACGCAAGAAAGCTTGGTTAAAGTGACGCATTGAAATCTACAAGATTTCACTGCACCACGTCTACGACGCCACTGCATCAAAACCTTACGCCTGCTTAAAGCAAGCGTAAGGAGTGACGTAGCACAATAGATATAGGCCTTCCTGAGCATGGCAAAAACAACAGTTGATGGACAGAATACAGAACAATGTCATACATTCACCCCAGTACAAAGATCTGGGCCTAAATCCATCATTTTGTTGCTCACCATGCCATTCCAGTTTGAACCCAGCTATATGCAAATCAGTCTTGACCCTGTGCCTCATGGGAACATTCCAGTCCGAACTGCCAAGCCAGGTCCTCCCAGGACTGGAAACAACCATCCTAGGACCGGTTTCTGGGTTTCACCCCTCTTCAGCCAGGATAGCTTGATTCCAGTGGCATGGAGAGCACGGGACCCACGTCAGGGCATACCCTTCCCACTCGGGGTGACAAATGCAAAAACAACAGTTGATGGACAGAATGCAGAACAATGTCATACATGCACCCCAGTACAAAGATCTGGGCCTAAATCCATCGTTTTTTGCTCACCATGCTATTTCAGTTTGAACCCAGCCATATGCAAATCAGTCTTGACCCTGTGCCTCATGGGAACATTCCAGTCCGAACTGCCAAGCCAGGTCCTCCCAGGACTGGAAACAACCATCCTAGGACCGGTTTCTGGGTTTCACCCCTCTTCAGCCAGGATAGCTTGATTCCAGTGGCATGGAGAGCACGGGACCCACGTCTGGCAACACCCTTCCCAATCGGGGTGACAAATGCAAAAACAACAGTTGATGGACAGAATGCAGAACAATGTCATACATTCACCACAGTACAAAGATCTGGGCCTAAATCCATCATTTTTTTGCTCACCATGCCATTCCTGAGCATTGCCAGAGTTGTGTCGTGCTTGCGACACGACTCCAGCAATGCGTGACATTTGCGCCAACAGATACATGATGCATCTCTCAATCCTTGTGCCATGGTGCGCCGCATTGTAAATGTGATGCATCCATGGTGGCCTGACGCAATTAAACTGATGCATCGCTGCTATGATGCAGAGATGCGTCCGTTTCTTGTAAATCTGCCCTAAAGTTTTTACCAACGCTGACATTAAGCTTGGAAATCTTTCCCGGGAAATTTGATAGCATCCTGAATTTGGCACAGAGCAAAGCTTGCCACCTCATCTTCCATTTGCCGCAAAGAGCTGCCCTGGTACAAATCAGAGTGGAGTTTGGCTTTCAGGACCAAAAATTGGTACAAGAATGTTCTTTCCTCAAATATGTATTGTTATTGAGGCAGGCAAAAACAAACACACTAAGAGCATTACTATCGCAAGAAATAGTCTCAAACGTGCCCCCGAATATAAACGTTTGGTCAGTGAAAATAGCAGCGTCAGTTAAACATCTGGAAGCGGAACAGCTCTGAACTTACCTCACTAGTCATTCAAGCTAGTGCTGAACAAACAAATGTAGCAGTTTTCCTATTGAGGAGACAAAACCAAATTCAGGTTGCGCATTCATGCATGGATCACCATCAACACTTACGAGGCACTGATCCTGCAAACTTATATGAGGTCTACTCTAAGAGAATATATAAAAATAAAAGTGCACCCCCTAGCCAGGTTGGGTTTCTACCATCAAGCGATGCTGTTCCAAAGTGGCAACAGCCAATGGAGAACCAAGAGTGTAGGCTTTGTCAAAATCCTCGGGAAGACTTTCTCCATATGGTATGTATTTCCCCAATTTTACTGCCTTGCTGCAAAATCTCTCCTCGAAATATCTATAATTTAAACGGCATTAGATCTTATCCCCATGCTGGGGGGCATGGCTAACCGCCGAACATGGCGTACGTTGTTTAGAGGAGCTCCGAGCCGGGGCAGAAATATCTTGTTGCATTGCCACTCACAGGGGCCCATCGGGGTCCACTTGGGGGAGCGGAGCAGTGGTGATACACAGCCAGGCGTGCAATTTGATCGCATGGCTGCTACTACAGGCGCAGATCGAGATCCACAATGTGAGCCCTAATCGGCGGCTGCATCACGCCAGTTGGGGCGGCCGGAAACTCCGCAGTGCCGAGTGGGTCCTGATGAGTGTATGCCGGGACCCTGCAGAGCACACTGAGGGAAGGGACGCCCCTGCTGCCTACCCATGACTCGTGATAGCAGCCGGAGGGTGGTGATATACTCCGGGGGCCACGGGGATAGCACCTGGCAACTGAATCCTTGTGGCCCTTCCCGAGGATGGCCCCCGAATCTAGAGCACTGCGGTGCACGTCCGGCGCCCTACACCGGGATTGTGACACCTTGGCTAGAAACGCTCACAGCTGAGTGGGACTTCTGACTGCGACGTGGGAACTCGGCTTCTAGGGATGTCGCGCAACACCCCAGGTGAGAGCGTCTGGGGGGAGACTTGCCCTTAATCACCTGTGGCATCCATCGCTGACCCCCCCCAGTTCGCTTGAATGCAACGCGGCTCATGGGCCTGGGCACAGATTGGGAGGCCGACAGCTGGAATGAGCGAGAGAGTGGCTGCCTCTGATGCAGCTCATCTTGCAACGACCACATCCCCGAGAGCCTGAGCTCTAGGGGAATGGAGCACCTGCCTGCCCAGGATCACAGTGGGGAGGAGTAGTTTGGGAACATAAGGTGTGTCAACTGAGAGGTTACTGAGGCCTGCCTTAGCACATATAACACTGTAATATTAATGCAACACCTTTCGGGCCTCTAGCAGTGCAGGCAGTGGGAGCCACCCTATTGGGAGCCAGGAACTAATACACCACAATTGACTTTCTGCTGGGGTTCAATAAGGTCCCACTACTTCCCCCAGCTCGTCAGAGAGGGTACGCCGATCATAACAACCAGCCTGATCTTTGAGGGTGGCTCTGTCGGGCCTGGGTACTTAACGCCTGAATCTGGGAGCACTGTGTCCGACAGCGAGGTAGATCTTTGTTCATCTGCAAATTAGTGCACGCATCGTCTGGGAGAGCTGAAGAGATACACGGAGGAGTACCGTGCGTTGCCTTGAGCGAGCAGCCAGGACATCCACCCTGGCACGGTAGACCTAGTCGACCGCCATCAAGATACGGAAACGGTCAAAGGTCGGGCTACCATTCCTTTGAGAACAGCAGCCATAGGAAAGGAGTACATTGGGGTAACATGGGGTGCCATAAAGTGAAGCTGTCGGAGGCGGCCACCAGTAATACACAACAAACAGAAGAGCCAGAACACACTGCGATCCCAGCCTCGCTCACATGTATACCACCCACAAACAAGGAGACCTCCTCAGACAAACCTGATCTGGTGCAGCAAGAGGTCGGGGAGTCCAGAAAGGCCATTGAGCAACAGATCAGCACTCTCACAACCAGATTCATGCTTCTCAAAGCAGATCACACTAAACTAGCAGACACAGTGAAGGCACACAGTCTGGTACTGGATGAGGTCCTGCCTCAGCACAAGGAATATACGTTGCAAATTCAACAACTGCGAAAACAGGTCAGATGCCTACAGGACAGAGTAGAGGATGCAGAAGGAAGGGCCAGATGAAACAACGTGCGCATCAAAGGCCTCCCAGAACGCAGCGAGGGCCCTATTGCCGCAAACAACATGGAGCAGTGGTTCCGAGATCATGTGGCTTCTGACGGGCTATCAGACTACTTTTGTGTGGAAAGAGCCCACAGGATACCTATGGGGAGATCCACAGTGGGTGCTCTGCTGCCACTGCTAATAGCCAGGATCCTAAACTATAGGGATCGTGACGTGCTGCTCCAGAAAGCGCGAGAACGGACCCAATTGAAAATTGCCGAGTATCGTTGTAGCCGGATTATACCCTCCTGGTCCAGCGACAAAGATCCTCTTTCATGGCTGTAAAAAAGAAACTAAGAGCCATGATTCTTAAATGTGCGCTGCTATTCCCTGCCCGTCTGAGAGTCATATATGACCAAAAGACATACTTCTTCAAGAGCCCCGAAGATGTAGAAAATTGGATTGAAGTTATGGATCCGACCTCGCTGCCAGGAAGTGCCTCCCAGAGCCTACCTAACAGCCCTCGACATACACAGGGCTGGCGGTCGCGCCTTAATGTGAAGTCATCCCACAAATCACAGTCACACAGCCCAACACAGGAACAAGTGCAACAGAGCAAGGATATAGCCCTTGCGACACGGACCACGTTCAGAGACTGTGCACTCCATACGGCCTCTGAATCCTCGGAGAGCAGCACAGTTCAATCAGATTCTGAGAGCAGACTGACTTTGTTTCCTACGGTGACACCCCAGACGGCGGACGGTTTACTGGACTGAGGCAACGCAAGAAAGATTATCCTGATCACCCAGATGAACATTAAGCTTGCGGTTTACAATTCAACAGCAAAACATATATCCTTTTTATATGAACTAAATGGCAATGTATCAGTATATAAATTAGCCGTGGGCTCCCCTGAGCTCGTATATAAGTAGTTACTGCACCATGGGTGGAGTGAGAGACAACCCCCTATTTGCGAACACACCATGTAAATGCAGCGTAGTTCCACATGTTTTGTTTTTTGTTTGGTCCGGTATAGTTCACCAACCGGGCCTTGTATTAGTAGTTCAGAGGGAGGTTTGAGGTTCTGGCACAAAGCTGTTGTCCTGTTCTGGATTGTGGCCTCTCTTTAACATGTGTAATGTTAACTCCATCTTCACTGAGCGCCACACATGCTTAGCTCCTACAACTTAATCACTTGGAATGTTCGGGGTCTAGGGTCCGTACAGAAGAGTCATAGGGTACACGTGCAATTACTCAGGCGCAAGGCACAGATAGTGTTTATGCAGGAATCACACCTCACAAAACCGGAAGTGGTGAAAATGTGTAAGAAATGGAAGGGGCAAATCTTCTCTACCAATTTTTTCTGCATTTGCCAGGGGAACAACGACATGGATCAGACATGGGGTCCCGTTCATAGAATTAAAACAGCATACGGACACGCAGGGTAGATACATATTCCTGCACGGTACACTCGATGGTTCACACATTGAATTGGGTAACATATACGCCCCAAACTTTCATCAGGATAAATTCTTTGTAGGGCTCAGTAAGGTACTGATGGGAAGGGAAGAATATCCGTGGATTTTTGGCGGGGATTGTAATGCGGTCATGGATGTGCTCGATCGCTCACACCCTCCCCTACATGGAGCGGGAACCGTCAAACAAGCAGAGACCCTCTGTAGATGGATTAATGGGTGGACACTGAGCAATGTGTGGAGACTGAGGTATTCGTCAAACAAAGAGTATTCATTTTACTCTCCAGTCCATCAACTACACACGAGAATCGATAGAATTCTCTGCTCACTAACAATAGCTACACAAGTAACCCATACCACATTCTCAGCTAAGACTTTCTCAGACTACAACCCTCTAGAAATTACCTTCACCTGGGGCAGAATCCCCACCCCGGTACCTACATGGAAGCTATGGCCCCAAATGTTAGAAGACGCTGTGTTCCGCACTACCCTGGCACACACTATCACGCACTACTTTGTAGAGAATAGTAACACTGCATCTTCCATTTCAGTCGAATGGGATGCGTTTAAGGCAGTAATTAGTGCTACGGTGGGCACTAGACAAGAAGTACGCAAAAGTTTAATAGAGGTAGAGAACAAGATGAATGGACTGGAACAGGAGGCAGTGAATGATCCCGAAAAACAGGTCCCCCTGCAAGAGGCGCGCATCCAGCATGCGGAGCTACTGGAGTCCCTTAGGGTTATAAACCATAGGGCATATACTCAACTAAAACATACAGACGCAAACAAATCTGGGACAATGCTGGCAAAATTACAACACCTAAGGAAGTCACAGTTATTACTCAACAAGATATAAACAAAGCCTTTAGCCTGTATTAGGTTTCAATATACGACAAACCAGACCCAATAGATGACACTCACATAGACGCGTTCTTAGACGGCCTGTCCTACCCGCAGCTCACTGCAGAGTCCCAGAAGGCACTGGCTGGCCCTATCACTTAAGCTGAAATAAAAGCAGCTATCAAAGGGCTCCCACGGAGCAAGGCTCCGGGACTGGACGGCTTCCCGGCCGAGTTTATTTATACCTATGCTGAGGCCTTGATTCCTCAATTGGAGAACTTACACAATAGGACATTAGAACCAGGCCACCTTCACTCCACCACAATGCAGGCTTTATTCGTCTCACTTCCCAAACCAGAGAGGGATAGGTCAGACATGTCCGGTTACCACCCATTATCTCTACTGGCGACAGAGTATAAAATACTAAGCAAAATACTTGCGGACAGGCTCCTTCCATATTTAAAGAAGCTCATCCACATAGATCAAAGCGGGTTCCTACCTGCACGCAGCACATCCTTAAACATCAGGAGACTGCAAAACATCATGGCAACAACCCCTGAACATTACTCAAACGCGGGCTGTGTCGCGCTATACTTACGGCAAGCGTTCGACACACTCACGTGGGACTGCATGTTCAAAGCTATAGGGAATTTTGGATTGCTCTAGGAGTACCTCCAATGGCTACATCTACTGTACGAGGCCCCCACCGTGAGAGTCCGCATGGGAGGAAACATCTCACACAAATATACGGTATTCAGGGGCACGCAACAGGGGTGCCCCCTGTCGCCACTGTTATTTATTCTTGCGCTGGAGCCACTGGCACTTAGGCTATGCTCAGAGGCTCACCACCTTTGAGTCCCGATAGGCAACTCTACACATCTGATATCTGCCTATGCGGATGACATAATAATATACATTCAAGACCTCCTGGGGTTGCTGGACCCCATCCCTGACATCTTCTACAGGTTTGAACGAATATCGGGTCTCGCCATTAATACAGCAAAATCTAATGCCTTCTATTTCCGAAAAGGTGCCCGCCCAGAGGAGATTAACTTTGGGCCATACTCCCTCCCAGTAGCACAGCACACTTTCAAATATCTCGGTATACACACATACCGGTCCCATACGGACATGCTAGAGGGTAACCTTACCAGGGCGATCAGGTCAATACGCTCGAGAGTCACCTTCTGGACTATGCTACCTCTCTCTGAAATTGGCCATGTGGCAATATCGAAAATGGTGGACCTCCCACGGCTTTTATATTACTTTACCAACCTACCGATTGTAGTACCTCCCATTACTTTCAGAACTCTAGACACTATACTCTCTGATCTTATATGGGGAGCCCGAAGGCATAGAGTAAGCCGTAAAAAACTACAGCTGGGGACAAACAGAGGTGAGCTTGGAGTACCGGACCTTAGAGCATACTATTATGCGAGTCAGTGGCAATGGCTGTCCTACTGGACAGCTGGTCGCAACTTACAGGAGATAGGCTACATGGTGCGTGATGTTGACCAAGGTACTCTACATACATTACTACTACCGCATGGCAAAATTCCCCCGAACTTGCCACCCCTGTTGCGCACGGCACTTTTGTGCTGAAAGGCAGTGCCACAATACACGTCCTGATGCCAACCATATGCAGGGAACATCCAACTAGTAGGAATCCCACTTTTTAGTGGTGGGCTCACAAAGCACAGGATAGGGGCCTGGTTATATGAAGTTGTCGACATGTTAGGGGACTTATTTAACAATGGAAATTTAATGGACCATGAGAACTTTGTGCGGGAAACAGGTCTGCCAGATCACTTGTACCTAATACATGCCACACTATTACAATACGCAAAAGAAACAATTGATGGACGGAATGCTGGACAATGCAAACATTCACCTTCAGTCACAAGGATCTGGATTTAATCCATCATTCTTTTGCTCACCACACCACCCCAGTTTGGACCCAGCCATATGCAAATCAGTCTTGACCCTGTTCCTTGTGGGAATAGTCCAGCCCGAACTGCCAAGCCAGATCCAACCTGGACCGGAAACAAGCATCCTAGGACCGCTTTCAGGGCATCACCCTTCATCAGCCAGGCTAGCTTGAATCAGTGGTATAGTGAGCAGGGGACGCACGTCTGGGCACACACTTCCCACTTAGGGCGACATATGCAAAAGAAACAATTGACGGACGGAATGCTGGACAATGCAAACATTTACCCCCAGTCACAACGATCTGGGTTTAATCCATCATGCTTTTGCTCACCACACCACCCCAGTTTGGACCCAGCCATATGCAAATCAGTCTTGACCCTGTTCCTTATGGGAACAGTCCAGCCCGAACTGCCAAGCCAGGTCCTCCCTGGACCGGGAACAAGTCTCCTAGGACCGGTTTCACGGCATCACCCTTCATCAGCCAGGCTAGCTTGAATCCAGTGGTGTAGTGAGCACGGGACTCACGTCTGGGCACACCCTTCCCACTTGGGGCAACATATGCAAAAGAAACAATTGATGGACGGAATGCTGGACAATGCAAACATTCACCCCTAGTTACAAGGATCTGGGTTTAATCCATCATTGATTTTCTGACCACACCACCCCAGTTTGGACCCAGCCATATGCACATCAGTCTTGACCCTGTTCCTTGTGGCAACAGTCAGCCCGAACTGCAAAGCCAGGTCCTCCCTGGACCGGAAACAAGCATCCTAGGACCGGTTTCAGGGCATCACCCATCATCAGCCAGGCTAGCTTGAATCCAGTGGTATAGTGAGCACGGGACCCACATCTGGGCACATCCTTCCCACTTAGGGCGAGAGATGCAAAAGAAACAATTGAAGGACAGAATGCTGTACAATGCAAACATTCACCCCCAGTCACAAGGATCTGGGTTTAATCCATCATTCTTTTACTCACCACACCACCCCAGTTTGGACCCAGCAATATGCAAATCAGTCTTGACCCTGTTCCTTGTGGGAACAGTCTAGCCCGAACTGCCAAGCCAGGCCCCCCCTGGACCGGAAACAAGCATCCTAAGACCAGTTTCAGGGCATCACCCTTCATCAGCCAGGCTAGCTTGAACCCAGTGGTGTAGTGAGCACGGGACCCACGTCTGGGCACACCCTTCCCACTTAGGGTGACATTTGCAAAAGAAACAATTGATGGACGGAATGCTGGACAATGCAAACATTCACCCCCAGTCTCAAGGATCTGGGTTTAATCCATCATTCTTTTGCTCACCACACCACCCAAGTTTGGACCCAGCCATATGCAAATCAGTCTTGACCCTGTTCCTTGTGGGAACAGTCTAGCCCGAACTGCCAAGCCAGGCCCCCCCTGGACCGGAAACAAGCATCCTAAGACCAGTTTCAGGGCATCACCCTTCATCAGCCAGGCTAGCTTGAACCCAGTGGTGTAGTGAGCACGGGACCCACGTCTGGGCACACCCTTCCCACTTAGGGCGATATATGCAAAAGAAACAATTGGTGGATGGAATGCTGGACAATGCAAACATTCACCACCAGTCACAAGGATCTGGGTTTAATCCATCAATCTTTTGCTCACCACACCACCCCAGTTTGGACCCAGCCATATGCAAATCAGTTTTGACCCAATTCCTTGTGGGAACAGTCCAGCCCGAACTGCTAAGCCAGGTCCTCCCTTGACCGGAAACAAGTATCCTAGGACCGGTTTCAGGGCATCACCCTTCATCAGCCAGTCTAGCTTGAATTCAGTGGTGTAGTGAGCACGGGACCCCCGTCTGGGCACACCCTTCCCACTTAGGGGGACATATGCAAAAGAAACAATTGATGGACAGAATGCTGGACAATGCAAACATTCACCCCCAGTCACAAGGATCTGAGTTTAATCCATCATTCTTTTGCTCACCACACCACCCCAGTTTGGACCCAGCCATATGCAAATCAGTCTTGACCCTGTTGCTTGTGGGAACAGTCCAGCCTGAACTGCCAAGCCATATCCTCCCGGGACCGGAAACAAGCATCCTAGGACCAGTTTCAGGGCATCACCCTTCATCAGCCAGGCTAGCTTAAATCCAGTCGTGTAGTGAGCACGGGACCCACGTCTGGGCATACCCTTCCCACTTAGGGCGACATATGCAAAAGAAACAATTGATGGACGGAATGCTGGACAATGCAGATGTCGAGTGAAAACAAACTATTTACGAAATGAATTTCAAAAGTGGACCTTGATGTTTACATAAACAATGTATAACCATCCATGTTTAACGTATCAAACATATTTTTTATTTTTTATATATAAAAAATATTATCTTATTATGAATAGAAAAAGATAACAGATAAAAACACTATCTCTTTAGATACAAGTGTGTAATGTGTACAATAATGATTATTTAAGTACATTCAATTACATGGAAGAAAACATGTTTCCTAAGATAAATATTCAGACATGGTGATACATTTACCGAATACCCTTTTGTACACAGTATCTAAGAGTATCAAACAGAATTTATGTATTTTTCTGGAAAAGGAAACAACGATTTAAACAAGACAGATCGATTTATTTCATTAAAAGACAGTCATATTTGGCATGACTCTTGAAAATCTGTGTCCTATGCGCGTCCTTATGAAATGGTTATGTGTAGGAATACTGGCACACGCTGCGGTAGCGCTTACAGTACGAGCCACATGGGTGGAGGAAATTGGACGGGAGCTCTCAGACAAGGAATGGGCTGGAATTCTGGAGTACCCCAAAAAAGTGACTCGAAACACAAAGTTTGAATTCATACAAAGAATGGTACTCCATAGAGCCTATCTCACACCATGGCGACTGCAGCGACTGTTCCCAAATGCGCAACATCACTGCCCTTGATGCCAGTTCGACGAGGCTGACTTAACACACATGCTATGGGCATGCCCCCACTTGAGAAGTTTTTGGGAGTCCATTTGGCTCCTCATATTGGCAGTCACACATATACACGTGGGCGACATGGTAGAGGAGTGTCTCCTAGATCTACGTAAACGTTCGACCAAACAGAAGGTGCAGCTCAGATTCACGGACCTCGCCCTAATTTAAGCCAAACGGTCCATAACTATGAGATGGAAGTCAGCGAAACCCCCTACTGGATTCACCTGGCAAAGACAAAGTGAAATGCTTTGTTGGGGCGGGGCTGATAGCGCTGCGTTATGACAGGAGGAGGCCAGGGGATTACGGAAAAACCCGATATCCATGGAATGGGATATGATAGAAGCCCTCAAAGGTGTAGACTTGGATCCCATAGCTAGCACCCCGAACGTGCAGATGTCCATAACATAGTTGTAACACACAGACACAGGGCCCGATTCACAGAACTAACTTAAGACAAAATCCTAAACTTACTACCATTTTGCTATTCACAGAAGGCACTTACTCATTTTGGTATTCACAGAAGGCACTTACTCATTTCGGTATTCACAGAAGTTAGGAGTCCTAACTTTAGGACTCCTAAATGCCTTCTGTGAATACCGAAAGTCTTAAAATTAGGATTTTTCTCAGTTTAGTAGTAGTAAAGTTAGGACTCCTAACTTTAGGACTCCTAAATGGCTTCTGTGAATACCGAAAGCCTTAAAATTAGGATTTTTCTCAGTTTAATAGTAGTACAGTTAGGAGTCCTAACTTTAGGACTCTTAAACTGAGAAAAATCCTAATTTTAAGACTTTGGTATACACAGAAGGCATTTAGGAGTCCTAAAGTGAGGACTCCTAACTTCTGTGAATACCGAAGTGAGTAAGTGTCTTCTGTGAATACCAAAATGAGTAAGTGCCTTCTGTGAATACAAAAATGGTAGTAAGTTTAGGATTTTGTCTTAAGTTAGTTCTGTGAATCAGGCCCATACAGTTTACGACAGGTTAATTTAAACGCCACAATCACTAAAGTTATAGATCATTGATTGTTTGAATAGGACTCAAGAAGACACGCACAAACAGTAGAAGTTGCCAGAACGAGAGGGGGAGGTGGGAGGAGGGGCGGGTGGGGTATGTTGGTTAACAGCTTTGTTAAACATTTCCAGAATGCTTAATAGAGGAATAGTACTGGGCAGATGCCTGACGAACGATGTCCGTGATTTTGACGCTATTGAAGAATATGGCATGTTTCTCAATACTGAATACTATGACGTGTATCATTAACGCATGATTTCATTGCATGGCTAGTCATACCGACTGTTTAAGGAAAATTAATAATGTTTGTTTAAAAAAAAAAAAAAGATCTTATCGCAAAGCCATCCTGTTCTATATGAAAGGTTTGACACCACAAACTATGGCATGTTTTGGGAAATTCCTTTTAAAAGTGGAGTTACTTATCAAACAGTCCACAATTAAAACTTGAGGAAACACGATGGATTCAGCATACTCCGTGATGGGTTACCCACTCTCGGGCGAAATGCTTTGACTGTCAAATTCTGCAGATTTTACGCACGGGACCAGACCTCTGATAATGACAGAGGAACTGCACTTTAGCAACTTATCATGCAAAAATGAACGATGATGAAATGCACCTTAGCCTTTATGTCACAATGAAGGCATGATTTTAAAAAACATGTATAATATTCCAGGTGCTTAGATTGGTGTCCGCGAGCCGCATCACATCTTTTGGCTGCACTCCGCCCTAAATAATAACATAGCATTCAAGCACTTTACATCTTGTTGCATTTGGACTCGGTTAATTACTGACGAACAGTATCTTAGCTTTTCTATAGTTCCTTAATTAACACCTGTGTACATCATTTTAGACTCTTGTGTTTTTTAGGTTGCCACAATGATTTCAATTTATTTTTATTTTTCTTCTTTCTTTGCTTCAACTTTCTCGATGGAAGTGATGTGCTGGCTATGTTCCTTCTTCATTTTCTGATTTGAAATTGTTTTCATTATTCGTGCAAATTAGGTGTATTTATTTATTTATTATTAAAGTTGACCTTAATTTATAAGCAACTTTGTTAAAGTTTTGCAGCAAGTACATCCGTCTTTAAATGAAACTCACAAAAAGTAAGCCTGGAAGAACACAGGAGAAAGAGAGGGACTGCCCATAATGGTATGGTGTTGCAGTCTAGGTGTTGAACTGAGTGTTTCAATAGAAAAAGCTGAGAGAACTTCTTTCAGACGAGAACCATCATTCACCCAAAGGTGACAAGCTTCATCGTTGGGTTCCCTCCTCACACCAAGGCCACAAGGTCATTGGTGTGGGCTTTGACTCCTCAAGAATGAAGAGGAGCTGAGGTGTTTTGAGGAAACTCACAAGAGAAAGTGAGTTAGGGACAGAGTGCAATCAAATAAAGGATAAATGTAAAGAGTGAAACTGTCTCCAGAAGACCTATTGACCTTTATTCCATGTTCTCCTAGGACAGGATTAACATGCATTGGCATAGCCAATAGGCCTCGCCTTTGGGACCTTATAAGTGTTTAGCCATGCAAAACTTGATGTTGTTGCACCAAGGATATTTTGCTGGATAACTAAACACTTATAAGGTCCCAAAGGCGAGACCTATTGGCTATGCCAATGCTTGTTGCAGTTGCAATGGGCTAAGCGTGGTTTATGTGACTTCATGATGTATTGGAATTATGTTCTAAAGCTTCCCTTATTAACCGTGCGGAATACATGCTAAATGTGTGGTTAAACAATAAAATGTCCGCAGTTGATTTATATTTTAACTACATTTGTCTTTTGTTAGGTTGGCACAGCATCCAGGATAATGTGCTGCATGGCTAAAAACTTATAAGGTCCCAAAAGCGAGACCTATTGGCTATGCCAATGCTTGTTTAGGTTCTGTCCTGACACAGTCCCTGGCCTCGAGCCTATCGCTGGCCCTGTTATTGGTTCTGTCTTAGATTCTGTCTTTTCTCGTGTCACCGGTACTATGTTCCAGTCCTTGACAGATTGCGCCTTGAGCCCACGGCCCGTCCACGGTTCCCTCAATGGTAAGGGACGAAGGGTATAGAGGTAATGCAGAGACATGGTATGGCTGTGAGAAATTGAGGGGGGAGATACGGGTGAGGGAGGCAGGCATAAGCAGGCTAGGGATGGAGGAGAGTAGGAAGGGTGGGTTGGGAGGAGGGATAGAGAGAACAGCACGGGATGAACAGAAAAAGATGGGACGGGCAGAAGAGGAAGGAGCAATGGAGGAAAGAGGGAGAGATTGTTGCGCTAATAGAGAGAGTGGTTGGAAAAAGACATGGAAGGCAAGAAAGAGTTGATGGTTGGAAATGAAAACGGTAATATGGTGAAGAAATGAGGTAGAGTGACGGGGTGACAGAGGGATGGATAAAGGAGGAAGATAAAGGGAGTGGAGAGAGTGATAGGAAGTCAGGGTCAGGGATAGGTATGCCTGGGTAGTAGAGCGGGTGAAGGAACGGGGGTGGGGGGTTGCATAATCCATCGAAATAACAGAGATGGTTAAAGATAGGGACAGAGAGGGTAGGCTTCACAGTTCAGCAGATAGTGACGGCTGGGGTACAGAAACTACCTGAAAGAGGGAGAGGAGAGTGTCGAAGCCGGAGAGGATGCAGAGTCTTGGGAGCGTGGCAGTGTTTGAGGTGCTATCAGTGTGAGGCGCCCTCAGTTGCAGATGGTGAGGCACCCCACATGTGTCAAAGGGCTCGCCGTAACTGTGCATGGTAGACCTTGGTCTGCGCGTGTGCGCTTGAAGAGTCTACGCTTGCAAGCAGCCTCAGCCCCTGTGCTAGGACCCCAGATCTAGGCTAGCTCCCACAGAGAGGTGCCTCATATGGAGCCGAAGGGGTCTCAGTCCGCTGACACTGATCATTGTAAGACTGTCTAAGAATCCGCTAGGTGCACTTAGCGTTATTTTACGGGCACTTTGTGAATGCGTATGTGCGCAGGATGCAGTGGCTTATAGGGAAGGTTGGTGGTTTATAGACCTGGGCACGGCGGATAAGCTGTTGCCCATCGCAAGTAAAAACAAGCGCGCGCTCGCCACATCTAGAGTTGCCAACTAGTCTCACAAGTCACGCCACAAGTGACGACATCAGCCAGCCTTGTGTTTTTGACCAACGGCACTGAACGCTGTGATTTTTGAACCCATAGCTCAGGCCCAACATTTACTGGCCGAACCAGGACTAACTATTGTTATTCTTCCACAGTAGAAAACGCTGCAGGCTCCAGACCGTACAACTCAAGGCCATTGACAGTCACCTGCTCACCTCCGAACAGGGTCCCACGATGTTTCTATACACCAGAGCACGTGTGAACTCAACAGCCAATAAAGCACTGAACTGTTGGGAAGCGCACTTGGATTGGTTGAATTACCGCATGTGATCCAATCGTAGATCATTATACACAAGTCCCTCCGAAACAAAACACTTAAGTTATGTGTTTAACCATGGGATTGGCTGTTTGCGACCTGGAAGTACTAAAACACCACGGATGAAAACATACTGTTTCATTAAAGATATGTAACTGTCAACGGACATTAGGCTGAATTTACGAACTGTCCGTGTAAGTAGGGCATGTGTGTTCACTTTACGGGATTTACGTAAAACCTAAAAAGTGAAAGTGATCGCGATCAAAGACAGATGGTGGCTGCGCGCGTGCACGCTCGCGTGAACGCAAGCGCTAGGCCACCAAAAGCCTGTGGCAGCACTTTGAAAACCCACACACTAAAAGTCTCGCCAGACCAGCGCATGCACTGGGTCAGGCGAGACCTAAAAAGAGAGAGGACTAGGGGTTATTTATTTGATATTTATTAATTTATAAAGCGCCCGAATCACCTCAGTAGCTTTCTAAGTTTGAAGTAGTCAGGGCATTGACGTAAATGAATGGGGAGTTGATTGCAGTAAAGGGGGGGCCAGGTGAGAGGAGGCTTTACCACCCAAATGTTTTAAATCTTGGGGCGCATAGTAATGATTTTGACCCTGACCGAAGGGACCTAGAAGGCAGTTACCTTACAAGTTTGTCTGAGAGATAGCTGGGACCCAGGTCATGTAGAGATTTATCAACAATACAGCAGATCTTAAATTTAATCCGCTTCAGCACTGGGAGCCAATGCAGGTGTTGTAACAGGGGTAGGGAGGCCGTTCTAGGAGGAGCGTTAGCAACTAGGCGGGCCACAGTGTTCTGGACTACCTGCAATTTATTTAAGGAGACTTCGTTGGCTGAGATGAGCAGGGCATTGCAGTAGTCCAGGTAGCTTAACACTAATGCCTGGATCAGATTTTTGCGCATGGAAGAGGGTAAAAGGGGGAAGACTCTTCGGAGAAGGCAGAGTGTGTGAAAGCATGCCCAAGCAGTGGCGGTGACGTGCTCTCCTAGAGTTAATTTCTGATATATGCGGACTCCCAGGTTTTTGACGACCTTTTTTGGAGTAGGAGCGGAGCCCAATTCTTCTGGCCACCAGCTTGGGGCCCACCTCACCACCGCTTCCCCAAATAGCATAATATCAGATTTTCCAGCGTTCAGATGGAGAAAGTTGTCATTCATCCAATCAGCAATAACCTTCATATCCTCCAAGAAGGTGGTCTGAATGTTGGGATTCGTTTTATCAAAGTAAAGTAGGAGCTGAGTATCATCAGCATAGGAAATTGGAGTGAATCCTAAATTCCTCAATAATCCTGCCAAGGGAGTAACATAAATGTTGAAGAAAGTAGGGCTCAGTCAGGAGCCCTGAGGTACTCCCTTGGTCACACTTGTGATCTTGGAGCGAAATGGGCCATGATTAATAGTCTGGGTCCTATCAGACAGAAAGTTTGACAACCATTCCAGCGCATTCCCTTGGAGGCCGATCTCCCGGAGTCTCCTAAAAAGGGTCTGGTGGGAAATGGTGTCAAAAGCTGCAGATAGGTCAAGCAGCACCAAAAGTACTGCTTGACCATTGTCTAGAGTCATTCTGGTGTTGTCTGTTACTGCAACCAGGGCAGACTCAGTGCTGTGTCTGGCCAGGGAGCCCGATTGAGAGACCTCGGGACAATTCGAGGCTTCGACAAATTCAGATAGGTGTTTGTTAATATGCTTTTCCAAAAGCTTGCTCTGAAGGTGGAGCAGAGAAATGGGCGATAGTTGGATACATTATCCATAGGAGCCTTAAGATTTTTCCGGATGGGAATGATCTGCGTTGCTTTCCATTCAAGAGGGAGCCTGCCTTCCTTCATAGAGCAGTTGAGAATGGAGCAAATGGGGGCAGCGAGTTGCTTGGAAAGCAGGGAGGTGGTCCTAGCGGGGATAACATCGAATGGAGACCCAGATTTAACTTTCTTTAGTAGCGCTTCTACCTCCTCGGGTGTAAGTGATGGGAAGTTCTCCAATATCAAGGCGTTTGATATGGTCGGTGATTAATCTGCCATAGGACCTTTCTGTGAACCACTGGCCATAAGGATTTTATTATAGATCGTATTAATTTTCTGGTTAAAGTGGTTTGCTATGTTATCACACAAGGCTTGGGATGGGGCCACTTCGTTGTCACACGCCTTTGGGTTTGTGAAAGATTTTAAGATCTGGTACAGGGTTCTAGAAGTATTCCCTGCTTGTTCATGTTGCTGCGCAATGTGAGTTTTGAGAGCAGTTTTTAAGTTTTTATGGTATTGAGTCAGCGCTTCTTTATATCTTTCTTTGTCCTGTGGGTCGTGTGAGAGGCGCCATTGCTGTTCAAGTTGTTTACAGTGACTTTTTTCGGTCCGGAGGAGAGGAGAATACCAAGTTGTCTGGGGACGTCTGATAGTGTGTGGGCACTGCTTCTGGGGGTCTAGGTGGTCAATTGTGGTTTTTAAGATGGTATTGAAGCAGGCCAGGCGATCCTCCATACTATCGGAGTCAGGATTCCAAGATGTTGGAATTAAATCCTGAAACTGGTCAGGCGTAAGTTTGTGCCATTGTCTATACCACCTCGTAGGGTGAGTTAGGGGCAGTGCGGTGCTTAGGGCTGCAAATTTGAAGTTCGATCAATGAGTAATCTGACCATGTCAGGGGGCAAGTTGCTCCCCAAAGAGTGTTCGAGGAGTTGGTTAGGATTAAATCCAACATATGTCCTGCGGAGTGTGTGGGCCCTTCATTGATCTTAATAAGGCCAGGTCTGCCAAACATGAGGAGGCGTCTTGGTTAGCAGTATTTTCACTGTGGATATTAAAATCTCCTAGAAGTAAGAAGTTTCTAGTTGAGGTGACATGTGGGGAAATAAGTTCTATCAGTTGGGAAGGGAAGTCTGATAGTGAGCCCGGGGGTCGTTAAACAAGAGCCCCTTTCCAGCTATTTTGCGGATGTAAGTCTAATCTAAAGACTAGGATTTCCAGTGTATTATTAAACAATTGATCTAAAATGGAGATTTTAATAGAATCTTTATGGATTATAGCTATATTTCCTCCCACCCTTCGCGGTCTGTCAGGTTTTTGAATGCGATATCCTTCTGGGAGTGCCATTGCAATCGCAGGTTTTGAGCTGGGTTTAATCCAGGTTTCGGTCAGAAACCCAATATGGGGGTGTTTGGAAGGGATCAGATCCCAGATGTTGATTGCATGTTTGGGCAAGGATCTGACATTAATCAGGAAACAGTTCCATCCTTCGTTGTCATGAAGAGTCTGTGAAGAGCTATTCTTTTCATTAGTGCAGTGGGATTGGCTATTTCTCTGCCCAGGTATTATACAATTGGTTGGAGGATGTTCTGGTTCCATACTCTGTAATCTACAGAATCTGCATGAGAAAGGGCCCTCCAGAACTATGGGTGTAGTAAGCGCAGAGTAATCTGGGTGACCACAGGAATTAGAATGGCTGCGTTTAATCTCTAAAAGTTCATGGCGTGAGTAGGGACGTGAATCAACGAGAATCTTACCAGGATTTGAGGGAAAACCGGCAGAGGTTCCGGCTCCTGGTGATGTCCAGGCGCGGACGAGCTTGCCATAAGCTCGCCTTCAGTGTGCCAGCGGGGCTCTGCTGTGCGCCATCTGGGCACCCGCTGAGAGCATCTGCTGCGCGTCGAGCCAGGTATCAGATTAATCTATTGAGGTGGGCAGCTAAACTGCTAACCTCCGATCCGGTTTCTACCGGAAGTGGCTCTGGATCAAGAATATACCCCTACAACAGGTCAACATGTTTCTGTCCTTATGTGACCCCACTAGGGTTTCAGGGGCATTCCTCAGGACCAATTAAATAGTCACTCTGCACAAAGGTAAACACAAATTCTGAAAGTAATGTATAAATATACTGGCCTCCAAATTCAGTAGCCCGTCAGATGCAGCGTTGGCCCTTGTTTGTTGTGGATCCACGTCTATCTAAATGGTAATGTAAAGAGTCACTCTCCAGCCATACAGGGGACACCTCATGTTGCACAGCTAAATGGTAATGTAAAGAGTCCACTCTCTAGCCATACAGGTGACACCTCGTGGTGCACAGGGTGTCTCAAGTACACAGACCACACACAGCTGTGCCAGAGAGGTGGGCAGCGGGTGTAAAGATGCTGGTAGAATGAGGCAATGGTCTGGGCGATTCCAGGGGGTCCTCAAGGAGGCTGCCGGCCTGATTCCATATGACAGGCACTACCCTAGTGAAAATATCATGGGTTGCTAACCAATAGAGCAGTTTGCTAGATGTATCACCGGAGTCATAAACCCATTGGGTAGAAGTCCTCCAAGATTGTCTGGCCTCCTCAAGGGAGACCTGTCACAATTCGGTGTGCGCCCATACCCAGAGGCGACGTGTCAGCTCTGTAGCAGAGCGGGTTTAAAATTTGAGTATCAGAGCGTTTAGGTCGGCCACCGAGCCTGTTGGTGAGACTCGCAACAGCATGCCTGGCCCATTAAGATCTCCCTCAGGGATGTCTGGCTGGACGCCCAGAGCTTCACCACAAAAGGCAGAGAGTCCTCATTGAGCTGAAAAAAGTTTTTGAGCTCCTCCTTAATGAACCCGACACATGCAGGGTCTCTCAAGTGCCAAGCACAGCAGCGCCACATAGAGCGTAGGGATGGAGAACGAGTACCCCATTCCATCAGTAGGGTGGCATGGTCTGAGATGCACCACAGCAGGATCTGAATGGATTGAAGGGGGAGGAGATCTGCATTTGGTACCCTTATCAAGTTGATGCGTGACTCCGTGGTGTGAGCCGCGGATTGATGCGTATATGCCTATTACATCAGATGCCAAGAACGCCATGCGTCGCATAAACCTATAGTCAGCACAGGTGGATAGGCACGTTGAGCAGGTGCATCGACCCAGATGAGGAGTGGTCGATGTGTCTAGTGTAGGGTTCGGAAGCGTGTCGAAGTCTCCACACAGCACAACAGTCTGGGGGGGAGATCTGAGATCTGAGTGCTTGTAGAGCAGGCTGAAGTAACAGAGGTGGAATATAGCAGGAAACAAGTTTATAGTGCCTAGCGGCCATAAGACCCTCAATTCCAACATATCTCCCCTGTGGGTGCTCATGGAACTTCGTGGATGTCATCAGAAGGGATTTGTGTAGCATATGGGCCAGCTCCCGGGAGCCCCGTACAAATCCAGAGTGAAATACTCTGTCCTAGCCGATTGGCCCAGGAAAGAACATCGAGAACCCAATAAATTGGTCTCTTGCTAGAGGATGACAGCCGGCTAGTACCTCTTAATATAACTCTGAAGACTGCTTAATCTGGTCTAGAAGGCCATTGGTGTTCCAAGAGAGAACTGTCAAGGCGGGAACATAAATCGTAGGAAGAGCGGATCGAGCAAAAGATATGGCGCATACATGACGTGCCGGGATAGGGTACCCATCACACAAACTTAAAATAAAGTAGAGAGCTTGCTGTTAAAACACCTGAAAGGAAATGACTAGGTTAAAACCAAGAATATGGTTCAACAAGACCAGTATAAACACCCCCACTACTTCCCCCTCACCATACTTCCTTTCATGAAGCATCTGTTTCCCCTGGACAAGACATAACACTGACTGATTAAAACCAGGGGAGAGTGAAAATCAGTGGCTGCACCTGCGCCCATAGAATAGGAGAACGTGCCTGATGGTATGTAAAAAGGAGGTGTGTAACAGAGCAATCGGGCAGAGACAGCCTGTAAATTTACATAGATGGTTCTTTAGGTGTCTTCGGACAGTGACCGAGTCCTAGTGGGAGACGGCAAAAATCCCAGCTGTCACCCGGACCAAGGCAGGGATCCGCATCAGGGGGAGCAGTCAGAAGAAGGGGACACAACAGTTCCCTTCCGCCTAGTGATTAGGTTTGGTGGCTGTGACTCAATGAGTAAGAGCATTCATGGTGATGAGTCCTGGACATCGTCGAAGGATCAGAAGATCAGACGAGTGACAATCAGGGCCTCATCTGGGGCCATCGATATCGAATAATTCCCTACGTGCGTCGGCCCCAGGGAAGTGTCCATCTTCCGCTGAGTAGCTTAGGACCTCCTGGAACAAGAGAGCACCCCCCCTTGGGTTTCTGTCGCGGGAGAGGCCAAGAGCATCCCCCCTCATTCCGCATCATGATGGACATCTTGACGGAATCGCCGGAGCGGTCGCTGCTCCGTGACCCATTCCTACGCCTGTTCCTTGGTGTCAAAGAAGTAAGTTGAGGACTGGAAGATGACCTTCAGCCAGGCTAGGAAGAGGAGCATGTAGCGGAGGTCAAGGGCACGGAGCATCTGCTCCACCTCCTCAAAGGAGCACCCTCATTCCTGCACCGCCCTAGAATAGTCAGGGAAAATCAGGACTCGGGAATTCTGATGTTTCAGTTCCAGCTGGGCCCGGTTTTACGTAGAATAGTGTCTCGGTCTCAAAAGTTAAGTATGCGTAGTATCACCGGCCGATGTGGGGCCCTTTAAAAAATGAACATGTCAGATAGTTTACCTGCCGGCACCCATGCCCAGAACCAAGCCTCCAGGGATACCGCCAGTTCTGAGGCCTCCAAGGATATGGGAGACCAACGAGGCAGACATTGTTGCGCCTTGAGCGATTTTCAGCATCTTCTGCCCTTTCGTTCAAGGCCCCCACTGAGGTTTCTAGTTTGGACAGTTGGTGCCTGAGAATGGCTACCTCATCTTCATCGATGGAGATCAGCGTCTCCGCCTCGGTCATCCTTTCGGCTACTTTATGTAAATCTTGATATATTTGTGAGAAGTCCACATGTAGGCTGTCAACCTTGGATTTTACCACTTCACGTGAGTGCTGGATGGCCTTAATACTTGTTGTTAGGTCTAGGATTTCAGCAGTCAGTGGGCAGGGCTGTCCAAGCCCAAGTTTCGCGCACACTCCAAGGTTCAGCAGCAGGGCCTATGGGAGATCAGGGGCCTCTCAGATAGTTGCCCACAAGCCATACAGGAGGGCCACAGCAATGTTGATGGGGCACGTTGGCCGATCCTCCCCACAGTGGAAAAGCAGGTAATAATGGGGGCATCGGCAACCCCAACTCGCAGTCTCTAAGAAGGACAACGAAGGGGATAGGCCCCCAGTCCATCACACTCAGCGTCCAATGCAGGGGGGTCCCAGACACGCACAGTCGCTCTCCGATCCCAGGAACAACCGGCCCCAGCCAGCAGGACATCTCCCAGGCGGGTCCCAACACAGCCGTGATGCGTGAAGTAACTTAAGGCCCCAATCACCACACCCCTAGGAAAGGGGGAGGGGAGCAGCTAGGTAAGGAGTGCAGAGTTCACGGGTGTCCCCCCTGCGTGGGTCACATCCTACCTACACTGGGATGAGGGGGCCCCTGCGAGTATGTCCACTGCTCCCGGCCACGCCAGGAGGCATGGGCCCCGCTGCCGGCGAGGGTAGTATTAAATGGTCGCATCGGTCAGCGCGATGCAGGTAGGAACTAGGCCCAACGCTTTGTAGAACAGAATGGACACACACACCAGTATGAATATTGGGGTGGTGCCGGACTAACCCCATCTGGTTCTGACTGATCCTTCACATGAGTACTACCATGACCCAAGGTAGCCTGTATCCCAGGCTACAAAACACACCCATCGGCGGACCACCAAGTGGTATGGTCCGCCAAACATAACATTCCTCCTTTGTTCAGAATAAAACAAACACAAACATGTTCAACAGTGACTAGAAAAACTACTGTAGAACAATACAGTCTTTACAGATACAAAATTAGAGAAACATAGCCATAGAGAGAGAGAGAGAGAGAGAGAGAGAGAGAGAGAGAGAGAGAGACAGAGAGATTATATCTGAAAAAACGTCATCAAACAAGTACATAATCCCTCAGACGGCAAGACACTGTTGGCCTCGGTCTGAGGTACCTCCCACCCCCTCAATGGCCTTCGCGGTCCGGATCAGCTGCTTCACTGCTGACGGTCTGTAGGGCCACCCGTGGTTTTCAACTCTGCCGGAAGATTTGGCACAACTCTCGGGCTACTAGCAGCTGCTAGGTTTTCCATGGCAGGAGAGCAAGAAACCCCTTCACAGAGCACTGATGGTAGGGCAACATCAGCTGACTCAGAGTCAATGTCTTCTACCTCAGCAGATGCCCTAGCATCCAAATTCGCTGGAGTTCGACATCTTTTAAACCAAGTAATATTTCTTGTGACAGTCTCTCCAGCTCTCACTGCAGTGATCATAGTTCCCTTGATTCCTTGAACAGTCCAAGTGTCTATTTAAAACGGAAATGTGAATTTCCCTCGTGGATTGCGATTCTTGATCATCACTAGATCTCCTAAAGCTAGTTGCTGTTCCGTGGCTCGGCGGGCTCTGGACACTGGTTCGTTCTGAATCTGTCGCTGGTCTAACCTTTCTGATGCCTGCTGTTGAAGATCCATCGGTTGAGTCACCTGAGGAAACAGATCTCCTACCTCTCTACGGATGCAGAGTGATCCAGGGATGACCTGAGTGGTAGAGTGAGGAGTGAGTCGGTACTCTCATAGAAAAGTGTATAGAGCACCCTCCAAGTTGTGACCTCGAGCCACGACAATCTGAAGCACTTTGTTGAGCGTCCGCATAAAACGTTCGCCTCCACATTGGCTTGAGGCCATCTTGTTGTGATTTTCCGATGCCGCACTCCTCTTGACTGTAGATATTCCGCAAATTCGTGACTAGAGCAGGGGGGGCCATTGTCTGTTCGTATCTCTTTTAGAAGTCCATGAGTGGCCATGCTTTTTTCCAACAAGGGTATGGTTTGACTCGCCGTGGTTTACTCGAGGACCTCCACCTCTGGATACTTTGAGAAGTCATCTATCACCACCAGCATGTGTTTCCCGTCCGGGAGAGTTCAGAAATCCATGCTTGCCCGGTGCCACGGATGTGGTGGTATATCCTCAGTAACAATCGGCACTGGGGGTTCAGCTGGGCCAGTTGCTTGACACAAAACACAGTCACAAATGGTTTGCTCTACAAGGTCATCAAGGTGGGAAAACCATACTTTACAGTGCAGGCGAGACTTAATTTTCTCAATTCCTTGGTGCGCTATGTGTGCCAAATTGACCACTCGTTTTTGCAGCATCCTGGGAATTACCAACCGGGATCCTCTCATCAGGCATTCTTCTGCTGACAAGGCTAGGTCTCCCCGGACCTTGTGTAGCACACTCAGCATGGTGCGAGCTTCCTCTGTTCTACTGGGTAGCTTGTCGAGTAGTTGATGCCATTTCCCTGACGTCACCGCAGCGATGGCCATCTGGAGACACTCCTCGTCTTTTGTCGCTCTCACGATTTCCACCAGTGAAATGGGCCAGGGGCGGGACCGCTCCACTATGGACCTTACATATTCTTCCACCTCCTCCGCCGCGGATTCTTCCTCTTCTGTGGCTGGTCTCGCATGCCTTGACAGGAAATCAGCGGGATTTTGTGCACCAGGGCAATATACCACTTGGAAGTGGTATTCCTGTAACTGGAGGATCCACTTCTCAATCCGGGGTGGAGGTTTGGAGGAAGCACCCATGAACAATGGTATCAATGGCTTGTGATCCTTGTGGACTATGAACGGTTGTCCATAGAGATATAAATGGAAATGTCGGCAGCCCCAGTGCACAGCAATCACTTCCTTTTCTATGTGCGAATATCTTTACTCTGTGTCTGTCAGAGCACGACTGGCATAGGCCACCGGCGCCCACTCACCATCTCCTTTCTTTTGCAACAGCACTGCCCCTAAGCCAATAGAGCTGGCATCAACTGACATTTCTGATTCTTTGGCTGGGTCAGAGTACACTAACATGGTGTCGGCAGATAAAGCGTTCTTCGTGTCGTGAAAAGCCTTTTCCTGACCAGGACCCCATTCCTACGTGGTGTTGGACTATGTGAGTTTTCTCACCATACCAAGGAAACTTCTCATTCCGGTCACAGAGGTGGGGGCAGGAGCCTTCTGGATGTCATTAACTTTTGCTGGGTCCGGGGACACTCCGTGATGAGAAAAAGGATATCTGAAGAAAGCTATCTCTTTCTGAAGAAAAACACATTTCTCTCGATGAAGGGTGAGACCACTGTCTCGCAGTCGCCGGAACACATCTCTAAAATGGTCTAAATGTTCTTCCAGGGTAAGGGCATGTGTAAGAATGTCATCGCTGACATTGATGACCCCATGGATGCCAGCCAGAACTCCTCGAATAGTATCTTGAAAGATTTCAGCAGCGCTGGAAACCCCAAAGCTCAGTCGCTTGTGTCTTCGATGTCCCACATGTGTTGAAATAGTGGTTATGGCCCTTGACTCTGGATCCAGTAAAGTTGGTGGTATCCGGCTCGAAGGTCCATTTTAGAAAACCAACAAGACCCGCTCACCTCAGCCTCGGTGTCATCAACGGTGGGGGTCTGATGATGCTCTCTCTTTATCGCATGGTTAGGTAACCTCATGTCAATGCAGATCCTCACCTCGCCTGGTTGTTTAGGTTTCCTGGCTACGACAATGGGTGGCACCCAGGGGGTCGGTCCTTCGACTCGCTGAATGATGTCCGCCTCTTCAAGCTTCTTCAACTCTTGTTCCACTTTTGGCCTTAAGTGAAACGCAACTCGTCTATGCTTGAGGGCCACGGGTTGAATGGTGGTGTCTACATGTAGCCGGACCATATGATCTCTTAGACATCCGATTCCTTCAAACAGGATCTTGAACTCCTCCACCAATTATTCCACGCTCTCTTGGTGAATTGCAAACGCGAATGCCACCAGTTGTAGGTGCTCAGCCGTGCGGAAGCTTAGCAGCATCCCAGAGCCTTCCTGGGTCACATACATTTTGGCTCGAGTGGAACGAGAGTCTTGAGAGATGTCTGTGGTGAAGACTCCAGCCAATGGAAGAGGGGTGGTTGACCCATAAGCGAATACTTGGGTCGATGTAGGTCTCAAAGACGGTGTGACAGGGAGAGTCTGTAGCAGGGAGCTCGCCATGATATTGATAGACGCCCCGGTATCTGTGAGCGCCTGGATGGGATGTCCTGCCACCAGAATGCTGCACTTCAAGATTCACCGCTTTAGACATCCATCTGATTGCATGGCATGGATTACATGTATCGCTCCCTCCACGTCATCGTCATCCATGTTCTCTTCACCTTCTACGATTTGGGACACATCCATGACGTTTACTTGCCTGGGCTGCAGTCTCCTCCGTGACGTGGAACGGCATACCTTTGCAAGATGGTGAAGTTTGTTGCACGCCGAACACCTCTTGCCTTGAGCTGGGCATGGTCCCTGATGGGGAGAGAGTCCTCCACAACTGTAGAATGTTCTTGCATTAGATGGTAGTTTGCTTTGCTCCAACTTCTTGGCTGGATTGCCAGATGCCACAGCGTTAACAGGCTTCGTCTTCACCTGGCGTTGTAGCGCAGCTTCCATGTGCACCGCGCGCACCTTTGACAACTCCTTGGATCTTCCCATCGTCAACATATCCACCCTGGACATCCCTGGAACTTGAAGTATCTGTTCTCTCAATTTTACAGACACGCAACCCTGGATAAATTGCACCAGTATCTCGTCGTTGGCATTGGGCAGCATGCAGGTACTTGCCAGTTCTCGAATCCTGGCGTAGAAAGTGTCGACTGACTCTTCGGGGAGCTGTCTCGCTTGCCTTAGTGGAAACATTCATAATCGGGGTTGGTGAGCGGCTTGAAATGCGCCATCAGGGCTGCCTTTAGTGTAGCATAGGTGTGAGGAGGGCCTGCCTCTGTTACCGACCGTCCCAGCTTGTGGATCGTTGCACCACCAAGATGCAGTAGCATGGCGCACCGTCGCTCAGCCTCCAGACCCTCTGCTGCAAAGTATGTTTCCAGCCGGTCTACCCAATCTTTCCATTTGGCCGCTTGCGCAGACGGTGGACCTTCCATCAGGAATGGTTCAATGGACTGTGCGGTTGTCATTTTGCTGGTAACGTGCAGGTCCTGGGGGTCTATATTCAATTAGGCACAATATGGAACAGTGTGGCAGGGGACCCACTTGCACAAAAGAAATAGCTCCTCTGATACTCCTTTGTGGGTGCTATGCTCTTTATATGCCACCAGAGTTTCACTCTGTACCTTCCTCCAGTTGGTGAGGTTAGCACTCTGTGATGGCAGCCAAAAGAATGACTTTATTGTGGGGGCAATAGACGACTCCACCCAAGCAGGCACAGGAGCACAGTCTTAGCAAGCAATGGGAAGGTGCAGGGAGTATCCAATCTGCCTCAGGTGCAGGAGGCAGAGGCACAAGCACCACAAGATCACTGTGCAGATTGGGCAGTAGGCCAGTGAAACGACTGACAGGAAGCCTCTTCCCTCCAGGCGGTAACGCGCCAGCCCAGGACAGGCAGAAATCCGGGCTAGGCGCTTTGCGCGTCGGACTGGGGGCATGGCCTCGATCGCTAGAAGCCACGCACGTGCACGCGTCCCTGCGCATACAGTGAACACCAGGGAGAGGATCACTGCCGCTGCGGGCCAGGTTGAAGAGAATGCGGTGCACGGACATGGATGCCTCACCTTCCTAGGCGAGTGTGAAGTGTCCACACTTGCACTGCTGAAGGCAACACAGGAAGAGGGACGGCACCGGCTCCGGTACAGAGTGCAGGAGACAGGCACAGGGCACAACGCCTCAAGACGTCGCTGGGAACGAACACACTCCCTCGTCGCCAGTTGTTAAATGGTCACATCGGTTAGCACGATGCAGGTAGGAACAAGTTATGATCCCGCTTAATAGCCCTCTTAAGAGAATCCAAAGTTTTAAAACATTCGAGATCATCAATCACCAAAATAAAACGAAGACTATAAAGAGCGAAGGACTGATTTAGAGTTTGGTACAGAGGGTACATCATCGCAACAGTGACGGAGTACCCTCCTCGTCAAAGGGAAGGTCCATCGGCCTGATTTACAGATGGGTGGACCTTAAGTATGTCAGTGATGAAAACTAGTGTGTCTCTGTCACTGACATACTCCTCCGAAGGCCCAACGGAGTAAGGACCTCTGGACGTTTGACCATTGGCCCACCCATCCAATTTAGAGTAGGCAGTTGAATGGCCGGCTGTAACTCTACTTTATCGCCCTAAAAAATGTGACTGTAATGGACAGTAAGAACGTTTAAATGACCACCATAAAACTGAAGAAACCTCCCATTGTGCGAGAATCATTCATTTTGTTTTTTCAAAAACGAAATCCTGCTTTGGGATTTTATTTAAAAACAAAAAAAAACCATGTCAAAAGTTTGACGGACAATACCATAATGTTGACCTCCTGTCGAACTTTTAATACATTGACAGGAACATTGTCAGTGATGTCGGTTTCTGACAATGGTAAGAGATGTCCCCTGGGCCGGTTGACAACTGTAAATTCGGAGTACGGAATAAATTATGTACTTTGAATTGTAAATCAGGACCTAAATATCTTTCAAGAAGATCTGTGCCACTTTCAGCTGATGACAATAGAGCTATAGTTAAGTGTTATAGTTAAGCATAGTTAAGTGCCATAAGAGCGAATGATCAATATTCTGTTGCAACACAGGTAGATTACTGGTCTAATCAAGAGCAACTGTATGCCAAAATTCTTAGGAACAGAGCACCCATAGGTATTTCTGTAGAGAATTTAGCTTACGTGCAGTCTCCACAAATCATCATGTATTCTTCAGCCTCTTTACCTATCAAAGGCCGCCAACACCACCTCATAATTAATTTAGTTGTTCTTCTAAATGACTATCAATAAGTCTACTATGATTTGCTTCCCAAGACCACATCATGCTCTTAAATAAGATAAATTGTTCTTCCATGTTAAATACTCTACTACTTTATATTGCTTTATTCTTTATTAATTTATTAAAATGTTTCTGAGAGCTGATTTTTAATTTCCCATTCCAAATAGTTTACATGTCTGATGAACTCTATTACTCTCTCGAATTGAATAATAAGACAAGATTCAAACTTCAGGCATCTTTCATTTACTTGGTTTTGATAATGCATTGGTTTTACTGTCCCCATTGCCTTTTCAAATAAGTAATAAAAGAATTAAATTTGGAGAAAACTTTTGGCCTATGTACTAAAACTGGTTAAGACCAGTAGTTTTGCAAATTGTAAAGAATTTTATGAACCAGTCTATGACCTAATAGGTCAGTTTGTAAAAATCCAATTTGGAAATAGTTCAATCTGACCTACATCATGAATATTATTACCGTAGGCTGCAAATTGCAACGAACTCCAATTGGTGGCCATCACAAAGATAATGGCCTGCTAAGTCAGCAGACTACCATGCATGCAATAATTTTTTTGTTCAATTACACTATTTTTTAAAAGAAATGCAGCGTGTTCCCTGGGCCGCTACCTGGTCCTCAACAAACTTTTATTTCACATCCCCAAAGTGATTGACTTACTACTTACTACCCCATCTCAGAAGTCAGTACTTTTTGAATGTTTTGCGACCAGATTACAGTTACAAAACATTGGTACGTGTCATGCCAAATTGGTATCTGGAAGCGACACCTACAACATGCCTCTTCCAAATAGTGATTTAGTGATTTTAGGAGTCGGTAAATGTTTACCAACTCCTAAGAAGGGGGGGGGGGGGGGGGGGCAGAGCTTGTCTGGCCTAAATATGGCCATGCTTTAGAATAGTTCCACAAGCCCAGAAATCGATCCTTAAAAATCCTGCTTCCCTAAGCTCAAATTCTTTTTTTTACCCCTCTTTGAAAGTTAAGTAAGGCAATGATAATTGCGCGAATCCCACGTAAAAGCAACGACCCTGGGGCAGGTGACGAGAGGCCTACCTTCGATCCAGGTCGCGGCCACTGTCTGGGCGTGTCTGGGAGGCGCGTTCGCCTCTCTGCGGAAGCCGGGAAGTGGAGCGGAACAGCACTGATCGTGCAGCGGCCGGAGGCCGGTGTGGGTCCTCTAGGTCATAACGAAAGTACAGCCGGCGGAGCCGTGGGGCATCTGTGAGATAGCTCAGCAGAGATCGAGAGGGCCAGTGGAATGTCCGGAGGGCATCCTGGAGAGAACCTGACTGAGCGACTCAGCTGCGGTGCGGAGCCATGAGTCGGGGGTGCCGTACGACAGCGTGAGTGATCGGTTAGTCCCTTCCTGACGCATCGACCTCTGCAGTCCTCACGGCGGCTGGCGGCAAAGTCCCTGGGCCGGCATGAGGCCTGGGTGGCTTTGGCCTTCTTCCCGGCTCCCACTGGCACTTCCACGCTCCGCCATACAGCTGCATCTAGCATCATGATCACACTGCTTCATTTAAGGAGGACCTGGAGGACATCTCCCTTGAGTGCGGGGGTTCCTTTATTGTCTACACTGGGGACAGGCCCAACTTGAGTTGGCCATCAAGGGCAGATGGACCCCCAGAGGTGCATCGGAAGGAACAAAGCTGCGTGCGAAGGCTGCAACCAAAGTGCTGGGGCACTCCCTATGCCTCCTGCGGCCCTACATACACTCAACCATCTTGCGTCCTCAGGCCCCCCCCATCGCTCCGATCACAGGGTGTTGTGGCGGGCGCTGTTGCGGCAGAGGGCTCCACACTGCACCAAATAAGCTTGGCTGTGGTTGACTGGTGGGCACTGCATTGCGGCTGGCTGCAGAATAATACAGTGTCACTACCATCTCATTCTTGCTGCAACTGTCATTGAATGCTATATACTGTCACTCCGGTGGGGGCCAGATGCAACTGTGCTGGTGAATTGCTCAGTGGGAGCTCTCTCATTACTCGCCTGGTAGTGCTAGTGGGACCTACACCCCATCAATAATCTTATAATGGGGAGAACGGAAAAGTCCCAATCTAAGATTCAATTTGAGCCCTGTAGGACCCCCAGGCAACATTTCCGAATCAGGCTCTGAAATGGGGGACACGGCTGTGGATTCAGACCTGAAGCAAATACTATCGTCAATGCAGCGCAGCCTGACTACAATCGATGGGAAAATTGATGCCCTCACATTCCGGATGGATAGAAGGTCCGAGCATGTGGGCAAACATACGGAACAACTGGACACAGTTGATAAAAGGGTCTCTGATACAGAAGATGCATTAAATTCCAATCTGCTCACAACCACGGAAACCGACAAACTACTGCTTAATGTGCAAGCTAAGGCAGAAGATTTGGAGGCGCTCTCCAGGAGAAATAATAGGCACATAGTTGAAATCGTGGAATCTACGGATATTCAGAGCATAGAGCTCTTCGTTGAGCAATTGCTGGTAACACTACTGGGCAGAGACACTCTTTCGAACATTTTTATCATAGAGCGCGCACATCGTTCCTTGGCCCCCAGTCCGGTTCGGGTACCCCCACCCCTTCCCCCATGCCCTATTATCGCAAGGGTACTCAATTGGTCACCGGGGAGGAGGCTGGACGCATGCAGCACTAGGTTTTCTAGCGGGGAGTACGCCTTGAACTAATGTGGCCACAAGGATTTCCCCCCTACCCCTCCCATGGGGCAAATAGGTTTTTCCAATAGGGTTTCTCTAAACAGGTGGCAGCTGGCTATAGGCCTACGCCCCCAGTGGTAAGATTGGAGCCCAATATTTAAGGTCCTGACGAATGCCACGTACCCAAGTGGACAATACAGGCAGAAACATGTTGACCCCCTATTAACAATCACTGATTCACAGCGGCGACGGGATGATAAGGTCCCCACTCACCGCACTTATATATTTTAATCCCACATAGTAACCCCATAGAATAAAAATTGTTCAGGTATACTATGATGGTTTTTAAATTCACTCACTCCTTTTTTTGTTTGGGCCCCCACTTAGTTTAGAAGTGCATCCCTGTCTTCAGGTGTATGCCCGCCCTCTATAAAACGCGGTTTTTAGAGGGCGAGGACTGGCAGATGATGAAGCATGACACCTGGTGGTGTGTGATGCCAGTCCGTCATTTTTTGTGATTTGCCCCCACTAAGTTGGGCATTTCTTAGACACAACTAGGGACGGTCCTTTCTGTGGTTCATAGCTTTGGTTGGAGGCTGACCGTTCTCTAGTGCCCTAACGCCTCTAGTTCCCTCCCCGGGCCAGACCCTGGGTGTAACTGTGGTTCTTTACTCAATTACAGTGACAGGGACGTGGCCCTCCAGAAGGACAGAGACCTACTATCCCTGAGATACAAGGGTATGGACATTTCCATCAATCCAGACTTCACGCAGCAGGTGCAGGAGGCACAACGTAAATTTTTGCCGGTAAAACTGAGGGTTTGTGATCTAAATTTAGACTACAACATGATGTATCCGGCAAAACTAAAGATACACGCTGATGGAATAGCACATATTTTCACTGAACCAAAACAAGCGCTGCAATTTTTGAAAAAGAGAGAAAGCGATAATCTCCGAAGGGTATCCCCAAGGACTCGTACTGCAAAGGATGATGCCACCCCAAACTCAGAGGAACAGTGAATCATGAATCTCACTATACTTGGTGAGGGCCAGATAGAAGAGCCCTACAGATTGATCTCCTGTTGGGTGGAGAAGGAGTTGTATTAGATAAGCGCAGGGGACGAACTGCAACTATGGGTAGAGATAACTCTAAAGGACAAGGAAATAGGTGTACTCTCTGTCTCATTCTTCCCTATTCCTCTTACTGGCTGAGCAGCTGGGATGCTGGTTAATGTTCACCCACTATTTGGCTATTTAGTAGATATGGATCTGGTCAGTACTTGCAATGTGTATATTTCAGGGGTACGTATTTGTAGGGCCATTCCTTCAATATCCCTCCCCCTGAACGCACAACAGAAATATAACTGTATGCAGGATGTCAACAGGGAGGGGTTGCAGACCAATAATGTGAGGGGGTGCAAGAAATAGTATGTCATAAGTTATTGAAGTATTTTCCATCTCTTAAGATACAGGCTTGGCTGGCTATGTGTAAGTTAGAATGCCGGCAACATCTGCCCCCGTGTGTTACCCACCTGGTGTTACTGTAATTGTTTGCTTTACTGCCCTAGAGGCATGTTTTGTTTATGAAGGGAGGGAGGGTGCAGGGTAAACTATGCTTGGTTGGGGATGGCATAGCATGGGTGGGGGGTGGCTTGGGGAACATGTTCATATCCTACTTCGAGGGGTATATGCATATATGATCAGAGTGCACACAGGACAGACGTCTTGAATCTACACGCAGGACATTCTCTACCGAGACTCCAAGAATAATGAGTAACAAAATCAGGTTCTAGATGTGGAATGTCCAGGGTCTTAACGACCATAGAAAACTGCGAAAGGTAGTGTCTTCCCTAAAAAGACATCAGGTTGATTTTACAATGATCCAGGTGATGCACTTAGCCCCTCACAATAAGATGTTATCCACGAGACGACTACAAGGGCAGTTCCATGCCGCAGGGTTGACCTCCCATGCCCGGGGCGTCCTCACATGGGTGAACCCTAAATCATGCCTTACATAACAGGATACAGAGTTAGACCCTAATGGTAGGTTTGTTATCACCAGATGCCATAAAGATGGGTTTAATGCGATGCTGGTTAACAGTTATGGTCCTAATCACGACGACCCACAATTGTATCATGCACTAGCGTATCGTTTACTCAAATCCGACCTTCCACAAATCTGGGGTGGGGACTTTAATTGCATATTAAATCCTACTCGGCACAGGTCCAAGGGTCAGGCTAGACTGCCTGCTGCGGCAGCAAGAGCAATAATAGACATTATGGATCAGTTGGGATTGCTGGATATTTGGAGAAACCACACTAACACCTCACCAGGATTTACACACACGTGCCAGGATAGATTACTGGTTGATATCTTGAAGTCTCCTCCCTCAGGTCACCTCTTGTGAGTCACTCCAAAGAACCTACTCTGATGATTCTCCGGTTCTTTTAGAATTAGTGATACCCGCAGACCGTTTTGCTCCTTTTACATGGATGTTCCCTCCTTTTTCCCCACTAGATCATGTTTTCCGTGCAGAAATTGCTGCATCCTTAGAGAGTTTCTTTGAAGATAATATAGGATCAGTCACTTCATTCTCGACAATCTGGGAAGCTTTCAAGGTGTGCATAAGGGGGGTGGCTAAACCAAAGCCTGCGGTGTTTTACACGTCATTCGGGACAGGGTCTCTAGACTAAAGAAAGAAATAGAAACACTGGAGCGGGATCACCTAAGGACAGGTGATAATAAGCAACTAGAAGACATTAAACAAGCCCTCAATGAGTACCATGACACTGCAGACAGTGAGGTCTAACATCTAGGCAAATATGCTACCGGGCGACTGAGGATGGCAGACTGGTTTACGACACAATTGGAATTGCAGATGGATTCAGCAGGTGCTATGCAGACTTATATAGGTCTCGTATAATGTAAAAAGACAACGCTATTGAAGACTACTTGACACATATCCAGATGACATGGTTCGTTGACTTACACAGAGAACATCTTATGGCCCCACTGAACCCCAGAGAGATTCGGGTGGCACTGACTTCAATGCGGGCAGGGCCCCGCCAGGCACTGACATTCTAAACTGTAGCATTCTATAAGGCCTATCAAGAGCCACTTATCTCTCACCTGGTCACTCTATTCGAGGAGATGGAGGAACGCAAAGATGCCCCGTTGATGAGAGAGGCTATAATTGTCACCCTACTCAAGCCAGGTAAACCCCCAAAAGACTCTTCATCCTACAGACCCCAGTCCCTTTTGAATATGGACACAAAACTCTTTGCTAAAGTACTTGCCAACCGGATAGCCACCCGATCCCTTTATTACTAGGTGCTGAACAGGCTGGCTTCGTCCCTGGACGTAACTTAACTCTCAATCTCAGAACCATCTTCGGCACTATTCAACATATAAACCCAGAAGTCAAAGCTGCAGCTGTCTTCTTGGACGCTGAAAAAGTGTTTGATTCTGTGGAATGCCCGTTTATGGAAGCGGTTTTACGTCACGTTGGGGCGGGCGAAGTCTTTCTCCAGTCAAGAAAAGTCCACCCTCAGGAACAAGGGAGGAAGGTGTCACCTGCCACAGGATAATAATGGAGCGAATTCACGTCTCCAGTGGATAAAAAGTGGAGGATTCACTTTGTTCCGGGGAGAAACAACTGCGTAGAAAAATAATAATAGACACAAACGGGATACAGTATAAAGAAGTTTTAATTCAGTAGTGTTGTAGGTACATATTGTTTAACTTTCAATTAATAGTGAATCACGGAGCAAACGAGAAAACTAAATACACAGTGATGTATACAGTTAGCATACAAAACAAATAATTGGGTAAATGTGTCTACCTCCACAAGAGAGCTCTAAACAATGAAATAAACCTAAAAGGCAAAAACATACACATATACTTCCACCAGTCTTACCATTCATACACTATACATTCTCACCAGAATCAAATGAAATACATTCTATACAAAAACAAGCCAAATATCTAAAAGACAGAAATCTAAAGAGAATATAGGGCGATGGTGTATCAAATAGGTGCAATCAGTAGTTTGTCGCCCAGTGGTTTCTGGCTTGCACGGTGCCGACGTGCGTTTCGGTGCTAGGCTAACAAGTAGCCATCACCTTCTTCAGGGCACGGGTGGTTTGAGTATCTAAAAAGAGCACTAGAGTGGGGAGGACCAGGCAGTGAAGGGAATATTTATAGCTACTGCCTGGGTATAAGGTATGCACTTCTCATAAGTAGCAGCTCCGAACCAGTAAGAATCCCAAAAGTAGAAACACTGAAGGAATGCTCTGAAGACCGGAGGTAGAAATGGCTACCAGTCGCATACAAATAAATATTGCTTCAAAAGATAGTTCGGGCCAAAGGATCAAAATCAAGAAGGATCTGGAGCAGCCAGTCTTCCACAAGAGAATCCGGGTAAGAGTGGGTTAATAGCAAGGAACACTTTCCTATGGTCACATCTTGACTCAGCGAGAGAAGAATCTAAGATCTTTAGAAAGAATGAAAGGTCGCGCTGCTGTCCCAGCGTGAGCGATAATCCGACCGGGGTAGGTTCAGGCAAAGGTCCCAGCATACAGGAGGGCAACAGAGTTCTCCTCTGGGAGCGGCATCAGCAATCCGGCATCCCAAGCTTCTGAGAACGTGGGAGGGTCTGTCTTGGCCCCTTTTGATCACGAGGTGAGCGACGCCGCTCTCCGACTTGTGCGGGGCCCATAGTAGGGGGTCCCAGGCCCCAGGAATTTCTCCACGGGGATCACAATGGCGCTCCCCAGCTTCGCTTTTCATGGGGGGCTCGATGGGGCTCCCCGACTTTGGCTTCTGCAAGACCCAGAGTTGGGGGTCCCGGGCCCCTGGAATCTCTGAACGGGGAGCGCGAATGCGCTCCCCAGCTTCCCCCTTCACAGGTGCGCGACGGTGCTCCCCGACTTTGACATCTGTGGGGCCTGAAGTTGGCGGTCCCAGGCCCCTGGCACCACTTCACATGGGTGGGACGGTGCTCCCCAGCTACAGGTTTCGTCGGGCACAAGGAAGGCTCCTGGGCCCCTGGGGGGCCATTTTGCAGGAAGCACAATGGCGCTCCCCGACTTTTCGTCTTGGGGGCCAGGAAGGAGAGCCTGGGCCCCATAGGCACCTTCATGGGGGAACGGTGGTGCTCCTCAGCAATTCTTTCTTCTGGGGACAGCCCCTGGGACCTGACCCACCGGGGGGCACATCAAAGACCGGCAGCAGAGCTCCACGTGCTTCGACGCCAGTCATAGAAAATGTCAAAGGTTGCATACCTTCTGGGGCATATCTAAGCCCCTTTGGGACCAATTTCACAATCTTGGCCTCTTCTCGCTCCTGGTGGCCAGCCCTAGCCACCTGGGGCACTTTCCGCTGCCCTCCTGTCCTCCAAGAGGGTGAACTCAGCAAGAAGCTGTCTTCACTAGCTCCCTGCACCAGCCTCTCACCTTTCTCTCCTTCTGGGCCTCCCTTCTCCTTGAGCAGAGGCCCAGGCTTCCTCTTACTGCCCTGGACTCCCTAAAAGGCACAGTCCAGAGTCCTGGGACAGTTAGGGGGTTCCTCATTCCAACTGCCCATGGTGCCAGGTTCTTCCACTGTATGGTCTCTTTGTGGATGATGGCTGTTCCTCCTCCCCGCTTGTTGGTACAGGCCTGGTGAGTGATTTTATATCCGTTGGGGATGGATGTAGCAATGTCTGGGACAGATGTGGGATTGAGCCAGGTCTCAGTGAGGAAGACAATGGCGGGGGCGAGGGTGGCGATGAGGCCCCATGATTCAGTGGAATGCTTGCATAGTGCGTGTGTGTTAAGAAGGGGTGATGCGAGTTGGTGTTTTGGTTAAGGTGGTGTCTGTGGTGTGTTTGGGGGGGCTGGTGTGTATGCAGTGGCAGGTGAAGTGGCAGTGGGTGCAAGTGAAAGGTCCCACCGTTGAGTGTGGATCAGCGTGGTGGCAGTTTTTGTTGCCGTGTCTGGGGTTGAGGATGTAGAGCTAAGTAATGGTGTATCTTTGGGGGAGGAAGGACCAGGGCCTTTGGCACATCCGCTGCACGCCGTCGCTCTGCGTCCTGCATTAAGTAGGTCCTTGGGTGGGCGAGGCTTCTGTTGGTGGGAAGAACGGTGGAAGGGAAAACCCAAGCGGGAAAACCTGAGTAGCGGCAGTGTCACTGGATTATTCAGGAGCAAGCAGGAACTGGAGGCTGCAAGCAAGTGACATGCTAGATATTCATGTGCCTACTTATCCAACTCACATATCGCGGGATGAATCCCATCCTGTCCAATACCTCAAACATATAGGGCTATTCGACCATATCAAAATCCATTCTGCCCTCAAGTGAAAGCACAAAGGTGTCTTCTCGCAGGTCTTCAGTTTAGCCCAAGACTCCGTGGATCCGCGGTAGGTTACAGGCGCTGTTCCGATTGATCCAGATGAATGAGAGTCACAATTACCTGAATCAGGCGGGAGGCAAGTACTTTAGCCAATATTTTAACTTTGGAGTTCAACAATGAGATTGGCCTATAGAAGGCGCATTGTTCTGGTGGTTTACCATCTTTACGTATGATCACTATATTTGCCAGTCGTTGATCTTTGAGGAGGAATCCCAAGTCACAACTCTCCTTGAACATTCTGAGCAGGTAAGGGGCAATCTTTGTGGCCGTCAGTTTTTAGATTCAATGGGGATCCCGTTGGGGCCTACCCAGCAGCGGTCCGTGCAGGTAACAACGGTGGGGTGGTGGGGCCGCATTGGGGGGGATTTCGAGGGAAAATTAATTATTTATTTAATTTTCCCTCTGCATCGTCCCTCGAAATCCCCCCCCCAACGGGGCCCCCACAGTGTTACCTGCACGAACCGCGGCTGAGGCCACCACTTTACCCGAGTTTAAGTCACAGAGTGCCCGCACTATTTCATTTTCAGTGAGCTCTTCCTCTAAGAGTGCTCTGTCTATATTTGATAGGCTTGGGAGTTGTATGTCTGGCTTCAATTCCCAAGATTATTTTGCTGTAGCTGCAGTGGCCAGGGAATATAAGTGGGTTTAGTAAGTTGAGAAAGAGTTCATCACTTCCTGTCTCTCCCCCACTCGCTTACCATAATCAGTTTGCATTTCTAGAAACCTTGTTTCTAAAGCCAAGCCTGGATCTTCCCAGTCCTGACTCCCACCTCCTAGAGGCAGTGTTGGGTTGCCTGGTGACAAGTCTTGGCCACATTCGACACAGTGTTCCTGTATTCCTTTGCTTTAAGCTTAGAGCTTGTTGGGTTTCTTGTTGCATCTGATCAGTAATCCTTGATTCCAGCTCAGTTATCTCACGGTCTAGTGTCTCCAGTTGAGACTGCCTATCTTGTTTGTGCCCTGCAATTAGCGAGAGGCCCTGTCCATTAATCACTGTCTTGTACAAATACCAGAGGGTCTGTGGATTTGTTTTCGGTGAAGTAGTATTCTGTGGCCTCATGAAGACCCTCTCGAATATGGGGTATCTTGAGGTACCAAGAAGTAAGTGTTATCCCGCAGTGGTCAAGTCAGTTTGGAAGGCTGTAGACCACCCATATTGGGGATGGTCTGTGATACCTTTAGCCAAGTGGAGAACCGCCCGGAAGTGGGAGGTGTAGTGCGCCAGAGTGGGTATATAGTCAACGTGGGAAAGACTACCGTGTGCCTCTGAGTGGAATGTGTATTGCCATGTTGTTGGACTATGGGAGCGCCATACGTTCATAAGTCCAAGAGCCGACAAGAAGTCATCCTGTGGGTGACGGGGGACCCTGTCAGTTTGGGGGGCAGCGGTCACTCTCGTCACAGAGTCTAATATTAAAATTACCACCCATCAGCAATATGTCCTCTGAAAGGTGGAAGAGCAGTATACTTAGGTCAGAGGGTGCACTCTCATACAGCCACAGACGGACGTACACGGAAATCATGTTGACCAGTTTACCCTTCCACATTCCAGAGATCGCAAGGTATCGCCCATGTGTATCAGGCAAAGTGTGCTGTAAAATGTGTGGTAATATTTTGCGCACTAGGATCCCCACCAGTCTTAAGTCAGAGGTTTAACCCGCGTGGGCCACCATTTTGTATCCCTACTGATCCAGGGCATGGTATGTGTTACCTTTGAGATGTGTCTGTTGAAGGAGGAATACTTCAGAGGAGTGTTACCTAATGTACTGTAGCACCACCCCTCGTTTAATTTTGTCTCCGAACCCATTAACATTTCAGGAGAGCAACTTAATGGTTTATGCTGTTACTGAGTTGGTCATGGGAAACGGATAATGTGTGTACATGTCTAGCCATGGGATGGTGTCTACGTAAAGGGAGTGAGGTGTGTATCGGCTTTTTGCCCTGAAGAAGGTGTGACCCATAGGTGGGTCTGACACCGAAACGCGTGTCGGCGCTGGAACCCCTGTGCCTCCTTTGTTTGCATCTTTTCCCTAGAGAAGAAACCGGATTATGGACTGTATCAGTGTTTGAAAATATGATCAACTGACCTTGGATTTTCCACACTATTCAAAATTGCTTGATGTTTTTTATTGATGGGAACAACGTTAGGATTATGTGACTATGTTTAGCACTATCTAATGCATTGCTACCTGATGGAATGTATGAGTATGTCTGTCAGTGTTTGTCTGAAAGATTGTGTGTGTGCGACCGAGGTTGCCTGTAGAGTTTGTTGACATTCATTGTCTTTTATGCTTTTTCTACTATGTTGACTAAAGAATATAAATAAATATGATATCCTTAACTCAAAAGTTTTTTGCATTGTAAATGGGAAGGGTACCTTGTTAGGATTGTTCTCTTATATCAGTGACGTACAGCACTTTATAAAGAAATATTCAGGCAGAGCTGTTTTCTTTGATTGTCCTTTGAATTTCCCCCTGCTCTCTCTGCCTGATATCCGTCTCAGGGGCCCCCTTTCTTGTGAGTGGTCTTCTACAAAGAGATCAACTGCAGGCCCCTCTGATCGTTCAGGGACCCCTATTATACGAACATTATTGCACCTCGAGTGGCCTTAGAAGTCCTCCAATCGAGCCTCTAAAGCCTTTGAGGTAGCACGCAGCTTGCCAACCTGAGTCTACAAACCCTTATTGTCCATCTTAAGAGTGGCAATTAAGTCCTCCGCCTCTATCATCCGGGTCACCATATTGCGGAGATACGCTCTCACTAGCGTGACCTCCATAGAGACTGAGACAATTCTGTTCTCCAGAGAAATACGAACACTCTGATTTGCTGCCATAATGTCATGGAGCATTAGTGGCTAACTGGGGCATGTTATATCAAGTCCAACTCGCATGTCCGCAAAGTGTCACCACTGGTAGCAGGATTATACCCCCAGGCGCTGTCACCAATCGCCACAAGAGCACACCACAAAGGACATCTAGGCCTTACAGCCCACACCTCTCACTTGTTCTACCAATGTGGGCAGCAGCAGGCAATTCAGCACCTTCGCCCGGTCCCCAACCCACCAGGGAGAGTTTCAAGCATAGTATGCAGGTATTGGAGGGCGCCATGGGCGGGGGTGGAGGAGACCTCCATGCAGAGGATCTTTGCAGCCTTCCGCCACATTGCATCAAATTTTCCAGAGGCAGCCACCACCCGTAGGTGGCAATCTTGGTCAGGCCCATGTAAGACAGTGGACCACCGCTCCTCCCTCACCACTCTCCACTACAGCACATCCACTCCCTACCTTATGATTGCTGAGCCAGAGGGGAGAGGCCAATGTTGCAGTTATGGGTCACTAGTGTTAGGGATACTGGGCACTCACTTTGATTGCGCCCCTTTTTCTGTGGCTCCAGCTACCGTCAATCAGCCACTCGAGGCCGCAGCTCCACCTCGCCGTTCAGGCCTTGCCTTATTCTTCCGTGCAGCGTCTCTTCGGGGCCAAGGCAAACAGGACAACCACACCAGGTATACATTTAAAATATATGTATTTAAGATAAAACACACCCCTCTAGTCTCCCTATACCCAAAAGAAAGGCAAAGAATTTGGGTATAATGATGGATGATAAATTGAATTTTGAAGATCAGATAAATGCTACGTCCTCTGCCACTTTCCTATCTCTTAAGATGATAAAAAAGATTAAACCGTTTTTGCCAGAAGACAGCCTGCGAATAGTTGTTTCCTCTATGGTGCTATCGCGGCTGGTTTACTGCAATGGGCTCTATTTAAATATCTTAGAGCGGCATCTAAATAGACTGCAGATTCTGCAAAATGCGGCAGCTAGATTGGTGACAGGCACTCCCAAATTTGTATCTGTAGCCAAAGAATTACGAAGACTACATTGGCTGCCCATCAGGAAAAGGGTACAATTCAAGTCATTGTGCTTGGTTTTCAAAGCACTGCATGGTCAGGGGCCTGACTTCTTGGTTAACCAGTTTAAATGGTATGCCCCTAAGAGAACCTTGCGCTCATCAGGAGCTAAAATGGTGAATAAACCTCCCATGAAGAAAGTCTCATGGGGGGGGGGGGGGGTAGAAGTTTTATAATAGGTGCAGCCAAGGCGTGGAATGCCCTCCCCTGGAATCTGAGGAACTCCACTAACCTTCTTGCTTTTAGGAAACAGCTCACACCATGGCTTTTTAATCTATAAAGACTATCCTCAGCTATCTATCTCCTGGCCCACCTATGTTCTTAGATGAATTCGCCATTAGCGCCAGGACACCTCCGAGTAACCGTGCGCTTTACAAGCTGATTTAACATAACATAACATTTTGATTTGAACCTGGTCCTGGCTCAGTTAATGGCTCCATCGTTTGAGCCCTGCATGAGTGTCAACATATCCAACTCTCAGGAGTGTTTCTGGGAGCCATCGCTTCAGCGTTAAGTAGGGGCTTAGGCTCTTGACCTACATTATGTAAGGGAAAGGTAGCCTGGAGGCGGAATCCACCTTTTTTGTCACAAGAATATGTAAGATTGTCACCTTAACCAGTCTGTGCAGTTACGGATCTATTTATCTAAGGCTAGGAAGAGCCTATATCAATTGGATCCCTGAATAGCTCTGACTCATAACATTTCCAGGGCTAATGAACACCATATGGTAGGATTCTGTTTTTAGCTTATGGTGGGCCTTCTAAGGTACTGAGACAGCTAAACCGGTGTCTCTCTTAATTGAAGCTTGTAGCAGTGATTGTTATGAAACGGCTGCCAATAATCAGTTTTGTGTATTATTTATATATCCTCCCAAAGCAGTCATTGACACCTCTAAGTTAAACTGTCCATTCTGATTTTCTTACAGGAGGTCAAAGCCATGAGTGATGCAACTATGGAACCATTCAATCAATCAAGATTCTTGTAAAGCGCAACTACTCACCCATTAGGGTCTGAAGGTAGAAGAAGGATCTTCCTACAGCCGTGGTCTTGTGGATCCGTGGGATGGTCTGTGGGTGAGAGGGGGATTTGAGCGCTGCGGCCCACCAGGAGTTGTCCCAGGCGGAGGGGAAGGAGCCCAAGATGAGGATTTCAGTCACGTCTGAGTTGAGCTTGAGGCAGCTGCCCTTCATCCAGGAGGCAACAGCCTTCATCCTGTTGTGGAAGTTCCTCTTAGTGGCTGTGAGGGAAAGAATCAGCTGGGTGTCATCAGCATAGGAAACAATGTTAAGTCAGCGGCTTCTGACGATGGGTGCAAGCGGGCCATGAAGATGTTGAAGAGAGTGGGGCTCAGTGAGGATCCCTGAGGCATTCCGCAGCTGATCTCTGTGGGTTCTGAGTTGAATGGTGGGAATCTCACTCTCTGTGTTCAGCTGGTGAGGAAGGAGTGGATTTATTCTTGGGCTTTGTCGTGAATGTCGGCTTCATGGAGGCTTGTGCAGAGGGTGTTGTGAGAGACGGTGTTTATGGCTACTGAGATGTCCAGGATGATGAGGGCAGCAGTCTCGCCTCAGTCAAGGAGGGTGCAGATGTTGTCTGTAGCAATGAGGAGAGTGGTCTCAGTGCTGTGGTCGCTTCTCAAGCCCAATTGGGAGAGGTCCAGGATGTGGTTTGTTTCAATGAACTCAGAAAGTTGGGCGTTGATGGCTTTCTCGATGACTTTGGCTGGAAAAGGGAGCGGAGTGATGGGTCTGTAGTTCTTGAGGTCTGTTGGGTCAGCAGTGGGTTTCTTCAGCAGGAGGTTGATTTTTGCATATTTCTAGTCTTCAGGGAAGGTGGCAGACTTGATGGAGCAGTTGATGATGCGGCAGAGTTCAAGTGCGATGGGGGTGCAGGCTCTGTTGAAGATGTGGTGGGGCAGGGATATGAGGGGGCTCTAGAGTGGATGCTCTTCATGATCCTGAGGGTGTCGTCAGAGGTGAGGGTGGTCCAGTTGGGCAAGGTCTGCTGGGGTCTGGAGCCATTGGGTGCTTTGGTTGCAGGTGGGTGGGTGGATCTTGGGTTGCAAAACTGTCGTAGATCTACTTGATCTTGTGGTGGAAGAAGGTGGCGGGGGAGATCTTGCGAGGGGGGAATGTCTGTTGCTACTGTGCTGGGTTTTGCAAATTCTTTGACCGCTGCGAAAAAATTATTTGCTGTTGTGTGCATTGGTGTTGCTGTGTTCCTGTATGGCTGCTTTCTTTGTTGTTCTACTGAGGTTGTGATGTGAGGTGATGGCGGTTTTGAAGTCTGCGTGGTCTGCCACGATCTTGCTGATCCTCCATCTTTTCTCGAGCCATCTGCAGGTGCGCCTGTACTCTTGAACTTCAGGAGGTTCTGATGGTCCCGGGGAGGGCCAAAAATGCTTGCACATGAAAGTGAGCGGTGGGAGTCTCCCAGCCTTAGATTGGCTAGATCTTGGACTTATCAGTTTGCTGTTACTCACCTGACACCTAAAATAAATGATGGTTAACTGCCAACTATGGTACTCAGTTACTCTCACAGAGAGCTAAACTCTTCGCAGGGACGGCAAGACCTTTCTGAGTTGAGTAGCCAAACAGAGTTACATCATCCACATAAGAACTAAAAAGGTAACTCAAGATGACAACCAGAACATTACAAAACTCCTAAATGAATAGACAATCTAGCTGTGAAACATGGAAAGCATCCATTCTGCTCAGGGTGTAATTAACCCACCACTAGAAAGTGGCAGGTGCATTCCTTAATCCAAAACGCAGACCCCTGAACTGGAAAAGAGTTTATATGCTCAAAAAAGCTGTTGTGTCTTTTGCACTAGACATTAGGTTACTCTGTTAGTGGCCATTTAAGAAATGCTAAAAAAATAAGTAATCCCAATATTGCAATGTGCTTGTCAGTCCTGGGGATTCAGCATACATCAATGCTTTTGGCTGAATTGAGTTAGCATGGAATAACAGGTCCCTCAGCTGTTGAAGCAGAAACCAGAACCACTGAGTCAGCTTAGGGGCTCTGTAAGGATTCGATAATTCACATGTTCCCTATTTTGGAGACCTCCAAATTGATGCTAGTTTGGGAGACTGAAACTTGTGCCATTCACGAATGCCCAATAGCATAAACTCTGTAATCAAGGAAAACAGCTCTGAGAATTTACATTGTTGGTCTTGAACATTTTCTGCAGTTTGGATATCAACAAATTTAATAATTACACTCTTTCCACGGAGCCATTCTTCTGAGGTCCCTCAACAAAGTCAGAAATGAGTCTCACTTTCCTGCCCCTGCGTTGCTGAGGTTGCAAGAACAGCCACGTCCAAAAGATGGTTAATGGCTTGAGTTGACTGACGTGGAAAGAACTCTGGGGTACTCTGGAGCTTCTATGTCAATTAATTAGTAGATGCCACCGACCTTTTTTAAGACAAAGTAGGTTTCTATCCACATGAATGTCAAAGTACACAACTTGTTGGATCCATGAAGAGCACCTTCCCACCATCTCAGGACCCACAACAATGGCCTTCGGATCATACCAATATTATAAGAGCTAACTGGTTAATCTGGGTGCTTGCATTTGTCTTGTTTGTGGGTGGAGAAGTCTTGTTTATAAGTTACCAGAACACAGGCAGCCACATCACCAGTTAGAGAAATCAGGTTCTTCTCCTACCCTTCTGTGATGAGGAAGAGGGGCTACGATTCTGTGAAGTTCAAAGGCAAGGACCCCATTTTTTCTGTAGCACCTTTGGTATCCGGAGGCTGCCATACGGTTTTCTCTCTGAAGCTCTTGCAGCGAGCACTTGGCAGATAGGAGCAAGGCAAAAAGCAGACTGTGAGTCTTCACCTCTGCCTGGAGCATTCACAGCTGAAAGCAGACCTCATCCTATTAGTGCCAACAGTTATTCAAATGTCCTGCTCAACAGTAGCTCTGCACCTTCCAAGAGTGAGGGCTCAACCCAATGTCAATCAGGTAATTTCCAGTGGCCAGCTAATTAGGTTGAAATGGATTTTTAAAGGTGTTTTCTCTTTATTGCAGTATCCGAAACTGGCTTCGGTTGTGTCTGGTCTGTTCCAGATCCGCGCTAGACAAGTTTCCAGCATACTTTTGCTAAGAAGTTTTACAGACTCAGTGAGAAGTTGGCCTGATATATGCTATCCACTAGTTATAGTGGCCACCTTGTATTAGTCCAAACAACCCCTTATGGTGACAGGTTAAAGACAACCTTTATTGAAAGCTATCCTAGTGGTAGCTATGGAGAGCAGCCTTCAGGCTAAGTCTTGAAGGAATGTAAAGCAGCTTGTTTTACCAGTCTATAATCTCTTGAATGAACAAATGAAAGGACAACCACACCAGGTATATATTTAAAATATATGTATTTAAGATAAAACACACCCCTCTAGTCTCTTTCTGAGGCTGGAGTTCGAAGTACTTAAGTTACAAGTCAGTATTCAACAGTAAAAGCACGAATACACGTTTGGGCCCTAGGGTCGTACCAAACCATATACCAATAAAGTGGTATAAGAACCACGACTGAACTGAACACAAGGCCTAGAGCCTGTAGAAGTGCTTGGACCACAAGGAACCACCCAAGGTAGTGACACAGGGGACCCACGGGGGACGCGTGCAGTGTGAGAACACAGCCGCGAATCGCCGTTAACTTCTATGGGGAATGTCCCGGTTGGAAATTAAGAGTTTAAGGACACTTAGAGGAGGTCTACGAGCGAACACTTTTGGACTTAGAGGTGTCTAGGGCCAACACCCACGGGAGCACCGGAGTACTCGAGTTACCTCAACCAGGGAAGCCGGGTGCATAGGTGTCAAATGGTGTCGGGTCGCATCGCTGTTTTTAATGGAAGCTGCTCAAGAAGTGCTGCTACCGTGAAGAGGAGAAGTGTCCGAAGCGATCCATGCCTGGATCAAGGATGGAAGGAACCTGAAAGCAGAGGGGACAGAGTCTGGGTCACTTACCAGTGACCAGGGGCACGATAGTCCAATGCCCATAGATGTCGGGTGCTTCAGGTGAGTTGACAGGTGTCTTGATTCTTCAGCCACGAGGTCCAGGAGGCGTCGCCGGCAACCAGGAGCTGGATTCGAGCTGTCCCCCGAAGTCTGTCGAGTGCTGCGGTGTCAGCGACCAGATTGGACCCAACAAACCTTGGTAACGGCAAGTCACTTGAAAGTAGAAAAAGGACGTCGGTGCAGACCAGCCAGGTCTGGGGGACTCACCCAGCGAGGGTAAGTCGGGGCACGTCTGAAGCAACCAGGAAAGCCCAATCAGAAGAGGAGTTGCCTTTGTGGGGACATACTAGCCAACGGGCTAGCGATCGCGAAGGAGCCTTGAGCAGTCGCACTGGAAACTGGCCCACAGGTCACACGTGGAGTGGAGCCCAGAAATCGTTGGTGCTGGAGGTGCTCAAGGCTGGGGCTACTGGGAGCCCAAAGCACAACTTCGAGGAAGACCAGGAAGATGATGGATCAGCAAAAGATCTTGATGTCCAGGGGTCAGGGTTCCGTGTCACCCACGATAGCCACGGGCCTCAGCTTTGCTGTGGACTCAGGGTAGCCTCGGGGAAGTCTGGAAATCCACCTCTGGTGATGCAGAGACTTCGACGTCCGGAAGGAGCTTCAGAATTGCAGACCGGACAGTTGCTTCTTTGGTGCCTGCCAAGCAGGGGAGTCACTCCTTGACCCCAAGGGAGATTTCTTCAGTCTTCTAGCGGAAATAGAAAGTCGAAGGTCCAGGATATATGTTGTAGAGTTTCATCCAGGGTAATCTAAAGTCTCAAGGACTGGGTTCCCATACTTATACTAAGTTTGGGGGTTGGACATACTCTAGGGACCCACCTATGGGAGGGTTTGGAAAGAGGGGTGGTTACACCCATTTCCTTTGTCCAGTTTCACGCCAGAGCAGGGGCAGGTAGCCCCTGCAACCGATTTGAACTGGACTATGCACAGGGACACCAAGCATGTCCCCAGTGCAGGACTTCAAAGCACTAGAGAGTGCTACCGTCCAGCCCCAATACACATCTGCCTGTCTGGGGAGGTGGTTACACCTCCCTGGGACAGGAAACCTATTGTCCAGGCCACCCCTGCTAGAGTTTCATTCAGCAGCAGGAGGCCAGACCCGTGCCTGTGGCAGAGGCATCCATTTTGTGATGCCAGGGCTTTAGAAAGTCTTTACCGGGTAGACCAGTGTGAACATTTCTCTCCCTCTAGAAGGGTGGAATGCTACCCCCGCCCCCAGAACTGGCGGGGGGTGGTAGTATTTCAAAGCGTTCGACACCAAACACAACATGTTTCCGTGGAGCCAGTCCAAAGTTAGCATTTACCTCGAGGTTATAATGCACTTAAGAGTATATGGTCAGGCTGCACCACAAACAGCATCAGAAGAGGTACTCCGAACGCTGCAGAGGGGCTCTGCTCATGCAGGGGCACCCTCTCACATAAAAACCAAGCACTCTGCCTTCAGGATTGTTTAGGCCTGCCATAGGAGTGACTTATAGGTTTTATATGTGTGTGCAATGGTAGAGATATAGGTAGCCTACACCACTGTAAGGGGTGCAGGCACCACTTTACCCAGGCTGCAGTAGCAGACCTGTGGTGTCATTTTGGAGTGCTTCCCAGGGGTGCCATAATACACGCTTCAACCCCCTGGTAGGCCTCTGAGGTACCTATGCCCTAGGTACATAGTATACCATATACTAGGGGCTTCTAAGGCACTCCAGAATCTCATTAGAAATGTGCCTAATGTAAATGGAAACCATTTTAGAGAGGAAGCAGCTAGGCTGGGGTCCTGATTAGCCGGTCCACAGCCAGACTAAGGTCGAAAAACAGTGAAACACCAGCAAAAAGTGGGGGTACCCATGTGAAGCAGAGCCTACTCTCCTACAGACTCCCTTCCAGTTCATTTGCCTGTATGGGAATGTTTGATATTCCTCTCAGGCAGAAAAGCAGAAAGAATGAGATTGTCACCTTAAAACCACACGCCATGATAACCTAGTTTAGAATAGACGTGTAGAAGGGAGGGGCCCATGCAGAGAAGGAAAACTAAATGCTTATATTCATGTAAGCAATCCTATTAAACACCCAGTTTGTTGTACACTGCACATTTGAACCCACATCCAAAGTCAAGGACAGGTGTTGACAGCCTGAGTCTTGGTGGGTACTGAAAGTAGAGGCCATCCAGAGACACCAAAACTATAGGAGAACTTTCGGGAAAATGTCATAAAAGAGGAACTTTGAACAGAGGGGTCAAACAGCTGTGGACACTTATCTCTAGAGTTTGCCCATCTCCGATCAGACATTATATGGAAACTTCTCTCGACCAGTAAAGTCCCATTTCACTAATTAGTTTAAGTTCCCTGAAAGACCACCCACTTTGCTATGTGAAGGAAGCACTCTAAACAACCGTTTTGAGGGTCCTGTGCTTCAGCTCGGTCACATCACAGTAACTATCCTTGCCCTGTGAAGCAAACTGGAAAAGGACTTTCCATATGTGATGGTGAGTGGTCAGAACTACAGACTCCACTTTCTGATCCATCCTAGAGAATAGATTTGAGGAAAATATATAAAGAGATTTGGGTCCACTGCACTGAGTGTCAACATTTTGTGTGCATTGCCCACTCACCGTTGATCGTGTGTGTTCAAGAGCCCACTTGTGGTGGAAAGGGAGGACAGTATTTCTCCTTCACTTTTACAAACAAGATGTGTCATCAGTGCTCTACTGCCCTTCAATTTAACTCTCAAGGGCAACCATTCTTCACAGCTACCTCCCCTTTAAAACAAACTGACCCACCCCTCCTGGTGGTCCCTTCGAAAGGGCCCACGTTTTAGAAAGGGCTTTCTCTATCTGATGAGAAGCCAAGGTGAAGATATTTCTGCTGGTCAGATGTCTCCTCTGGTCAGCTGGGAGGTCAGACCAGGCCTGCTCCTGTCCCCTTCAAACTCAACAGTACTCTGCAATCCTTGGGCCCGATTCACAGAACAAACTTAAGACAAAATCCTAAACTTAGTACCATTTTGGTATTCACAGAATGCACTTACTACTGCTGCTATTCACAGAATGGATTTACGACTACTGACTTTACGTCCGCACTCGGGACGGAAATTCCGGCCCGGAGGCGGAGCTTCTGGCCCGGAGGCGGAGCTTCCGGGCCGGAGGCGGAGCTTCCGGGCCGGAGGTGGAGATTTTGGCCATGGCTAAATCTCTGCCACTGGCCGGAATCCCCACCTCTGGGCCGGAAGCTCCGCCTCCGCCTCCAGCCTGGAAGCCCCGCCTCTGGGCCGGAAGCTCCGCCTCTGGGCCGGAAGCTCCGCCTCCGGGCCGGAATTTCCGGCCCGAGTGCGGACGTAAAGTTAGTAGTCGTAAATCCATTCTGTGAATAGCAAAAGTAGTAAGTTTATTCTGTGAATCGCAAAAGTAGTAAGTTCATTCTGTGAATACCAGAAGTAGTAAGTGCATTCTGTGAATACCAAAATGGTACTAAGTTTAGGATTTTGTCTTAAGTTTGTTCTGTGAATCGGGCCCCTTGGTTTGGCCACTGTTTTTTTTTTGTTTTACAGTCCTCAATGTTTATCAAGAAGGGGGTCTTGCTACAGGTATATGACTCTTGCATGTCACCTTCTTTTATATTCTTGCCATTAGACACTGTCCTTGCCTATGCCATAGGACTTCAAGGGTGACACCTGCAGGCGATCTTCAGGAGATCGCCGCGTCTGCTCAAGAAGGCATATTCTTTCTGGCTCATTCTCTTAGAGCCCTGCAATCTTCTTCGTAGCCTAGTTATAAATGCAAACATTTCTAATGGTGCTACTAGATCCCTAGGACCAAATAATGCCAGTCAAAAGCAATTGGAAGTCGACAACCAACAGAGGTTCCTCTCTTCCCAGAGCAGGAAACTCTGAGGGTCCTGTGAATGATCTGGCAGGCGCACCTCTGAACTCTATTTTGACCCGCCTGGAAAGCCTAATGTCTATTGTTTTTCTACTCAAACACTCAAGGTAAGCCACTGTACAGTGCGTAGGGAGAGCATCCACTAACCACAATACAAGTATGTCTTTCCCCAAACAAACAAAAAAAAGTAATATGAAGTTTGCCTCTCACAAACAGTTTTACTAGTACAATGTCGTCACCCATCTATAGTCACTTGGGTGAGAGAATACTATTTCACTAACTAAGAGTTGGCAGTTCTGCATTAATTGGTTTCTCCCACAAGAGCCTATTGTGAGGGACAAACTTCTGATCAAATATGAATATAAGATGGTAAAGTTACTTGGGCACAAGGTTACAGCCCACTACTCAAATACTTGTGAAAGAAAACACATAAACTCTGTGTCAACCGCATCCTAATGAATCATTTCAATTTTTTTTTATTTAAACACATATCCGTGTTACTGGAGGCTTCCACTCCAGTGTCATAATTACTACACTGGACAAAAACACCTATTCCTCGTTTTGACATCCAGAGTGTCACTTAAACCATTTTGGTAAGTCCATGACAAATTTGCATATTTTGAAAATTGGACAAATAAACACAGTTAACATGATTGTCTACTGACTGTTAATGAGTTGGATGTAAAAGAGAAACACCAGCACTATAAGGCCTTGGCCCATTCATGTTTTAATGACACCTGATCTATTTCTTTAGGTCTCGCTTGACCCAGCCCATGCGCTGGTCTGGCGAGACTTATTGAGCGGGCTCCAAAAAGTGCTACCAGGCCAGCCTAGAGCTACAGTACATGTGCGCGGGCGCGCGCGCCGCTTTTACCGCGATGACTTTCACTTGCGCGGTAGCACGGCCGCTTTGATGTTTGATCGCGATCACTTTGGCGGCCGCACGGCCGCTTTGCATAGCCAATAGGTCTCGCTTTTGGGACCTTATAAGTATTTAATTATGCAACTGTTGCATGGCTAAACACTTATAAGGTCCCAAAGGCGAGACTTATTGGCTATGCCAATGCTTGTTTTTATAGGGTGACCGGCCAAAAATCAAACAATCAGTGAATTTTGAGAGCAGTATCCTCTGCACATAAGGTACAGTAGACCACCCTCAAGGGAATCCAGAGCTACCAATATATACAATTAGTCCTGATAACAATACTCTAGGACTTTGTCAGTGCTGAAATATGTTGATCTCCTTGTAGAAGATTTCGCCTTAGTGTATTTTGTATTATTATTGTGGTTGGCTTCTATGTTCAGATAAAATTATGCATAACCAGGCACAATTTCAATTTTTTACACATTTGTTTTTTTTACTATTCAAAGAAGTCCCTACTGCACGAACCCTTTACAAAACATTCACCAACCTAATGGAAAGCACAGCTCAGGGACTGGGGATAAGACAGCAAGATCAGGTCTGTTTTAAGTTATAAACACAGGGGTTGCCAGAGTTAGCATACATAGCACTATCACTATGTGTAACTACTGCACAGTCCTTGTGTGATAGGTGTCTTCTTCTTTGGTGTTTTTGGATAGCATCGCCTCTCCGGGAATATAGAACAGGGAGGGTACATTTTCACCTTTTTTGGGTAAGGGGCTTTGGAGAGAGGGAGGACTCTCAACTTTGTTTTTGAGTCATGCCCATGTGGATCTCTTATTGATGAAGGACATAGATTACCATTTAAGTCTAAAATTAACGAGCAATGCTGTACAGAGTTTATGTATTCTATAGGCAACAAACCTGTGACCCTGCATAGTGACTCTGGTTCCGGTGTCATGCAGACTAATGAGCCTTTGTGCATCCGGTCAAAAGGTATGAAGGAACAATGGTGTCTTTCCTTTCCCTCATAGAGACATCCTATGACCATTGATTTGATGCGCTGATTACCTCCAATTCCAAGGTCTAAGGTAAGATCAGTCATCTGGGCACACACAATCTTTCCAAGACACCTGTAATTCTCTCTTTTGAGGCTTGCCACGCAATCCCAGCAACCATCCTGGTACTTGCTGCTGAATGCTTGCACGTCCTGGTGTTTCTAGCCACCTGACTTGGTACCAGTACTAGAATGATGGCCCCTGAGTTTGAATCTCCAGACGCCAGAGAATCCATTGCGGAGTTTGGAATGTGCAACCCTGTCATGCATATCACCCAATATTTCATGGTATGTTCTGTAACCTGCCTATGCAATTACATACAAAGACTATCATATACTGCACATTGCATCTCATATATCACTTTTCAACACCAACTTTTTGAATTTATCGTTCACCTAAACTGCCTAACAGTCCCGCGTGTTACGTATTGTCTTTAGGCAAAGCGTTTTTGTTTGAAATGGCCTAGCTCTTGTTGACATGCAGACGTACAAATACATAGACGTGTAGGTGACGCTCATAGTGAGGCGGCAGTCTACACCCTCCTCTTCCAGTTTCAACCTATTGGTTACTCAATGATCTGCAGCCAACGCCATCTGTGTATGTTGGTCTGGGAGTCAGCAAAGAGCTCAATCAGCTCCACTAGATAGGCTTCCAAAATGTTACAACCAATCATCTATGGTTGGCTTTGGAGTACCAAGCACCTGAGGGGGATATTCTCAAGAACGTGCGATAAACATCGCCAAAATCAGTTAACGCAATGTGTCATATCGCCGTCTATCGCGGGAAAATAACTCTGTGTTAACGTCCTATTCACAACACGGTGGTAACATGTGATAGTCTCCTGATAACGCTGCAAATGTCCGCAATAAAGACACCGGGACTGCGATAAAAATCTAAACCCCAACGTGAAAAATGTTGCGATGGGCCGAACCGCAATAACAAAATCAGTGCTAAGCTACGCCATGCCTGCAATTCACACATGTCAGGTGGGAAAAATCCCTATAAAAGTAGAAAAAATCAAATACACAAAAGCAAAACAACTGTGAAGGACAATGGAGGTAGCCGGAGCAAGTACAGAGGACAACCAGAACCCCACAAGCCCCCCCCGGAGGACCATCCTGGGATTCTGGAGCATGTTTCTGATCCCCTGGGCACACTGCAGCACACCTGGAAACAGCAAGTAGGCCCCCGTCCACTATGTGCACAAAGGGGCCCCCTCCCTATCGCCAATCCCACAACCAACCCATGCACATGTGCTGAATCAACCTTCCCGAAGAGCTGGAAGCACGCCGAGATCAACGCCCTACTGAAGAAACCCAAGGCGGACCCTAAGAACCTCAAGAACTTCCGGCCCATCTCCCTGCTCCCCTTCCCGGCGAAAGTTACTGAGAAGACAGCTGACCCGCTGCCTCAAAGACAACGACATCCTGGACCCATCCCAGTCCGGCTTCCGCAGCAACCACAGCACCGAGACTGCCCTCATCGCCGCCACCGACGACACCCGGATCCTCATGGACAAAGGAGAAACAGCCGCCCTCATCCTCCTGGACCTATCAGCAGCCTTAGACACGGTCTGCCACCGCACCCTAACAGCACGCCTCCATGACGCCGGAATCCAAGAGAAGGCCCTGGCATGGACTACATCTTTTCTCTCCAGCAGAACCCAGGGCGTCCGCCTCCCACCCTTCCACTCCAAGACCACCGAGATCATCTGCGGCGTTCCTCAGGGATCTTCCCTCAGCCCGACGCTCTTCGATATCTACATGGCACCACTCGCCCACGTCGCACGACAACACTGCCTCAACATCATCTCCTACGCTGACGACACCCAGCTGATCATATCCCTCACCGAAGACCCCCACACCGCCAAAGCCAACCTACACAGAGGAATGAAGGCCATCGCAGAATGGATGAAGCACAGCAGGCTGAAGCTGAACTCTGACAAGACGGAGGTCCTCCTCCTCGGCCACACTCCCTCAGCCTGGGACGACTCCTGGTGGCCAACATCGCTAGGAACAGCCCCAGAACCCAGCGTCCTGCTTCAACACCCTCCGAATGCTCCGTAGGATCTTCAAATGGATCCCCTCCGACACAAGAAAAACTGTCACCCAGGTCCTCGTCACCAGCAGACTGGACTACGGGAACGCCCTCTACGCAGGAACAACAACTAAGCTCATGAGACGGCTGCTACGCATCCAGAACGCCTCAGCACGACTGATCCTTGACATCCCCCGACGCAGTCACATTACACCCCACCTGAGAGGCCTGCACTGGCTCCCATCAACAAGAGGATCACCTGCAAACTCCTCATCCACGCACACAAAGCCCTACACAACGCCGGACCAGCATACCTCAACGACCGACTCAGCTTCTACACCCCCACCCGCAGCCTCCGCTCTGTCAACCTCGCCCTCGCCACAGTTCCGTGCATCCGGAAAACCACCGCCGGCGGCAGATCCTTCTCCCACCTCGCCGCCAAGACCTGGAACACTCTCCCCACCAACCTACGACAGACCCAGGACCTGTCTGCCTTCAGAAGACTTCTCAAGACCTGGCTCTTCGATCAGTAGCAGCCCCCCCCCCCCCCCCAGCGCCGTGAGACCCTCACGGGTATGTAGCGCGCTTTACAAATGTTATGATTGATTGATTAATTGAATCCAGCAAAGCAGCGGCTCTGTGAGACACACTGACAGTGTAAGTGACACTGCATGACGAATAGCATGGCTGCAGTCAATATATCATGAAATGTTGCATGCCACGACACTGAGGTGGCTGAGTGGGGACCACATCCGTAAAGGAGCAGGTCACACTCTGACACATCCACGTGCACAAACCACCCATGACGTCAACGACACATCTGCGGATAAACCATGCCCCAGACCCCCTACACCCACCAAGAGACCAATGTACCCAGGTATGCAACATCTCAGCACTGTATAAGCACAGAAGTCAAAGGCACACCGCATGAAAGGGATAAGGGACAGCAAAATCAGAGCTGCAGGGGCGAATCTCCCATGCAGCACACACTCATAACATGCAGAGCACATCAACAGTGACAACAATGTGGTACAAACTGCAACACGTCCACAACAGAACAGAGGACACAACTAGTGCCGCGTGTTTGTAGAAACTGGCCAATCGAATTTGGCATTGCAGGGAAATGTGAATTGACAATGTACAAGTCCAAACACAAATCCGGGATGTAGTCGAAATGTCCACTGTACCCCATGAAACTAGGCAGCTCCTCCCAAACAGTCACAATGTACCATGTCATGTAGTCTGTATGTTAACATGTACAATGCGTCAATATACATGTGAACACATTGTTAAACTGCATCTTCCCTTCACATTGCAGAGGGAAAACCAACACCTCCTGCAGAGCAGACCGAACCTCTCTTCTCTGATGATGAAGAGGACCACCACACCTTCGACACCGGCGCCCTCCAAGCGTTCCTTGACAGCTACGTAAACCCACCTTCAGGAGCAGGACAGCCCAGCTGCATCAATGTGACCCCACTCCTGCACAGACCACACAGCAGGCAGCACCCACCACCATGGCTGCCTCCCAGGACCACCACGAAGAACACATGGCCTTCCAACGCCGTGTGTTGGGGTGCCAGGAGAAGCTGGTTGAACAGGTGCGGGTGGGATTCGACTGCATGGCAGCCAAACTAGATGCCATATGTGGGTGTCTAAGTCCCATCAGGGTCCACTCACTGTCCCTAATGGACACCCACAGTCCTCTCCATGCTCTACAACGATCCATGGCTGATGTTGCTGGAGTCCTGACTCAGAGATAAGAACAACTGTCTAGTCAGAGTGGCTCTAGCGATGTCACCCGGTAGTTGGGACACATGCGGAGGATAATGGAGACCATGGAGCGGACGCATGCGGAAAGAGCGGCTGCCACAGCTGCACACCAGTGAGAGGTAGCTGAGTTCCTCAATGCCCTAAAGACCCTCCTCATGACATTGCTGCCACAAGGCCTGGCGCGGATGATTGCTGCTGCTGCCACTCCATCCACATCTCCGCCCCCTGAAGTGTCAGTGCCACACAGTGCGGTAGACATTCCACCACCGGCCCCTGAGGTGTCACTGCCACACAGTGCTGGAGACAGAACACCACCACCCACATGTGAGGCACACGAAACAGCTGAGGATGAAGATGCAGATGAGTCTGCCTTCGTGGAAAGAAGGACGCAGTAGCATTCATCTCCGCCATATGGACGGTTTCTGCTTGGTTCTGCCCTCTGCATCATCACCTTTCACTAATACACTCCCCGATAAACTCTGCGACACACACCTTGGACCTCGACATGGACTGCTATATTCTGTTTGGTCACCAATGACGCAGCATTCAGACTGCGGACTGAACTCTTCCTCTTCCGATGGACTTGTCATTCCCTAAAGGACTCTGGCTGGCCCTCCACGGGCCAACAATGTAAACTGGGGTTTGCATGGCCCTGTACTGCTCCAGCTACAACACTCCGCTAAATGTGCATTAAACATTCATATTTACACAGCTGTGTCATGTCTATGGTCATTCAAGTGTGGACGTATGGATGAATGTAGGGTCAGTGATTCCCCATTACGTCCATGTTGCTCATGTTGTGGGACTTGGGTCACAGGGTGACACATTGCCGATTGCGGACTGGGTGGCGCTGACACAACAACAGTGACGCACGCATTAGTTACTTCCTTGTCCAGCCCGGGACGGAACCACGGCCAGAGACCCGGGGTCATTGTTCACACCCTTACGATGGACTGGTATACACCAGGCCAGCCCACTCTGCTTACGCTCACAGGGGGGGATGACAACGCTACATGTCCCTGGTCTTCCCTGTAGTGATCTGCTGATCACAGTTCTAGTTGTCAGAATGCCACAGCCTTTCCCTCACGGCTGGTTTACACCCACACCACACCCATCCAGCACAGGCATCACAGGACATGTGCCAATAAAAAGAGCCGGGTGCACGTGCTCGGCGCCATTTCCACTCTCTATCTGGGTGTATCCGTGTGGTTATTATTTATGCATGAGGGCCTAGGGCCCTACCACATCATATTCCCCACTGCTGGAGGTGACATGATGGCGTCCGCACCATAAAACTCAATAATGAAGGGCCAATGACTTGGGGTGCACAGACTTGGTGGCACCGGATACACTGCGGCCGGCACAGGCACACCGCCAAGGGACGGTATCTTTCGGTGCACTGAGGTAGGGGCACCTAAAGAGCTGATCGGGTGTGCAGCCTGCGATGATGCCCCGTCCTGGCGGTCCGGACTGGTAAGGATTTGTGTGTGCCCTGCTGGACCGCAGTGTAGGCCTGAGCCAGCGGGCAGCACGGGCCTACCGCCACGTGGCGTTGCCTCGCATTTCACAGAGTTAGTGGCACCTAAAGGGATGAGCGGGTGTGCAGCATGCGATGATGCCGTGTGCACTGATGTGATCTCTGCCATTGCAAAATCAAGACCCAGAATCAAGTGTGTGACCTGGTGGCCTGCGGTGCGGGGCTGCATGATGTGGAGGCTGCCAAGGTTGCAGGCTACGGTCTTGGAGCTTGCACCGGCACATGGTGGGCCCTCTTTGAGACACGCCGGTGTCGGAAGGTGAGCAGTGAGGCCTGATTGCGCAAGGGAGGGCAATCACCGCTGGGCGGCGGGAGGGGCTGGGGTGCAGCAGCCTGTGTGTGCAGGGGCGGGCAAGCGATGATGGCGTGCGCAATGATATAAACTCTGCCATTCATAAATCTGTACTCTGTTTCAGATAAGGGACTTGGTGGCCTGCAGTGTATACCGGCACGTGGTTGGAGACACACCGGTGGCAGCAGGTAAGCAGCGAGGCCTGAGCCCGCAGTGTCGGCACTCTCTCCCTCTCTTCCTTTCACTGTCTCTCTCTCTCTCCCTCTCTTTCTCTCTCTCTCTCTTTGTCTCTCTTTCTCTCTCTCTCTCTCCCTCTCTCCCTCTCTTTCACTCTCTTTCTCTCTCTCTGTCCTTTGATGAGCGCATGACGCACCTTCTTATCTTGAATTTTGTCTTGCAGGCTGTGACTTACAGATTGTCCTGAGAAGACCCGCCATGACTCTTCAAAATAGTTGTTTTGAGTTTAATTTTAAAAAAATGTTTTGTTTGGTAATTCAAAGATGAATGAGTGATTCTCCTTTTTCTGACCACACATGAATGTGGTGTTGTAATTGTGAGACATCAGGTGAATTGTTTTGTTCATGATTTCGTACAGTTGATGTAACATATCTTTGTCTGGGAGGGGGAGAGCCCGTGGGGGTGGGGAGGTGGTCCTGGGGGTGGTGGCGGTGGGCGTTGTGGCACTCTTGGGTGTCCGAGCTGCATGATCAGTAGCTCCATGGCATCTGTTGTTCTTCTGGTGTGGCTCTGGGCTGGGCTCCCTTTTATGGTGCAGGTTGTTTTCCGACTTTACACCAGGCAAGAGCAGGTGTTAAATTCCTGCTGCAAACGTGCCTTATCGCCTGTTTTGTGATCTTATCGCCAATCTGGCTGGTCGTTGAGAATGTTGCGGAGTGTTGTTTTCGCCGCTTTTGGCACAGGAACGCCTACTCTGCATCTCAATAGCGTTAGTTGCCGGGGTCATCTGTCACGATTTGTTTTGCGGCTGCCATCGCAGGTAAACTGGTGGTATCGGCTGTTAGCACCAGCTTGTAAATAGGGAAAAATGTATCGCCACTTTGGGTGCGATAAAGTGCCGATAGCTCGGCGATAAGTCCTTGAGAATGTGCCTCAGAGTTTAAAGCGCAAAGTAAAGGCTAAACCCCTTTGCAGATTATACACAGTGAATACGTACCTGGGGCAGCCTTTCTTAGGAAGGTTTGAAATAATGTGAAATAGCACTCTTTGACCCTAGATGGTGGTTGGCTTGTTGCACCATTTCCCTTTGCTTTAAAAGTGAAAGTGCTTGCACATTAGGTTTCGGAGGTTACCCATGTTTGAAACTGAAACCCAGTGTAAGTACCAGACTGCTCTGACTGCCCCCTCCTGCTTCTTGTTTTTCCCCCAAGTGGCTTACCGGTCAGAAGAGCAGCGACCTAGGTTTGGTGTAAGGTCAAATTCATTGTTGCTACTGCAGGCTTTGCATTTTCCCATTTCGAAAATGCAAGGCTAAATGAAGCTTCGCAGCAGAGCACTGCTAAAATAGCCAAGCATCAGCATCTTCTTGCCGCACCTTTATTTTCGCCACTGGGACATTACGAGCTATGAACCTCTTGCTAGCAGTACTGAGTCGCATTTTACTCTGGTAGCAGGCCCCTTCTCACCCTTGCTCCCACAATGCATTAGGCTCGCTCAAGGAACCTAAATAGGCAGCATGATTACTTTGACTCAGGTAACCAGACGGTGGCCCTGTGGGTCATCTGAACTATGCTTAGCCAATGGTGCACTTCTGACCTCAACACATGACAAGTGTAGACCTTTTCCTTGCATTTCCAAAGGACATCCCATTGTCTGGGCATTTCCCTCTCAAAGGGAATATCAAGTAAACAGTGAGTACCTGTTGGAAGTCATTAATAATTTGAAGCACTTTCTTCCAATATGAGACAACACTCATTCTGGGAAATAATTCCTCGATTCTTAATGCTGATTTTGTTTTGCATATTCAAATATCAAATTGTTTTTATCTTCAGCAATCTATTACACTTTTTAGCCATTGTTAACACGTGATGATGCTTCACTCAGTGCATTTTAATACCTGTGTCTGCCTCTTCTTCAAGAGTTTTCATAACATGTCAAAAAATAAATTAGATAATGAACAGTTTCCCAGAGAGAGAATCGTAGAAGGACAGGCACCGAAGAAGCACGAATTGGACATCAACACACATGCCGGGCAGTGAAACACAATGAGGACTAGCAGCACATGCCTGGCAGTGAAACACAATGAGGACTAGCAGCACATGCCTGGCAGTGAAACACAATGAGGACTAGCAACACATGCCTGCCGAAACTCCCCTGCTTTGGCCTGGGGAGCCCTGATGGAGCCCTGGGCCAGAAACAAACAGACCCTTGAACTTGTATGGCCGATCTAGCAGCATCCAGGGTAACGCTGATAATTTTACCTACTGATACCTGCTGAGACTGAGCACTTGATCCGAAACAGACAGTCGGGCTTCCACCTAAGTATGCCCACACGTGGGTCCCTTGCTCACTCTGCCACTGGATTCAAGCTAGCCTGGCTGATGAAGGGTGTTACCCAGAAACCGGTCCCAGGATGCTTGTTTCCGGTTCAGGGAAGACCTGGCTTGGCAATTTGGGCTGGACTGTTCCCGTGAGGCACAGGGTCAAGACTGATTTGCATATAGCTGGGTCTGAACTGAGGTGGCGAGGTGAGCTAAAGAATGATGATGGATTCAACCCGGATCTGTGACTGGAGGTGAGTGTCTGAAAAGTTTCAGCGCTCCGTCCATCATCTCCTTGTGTTTACTTAAATTATGTGACAGCACAAGAGTAGAATGGCGGCAGTCTCAAGTCTTCAGCTCTAACTGCACTCACCCCTGACTTTTGCCTTCTTCCTTTCCCTATTTTAACTGCTCCCTTTTGCTTGCACCCCCTTATCTCTCCAGCTTGCTCCATCCACCCGTCTCCCCTGCATGCCTGGAGCCTGAAACCAGCTGTAGATAAAGCAGTAGTGCTTCCTCCTGTGACACAGCTCCATTCACAAGACACCATTTTCATTCCTACAAATGGGACCGGTCCTTCTTTTCTATGTCTCATGTGTCCCCTCAGGACTTTGAGGTAATCCCGGTGGGTATAAAGCACACATAACGTGTGGGGCTTTGGCAGCATTTAAACAACTTCTGGAGTGCCAACCTGGAAGCAGGGCTATTTCAAACACAAAAAGGCATAAGAAACAGAATCAATTAAAATCATTGTTAGCAATGGTGTGTAATCGTGTGCTCTTACGCATGCTCTTCATTGAATAGATTTTCTCTGTGCATACTCTAAGCTAGTAGATATTCTTAAACCCTCATTCCGGCCCCAGAAACAGAACCCAGGAGCTGGAACTGTCCCCCGCCCAACTCTTTCTATTTACCTTTGCCTATCCTTCATTCCATTGTTTTCATTCTATACCCACTCTCTTGTCCATCTCTCGTTAACCCTCCCCTCGTTTTCTTTCTCACTGTTATCCTTCTACTGTGCTTCAGCTCCCTTTTCCATTTTCTAACCTCCTCTACCTTTAACTTTTGTTGTTCTCTCACCCCTTGTCCCTCTTCTCGTCCTCCCCCCTTCCATTATTGTCTCCCCCTTATCCCTTTCAGGCCCCTTGCTCTCCCTCCATCTCCCACTCGTGTTCTCCCCTAACCTTAGTCTCCCCCTGCGTATCCTGTCTCTCCTTCTCCTGTCCCATTCTCCCTCTCCGTTCCTCCCTTTATCCCCTGCACTCGTTGCTATCCCTGCTCGGCTCGCCTTCCCCTCCCACTCTTCTGTATCTCATTTACCTGTGGTCTTCTTCCAGCTCTATCGCCTTTACCCTTTATCTGCCCACTTTCACTCCCCCTTCCCACTCTCTCCCGTTTTCCCTCCCCCTGTCTTCCTTTCACTCTTTTTCCTTGTTGTCCCTCTCCTGTCCCGGCCCCCCTTCCTCCTCTTATCCCCCGTACTGCCTCCCAGCCCCTCTGACTCACAGAGTTAATAGTCAGTTTTCTGCCTTTCTCCGCAGGGGCAGCAATCATTTCGTTGCTATTAGTCACTCTGGATTCACGGGGCTGAGGGAGGGAGGGGGTGGGGGGGGGGGGGGGAGGGAGAGCTGCAGCCTCCCCCCCCCCCCCACACCCAACTTGAGGGAAGCTCTGCTGCAGGAGTCGTGCCGCGTACCGTGCGTGAGGGGCGATGGAATTGCCCCCTTCCTCGGAATCGGAAGAGTGGCGAGCAGGAGGCTGTCAATATCAGAGGGTGGGAGGGGCGCGAGGAGGCAGCATAAGCGCCCTGGAAACCCCTTGAACGAACAAGGAGTAAAACCGGATGTGATGATGCGCAGATATAGGAGCCCTGGAGTACAGCCGCAGAGCGGGCATCCTGCGGGTGAGGGGGTGGGGGAGGCGGAAGTGAAAGACAGATGGAGAAAGGGAGGGGGGTGGCGTTGGTAAGGGAGAAAGGAATGAAGATTAAGAGAGGGGCAGTTAGAAGTTAGTCAAGGGAATAAGGAAGGACGTGGGGGCAGTAGAAGCTAGGAGTACACGAGAGTGCATTTGGAGAGGGAGAGAAAGAACAAATCAAGTGGTTTGTTTGTGTAGCCAAGGGAGGAAGTGGTCAGGAGGAGCCCGATAGCATGCAACTTCTTGACTCAATAATGCACTGAGGTTAGGTGTTTACGAGGATGATCCCATTATGGTCAATAGGGAATGAACAATTTTTGGGGGGTTTATATAGGTTGCAAAAGCAGCAGAGACAGTCTACAGAGACATTTTGTTTGTCAGTCTGGTGAATAGATGTCAAAAGTGAGCGACACCTGCCAAATATGGTTGAGTTGACAGGTTTTGCTGAAAGAGAGTATTTACATCTTTACATATTCCCACCTAGATCCAAAAACTCCTTGTTAATCAATGTAAACTTCCTCCATAAATGTGGAAGTCGTTTCCATATTTCTCACCATCTTGGGTGGAGGACGAGTCTCTCTTCTGAGATATAAATCGCCATTACAGAACTGCTGACCTGTTCACTCCACCCATCGACACACATCCTAGTGATGTAGACTCTGGGGTTGTAGTGCCAGGGGAGTGCACAGCTGTGGTCAGAAGCACCTGAGGACGGGGCTGCAATGACCACTGGGAGCAACACGTGGCCTCTAGGACATGGAACTGCCTGAGGCTGTCTGGAATGAAACTACCATTTGAGACAAGGGAGATGGTGGTCTACACTGCTTTAAATTGATTCTGCAGCGCTCAGACCAGCTCATATCCTTCACATGTTAAGGTTACCAACCTCTTCCCATCCACCATTTGCTAAAGGGAGGAGTACAGAGTTCCCCTGGTGTAGGAAAGTAGGTTCTGTTATAATTGTTAACCCCACTTTTTGCCTGGTGGTATGCTGTTTCTGACGAGTCTGACTGGGATCCTGCTAATCAGTACCCCTGTCTCTGTACTTTCTCTTCTAATTTTTTTTTTTTTTTTTTGCAGAGCATATAGCGCAAACTAGACCCGAATCCAATCAGGTATCAGAGCACTTTACATAGCACCAGTTACGTTACATGAGGACACACATTCATTTTTTGTTAGGCACGGGGAGATTAAGTGATTTGCCCAGAATCACAGGATGTTCGGCGTCATTACCGAGACTCGAACCCAGTTCCCCAGGTCCGAGGTCGAGCGCCCTAGCCGTTAGGCCAACTCCTATACCCCAAATTTGGATATGGTGAGTACTTAGGTACACCTCAGATTGGCTATTGGTGTACCCTTGTAAGTCCCTAGTATGAGGTACCCAGTACATAGGTACACCAGTGGTCCCCCATGGGCTGAAGCATGTATTATGCCACCCAAGGGACACCACTCAAACTCTGACTACAGGCCTGCCATTGCAGCCTGTGTAAGCTGGTGCTAGTACTACTTACAACATATATAAGTTTGCTTATATCTGAGGTCACTCCACTTAAAACCTATAAGTCACCCCAAAGGCAGGCCTTTCAATCATGAAGGCAGGGTACTCGGTTCTAAGTGTGAGGGTGTCCCTGCATGAGCGAGACACCCCTACAACCTTCGGAGTCCATTCTTCTGGGTTGTAAGTGCATCAGCCATTACGATATATAGAGTGGCCATGTGTCATTACGAGATGCCTATCTCTAAACTGGCTGTAACGAACCCTGTCATGTTTAGTATTAAACATGTTTCGAATCCTACCCCCACTCCATGTATGATCCCATGCACTGTAAAGCTCCTCCGGGAGGCCCTCAGTGCTCCCAGTACCAGTCTTCCAGACCCAGACAGCAAGCTAGGGCCGCTGCCAACCAGAGACATGTTTCTATCCTCCGGCTGCTGAGCCAAGTTTGAGCAGGGGAAGGCAGAACAATAGGTATCCAGTCAGAGGGAGGTGTGACCTCCCCCCAGACAGGTTTTAGTGGGCATGGTGGGGGCGCTTACCAGCGCCACTGAGACTGCTTGAAGGGCACACTTGGTGCCCTCCTTGCATACTCCAGTTAAAACCAGTTCAGGGAGCCGTTGGCTCCCGCTCTGGTGCGAAACTGGACTAATAACATGGAAGTATCCTCCCCACTATATCCTTGAGTACATATTTTGTTATCTATATTTGAATGATATGAAAAGATATTCCAAAGTGTTATACTGTGATTACAGACTAAACTAATAAAAACATATTAAAAAATAAATAAATAATTCCTCCCCACTGTCCAACCCCTCCTCTGGGAGGGGCCACTGAATCGTCCCAACCATTTCCTTAGGGTACTTAAGGGCTTACCTGTGGGTGGGTCCCTAGATTTGTCGTGGGACAAGATTCAGATCAGACACCACTTCTTCGACCGTCTGGGCACTTTGGACTTTGCTGGACTTTGCTCTGGGCACTCAGACTGCTCCTGGTCTCATTGTCCAGCTCGTCTGCTGCAACGTCTGTTTCTGTGCTCCATACAGGATCCTTCCAAGGCCTGTGGACATTAAAGGCACCTGAAGGAATCTGCCTTGAAGTGAAGGAGTGACTTCCCTGCATCTGCAAGCACCGCAACCAAGCTGACCGGTCTGATGATCCTAGGCTCCCACGGACTCTGAAAGGCTCATTAACACAGGTGGTGGCTTTTCAACTCCCTCAAGGCCTGCACTGTCTTCTCACCAAGTTTGAGGCCAGTATCCCTTGTCGGAACCCCTGTGCATCGTGTTGACTTGCAGTTGCCAAGGCTTGTTGTCTCTTTTCACCAGAGATCTTCGGGCTCCACGAAACTCCAACCTCAAGCATCTCCTTCTACCAAGATCTCCGTCCTCACCGCATCTCTTGCACCTAGGGCCTGCATCGTTGGTGAGCTGCTCGAGGTCCTCTTGCGACCCCAGTGCCTCCGGCCTGTGGGTCCTCTTGAGGTAGGGTGACCAGAATTGTAAAGCCAAAAACCGGGACATTTCACCAAAATAGAAGAAGGACTACAGTTTTACTTCAAGCGAGCGCACAGTAAGACAGCGCTCCTCAGAAGAGAATTACAGAACAGGCAGTTAGAACATACATACAATGCAATTTTTAAACCCAGAAGCTTGCTTATGTGCTTTCTTGAAACAACTGCTAACTATCCCTGCTTTGTAAAACATAAAAAAGTACCTCTTGATGTTTTCAGTCGACACTCTCTAAAAACCGGGACAGGAGCTACATTTCCTGAAAACTGCTGGGACAGCTGGTGTAAAACCAAGACCGTCCGGGCAAATCCGGGACGCCTGGTCACCCTATCTTGAGGGTCTTCTTTGAATCCAGTGGGCTCCACTGATTGCTCAGGCCTACTCCAACTCCCCTGCTCGTGGTGAGTCACTTGGACCTTGCTGGTCCAGACCCTGTACCTTTTTCACTTGTCAAGTTGTTTTGCAGCTGCCGAGGCTTGTTGGTGCTCCTGACGGAAACCAACCCCTAAACTCTCGACATCCAACGTGGGACAGCTTGTGAACGGCTTCTGGTCTTCAACAGCGTTGCCTGATCCACAAAGCTGCAGCTCCAAAGTCATCGTCAACTCTCCTGCATCACCCGACATCGGTGGGCATTTGTCTTCCGTGCCTCCTGGTCACTCCTGAATGGCATAGACTCTGTCTCCTCTGCTTGCAGGTACCTCTCATCTGAATCCACCTTTGGGTTCCACCGGACACTTTCATCTTCTTCGCCAGCGGCATCTTCCTGAAGTCCTCTATTGAGTTTGACGTCAATTTCCAATGCCACTTACCACCTATGCACCCGGCTTCCCTGGTGTGGGTATTCTGGTTCCTAGGGTATTGATGGAGCAGGTAAAACAACATTTTGTATACCTCCTCTATTTTGTATGAAAAGACTAACTATATAACCTACTGATTATAATTTTACTTACAGATTGCTGTGTGATACTAAATCAACCTTTTGCATATACCAATTACACGTGGGAATTGTTATTTGCGTGGCAAAATAACTCTATTAACTAAAATATGTACGCATATTAATAGTAGTACATGTGGTAGTTAGATATCGCATGATTTATGTTGCCTATATGATGTTTGCGTTCCTGTTTGGATCCTAAAGGTGAATATTATTGCTTTAAATGTTGCTATATGCTAGGAAAATACTAATACATAAAGGGATTAGTGAGGGTTTAACATTAGAATCATCATTTCTTTGTATTAATTATTCTTTTGTGTTTGTTTCGCTTAAGTTGACATTTGGGCCTACCAAAAAATGGCGTCAGAAATCGAGTTCAGAAGTGGCCACAGTCTTGTGAGCACGATGCCTACTGCGCAGACTCGGATGGCTCCGTGAACTTCCTGACAACCTAAGCTCCCAATGTCCCCAGTCAAGGATAGGATCTTTGTGGACTGCTAAACTTCAGTCAGTAAAAACTGGTCTAAATGAACAATTGGATCATACAAGCAAAACTTAAACATTGTTGCATAAGGACAAACATGCGCTACGGAAGTGAACCAGCAAAATCCATGGGAACCTCATAGAATAAAAATCGGATGTTTTCCGATCAACCAATCACAGACTTTCGCCGCCTAAAAAATGTTTCATGTTATCCTGAAATTTATTATAAAAAGAGTAGTAGAATAGGGAGGCAGGCTGGCATTTTCCATTTTTCCAAGACGCATTTGGCGGCTTTGATGACTGCATACTCTCTTTGACCCCACAGGCGATGACAGATTCTTGCACGATTTCTGGTCCTTTGGAGATCTTTTGGGACTGTAACGTGCTGAGCAAAGAACTTCCGGACTTTGAGCTTTGGCCTGCTTTATTTGGACAATTTAACGGCTAATTCGGTTATGCAGAGCCAAATGAATTAGAGAAAATCCAGATAGCAAGAATAGGTAAATATAATGTCCTGCGATTTGTATCAATTAAACCAGAAAATTCTAAACTTTTGATGAAACAAATGCTAATATTAATTGCACATAATATTTAGATAAACAAATATTTGATCAACAGAAATTACGAGTTTGTGGTTTTTCAATGAAGAGAGTAAAGGATTCTGAGTCCAAAAATGTGTTTTAGCTGGTTCTAAATCACCATCAACCAATCCAACTAATTGGTCCATCGACCAAGTGGGTGGAGTGCCTTGATGTTTGGGATTAGGAATCTATAGGTGGTGAATGCTAATGTATATTCTGTAAATTAACTTTTCTTCCCTATAGCTTATAAGGTACCCCCCACATGTCCAGCGCTTGAATTATTCATCCCTCCTGTGTGCAGACTCGTGAAGAGGAGACGTGTGAGTGTTTGTGTTATGGACCCCACCAATGACTGCGTGTGTGAATGAGAAAGTGTGACGTCGGGTCTGCGACGCAGGAAGGATAGTTGTGAATAGAGATATTTTCCTCCCTTTTCTTTTCCTCTGGGTCTCGCGCTGGATCAATTTTTCTGGTAGCAGAATGATGGTTTTATTGGATTGGTTTGGTGATTATTGATTATAGATTTTGGTTATTGCTTATTGATTTCTTATTTTAGAATATGGATTATTAATTGTGGATGTTCAGATAAGTATTGGTTAATGTATTAACACTCTATGTTGAGTCGCGTTGCGTTCTATGTTGTTTTGAAGACTTCTGGGATGTAGGAAGTCGAATGTAATGATTCCGTAGTAGGGCAGATTGTTGCGCTGCTCTCGGGAAAGACGGAATTATTGTGCCCTGTAGGTACACAGGGAAAACGTGTGATGATTGAAGTTGCACAATGCATTGTCTGGGTTCGATTTGATAACATCGTCGTGTGTTATCATTAGGGATATTTCTGTGTGAAAGAGGTGTATGGGTAGCGAAGGCCACCTGTGATATTTTTGGTCTTAAGTACCAGGAGTCCATATGAACTCTGATTACGCTTATCACTGGAAAGATAATAGGTGTTCCCTAAGCTTGATAGAATAGAAGGGTAAAGTAGATGCTACTTTATTAACGAGTGTAATAATTCTGTAGTAGGGCAGATTGTTGCGCTGCTCTCGGGAAAGACAGGATTCTGTGTGAAAGAACTACATTTTCCGTATGAAAGTGTGTAAATGAAACGGCATTCGACTCAATTGTAAAACTCTGGTTTTATTTCTCAGGAGCAGTGCGCCTCCAACAGGTGTCTTATTTCCAGAGAAACGGTTAGTTAATGCTTGCTGGAAGGGTAAGGTAGAGGGAAGTGCTACTTTATCGACGGATGTAATGATTCCGCAGTAGGGCAGATTGACGCGCTGCTCTCGGGAAAGACGGAATTCTTGTGAAAAAGGTCAAGACTATCCTTTTGTTAGCGAAACAGATATTGGTGGCGTATTTATGTCGTTACTAACAGAATATTAAGTAAAAAGTGAATGTAAAAAAGTTTGCCGATACATTTTGTAAAGGAGGGGTCAGCAGAAGCAGGAGTAGCGAGAAGAGCTGACGTCAGAAAGACCGGGCTGGGATTGGTTAGTCAGTGAGGGACGAAGACGCTCCTGATTGGTGCGTTAGTTTGCGCCGCGCTACGAGTGGAGAGTTACAGGGTGACGTAGACGCTCTGGATTGGTGCGTTAGTGAGAGTCGCACTGGGATTGGAGAATTACAAAAGTGACATAGACGCTCCAGATTGGTGTGTTAGTGTGAGTCGCGCTACGATTGGATAAGACAACAGAATAGTCATAGGAGAAATCTAGCGATACTGAGAAAAGAAAAAATGATGTATTATGATCCACCAGAGAAAGAGAAAAAGTCCTGGTTCGGAAAGATCAAGAACTTATTTAAAAAGGACAAGCCGATTGTGACTAGAGAGGGACAGTTGCTTCCTCCACCGAAATCACCTGCATCTTTTATGGTTGCGAAATATGGCTATCATACATGTATTTGGTTAGACAATTGGGCAAAGTATACAAAAGATGTTGGAATTTTAGCATATCCGGAACATGGTTCATTCAATTTAGCGGTATTGAGGAATTTGAGAGACAGAATGATGAAACTAGAACCAAGACCTAGACCTACACAGTTTGAAGCATTGACAGAATGGGAAGATGAGATGTATGACAGAGAACGGCAATGGAGTGGCGGAAGGTACAAATATATGTTTGGTAGATCGTATGGACAAGAGAATCATGATGATAGAATGAGGAGATGGCGAAGTGCAAATATGACTGATGGGATGTTCCCTATGAGAAATGTTGAAGAGACTACTAGTAGAACATGTACAGAAAAGAGAAATAATACAGGATCAGAAATTTATAAATATGGTATGTATGAGTCGGAGGATCATGTTCTTGAGGACATGTTTTATAAAAATCCACCCCCGTATCACCCAAATTCCACATTATTGACACCAAATGCCCCAGTAAAAGAATCACCACAAAATATAAAGTTCGAATCAGTACCACATGACGTAGGAAGACATAATCCCTTCAGAGTAACAGAAAATACCCAACCTAGTAAAATGGCAAATGAAAATTCAGCTGAATTAGCCAGAACTACTTTAGAGTTAACTGAAAAGATTAGGGAATTAACTAAAAATATGGAAGCTGTAACTGTTCCTGTAACAATAGGACCTGTAATGCCAATTTTTGATAAACAAAAGGATAGTGAGAATTGTCTGATGATTCCTTATAACAGTAACAGAGAAAATGAAATACAAAGAAGAGATTCGAGAGAAAATTCATGGGGACAAGCGGTAGGAATTTCTGAACAAAGTACTCCTAAAAATTTGACAGTAAATCAGAGTCTAGCGAATAGAGCAATAATGATGACAGAATCAGTACCAGGATCACCAAAAGGTTTAGAACAAACGCAAAATGAAATGGTTCCTGTAGGTCCTACTTCTGATGAATTAACTGAATGGCTAAGGAGTTTACAGCAAAAAGATGCTGAGCCTAGACCTTTAGATGTATCCAAATTAAAAATAGTGTTAGAAGAATTAATAGTAGGGACTATTCCTACAGAAAAGTTAAAAACCTATCAGGATGAAGAATTAATGGTTCTATGCCAAAGTACAACGTGGAGAGCAAGAAATTTACATGAAATATTAGAAGAAGTAGCCAGTGAAATGGGTATCGACTTCGAAAAGGTAAAGTCATTACAAAAATCATACAGAGAAGACTTTTCTGAAAAAGACATTGAAAATTTTAATACTATAGGACGAACAACTCAGGTTAAAGACTTAATTATTTTACTGAGAAAATGGGGTGATGTAGACAAATGGAAAAGTAGATGGTTTCGAAAACGAGACGATGCAACAGACAGAACTTTTGCAGCTTACCCAGTAAGAGAAAAGGAAAAGGTAGAAACTGAATGTCCCATGAGAGAGATTCCAGGTGGAGGCTATGTGCATGTCCCCTGGACCAGACAAGATATTTTGTCATTTACCAATGACTTTCCTCGATTGCGCGAGAAGCCAGTGGAGTGGTATAGGCAGGTAGACAGGTTTGTAAAATTATCAAAAGTACTATGGATTGATTTGAATAGTTTATTTGACATAATTGTACCAGCAGACCTATGGGCAGAATGTAAAATTACAATAGGATGGCCTACTCAAGAATACCCTAGAGATCCAAAAACAGGTGCCCCTGATCGAGAAGTAATGAGAAAATATGATCAAGTAGTTACCTTTCTAAAAAATAAATTACCCCCTAAAGAAACTGATTGGGTAAAAACTGATAGAACTCATCAAGAAGTGAAAGAGTCTGTACATGCATACTACGAAAGGTTGTTTTTGGCTTTTAAGCAATACAGTGCTGATGAAAATTTGAGTGAGAAGGATTTGAGTCATTTTGTATATCGATTTGTGTATGGGTTGCGACCTGAAGTAAGTGAAATGATTAAACAGCATACAGTAGATTGGCAGAATAAAAAGATAGATGAAGTGCTGAGATATGCAAAATATGTTAGTGATGAGATTGAAGCAAAGCAGTGTAAATTAAAAGAAAAAGCCATGTGGGCTCAAGTAAAAGTGGCAGAGAGACAGAAAGCTCAATTGATTGAACAAGTAAATGGTACGGGCATGAGACAAAAACCTAACATTGGGAAAGGGAAAGGACAAATTAGTCTAGATGAAGCCAAAAAGGAATGGCCATGTCATAATTACGGAAGAATAGGGCATTGGAGAGCCGAGTGTAAATTTCCCCCAAGTGCTAATGGTGATAAAGCATCATTGAATTCACAGGTGCAGAATGAGGTGAGTTGTCAACCGCAGCGACAGCAGCAGGTTGTTGCCCAACAGAATCAGGCGCCAAAACCGCCTTTTCCACAGAGCCTAAATCCTCAGAGATACAGTAATGAGACAGGATTCTACAACGAAGAACAGGTAACTAAGCTGCCGCGCGCTAGTGCTGTTTCACAGTATTGGCTACAACCCGATGAGAGTGAGTCAGAAGAAAGTTATTGGCGGTGCCGAGGGAAGGAAGAAGAGTGCGTACTTGGCGCAACTCTAGAAGTAGTCCAGACAGGCCCTTTTGTGGATGGAAAGGTAAATGACAAAAACATTACTTTCCTAGTAGATACTGGTGCTACTCGTTCAACTGTTAGGTCAGCTGATGTTAAAAATCTTCCTCTCTCGGATGAAACGATCCAAGTAGTTGGAGTATCCAACGGACAGATAAAAACGTATCTCACTGAACCAGTTGAAGTTAACATAAGGACATTTTCAGAAGTGCACCGTTTTGTCGTGTGTGATTCAAGCCCTGTAAATTTGTTAGAGAGAGATTTGCTGTGCAAAATGAATTGCACAATATTTTGTACTCCGGATGGTATAGCTTTTGAGACTCCTGATGAGGATGTACTGTATAAAATGACTATAGCTAATATGGAACCTGAGATTACCGAGGCATTTGCTGTATTTGACCCTGAGGAATTGCCTCAAGAATTAAAAAACACAGTAAAAACTGAGGTATGGGATTTCACAGGAGAAGATGTGGGATTCATGAAAAATGTAGACCCCGTAAAAGTTGCTGTAAAGGAAGGAGTAAGTTACCCAAATATTCCACAGTACAAATTGACACCCGGGAAAATTGCAGGAGTCACTCCTATAATAGACAGAATGATTGAACAAGGTATTTTGAAGGAAATAATGAGCAGTCCATGTAATTCACCAATTATGGGCCTGAAAAAGCCTAATGGAACTTTTAGAATAGTACAAGACCTGAGAAAAATAAATAAAATTGTTGTATCATGCTGTCCCATTGTACCAAATCCATCAGTGATTTTGTATCAGATTCCTCACGATGCAGAATGGTGCACAGTAATTGATCTGTGCCATGCTTTTTTTTCCTTTCCATTGCACCCTGACAGCCAACAGATTTTTGCGTTCCGGTTTGGCGAACGTATTTTTGCATGGTGCCGAATTCCACAGGGGTATACAGAGAGTCCCTCAATATTCAATCAGATATTGAAAAAGTCCTTGGAAGATTTAAAAATGCCAGAAAGTTCAGTACTGGTCCAATATATCGATGACCTGCTTGTGGCATCGAGAACAAGAGAAGCTTGTGTAGTAGATACCATTGCATTGTTGAATCATTTGGCAGATGGAGGACTTAAAGTATCCCCATCGAAATTGCAATTCTGTTAGAAAAAAGCACAATATTTAGGCCACAAAATTGAAAAAGGATTGAGAAAAGTAACTGCAGATAGAATCAAGACAATAAAAGGAATGAGAGCCCCTATGACTCAAAGAGAAGTGAGAATGTTTCTTGGAATGGTTGGATATTGTCATCAGTGGATTAGTAACTTTTCTCTGATTGCAATACCTTTGGTACGCTTGACAAGGAGTGATGTAAAAGATCCCATTGAATTAAATAAAGAAGAGTTAAAGGCTTTTAAACAATTGAGAGATGGGTTATGTGAAGCACCAGCTCTTGGCATGCCTGACTATGAGAAAGAATTTGAATTCTATTGCAGCGAAGGAAATGGTTGTGCACTTTCTGTGTTAATACAGAAACATGGAAAACTGAGGAGACCAATTGCATATTTTTCAGCTATATTAGACCCTGTAGCTGTAGCATTGCCTGGTTGTTTGAAAGCTGTAGCAGCTACTTGTAAGAGTCTGGCACAGAGTGAAGGAATTGTGATGAGATATCCTGTGAGAGTGTTTGTACCTCATGATGTGGCAATCCTTTTAACAAGGAGCCGCACTCAGTTCATGACGCATAGTCGTCTGACTAAATATAAGAAAGTCATCTTAGGTGCAACGAATGTGAGTCTTGTGAGATGTCTGAATGTGAATCCTTCAACATTGCTATCTGATGCTGAGAATGTGGAAGTCAAAGATGATGTGGATCATGACGGTTTGGAAGTGCTTGATTTCTGTACCAAACCACGTCCTGACATAAAAGATGTACCTTTGACAGAAAGTGACTATGTGATGTTTGTGGATGGATCATGCTTGAGAACGGATGAGGGAATTCTGAGTGCAGCGTATGCAGTATGCACGGTAGCAGCTGTATTGGAAGCATCTTGCCTGAAAGGAGTAAAATCAGCACAGGTTGCTGAACTTTTTGCATTAACAAGAGCATGTAAGTTGGGAAGGAATGTGAGAGTGACTGTGATAACCGATAGTCAATACGGCTTCGGTGTAGTGCATGACTTTGGGCAAATTTGGTCCCAAAGAGGGTTTTTGACATCGAGTGGAACTCCTATAAGGAATGCTGAAGTGGTTGGAAAATTGCTTGAGGCGATACAGCTGCCTAAACAGTTAGCAGTGGTGAAATGTGCTGCTCATTCTAAATCAAATGACTATATTTCAGCTGGCAACCAATTTGCCAACGATATGGCTCAGTATTGCGCACGTAATCAGAACTCAGTCAATCGGGGAAGAGAAAAAGAAATGAATTCATGTCCCTTGTTGTTTACTAACACTGTGAATACATGGGAAGAAGTGAGGCGGTTGCAGGAAGAAGCAGGAGATGAGGCAATGAGACAGTGGGTATAAGCAGGATGTGCACCACGGGAAACAGATCATGTGTGGGTTTATCGGGATGGAAGACCAGTAATGCCTGATAGCATGGTTTCTACTATGGCACAGATGTATCATGGACAAGCACATGTAGGAAGAGATGCTATGATCAGACTTTTCAAACAGACATGGTATAATGCAAAATTTAGACTTGTAGCTGAAAGCCTTTGTCAAAGATGCCTTATATGTCAGCAATTCAATCCTGGAAGAAAAACAGTGGTAAGTCTGGGAACGATAGGACGAGAAGGAGGGCCTTTCACCACAATGCAGACTGACTTCATTGAAATGCCTCCCTGCAACAGGTTGAGGTATGTTCTAGTGATGGTTTGTCTGTTCTCTCGATGGGTGGAAGCATACCCAACAAGAAGAAGTGATGGAATTACAGTAGCCAAGTTATTATTGAGAGAGTTCATTCCTAGGTTTGGTTTTCCACTTACGATCGAGTCAGATAGAGGAAATCATTTTCATAATGAAATCATGAAATTAATTTGTGAAGCATTGAATGTACAACAGAAACTACATTGTGCCTATAGCCCAGAGGCTTCTGGTGTGGTGGAACAAGTATTGGCACCATTAAAAACAGACTGGGAAAAATGTGTTTAGCCACAGGTTTGAAATGGCCTGATGTCTTGCTTCTGGTACTCATGACTATTAGATCTATTCCAGATAGGAATATAGGCTTGAGTCCCCACAAAATTGTGATGGGGAGAGCAATGCTGTCTCAACCAGTAATAATAGGGACAATTTTAGAAAAAATGCATAAGTCATAAAGGAGGGAAACCAAGAGACCAAAGTAAGAAAAAGTTTTTTAGTTATTATTATTATGCAATAGAATTATAAAAGCACTATAATACAGTTAAATCAAATTAAGGTAGCCAAACATCCACCAATTGTGTACTGACCGTGCTCGGTGCAAGTGATAAGTGCAGTGACACAAGTGATATATACAGTGTGGGCGGCGCAAAGTGAAAGGACAACATTAATCATAAACAAATTACAAGAACACAATAAATAATTTGCAATAAGGTATAAATCCTTAGGTGGCCGTGGGTTACACTGGGATGTCGACGGCGTTTCGACCTTATGCACTTAAGGTTATTGGCAAAATAACTCTATTAACTAAAATATGTACGCATATTAATAGTAGTACATGTGGTAATTAGATATTGCATGATTTATGTTGCTTATGTAATGTTTGCGTTCCTGTTTGGATCCTAATTGTGAATATTATCGCTTTAAATGTTGCTATATGCTAGGAAAATACTAATACATAAAGGGATTAGTGAGGGTTTAACATTAGAATCATCATTTCTTTGTATTAAATATTCTTTTGTGTTTGTTTCGCTTAAGTTGACATTTGGGCCTACCAAAAAATGGCGTCAGAAATCGAGTTCAGAAGTGGCCACCGTCTCGTGAGCACGATGCCTACTGCGCAGACTCGGATGGCTCCGTGAACTTCCTGACAACCTAAGCTCCAAATGTCCCCAGTCAAGGATAGGATCTTGGTGGGCTGCCAAACTTCAGACAGTAAAAACTGGTCTAAATGAACAATTGGATCATACAAACAAACCTTAAACATTGTTGCATAAGGACAAACATACGCTACGGAAGTGAACCAGCAAAATCCATGGGAACCTCATAGAATAAAAATCCGATGTTTTCCGATCAACCAACTTTCGCCGCCTAAAAAATGTTTCATGTTATCCCGAAATTTATTATAAAAAGAGTAGTAGAATAGGGAGGCAGGCTGGCATTTTCCATTTTTCCGAGACGCATTCGGAGGCTTTGATGACTGCATACTCTCTTTGACCCCACAGGCGATGACAGATGCTTGCATGTTTTCTGGTCCTTTGGAGATCTTTGGGACTGTAACGTGCTGAGCAAAGAACTTCCGCACTTTGAGCTTTGGCCTGCTTTATTTGGACAATTTAACGGCTAATTCGGTTATGCAGAGCCAAATGAATTAGAGAAAATCCAGAAAGCAAGACTAGGTAAATATAATGTCCTGCGATTTGTATCAATTAAACCAGAAAATTCTAAACTTTTGATGAAACAAATGCTAATATTAATTGCAAATAATATTTAGATAAACAAATATTTGATTAACAGAAATTACGAGTTTGTGGTTTTTCAATGAAGAGAGTAAAGGATTCTGAGTCTAAAAATGTGTTTTAGCTGGTTCTAAATCACCATAAACCAATCCAACTAATTGGTTCGTCGACCAAGTGGGTGGAGTGCCTTGATGTTTGGGATTAGGAATCTATAGGTGGTGAATGCTAATGTATATTCTGTAAATTTACTTTTCTTCCCTATAGCTTATAAGGCACCCCCCACATGTCCAGCACTTGAATTAATCATCCGTCCTGTGTGCAGACTCGTGAAGTGGAGACGTGTGAGTGTTGGTGTTATGGGCCCCACCAATGACTCCGTGTGTGAATGAGAAAGTGTGACGTCGGGTCAGCGACGCAGGAAAGATAGTTGTGTATAGAGATATTGTCCTCCCTTTTCTTTTCCTCTGGGTCTCGTGCTGGATCAATATCCTCGGGTGGGGTGGCTCTCCAACCTTCTGTCTTCCACTGGGTTTCTTCAGGGTCCACTGGGAAGGGTCTTTCTTTTTTAAAATTGAAACCGCGACTTAACCATTGACTTGAATTGAGCACGCAGTCGTGTTCCCCCTGCACACGGCCTCCGTGGGGTTCCTGGGTACTTACCTCGGGGGGTTCCTTGGGTCTTCAGCACTTCTACATCTTTTGGTTTTAGTCTTGACTTGAGTCATGGTTCGCATCCCACTATTTTAGTATATGGTTTGGTCTCCCCCTGGCGACCACTGTGTATTGGTGCTACTTACCTGTTTTACTTGCAAAGTATTTTGTGCATTGTGTTATATCTCAGGGTAGGAGATATTTGTATGTGTTAGTCAGTGTCTTATAATAAATACATATTTGTATAAATACACTGTGTGGTTCTTTTTCACTTAATCTATACCAATAAGATTACGTTATGGAAAAAAAATGTTTTACACTCCTTCTGGACTAAGCCTGAAGGCTGCTTTCCACAGCTAGCACTTAGAGAGCTTTCTAAGTTTGCCTAAGACCACTAAAATTACCATAAGGGTTGCCTGGATTAGTGCAGGGTACTACAGTTATATAAGTGAGCACCATACTAAGCCAGCATCCTACAACTGGTTATCCAGAAATGTCATTTTTTGTGAGTTGGAAATTATAGTTCTCTATTAGGTCGTAGGGTTTTTGGTGTAGGCATGATCTGAGATCAAACCAACTGAGCTCAGCTTTCTTACACCAGACACTGCTGGAGAATTAGGAAAAAGGCCTGTCATAACATACCATATTGCATACTTTTCAACATTCAGTTTGGCATTTACAATGATAAACAGAGTCAATGGTTCAAGAACTAAGACGTAAACCTCAGGAGTCAGGTACACGCAGCATCAGAGGGAATCCATCCTGAGGCCACACACAGTTGGACATAGTGGCCGGTTCTATGCTTGCATCTTGATAAATTTAGGATTGCCGGCATCAACGACCTCCTGAACAGTACAACATAGGCAGGAGCCCTGACAAAGTCGTAGGGATAGCTCCCATCAAATGACGAAACACATGTTGTCTAAAAGAAGGTCACCTGGAGAGAAAATAAAACACCACACTGAAGAAAAGAAATCTCCTATGTTCTTCGTTTATTCTGTCTATTTGATAACATAACTGCAATTTTTTTGGATAGGCGTGTGCTTCGTACTTGAAATAAGATGTAAACATATCCGTACATTTTCGAGGACTTGTGATTGCAATCACATAGGATAACATGGCACATCCACTTCTTGGTCATTTGGTGTTATAGTGCTGGATTGTGTAAGTGCGATAAACTATTTGGAGTCATATGTAAGCCCCCAAAAAGCTAGCAACTTCTGTTTTTGGATCTATCTTCAATCTTGCTATTCTAAATGAATCCCTATATTCGTTTTAAGATTTAGCACTGACTTAGGAGTGACTTGTTTTAAATGTTATTACTTTTTGTCAGAAAGTGTTAAGAGTTCCAATCCCTAATCCTTCCTAAAAGTAAGTGTCAGAGATCCAATCCCTAATCCTTCCTAAAAGTAAGTGTCAGAGTTCCAATACCTTATCACCACTAAAAGTAAGTCTTGGCTGCTCAACTGCTCTACCCCTGTGGGAGTTAGAACCAATATGAATAGTTGTCATCTAATGAGCAGTGCAATAGTATCCAAGGCCATGCTACACCATAATAAATGGCCATTATTAACCAGAGAACTGCACTGCAGCCCTGGTTGCCATAGGGCTTAAATAAAAGATGCAAGAGCCTCTGTTAAAGACCATGGGGCCATCATTGAGGCTGTTCAGTATTGATTTTGAGTGTCAGAGTATGAGTCTCCAGTTAGGTCTTCAAGAGCTGTGAAGATGGCAGGAGTGAGTTTAAGTTCAAAAGACAAACATTGAAAAGGGATTAATACTGGGAAGAAATGAAATGGATTGGCTTCTATACTAAGTGCCACTACTTATTCAAGATACTCATTGGGAAATGGTTCATTCCATTACTGATGAACAAGAGAAAGCCTTAACCCTTCATCCCCAATTGTCTCACAAATGTTCTGTCTCTGGTGCTGTTGCAACTGGATGACATCAACAGCCTACTAAGATGCATGCCGGACTCACCCCTGGCTCCTGTCAAAAGCATCCTATATGGTGCAGCCAAGCTTATTAAGGAACAACAGGTTAGATCATTACATAGGCATTCCCCTCCCTCCTTCGGACTTCGATTACTACACCAGGGGCATGGTGGCTTCTGGGGCTGAGGTTACACTGGTTTCCATTGGTCTGAAGCTACAATGGTTTCCATTTCGGACATTTACTGTGCCACCACTTGGGCGTCCCCTTGTAATTTGTGGTGCCTGGGCCTGCTTTTGAATCAGTGGTTTTCAGTTCTGGTTCTTATTCTGTTACTGAATTAAGGCAGTCCACGGGCATAGATGCAGCTTATTTCCATGCCTTTTCTTTTATTGGCATCTTCTTAGTGGTTATACCCATAAGGACTGGGATGAGGAAAAGGGTCAAAGTGGTAATTGCTTCAATTACTTACTGGTAATATTCATTACACTCAGTCCTACTTTGCCTGCTCACATTCTCACTTTCCTGTCCTGGGAGTAAGCCACATAGTTGGATCTTCTTTGCTTGTTGGAATCCAACATTGTGACTTGAGGGAGGCCCTTCACATATATTTGAAAGGTTTAAAAGTTGTGCCATATGGCTACAAGGTCCCAATCTCCAGGGATGGTAACCCTCCGACAAGACAGTGATGAGGAAGAGTAGAACTCAGTGTAATGAGAACACTGTTGGACTTTTTATAATCTTCTTGCAATGCCATCTGCCACTTCTCTAAATAGGACTGTGCAACGTAATCACACGGAAGTCAATATGACTGTGAGTCTGGCTAGAGGGGAGACTGCATCCCACGGTCTGAGGCTTCATGAAAGTCAACAGTTGTCATAGTGGCGTGCTGTGCCAGGTGAGGGGGGGGTAGGCCTTTCAGCACACAGCAATGAGACCAGCACACAGATTGCTTGTTTGGCAAGGTGGTCACATGCGCCCCAGCCCCTATATTTATCCCCTCCGGCTGAGCCTGGCTTCGAAGGGTGCAAAAGGATACAAATCAAGGGGAGAGGCCGGGTGGCTTCCGACATCCCTCCCATCTTTTATTCAAGAAAACCCAATCAATCAAAATACTCAATAAATGTAACACATAAAGTCACTTGGCTTGCAGCTCAGCGCAGGATTCGGGTACAGTAGGTATCGCTGACTTCTTCGCAATGTACCTGGCAGGTGTTCGCCAACTGGACCTCCATGTGAGGCATTGGTGAAAGGTGTCAATGTGGACCCGGGGGACGGATCACCTGGCACCCTGCATTCATGTGTCTCCACAGCTGCCAGCTGGGGGGAGAGCGACATGCTCCCGCCATCTGGCAGGCCAGGTGGGTATTCTTCACCCTCCAGACTGCTTCCTTCACACCTCTGGGTATTTCGCTGGGACAGTGTTTGGCGGTATCTCCTTGAACCACGCCACGTTCCTCACCATCGTGTGCCTGACACATCTGGCTGTGATCATTGTTCCATCAATCTGTACAACCATCCATACATCCGGCTCATAGGGAGTGCAGAATTTCCACCCCTGGTGGTGATCCTTGATCACTACGTGGGCTCCCACCTGCAAGGTTGGGGTCTTTGCGTGCCGATCTTCGGAGGCCTTTTCATTTGTTGCCTGCCACTTCTGCTGCGCCTTTTCTAAATCCAGGCTTGGTGGCACCCACTTGGCATCCTCAGGAATGACATCCAGTGATGGCCGTCGGAACAGTAAGGTTTCAGGGATGTACTCCGTGGTGGAATGTGGGGTCTGTTGGTACGTCTATACAAATTGGTGAAGACACACTTCGGCATCCTGATGCTGGTCAACCCCTATCCTGAGAGCTCGATTCAGTGCCCTCATGAACCTCTCCAGCTCCCCATTGGCTTGTGGCCATTGGGCGGGGGAGGGGTGATCTTTCTGTGCCTGACCGCTTTCTGTGGCAAAAAGTCCCAAAACTCTTGCCCTTGGAAGGTGGGCCCATTGTCCGACTTCACTTCCTCCAGCAGACCGAGCAATGTGAAGGTCTTCTCCAACGCGGGTTGCACATGGACGAATGCGATGGAGGGTACCAGCTCGACCACAGGAAACTTGGGAGAATGAATCCATGACCACCAGAGTGTTTCACCCGTCAGGAAAACTCCTGAAGTTAATGCTGACTTTCGCCCATAACGTTAGGCATGGTTCTTTGGTCAGCATGGGCGTGGGGACAGGGTCTTCACCGGTGATAGTGCAGGGGTGGCAGCGTCTGAGTTCCTCGTCCACGAGTTCATCCATGCCTAGAAACCAGACCTTTGCTCATAGCCTTGTTTAGTCTTGGCTGCCCTTTAGTGTCCTTGATGGGCAAGTGTGACCATCCGACTCTGGAGGTTTTTGGGAATGATAATTCTCTGCCCTCGCAATACCAGGCCAGAGCCACTCATACCCAGCCCATGTCATATTCTCTAGAGGTGGCAATGCATGTTCTGCTCGTCGCCCACAATTGACTTGGATCCGTCGAGTAACCGGTGCCATTGTCCCCAGACTTCACCCTCCAGAGGGTGTCGTTGGTATTCGTGGCCTCTCTTATGTCTTCACGGGTGACGGCCACTGGGAATGCATTGGCTTCAACCATTATCAGGAAGCACTCGGTGCATTCTCCTTCCAGGGCTTGTCTGCTGGGGGTGCTTGGTGAGGGGTGGCATGACAGGAAGTCATCGGGGTTATTGGCACAGGGTCTATAGATCAATTCTAAAGAATACGCCTGGAGCTGTATAGCCCACCTCTAGCCGCGTGGGGCCAGGCGGGACGATCCACTGAACAGAGGCAGGAGTGGTTTGTGGTCTGTCACCACCCTAAACCTGTGACCACAGAGGTAGAGGTGGAATCTGATCACCAGAGCCTTGTGTTCTATCTGTGCGTAGCGGGTTTCTGTCGGTGATATCGCCTGACTTGCAATCACCACTGAGACACACAACCCTCGAGTATCTTCCTGCAGAAGGACGGGTCCGAGCCCCACAGGGCTGGCGTCCACGACCAGTTCGGTCCTTCACTGTTGGTGAAAGTAGGCCATGGTGGCCTGGTCTAGCAGCTCTGTCTTTAAGTTGCAAATCGAGTTATCTTCCTTTGGGGCCCCAGGTCCATGGCACATTGGTTTTCGTTAGTTGGCGCAGGGGTTCTGATAGAAAGGCTACGCAGGGTATGAACCTCCCGCAGTACGTTGCCATTCCTAGGAAACTGTGCACTTCCAATGGATTTTGTGGTACTGGGGCACTACGGATTGCTTCCGCTTTCTTGGGGTTGACTTTGAGTCCATCTCGGGAGAACACATAGCCAAAGAAATCAATTGAGTTCTGATAGAATGAACTTTTTTTTGGTGAAGGATAAGCCAACAGTCTGCCAGGCCTTGTAAGGTGGCTTGCAGCTGAACATGATGCTTTTCCAGGCTCTGAGAGGATATGAGGATATCGTCACTCAGGTTTATCATGCCTACCATCCCAGGGAGGTTTTCTTTGATGGCGTTCTGAAACACCTGTGCGCCTGAAGAGATGCCAAAACTGAGCCAGGTGTATTGCCGGAGGCCTACATGCGTGGAGAACGTCGACTTTATAGTACTTAGAAACTTATAGCACCCTATTGGGACATCTGGTCGCGATAGACCGGCTCAAAGTCAAAGTTTCTGTCCAACTGCGATGGAGCCCTGAGCGGCTACCACTCGCGGTAGGTCCCGGTCACAGTTTTTACCTTCAGACCTAGAAACTTTTCTGGAGCTTTTTCTCGCGGGGTCCCTAGATGCTCTTCACCAGGCCGGATTCGGTGAGGGTTCGCCGGCCTCGGATTTCTTCTACTCCCGGTCTAACTCTGGAAGTCGGACCTACGGAGCTTTTAGCGGGATGAACCTGGATGGCTTGGCCGGCTCACAGTTGAAGGCAGGTGGCTTGGCTGGCCAGGTTGAGTCGGTCCCCCTATGGAGCTTTTTTTCAAAGTTTCTTCAAAGTTCTGGAACTTCTTCCTGAAGTTCCCCAAGGGGTCCCAAATTGTCTCAAACTCACTCCAAGGGTCCGGAAGCTCCAAGATGGTCCTTGAAAGTAGAGGACCTCAGTTCCCACAATCCACTTGGACAAAACCCTTACAAATCCACTGGCCGTTCTCCAGGTTGAGGATCCTTGGTGGTGATGTTCCAGGTGAGCTCTGTTAACCTGTAGCTTGCAGGGAGTCCACTCTTTAGTTCCTTTACAGCAAGGTAATCCACAGGGCTGTAGTTTCAGCTAGTGCAGTCTTCAGAGGGCAGGCCTTAGAATTTTGCACCCCAACTTCTCAGCATGGCAATGTCTTGCTTTCTTAAGTTTCAAGCAGCAGATCTGAGAGACTCTGCCCCTCTCAGATACTTATTCCAAGTTCTCTGGGTCAAGCAGGAGGTCACTTCTGACCAATGGGAGCAGGGCAACTCCCCAAGGATACACCAACATCCTGTAGAGTGTGGCATTATTTTGTCCCAGAGTGCACCAAATCCTTTGATGGAGCAGGTATTCCGAAATTTTGTATACCTCCTCTATTTTGCATAAAAGTATTAACTGAACAACCTACTTATTATAATTTACTAATCGTGTATCGTGATATATTAAAATTAATCAACCTGCATACACGAATCATATGTGGGAACTTGCTATTGTATGGCAAAATAACTTAAATTAATAAAATACGTACGCATATTAACAGAAGTACATACGATAATTAGATATCGCATGCTTTATGTTGCTTTGTGATATTTGCACCTTTGTGGAGTACCGTAAAGGTGAATATACTGCTTTAAATGTCGCTATATGCTAGGAAAATACTAATACGTAAAGGGATTAGTGAGGGTATGACATTAGCAGCATCATTTCTTTGTATTAATTATTCTTTTGTGTTTGTTTCGCTTAAGTTGGCGTCTTGGCCTAGCAAAAGATGGCGGCAGAGTATGGATTCAGAAGTGGCCACCGTCTCGTGATGCGCGAAGCTTGATGCGCAGAATCGGATGGTGCCGTGAATTCCCTAACGACCTCTGTACAAGCCGTTGCTGTCAAGGATAGGTTATTGGTGAGCTGCCAAGGACCCCAGTAGGTCAGAACTAGTGTAAAAGAACAATGAACACTTTAGAAACATTGCAACATTCGGAATTTGGTCATAGCCAGAGGACTCATCAGCAAAATCCCTGTGAATATGGATTATACAAAATCGGACAATTTCTCCTGACCAATCACCTCTTTTCTCCGCCCAAAAATGTTTCATGTTATCCCGAAATTTATTATAAAAGAGTAGTAGAATAGGGAGGAGTTAGAGGCTACGCTATTCTTTCCAGATGACGAATGCTGGCACGATTTTGGTCTATTGATGATCCCTGGGACTATAACGTGCTGAGATAAGTACTTTGGACTCTGAGATTTGGCCTGTTCTTTGGACAATTTAACAACAAAATTCGGTTATGCTGAGCCAATGAAATAGCGAAAACCCAGATAGCCAGAATAGGTAAATATGATGTTCTGCTATTTGATTAAATTGATCAAGAAATTCTAAGTTTGAAGAAACAAATGCTAATCTAATGAAATTTTAGATAAACAAAAATTGATTAACAGAAATTATGAGTTTGTGTTCTTCGATAAAGAATAGAAGATTCTGTGTCTTAAATGTGTTTTAGCTGGTTCTAAATCACCATCAACCAATCCAACTATTTGGTCCGATCGACCAAGTGGGCGGAGTGCCCTGATGTTTAGGATTAGGAATCTATAGGTGGCGAATGTAAATATATATAAGATGTAAAATAACTTTTCTTTCCCTAAAGGTTATAAGGTACTCCCACCCACATGTCCAGCTCATCGTTTCCCCTCCTGTGTGCAGACCTGTGAGAAAGAAAACGTGCGAGTGTTGGTGTTATGGGCCCCACAAATGTGCATGTGTGAATGAGTTAGTGTGACAGCGGGACTGCGACGCAGGGAGGAGAGTGGTGTTTCTCCCCTTTCCCCTGAGTTGTCGTTTGTGCTGGATCAGTTTTTCTGGTAGCAGAGTTATGGTTTTATTGCATTGGTTTGGTGATTATTGCTTGTAAATTGCTTATTGATCATTGATTATTGACTGTGGATAAGTATAAGTTTATGTATTAACACTCTATATTGAGTCGCGTTGCGTTCCATGTTGTTCGACGACTTCTGGGATGTAGGAAGTCGGAAGTTTGTAATGATTCCGTAGTAGAGCAGAGGTAAGCGCTGTTCTCGGGAAAGACAGGATTGCTGTTGCCCTGTATGTACACGGGGAAAAACGTGTGATGATTGAAGTTGCACGACGCATTGTCTGGGTTCGATTGGTAACATCGTCGTGTGTTGCCGCTAGGGACATTTTCTGTATGAGAGAGATGTACGGTAGCGAAAGGTCATCTGTGAAATTTTGGTCTTAAGTACCAGGAGTCCAAAAGGAGCTCTGATTACGCTTATCACTGGAAAGGTAATAGGTGTTCCCTAAGCTTGTTAGAAGGATAAAGTAGAGGGAAGTGCTACTTTATTAATGAATGAAATAACTCTTTAGTAGAGCAGAGGTAAGCTCTGTTCTCAGGAAAGACAGGATTCTGTGTGAGTGAACTACATTTTCCGTATGAATGTGTGTAAATGAAATGGCATTCAGGTTAATTGTGAAACTCTGGTTTTAATTCTCAGGAGCAGAGAGTCTCCAACAGGTGTTTTATTTCTGGAGAAACGGTTAGCTAAGTAGAGGGAAGTGCTACTTTATCAACGGAAGTAACGATTCCGTAGTAGGGCAGAGGAAAGCGCTGCTCTCGAGAAAGAAGGAATTCTCGTGAAAAAGGTCGACTATCCTTTGTTAGCGAAACAGATAATGGTGGCATTTTTATGTCTTTACTAATAGAATTTAGGGAGAAAGTGAATGTAAAACATTTGCCAATAAATTTTGTAAAAGAGGGGTCAGCAGGAGCAGCGACGGCGAGAAAAGCTGACGTCAGAAAGACTGCGCTGAGATTGGTCAGTCAGTAAGTGACGTAGACGCTCCGGATTGGTGCTTAGTGTGCGCCGCGCTAGGAGTGGAGAATTACAGGGTGACGTAAACGCTCAGGATTGGTGCGTTAGTGAGAGTCGCGCTGGGATTGGAAAATTATGAAGGTGACAAAGACGCTCAGGATTAGTGTGAGTCGCGCCACGATTGGATAGAATGAACAAAACAGTCGTAGGAGAAATCTAGCAATACAGAAAAGAGAAAATTATGTATTACGATCCACCAGAAAAGGAGAAAATGTCCTGGTTCGGTAAAATCAAGAACATATTTAAAAAGGACAAACCGATTGTGACTAGGGAGGGACAGTTTATCCCTCCAGCAAAATCACCTGCATCTTTTATGATTACAAAATATGGTTACCATACATGTATTTGGTTAGACAATTGGGCAAAGTATACAAAAGATGATGGAGTTTTGGCATTTCCGGAACATGGTTCATTTAATTTAGCGGTTTTGAGAAATCTGAGAGAAAGAATTATGAAATTAGAACCGAGACCTAGACCTACACAGTTTGAAGCATTGACAGAATGGGAAGACAACGGAGTAACGGATAGTATAGATATATATTTGGCAGATCGTATGGACAAGAAAATCATGATGATAGGATGAAGAGATGGCAGAGTGCAAATATGACTGATGGGTTGTTTCCTATGAGAAATGTAGAAGAGACAACTAGTAGAAAAAGTATGGAAAAAAGAAATAGTACTGGATCAGAAGGTCATAAGTATGGTGTGCATGAGGCGGCAGATGATGTGCTTGAGGACATGTTTTATAAAAATTGCACATTGACACCGAGTGCTCCAGTAAAAGAATCGCCACAGAATATAAAATTTGAAACAGTACCACATGAGGCAGGAAGAAATAAACCTTTTAGAGAAACAGAAAATACTCAAGTTAGTAAAATGGCTAATGAAAATTCAGCTGAATTGGCTAGAACCACTTTAGAAATGACTGAGAAGATTAGAAAACTAACTAAAAATATGGAAGCAGTAACTGTATCTGTAACAATAGGACCTGTAATGCCGATTTTTGATAAACAGAAGGATAGTGAGCATTGTCTGACGATTCCTTATAATGCAAACAGAGAAAATGAAATACAAAGTCGAGATACAAGAGAAAATTTGTGGGGACAAACAGTAGGAATTTCTGAACAAAGTACTCCTAAAAATTTGACAGCAAATCAGAGTTTAGTAAATAGAGCAATAATGACGACAGAGTCAGTACCAGGATCACCAAAAGGATTAGAACAGACACGAAATGAAATGATTCCTGTAGGTCCTTCTTCTGATGAATTAAGTGATTGGCTAAGAAGTTTCCAACAAAAGGATGCTGAGCCTAAACCTTTAGATGTGTCCAAATTGAAAATAGTATTAGAGGAATTAATAGTAGGGACTATTCCTACAGAAAAATTAAAAAGTTATCAGGATGAAGAATTAATGTTTCTATGTAAAAGCATAACATGGAGAGCCAGAAATCTACATGAAAGACTAGAAGAAGTGGCAAATGAGATGGGTATTGATTTTGAAAAGGTAAAGTCATTACAAAAACCATATAGAGTAGATTTTTCTGAAAAAGACATTGAAAACTTAAACACAACAGGACGAATAATTCAGATTAAAGATTTAATTATATTACTGAGACAATGGGGAGATGTGGACAAATGGAAGTGTAGATGGTTTCGAAAATGAGACGATGCAACGGATAAAACGTTTGCAGCTTACCCAGTCAGAGAAAAGGAAAAGGTAGTAACTGAATGTCCCATGAGAGAGATTCCAGGGGGAGGCTATGTACATGTCCCTTGGACTAGGCAAGATATTTTGTCATTTACCAATGATTTTCCCCGACTGTGCGAAAAGCCAGTCGAGTGGTATAGGCAGGTAGACAGGTTCGTAAAATTATCAAAAGTTCTATGGATTGACTTGAATAGTCTTTTTGACATAATAGTACCAGCAGATTTATGGACAGAATGCAAGGTAATGATTAGCTGGCCTACACAAGAATACCCTAGAGATCCAAAAAACCGTGCCCCTGATCCAGAAGTAATGAGAAAATATGAACAAGTAATTACCTTTTTGAAAAATAAAGTACCTCCTAAGGAAACTGATTGGGTAAAAATTGATAGAACTCATCAAGAAGCGAAAGAATCGGTACATGCTTACTATGAAAGGCCGATTCTTGCCTTTAAACAGTATAGTGGTGATGAAAACTTGAGTGAAAAGGATTTGAGTCATTTTGTATATCGATTTGTGTATGGATTGTGACCTGAAGTAAGTGAAATGATTAAACAGCATACAGTAGATGGTCAGAACAAAAAGATAGACAAAGTATTACGACATGCAAAATATTTCAGTGATGAAATTGAAGCACAGCAGCGTAAATTAAAAGAAAAAGCCATGTGGGCTCAGGTAAAAGTAGCAGAAAGACAGGAAGTCCAATTGATCGAACAAGCAACTAGTACGGGTATGAAACCAAAATATAATAATGGAAAAGGGGAAGGACAATTTAATATAGATGAAGCTAAAAAGAAATGGCCATGTCACAATTGCGGAAGAATGGGGCATTGGATATCCGAGTGTAAATTTCCCCCAAATACTAATGGTGATAATGCATAATTGAATTCACAGGTGCAGAAAGAGGTGAGTTGTCAACCGCAGCAACAGCAGCAGGTTGTTCCCCAACAGAATCAGGCGCCAAAACCGCCTTTTCCACAGAGTGTAAATCATCAGAAATACAGTAATGAGACAGGATTCTACAAGGAAGAACAGGTAACTAAGCTGCCGCGCGCTAGTGCTGTTCCACAGTATTGGCTACAATGCGAAGAGAGTGAGTCCGAAGAAGGTCTTTGACGGTGCCGAGGGGAGGAAGAGGAGTGCATACTTGGCGCAACTCTAGAAGTAGACCAGACAGGCCCATTTGTGGATGGAAAGGTAAATGACGAAAACATTAGTTTCCTAGTAGATATTATGTTATGTTATGTTAAAATAATTTCTATAGCGCTCTGTTACCCAGAGGTGTCCTGGCGCTGTGCACTACCCACCTGAGATTAACCTGTGGTCATTGCTGAAAAAGATGATTATATAAATTGCCAAGTTTTTAATTCTTTTCTGAAAGGGAGGAGCTCAGTGATGTTTCTAAGGTGAAAAGGCAAGCTGTTCCATGCCTTAGCAGCACAATGGCAGAAACTCCTGCCTCCCCAATTAGCTTTGTTGTGGCGCGGAAGGGTCACTAGTTTGGCTTGAACCAAATCTAAGATACTGGTGCTACTCGTTCAACTGTTAGGTCAGCTGATGTTAAAAATCTTCCTCTCTCGGACAAAACAATCCAAGTAGTTGGAGTATCCAACAGACAGATAAAGACATATCTCACTGATCCAGTAAAAGTTAATATAGGGAAATTTTCTGAAATGCACCGCTTTGTCATGTGCGACTCAAGCCCTGTAAATTTGTTAGGAAGAGATTTACTGTGCAAGATGAATTGCACTATATCTTGTACTCCCAATGGTATAGTATTTGAAACCCCAGATGAAGATGTACTGTATAAGATGACTATGGCTAATATGGAACCTGAAATTACTGAGGCATTTGCTGTATTTAATCCTGAAGAACTGCCTCAAGAGCTGAAAAAGACAGTAAAAGCGGAGGTCTGGGATTTCACAGGAGAAGAGGTGGGATTGATGAAAAATGTAGATCCTGTAAAAGTTGCTGTAAAAGAAGGAATAAGTTACCCAAATATTCCCCAGTACAAATTGACACCCTAAATAATTGCAGGAGTTACTCTCATAATAGACAGAATGATCAAACAAGGTATTTTTAGAGAAATAATGAGCAGTCCATGTAATTCACCAATTATGGGCCTGAAAAAACCTAATGGAACATTTAGAATAGTACAAGATCTGAGGAAAATAAACAAAATTGTTGTGTCATGTTGTCGCATTGTACCAAATCCATCCGTGATTTTGTATCAGATCCCTCATGACGCAGAATGGTATACAGTGATTGACTTGTGTCATGCTTTCTTTTCTATTCCATTACATCATGATAGTCAACAAATTTTTGCGTTCCGATTTGGCTACCGTATCCTGGCATGGTGCCGAATTCCACAGGGCTACACAGAGAGTCCCTGGATATTTAATCAGATATTGAAAAAGTCCCTAGAAGATTTAAAAATGCCTGAAAGTTCAGTTCTAGTACAATAATTTACATGATCTGCTTGTAGCATCTAGAACTAGAGAAGTGTGTGTCGTGGATACCATTGCACTGCTGAATCATTTGGCAGATGGAGGACTTAAAGAATCCCCATCGGGGAGGAGCCAAGATGGCGACCGGGACGGCGGCGTAGGCTCCCGGCTCTGTGAACCTCCGCATCCCGCACAGATATCCTGCATGAGATCCTTAGCCTGCGCTATATGCCCGTGTTGGTGAATGATAGCGGCAACCGATCGTGTGACTCCGAAGTTTCTGGCGGCGGTATCGCCGGAGAAATGTCCAGTTGAAGTTTGCGGCCTGTGCAACCCTGGAACCGGGACCTCGAGTGGACAACATGGCCGGGCGGCAGTTCAACAACAGCGGCCTTTGATGACTGGGTGGAATCGGCCTAGCCGGAGCGGTGTGAATATCGGCCTACATTTCGCCGAGGTCGTTCCTACCACTAAGCGTAGCGGAACGAGTGCATGCCCGAGGTGACTAATCCAAGATTCCCCGGTGATTGTCTCTGCCTTCGCCGGTGAGCCGCCCGGCCGTCGCCCGGATTTTAGCGGACTGCTCTCGGATTTTCGCGGGCGCAGGTCCGTGGAGGGGGTGACTGTTGCCCGTGACCACACGCCGGATATATTTTTTGCCCGCCCCCGAAACCCTGATTCCAGTGACATGGAACCTGAGGCGCTTGTCCCTGAGTCCTGGTCCCAATCTGGGTTGGACCTACCCGGCGGCCATCTTGACAGGACGAAGTCTACTATCCTGTACACTGGGTCGCAGCACGATTGGAAGTGTGCGCCTATGAGGAGTATCGTGGTGCGAGCGCCGAGAGCTGTGCTGGGGTATGGTGATCTTCTCGAGGCTCTCGGTGCCCTCCATTCCACCTTGGTTCACGGCGCCTGGGTATTGGGGAGTAAGCTTGATGGGGTGACATCAGCGTTGGAACAGTTGCTCCCTGCCTGTCCCCAGGTACACGGGGACTTCCTACACCGCACACAGGAGGACAGTGTCGTGGCCGCCCCTGTGGATAGTGACCAGCTGGAAACTCCGGACAGTATCTTAACGTGTGATCGGCTGGCTGTGGGTCTGGTCTGTTCCGGAGGTATTGGACCTGAGAGGGGGGTGGTGGCCTTGTCCCGTGCGCGGCCTCCGGCAACCCAGGCAACATTCAAGCAACGGTCGCCTGCTCTGGCTGATTTCGCTTTCTTGGACCTTGTGTGCGGTGCAGATCCTGGGGCAGCACTGGGAAAGATGACTCTCCATACTGCTGACTGTGTCGGTGATCAGAGACTTCCACCCTACCTGTGTGTGTCGCTTCCTGTTCTCCTTTGGACGCTCCTCTTCTTTGTAGCATTGGACATGGCACTGGGTCGATGGGTATGCATGGGTAGATTCGCAAAGAGGGGCCAAGGATAAGGCTGATCCTTCAGAGGTAGTCATCTAGTAGGCGGGCGGGCTCAGGGGTTGCGTGCTTTCACGGCATAACTGTCAGTGTACTAGGCGCATAATGCTCCCCATTCTTCTTTGACTTGGTCGATTCTGTGTTGCTTAATGTTTGCTTTAGGGGAAAACAAATTGTGCGGGAGGGAGAAGCCGGGGGCATGTTTTGAAGGCCCTCCTCCAGTTTATTAATATTCTCTCTACCCCCCGTCTGGTGGGGTTTCTTTTCCTACTCCTCTTTCTCTGTTTCTTCTATATTTCGGGTCTGGTTCTGGGGCGACAGGCACGCTGCTGGGGGGGGGGGCCGTACTCATCTGCAGAGGTGCAGGGTGGGGGGTTGGGGGAGGGGATCCTTTAGTCTTTAACCTCCTTTTTTCCATGGCCTCTTTTTTCTTCTCTTATTCTTCTTTGTCTTTCTTTTCTGGGATCAGCATGGTAGAACTCCTTCGTCGTTAATCGCTGCGTTTTCATGTGTGCCACAATTTCCGTGGTGTTTTCTGGGTTTTAGGGCAGGGGACTGCAGGTGCAAATGGCCGTGATATTTCTCCACATCCTGAACTTCTTGTTTCAGCGCCATTGACTAGATAAATTGCTGTTTATTGTGGACGTTTATTATTCTGCCTGCCATTTCTTGCTGCTGGGAAACTGTTTGGCACCTGATCCTTCCATTCTCCCTTATAATAAAATGAAAACCTTTTGTATCATGGTCTCCTACTTGGGCTGTGTAATGGCCGAGAGTATACCAGCATGGAGATTCTGCTCCCCGAGGTGCCGCCTGTGATAAATATTGATTTTTGTTACTCTGACTGCTTAGCGGCCGGCCCCGGGGGTTGTAGGCCCATACTTGTTATTGGTTGAAATGTCAATAAAGGTTTTTCAAAAAAAAAAAAAAAAAAAAAAAGAATCCCCATCAAAACTGCAATTCTGTCAAAAAGAAGTACAATATTTAGGTCACAAAATCGAAAAAGGACTGACAAAGGTAACTGCAGATAGAATCAAGATAATAAAAGGAATGAGAGCCCCAATGACACAAAAAGAAGTAAGAATGTTTCTTGGAATGGTTGGATACTGTCGTCAGTGGATAAGTAACTTTTCCCTGATTGCAAAACCTTTAGTACATTTGACAAGAAGTGATGTAAAAGACCCCATTGAGTTAAATAAAGAGGTATTAGCAGCTTTTAAACATAAACAATTGAGAGACAGTTTATGTGAAGCACCAGCACTTGGCATGCCTGGTTATGAAAAGGAATTTGAACTCAATTGCAGCGAAAGAAATGGATGTGCACTTTCTGTATTAATACAGAAACATGGAAAACTAAGAAGACCAATTGCATATGTCTCAGCTATATTAGATCCTGTAGCTGTAGCATTGCCAGGTTGTCTGAAAGCTGTAGCACTTGCAAGAGTTTGGAACAAAGTGAAGGAATTGTGATGGGATATCCTGTGAGAGTGTTTGTACCTCATGATGTGGCAATCCTTTTACCAAGAAGCCGCACCCAGTTCATGATGCACAGTCGTCTGACTAAATATGAGAAAGTTATCCTAGGTGCAACAAATGAGAGTTTGGAGAGAATGTGAATCCTTCAACGTTACTGCCTGATGCTGAGAATGTGGAAGTCAGAGATGATGTGGATCATGATTGTTTGGAAGTGTTTGATTTCTGTCCCAAACCCCGACCTGATATAAAAGATGTACATTTGACAGAAAGTGATTATGTGATGTTCGTGGACGGATCATGTTTGAGAACAGATGAGGTAATTCTGAGTGCAGCATATGCAGTATGCACAGTAGCAGCTGTTTTGGAAGCATCGTGTCTGAAAGGAGTAAAATCAGCCCAAGTTGCTGAACTATTTGCCTTAACAAGAGCATGTAAGTTGGGAAAGAATGTGAGAGTGACTGTGATAACCGATAGTCAATATGGCTTCGGTGTGGTGCATGATTTTGGCCAGATCTGGTTACAAAGAGGATTTTTGACATCGAGTGGAACTCCTATAAGGAATGCTGAAGTGGTTGGAAAATTGCTTGAGGCGATACAGCTGCCTAGGCAATTGGCTGTTGTGAAGTGTGCAGCACACACAAAGTCTAATGACTATGTGTCAGCTGGAAACCAATTCGCCAACGATATGGCTCAATATTGTGCACGAAATCAGAATTCAATAAATCGGGGAAGAGCAAAATGAAATGAATTCATGCCCCTTGTTGTTTACTAACACAGTGAATACATGGGAGGAAGTAAGGCAGTTGCAGGAAGAAGCAGGAGATGAGGAAATGAGACAGTGGGTAAAAGCAGGATGTGCACCCCGGGAAACAGATCATGTGTGGGTTTATCGGGATGGAAGACCAGATATGCCTGAGAGCATGGTGTCTGCCATGGCACGGATGTATCATGGACAAGCACATGTAAGAAGAGATGCAATGATCAGACTCTTTAAACAGACGTAGTACAACGCAAAATTTAGACTTGTAGCTGAAAGTCTTTGTCAGAGATGTCTTATATGTCAGCAGTTCAATCCTGGAAGAAAAACAGTGGTAAGTCTGGGAACAATAGGTCGAGAAGGAGGGCCTTTCACCAGAATGCAGATTGACTTCATTGAAATGCCCCCCAGTAACAGGTTGAGGTATGTTTTGGTGATGGTTTGTCTGTTCTCACGGTGGGTGGAAGCATACCCAACGAGAAGAAGTGATAGGATTACAGTAGCCAAACTGTTACTAAGAAAGTTTATTCCTAGGTTTGGGTTTCCAGTCACAATTGAGTCAGATAGAGGAAAACATTTTCATAATGAAATCATGAAGTTGATTTGTGAAGCATTGAATGTACAACAAAAACTACATTGTGCCTATCGCCCAGAGGCTTCTGGTGTAGTGGAACAAGTAAATGGCACCATTAAAAACAGACTGGGAAAGATGTGTTTAGCCACAGGTTTGAAATGGCCTGATGTCTTGCCTCTGGTACTCATGACTATTAGATCAATTCCAGATAGGAATACAGGTCTGAGTCCCCATGAAATTGTCATGGGAAGAGCAATGCGACATGTTTTCATACAAGTCAACAAGCTATTGTCTATATCTGATGACTTGGTGTTGGATTATTGCAAGGGGTTGGATGATTCCATTCATTCTGTGTTCCATCAGGGTGGATCGGATGCCACCACACTTGAAAAGGAGCCAGCTCATGATTTGAGCCCAGGGGACTGGGTAAGAATAAAAGTGCACAGAAGACGAAACTGTTTGGTCCCACGTTGGGGAAAACCACGTCGGGTGATCTTGACTACGACAACAGCAGTAAAACGTGCAGGAGTGAAGAACTGGATTCATGCAAGTCACACCTTGCGAATTCCAAACCCCAGGGATAACAAGGAGGGAGAATATTTTGAAGAATCAGATACGAGCTCTGAATCTGATACTGAAGAAATAAGAACAAGACAAAATCCTGAAAGGGGGGAACCAGAACAAAGTCCAGCTATTGCACCAGAGAATCTTCCTTTAAGAAGAAAGTTACAGATTCCTGACACCAGCTCAGAATTAGACACCGAACCTGACCAAGCACAAAAGAGAGAGAATAAAAACAGTGAAGAAACTGTAAAAGAAATTTTTGACAAGACAATCCTGAATGAAAGTTCAAGAGAAATTTCACCTGAAGTAATAAAATTAGATGGTGAGGACCAGATACAGAGAGTGAGGGAAAGATTTTTGTGGAAGACCCCCGAGGAGTTGTAGGGAACGCACACATCCAGTTAGAGGAAGGGACTGTTAGTCAGCAGGAAAATTGTGTGGAAGAACCACGAGGAGGGACAGAAGTAGGGAATAAAACAGAAGTAGTGGAAAGAAGAACAGTTGAAAGTAAAAGTCAAGTTGGAACTGAATCAGAGGACAGTGATAAAGAAGTACCAGAAGGTCGAGTTTTGAGAAAGAGAGCATGGAGAACTAAGAAAAATGAAAAAGGAAGTAAATTGAAAAGGCCAGCAAGAGATGACATTTGGCCTAACAAGATAAAGAGATTAAGATACAGATTGACACGAGTGAATTCATCTAGGGCTGAACAAGTAAATGAAGTGTCTAGTCAAGAAAAATTGAAAGATGTGGAACAAACAACAGTAGAAGAGAACAAAAGAACGAGGAAACCTAACCAGAAGTATAAGTCGCCAGAATGGTCTTATGTGGCATTGCCTGAAATAAAAGAAGAGGCAGACAGCCAAGGGGATCCAGAGGTGACTGTACCAGGAGTCGTTGAGGAAGACGAAGAATCGGAAATCCTGAGAGTTATCTTGCCCGACATCGGAGAAGAGATGGATGTTCAGGGAATTCTGCAACAAGACTACGACAGAAAAGTGAAGGACGATCGAATGCCAAACTGAAAAGATAAGAGTGTTTGAAATGGAGAAACAATAAATTACCGGAAAAGACATAAAACTGAAAGAACCAAGTAGGTGCTTAGAGCCTTGGGTTAGACAAAACTGGTTGTGAAGTAGAAGAGGCTAAGCCAAAAGACACTGATCATTTTTTCGAAATGGCAAACACAGAAAATAGAAAATCAAAATGTGTGTTTCTTAGAAGATGGTTCAAAATGTGTTGTTGTTGTACAGGATTACTAATGCTTCTGTGGAGTGTATTAGCTCTAATGGTTTCATTTAAGGTTACACTAGAAACAATAGAAGGACATAGCGAGAATAAAACTAATGTAGAAAAGACTCCGAAGGTATATCCAACTAAAATAGATAGAAATTATTTACATAAAGATAGGTCCATAACTGATTTTTCTAACAATGTATTTTCGAAATTACTATAAGAATATGTATAGACGATGGACGTGAGGGATTGCTACATCTGTATGCAGTTGCCAGCGTCTGTGTCTGCGGGAGTGACTTACCATCATCTTCCAGTAACATATGGAATAACATGTAGTGTAATAGCAAGTTTGTTTTACAAAATAGGGAAATTAGAATATTATTTTTCAGACGTAGATAATATATTTTCACAAGTACCTGTAATTAACAAGTTGAATAAAGTAAAACCTGCAAAGGTGCTAGGTGAATTTTTCTTAGAAACTAAAGAATTAACATTAGAATCAATATTTAGAAACAATCTAACTTGCAGTTTAAAGAAGGAGGAGAAGGTTTTCTTGGATATGGATGAAGAAAGGAGATCAAAAATTCAAAGGAAAGTACCTGAGGGAAAGGAAGAAAAGACAGTCTGGGATGTTGAAAGAGAAAAACATTTGAAAGGAGAAGCTAGTCCAACAATGGCTTTAGATTGGCCTCAGAAAGGAAAGTTGTGTATTAGAAGGAATCAAACTGCATATGATAATTATTTTGTAGGTACCAGTGATTGCCATGATACTTATAGAATCACGGAAGGATGGGGATTTAAAGGAGGAAATGATCCAGTTTTTCCTGGATTATATTTTATCTGCGGGAACAAAGCATATTATCGATTACCAGATCATTGGTATGGCACATGTTATCTAGGCCTGGTTTTCTCAAAGATATTCCATGTGGGAAGAGGAAAAGATGGTGTACACAAATTAGGTAGTCAACTAACACGTAGGAAAAGAGAATCTTGGTCAGAAATTGTAGGAGACATTTTTGGAGCATTGATACCAGCAGTGGGAATATCTCTGAATGCACACAAAATTAGAAAACTATCAACAGTAGTGGATCATTTGTCAACAAGCACCGCTGGAGGATTTTTATTGGTAAATACTAAAATGGTTGCCATGCGTGCCATGGTAATGCAAAATCGACTTGCCCTTGATATAATTTTGGCAAAAGAGGGTGGAGTCTGTGGAATGCTGAAAGTTCAACATTGTTGTACTTACATTCCTGACAAAAGTCAAGATTTAAAGACATACATTAAAAATATAACTGAATTGCATGAGGAAATTGTTCCAATGGAGGTTGAAGGTATTTGGGAAAAGATTTGGAAATAGTTTGCTACTATTAAGAATTTCTCACTCAAGCTAGGTGGTACCATTATTGGTAAAATATTAATTCCAGTAACGTGTGTGATTATTTTAGTATTAATTCTAAGACTAGGATGATTATGTAGAAAGAAAAAGAAATTACAAAAACATATAGAAAAAGAATCTGTAAGAAATAAAGATACAGAAAGAAAAAGAGAATTTGAAGAAGTAGAATAAGAAGAGTGGAAAGACAATATGTATAGAAAAACAAGAAACGAAGAGACAGGGAAACAGTAATGTAATCTAACAAAAAGATTAAGAGTAATGAATTCATTTCTTTTATAAAACAAATTCAAAAATTTAAGGGTAGTGTGGTGATGTTAAAAATCACCAAAGGGGGGATTGATGGAGCAGGTATTACGAAATTTTGTATACCACCTCTATTTTGCATGAAAGTATTAACTGAATAACCTACTTATTATAATTTACTAATTGTGTATCGTGATATATTAAAATTAATCAACCTGCATACACGAATCATACGTGGGAACTTGCTATTGCATGGCAAAATAACTTAAATGAATAAAATACGTAGGCATATTAACAGAAGTACATACGATAATTAGATATCGCATGCTTTATGTTGCTTTGTGATGTTTGCACCTTCGTGGAGGACCGTAAAGGTGAATTTACTGCTTTAAATGTCGCTATATGCTAGGAAAATACTAATACGTAAAGGGATTAGTGAGGGTATGACATTAGCAGCATCATATCTTTGTATTAATTATTCTTTTGTGTTTGTTTTGCTTAATTTGGCGTCTTGGCCTAGCAAAAGATGGCGGCAGAGTATGGATTCAGAAGTGGCCACCGTCTCGTGATGCACGAAGCTTAATGCGCAGAATCGGATGGTGCCATGAATTCCCTAACGACCTCTGTACAACCCGTTGCTGTCAAGGATAGGTTTTTGGTGAGCTGCCAAGGACCCCAGTAGGTCAGAACTAGTGTAACAGAACAATGAACACTTTAGAAACATTGCAACATTCGGAATTTGGTCATAGCCGGAGGACTCATCAGCAAAATCCCTGTGAATATGGATTATACAAAATCGGACGATTTCTCCTGACCAATCACCTCTTTTCTCCGCCCAAAAATGTTTCGTGTTATCCCGAAATTTGTTATACAAGAGTAGTAGAGTAGGGAGGAGTTAGAGGCTACGCTATTCTTTCCAGATGACGAATGCTGGCAGGATTTTGGTCTATTGATGATCCCTGGGACTATAACGTGCTGAGAAAAGGACTTTGGACTCTGAGATTTGGCCTGTTCTTTGGACAATTTAACGACAAAATTTGGTTATGCTGAGCCAATGAAATAGAGAAAACCCAGATAGCCAAAATAGGTAAATTTGATGTTCTGCTATTTGATTAAATTGATCAAGAAATTCTAAATTTGAAGAAACAAATGCTAATCTAATGAAATTTTAGATAAATAAAAATTGATTAACAGAAATTATGAGTTTGTGGTTCTTCGATAAAGAATACAAGATTCTGTGTCTTAAATGTGTTTTAGCTGGTTCTAAATCACCATCAACCAATCCAACTATTTGGTCCGATCGACCAAGTGGGCGGCCTGCCTTGATGTTTAGGATTAGGAATCTATAGGTGGCGAATGTAAATATATATAAGATGTAAAATAACTTTTCTTTCCCTATAGGTTATAAGGTACTCCCACCCACATGTCCAGCGCATCGTTTCCCCTCCTGTGTGCGGACCTGTGAGAAAGAAAACGTGCGAGTGTTGGTGTTATAGGCCCCACCAATGAATGCATGTGTAAATGAGTTAGTGTGACAGCGGGTCTGCGACGCAGGGAGGATAGTGGTGTTTCTCACCTTTCCCCTGAGTTGTCGTTTGTGCTGGATCACCTTCAAATTCATAATGGCTGATTTTCCAGCAGGGAGGTAAGAGCTGGCTAAACACACCCCTAGGATGGCTACTTTCCATAGCCTCTCCCCCCTGCATTTGTGCATTCCTTCCATAAGCCTAGCTCTCACTTTGGGTCAAAAGAGTGAAGTTGTAAATGACACTGAGGCCGTCCTCTTCTCTTTGAAGACCATGGTTTACGACTCCTCCCCCTGCTCTGGCATTCCTGTGCAGCAGCACACTGCCCTCCCAGCAGAGCTGGTTAACCTTAGGGGCTCTTTATCACCTCTTCAAAGCAGCCTGGCTAAACCACATAACTCTGACCAATCAGGACAGACCACTGGAAGGCTGAATCTGGACTTACAAACAAGAAAGTCTTATAACTTCTTGTCTGTACATTTTAAGAGAAATTCAACAACATGATATTGTCGGATTCATCACTACCATTCTGGGAAGTCTTTGAATGGGAGTTTTATCATTCTCCTATCAGGAGTTATTAGTTAATATCTTCTTGCCATGTTAACCTATGTGGCATGGGATTTGCAATGGGAAAAATGACTTGGGCCATTTTTCAGCACCAGGACTTACAAAAACATATTTTATAAGTACTTTGCTTATATCTACAGGACCCCTACCTCATGGAACAACTAGGGGAGACTTTGGGTGTTCTGAATCTGTATAAATAAGCACTGTAAAGTGCTCCTAGCATCAAAGTTGAATTTGAGCAGCACTTTATCACAATGTGGGGAGTGAAATGTGAAATTTCACTTAACCCAGGGCAAATAAAACTCATTTTATAAGGGTCCACCTTAGAAATACCTGACCCCCCTGCACCCCACCCCAGGGACACCTAGGGGAGACCCTGGGGGTTCCTAATATTCCCAAACATTGTAGATTATCCATTTTTAAGTGCCCTAAACACCAAAGTCGAGTTTGGGCACAATTTACTTTTTAAAAGCAGTCTGCCACCCAGGGCTGCCTTTAAACTGACCTCAGGCTTCAGCAGTGCACACATGCAAATGCAAAAAAAGCTGCTGGCCTCTAAACTGCCATGCCCTATTGTGGATTTAGGACTTCTAGGTAGTTTTAACCCCCCTGCCCTATTATTTAATGGGGTCTGATAGGGTAGGTGTAACATTTCATATAATAAAGATGAGTCCTTCAGTTGATGCATCCAGATGTAAGTTTATTTTCATTAATCAGGAATCAATGTACAGGATACAGGCCCCAGTTAAGATCCAGTTAAAGCTCAGTTAAGGCCCAGTTTAAAACTCAGTTAAGCCCCACCGGAAGCAGCTGCCCCGCTGCTCAGCCTCAGATCTCAACTCAGTAGAATCAAACATACACAAAAGGAACTCTTAGGTGACATCACAGATACAGGCTGCGGGGCTTAGAACAAACACAGAAGAAGGACAGAGAAGAAGGAAAAGCAGGATGTAACAGTAGGTCATGGCAATCACAGGGGTACCCCATACCCTAGTGTACCCTAGTGTATGTAGGTTTTTTCACTGTATTCTAAATGTGTCTCTTTCACCATAGCACTGGCCCTGGGCCTGGTTAGGCAGAGCCCAGGGTCAGTCAGAGTCAGTTACCAGCAGTACCATTCAGCAAAAAGTTGGAGGGTGCCCAGGGCACGGAATCACTTTGCAACAACGAGGAACTAGCTTCTCGTACTGGCCCGAGTTCATCACATTCACTGATGTCCCAGTGTCGATTAGTACTTGAATCGGATGTCATTGACATGTACCCTGCACATGGGCGGTGGATGTCTCTTGCGACCAGAGCGTCCAGCAAAGGAGATTATGAAAATGTCGTTGTTATCGTCCTGGAAGTGGGCTGTGGCCCCTTGCTGGGGCTTTGCATAGGGAGGTCCTCTAGTGTCAGATGACGTAGGGTCGTGGCGCATCCCCTCTGTGCACCTCCTTTGGGTCGCCCTCTGCCACCGTCGCAGACGCTTGCATATTGATTGATTTTGCTGCATTTGGAACATGTCTGACCTTGTGCCGGGCAACTGTCTGATGGTTTGTGGTCGAAACCACAATACCCACACTTTTCGTGTTGACTCCCTGGGATAGTCCGTGCCTTTGCGGGCCCTGGGTATTGTTGCACTGCGTCCCCCGTCTCTTCCTTGAAAGGGGTAGTCCTCATGGCTGAGGGAGCGGTGGTATTCTGAACTCAAGTGGCTTCCATTTCTTCCATCCGGCTGTTGGAGAGTTCAGTTGAGCATGCGAGGATCAGGATTTCATCCAGGGACATTCCCGGTTGGTGGAGTATTTGGCGTCGAAGTGCGACTGACTTGTATCCCTGTATGATTTGCACGCAGATCTCCTCTCGTTGATCAATGTTCACGTACGTGCATGCGAGCTTCCGCAATCTGGCGTAGAGCATGTCTACCGACTTTGCATCGTCTGCTTAGCTTGACGCAGTTTGAAATACTTGTAGTCAGGATTCATCTGGGGGTCGAAATGCCTGTTGAGGGAAGCAATAGCCACGTCATAGCCCTCATCCTCCTCAGTGTTCGGCAGAGCACTTCACGGCCCCTTTGGTCTCTCTCGTGCCGCGGAAGTAATGGTTGAGGCGCCCAAGCCATAGCCTTCACCGAGGTGCAGCCATTGCAGGATCGGCCAGCTGGCTAAAGGGGGGCAGCGGAGTGACAGAGACGTGCGAATATGGTATGGGCGGTACCTGGGCAGGCAGAGGTTGCTGAGGAGGCGGTGGATCCCCCATTAGCGCTGTGGTACACGCTGTGGCATACTCTTGGGACAGGAGACTGTGGAGGTGTGTTGTGGTTCACTCTGGTGTTGTCTTGCTGACAAGGGTGCTCCCTCATGATAATGCCAGGACCCTGTGGGTGTGATGGGGCTGAATCTGCGCAATGGCAGCCCTAGTGCTGCTGGGCTAATTCGCATTAACTGTGGGCCTCCCTCCCCTGTCTTCATGCAAGCGCTGCAGCCACGTCTCCTTCTCGCCTAGGCAGCGGTGGGCACACGCAGGGAAGGAGGGTGGGAGGCACTCAACATGTGCAGCCAGGTTGCATGTGTCTGCCACTGGATAAATCCCATCTCACCTGTCGCGCAAGATGTGGGCTTTGAGTCACCGAGCTGCGACCAGTCACTGTGCTTGCAGACCTGAGGAGTTGGAGCCGGCCGAGGCTGGGAAAACAGGCCTGCAGTGTAGGAAGGCTAGGCCCCTGACAAAGCGCACACAGCGTAGGCCGCTAACGGAGCCGGCCGCCGCTGCAGGCTGGAATTCGGGGTCGCACCTCCGGCCCGTTATGACAGGCAGAGGTGTCGTGGACCGCCGGAGAGGTGGAGTCGTCAGGGCGAAGAAAAGCTGGGTCCTGCCACGTCTCGACGGCCCAGGCCGTGAGATAGTGAGGACGGCTGGGGGTCAAGGCGAGGGTTCGTCTCTCCCCTGTTGCCAGTGTGGCGTTCTGCACCAGGTGAGGGGGTAGGCCTGGTAGCCCACAGGAATCACGAGACAAGCACACAAATGGCTCGTTGAGCACGTGTGACCTCACCCCCTTTATTTATCCCCTCAGGCCAAGCCCCGCCACTAGGGGTGCAAAAGTATACAAATCGAGGGGAGAGGCCGGGTGGCTCTCTACAGTCATGGATGCTGGCCAGGGATGAGGCCGAAGTCCAAGGTGTGAGACTCAGTTTCAAGGTGTGACACGGTGCCCTGAAGTCTGACACTGACTAAAGGCAGTGGGGTCATTGAGAATTGGGTGAGACAGTACCTATCTGTAGGACTCCATTACAGGGTACCAGTCTCTCGAAACCGGCGGAGAAAGAGCGAGTTCAGGTGTATGGGACCTAACGCCAGCTGTGAGACTGTGCTGCAGGGGGTGAGAATCTAAGAAACGTTCTGCAATTCTAAAAAATAATATATATAATGATGGTGTTCCTTACTATCAATATTTTAACTTCTGCCAGCTGTACCCACCACATCTATGACAACTACTACAGACCAGACGTTATAGGGTAGATTTTCTTTTGTGTTCTATTAACATAACTGGCAACCCTACCCTCGCACGTGCACACATAGATACATAGCTGCCATTCCTGAAGCCCTGATAATTCACGTCCCCTCCCCCCCCCCCATGCCTCAGACGCAGGAATCGACGTTAGGCGTGGGTTCAACGGTCGTCAGCCCTTGGCTGGGGGAGGCTCGTGAGGGCCCCTAGCTATGGAGGGAGTGATAACAGTAACTGACACACTGATGCACACACTGATTGACACAGTGATGGAAACGTGGACTGGCTCAGTGATGGATGCAACATAACAGGGATGGAGACATTCACTGGCACTGATGGAGACACTGATTGGCGTGGTGCTGGAGGCAATTGCGAATGTAACACACACAGTGAATGAGACATGGACTAACACAGTGATGGAAACATTGACAGAGCGATGGAAACACTGACTGACACGGTGATGGAGACACTGACTCTCAGTATGGGAGACACTGGTTGACATGGTGATGGCTGTAACATAACCGCGATGGAGACATTGAGTCAACGTCTACATCACTGTGTCAGTCAAATTGACTGACACAGTGATGTAGACGTTGACGCAGTGATGGAGACATTGACTGACAGTATGGAGAAATTGACTGACAGTGATGAAGACATTGACTGACAGTATGGAGAGATTGACACAGTGACGAAGACATTGACAGAGTGATGGAGACATTGACTGACAGTGATGGAGACATTGACTGACAGTATGGAGAGATTGACACAGCGATGAAGACATTGACAGAGTGATGGAGACATTGACTGACAGTGATGGAGACGTTGACTGACAGTGATGGAGACATTGACTGACAGTATGGAGAGATTGACACAGTGATGGAGACATTGACACAGTGATGGGGACAGTGATGCAGCCACTGACGAACAGTGATGGAGACAGTGATGTCAGTAACAGAGCTAGCAGTAACATTGCTGACCAGCGATGGAAACCGCGCAGGTACCACAGATTGGCCACACTGTTGTATAGAAGATTGAGGCGGTGTAATTGGCTCTTTGAGCCGAGCGAGCGGTGCACGCGCTCGCTCTCCATGGTTACTCGAAGTGTGCAATAGACACGGTGTGGAGATGCTCCCGGAATACGCAAGCAGGAAACAGTGAGAGGAATGTAGACTAGAAAGCAACAGAGCATCGTAACCCCCCGCTCCCTCCCACACACACACTTCATTGGAAGATCCTCCTGACGTCACAGCGTGTCACTATCTGACACTAGGAATGGCAATGAAATGTCAGCCGTGATCAACCATGAGGAGCAAGAGGGACCGGAAAGAGGGAGGTGAGGGAGAGTCGTAGCTCGTGGAGGAAGAGGGAGGAGGGAAGTCTGGACAGTCAGTCTTAGAAGAGACAGAAAGGCAAGAAAGAATGAGGAGAGGAGAGTCAATGGCGATAAGTGTGAGGACAGGAAAAGAGGACGAGAGAGAGTAAAGTGAGGAAATGAAGGTTCAATAAATAGGCAGGCGGCGAAAGGCAGAAAAGGAGGGAGACGGGGCCGGCAAAGAGAGGAGGGAGGAAGACTAGGAGAGAGAGGGCTGGGAAAAAGAGTGAAAGGTGGTAAGAGTAGCATGGAGAGAGATAAGATCTTTTTCTACCCCTTATAAGAGATAAGGGGTAGAAACAGAAAAGAAGGCAGAGGAAGAGAGGGAGGATGATTGGAAAGAGAGGGGAGTCGTGGAGGGAAAGACCAGAAGGAGATAAAAAGTGAAAGAAGGAGCGGTGAGGTAATAGTGAAAGAGAGATGGGTGAGAGGAGGAGAAGGTCCAGAAATTGAGGGGGGACGGTAGTCATAGGGATAAAGAAAGAATTAGAAATTAGAGGAGGTGGAGGCGGAGAAGAGAGGTGGTCAAAGGGAAGGGGAAAGTAATTTAGAAGGGGAGGGGTGAGAAGCTGAGAGGCGAGAAAAGAGTGGGGTAGAGTAAAGTAGAGTAGAGTAGAGTACAATAGAGTAGAGTAGAGAAGAGTACAGTACAGTACAGTACAATACAGTAGAGTGGGAGCCCCGAAAGAGAGAGGGGGGAGAGTCAAGGGAAAAGGGAAAGGTGTCTGAGGTAAGCGAGGAAGGAAGCATCAGTCATGAGAAAATTTCGGGTTTTGTAAAGTGTTACAAAACTCCTAATAAATGGAGGAGAGAGGTTTCAAAAAAGAATTCGGGAGGAAGTGTTCTTAACGATGGAGAGGAAAGACAGCAGAAAAGAGAGAGTCATGGAGGAGAGATGGGTCAGGAAAACGAGTCATAGTGGAAATGAAGAAGAGGCCAGGAAAGAAACATTTTCTTTCTTTCTTTCTTTTTCTTTCTTTCTTTCTTACTTTCTATCTTTCTTTCTTTCTTTCTTTCTTTGCACTACCACCCAAAAAAGGCATCATGCAATTGAAGGAGGGTCAAATGACAGCAAGAAAAGGCCAGGTTTTCAGCTGTTTTCTGAAAGATAGATAGTTGTGGTTGTACAGTGTAAAGAGTGAGGGGAAGTGAGTTTCAACATTTATCCTCTAGAAAGAATATGGTCCTACCCCCGATGCGATGAATGAGAGGCTGCAGAGCGAGCTGATGAAGAGATCTCAGTGAGCAGGCAGCAGTATAAGGCATGAGCCTGTTGTGAATGGATAGAGGACCACAGCTGGACAAGGCCTTGGAGCAGTCCATAGCGACTTGATGAGTGATCTTTTCTAACATTCAGCCAATGCAGGGAAGATAGGTGAGCGGATACCAAGGGGTTAGTTTGGGGGCAGAAGATCAGCTGGGCCGCTGAGTCTTGAACCACTTGAAAATGAGAAATGAGATATGGAGGTAATCCTAAATAGAGGAATTGCTCTAGTTCAACTGGAACAAGATCAAAGTATGCACCATGGTCTTGTGACAGGAAATAGGAAGTAAAAGAATGATTTTGCACAGGGATCCGATGACTGAGAAACAGGAGGCAAAAACCTGTTGATATGGCTGCCAAAAATACATTGGATTTGATGAGGCAGTTTAGATTCTTGCCCAATCAAGCTGGGGTAGGAGCAGTCCACAGGCCTGCAGGCCTCCAGTTGGTAGAACTGGTGGCGATGTTTGTGCCAAAGAAAAGCAACTCCGTCTTGTAACAGTTTAGTTTTAGGTAGTTTGCATGCATCTATTTAGCATCAAAGGGCATGCAGGTAATTATTTTATTTTTTAGGAAGATTAACATTCTCACGGATGGAGAGAATTATCTGAGTGAATGCACACTCCTGGTTGAGGAGAGTGTCTCCCTTTTGCACTCGTAGTTGGTGTTCAATCGATATTCATGTTGTAATAAACTTTCTTCACATTAACATTTACAAGAGTCTTTCTTTATTTTTCTTCAAATTAATAATTATTTCAATAACGTAGTCATATATGCAGTTTATATATGTGAACTTGAATTTAACCGTCATTTAAGTTGCCCAATGCATTTCGGGCTAGTGAGTCCTTCATCAGGGGCTGGTGTAGCGAGAATCAGGTAATCCTGGTAGAGGATTGTGCCCGTAGTTGAGATCTGACTGTTAAATTCAAGTTCACATATATAACCTGCATATATGACTACGTTATTGAAATAATGATTAATTTGAAGAAAAATAAAGAAAGACTCTTGAAAATTTTAATGTGAAGAAAGTTTATTACAACATGAATATCGATTGAACACCAACTACGAGTGCAAAAGGGAGACACTTTCCTCAACCAGGAGTGTGCATTCACGCATTTACTATCCTTACTCAGGAGGATTTACCTGATTGCACCATCGACTTTATCAACTTGATCTACACCATAGTGATTACTTTGCAGTGCGCTACTCTCTTTCATTCCAGAATTATCTGAGTGTCTTCAGCATAGGAATGATCTTGATGGCCAAATATTCAGGCCAAGGCTGCAAGAAAGAAAACATACCTGTTAAAAAACGCATTGAGCTTAAAGAGGAGCATTGGGGAATGCCAAAATAAATAGGCCGGGTTCAGGAGGTAAAAGTAGATGGAGATACCACTTGGGAACAGTTGGTGGGGAAAGAGCAGAACTAGGATCAGAAATGATGTCAAACACGTACATTGTGGAAATGCTCGATAAGGATGTCCTCAGACACCATATCAAATGTGGCTCAGAGATCGAGAAGGATCAAAGGAGCTGAGCGGCCGTGATTAAAGAGAAATCCAAAAACATAGTTAATCGAGAGGAGAGCTGACTCAGTATTGTTTTGAGGCTTAAAAACACATTGAGACTAATCGAGAAAAACATGAGGGGAAGTGAGTTTCAATATTTATCCTCTAGAAAGAATAAGGTCCTACCCCCGATGCGATTAATGAGAGGCTGCAGAACGAGCTGATGAAGAGATCTCAGTGAGCAGACAGCAGTATACGGCATGAGCCTGTAGTGAATGGATAGAGGACCACAGCTGGACAAGGCCTTGTGAGCAGTCCATAGCGACTTGATGAGTGAACTTTTCTAACATTCAGACAATGCATGGAAGATAGGTGAGCGGATACCAAGGGGATAGTTTGGGGGCAGAAGATCAGCAGGGCCGCTGAGTCTTGAACCACTTGAAAATGAGAAATGAGATATGGAGGTAATCCTAAATAGAGGAATTGCTCTAGTTCAACTGGAACAAGATCAAAGTGTGCACCATGGTCTTGTGACAGCAAATAGGAAGAAAAAGATTGATTTTGCACAGGGATCCGATGACTGAGAAACAGGAGGCAAAAACCTGTTGATATGGCTGCCAAAAATACATTGGATTTGATGAGGCAGTTTAGATTCTTGCACAATCAAGCTGGGGTAGGAGCAGTCCACAGGCCTGCCGGCCACCATTTGGTAGAACTGGTGGCGATGTTTGTGCCAAAGAAAACCAACTCCGTCTTGTAGCAGTTTAGTTTTAGGTAGTTTGCATGCATCTATTTAGCATCAAGGGGCATGCAGGTAATTATTTTATTTTTTAGGAAGATTTACATTCTCAGGGATGGAGAGAATTATCTGAGTGAATGTACACTCCTGGTTGAGGAGAGTGTCTCGAAAAAAACTGGATCTGTGAACGAACACCGGAAAGCTACACCGCCCACAAGAATGCCACCCGCAGACACCACCACCTCATCAGATCCGCCAAAAGGACCTCCTTCAAAGACCGCCTAGACAACAACGCACACAACAGCAAAGAGCTCTTCAACATCGTGAAGGAACTCTCCAACCCCAGCTCCAACACCAACGACATCCCACCTTCACAAGACCTGTGCGACTCGCTGGCCACCTTCTTCCATCGCAAGATTGTAGACATCCACGACAGCTTCTACGCCGTCTCCACTGAGATCCCCGCTCCCACGACCACCACCCGCACCAACCGCCTGACCTCCTGGACCAACATCAACAACGACGACACCATCAAGATCATGAACACCGTCCACTCCGGATCCCCGGAAGACCCCTGCCCACACCACATCTTCAACAAAGCCAGCTGCACCATCGCACCCCATCTCCGGAAAACCATCAACATCTCCTTCGAGACAGCGACCTTCCCGGAGAGCTGGAAGCATGCAGAGTTCAACGCCTTACTCAAGAAACCCAAGGCGGACCCCAAGGACCTCAAGAACTTCCGACCCATCTCCCTGCTCCCGTTCCCGGCAAAGATCATCGAAAAGGCCGTCTACAAACAACTGACCAGCTTCCTCGAGGAAAACAGCATCCTGGACCCATCCCAGTCCGGGTTCCGCAGCAACCACAGCACCGAAACTGCCCCCATCACCGCCACCGATGACATCAGGACCCTGCTAGACAACGGAGAAGCCGCGGCCCTCATCCTCCTGGACCTGTCAGCAGCCTTCGACACGGTCTGCCACCGCACACTACGAACACGCCTCCACGACGCCGGAATCCAAGAAAATGCCCTGGACTGGACCACCTCCTTCCTCTCTGGCAGAACACAGAGCGTCCGCCTCCCCCCTTCCGCTCTGAAGCCACCGAGATCACCTGCGGCGTACCCCAAGGCTCATCCCTCACCCCAATGTTGTTCAACCTCTACATGGCACTACTCGCCCACATAGCACGACGGCACGACCTCAACATCATCTCCAACGCCGACGACACCCAGCTGATCCTCTCACTCACCAAGGACCCCCACACCGCCAAAACCAACCTCCACGAAAGAATGAAGGCTGTCGCCGACTGGATGAGGAACAGCCGACTGAAGCTGAACTCGGACAAGACGGAGGTCCTCATCCTCGGATCCACCCCCTCGGCCTGGGACGACTCCTTGTGGCCGACTACACTAGGAACACCCCCAACACCCACCGACCACGCACGCAACCTAGGGGTCATCCTCGACTCTACCCTCTCCATGACGAAGCAGGTCAACGCCGTCTCCTCCTCCTGCTTCAACACCCTCCGCATGCTTCGCAGGATCTTCAAATGGATCCCCACCGAAACAAGAAGGACGGTCACCCAGGCCCTCGTCAGCAGTAGACTGGACTACGGAAACGCACTCTACGCAGGAGCCCCGGCCAAACTCTTGAAACGGCTTCAACACATCCAGAACGCCGCCGCATGCCTAATCTTGGACATGCCTTGCCGCAGCCACATCACACCCCACCTGAGAGACCTACACTGGCTCCCTGTCAACAAGAGGATAACCTTCAAACTCCTCACCCACGCACACAAGGCACTCCACAACACCGGACCAACGTACCTCAACAGCCGACTCAGCCTCTACACCCCCACCCGCCAGCTCCGCTCCGCAGACCGCGCCCTCGCCGCCATCCCCCGCATCCGAAGAGTGACCGCCGGCGGCAGATCATTCTCCCACCTCGCCGCCAAGACATGGAACATCCTCCCCATCCGCCTGTGGCAGACCGAAGACCTTCTGACCTTCAGAAGACTTCTGAAGACCTGGCTCTTCGAACAGTAGCAGCTTCCCCCCTCCCCCCCCTAGTGCCTTGAGACCCTCGCAGGTATGTAGTGCGCTTTACAAATGCCATGATTGATTGATTGAATTTGCACTCGTAGTTGGTGTTCAATCGATATTCATGTTGTAATAAACTTTCTTCACATTAAAATTTTCAAGAGGCTTTCTTTATTTTTCTTCAAATTATTCATTATTTCAATAACGTAGGCATATATGCAGGTTATATAGGTGAACTTGAATTTAACATTCATTCAAGTTGCCCAATGCATTTCGGGCTACTGAGCCCTTCATCAGGGTTTGGTGTAGCGAGAATCATGTAATCCTGGTAGAGGATTGTGCCCGTAGTTGAGATATAACTGTTAAATTCAAGTTCACATATATAACCTGCATATATGACTACGTTATTGAAATAATGATTAATTTGAAGAAAAATAAAGAAAGACTCTTGAAAATTTTAATGTGAAGAAAGTTTATTACTAGTGTGCATAATACCCAGATACACAGTACGGAGAGATAGTGCAGAGAGATATACTAGCATTGCGGAATGGCTAGTTCATGTCTTTTATTAATAAAGAAAAGTCACTTACATTTGACAGAAGTCCTAGGAGGGCACAGCGCTAAGACACCTCCTTTGAGCTGGCCTCCTAACCTGAGCAACACCCCCTCCTTGCCCCAGCAGCTCAGAAAACTGGGGATCATTTTTGATTTTAACCTCAACATAATCCCACAAATCAATGTAACTGTCAAGGGAGCAAACTTCCAACTCTTCTTCTTTCAACTGCTCCTTCCACTCCTGCAAACTGGCTATATAATTGATGGAGGTTACAGGAAGTCTGCCAGACCTCAGTGTGAATTGCAGGGCTCCTCCAAAGCATTCTTGACGCCGTCTGAATTGGGCCAGGCTCTAGGGTGTGGAGGGCAGGAGACCCAAGGTCCCTTTGAAGTGTATCAGCAGCCCCCTTCCTCCTCCATTCTTACCCAGGGTTGGGACCCACAACAGGTTGAGAGATAGCTGCGTAAGGAAGCCTCTCCCTCTTTAGTGCTGTTATAGATCTCCCCTGGCAGTTATCTCCCAGCCCCACAGCTCCGTTTGGTTAAAATTAGAAGATGACTGACTTGACCAATTTTAGAAAAATATTAAAGTCAGGAACTACCTGAAATTTGTCCAAGACTTGGTCCTGCGTAATACACAAACTTGGTATAAGTATGGGGCAGAAACCTCCAGTCTGGTTACCAGGATTTCTCATTGACAAACGGGAGAAGTCCCACAGCAGTGGCTGATGTGAAAGACGTCTGTAAGGTTGGAGTCATCGACTTCCAACTCCTTTGTGCAAGTTCTTGGAGAGGGCCCAGCATTTTAGCTGAAAACATGAGATTAAGCCTGTATGATAAAATGAAGATAACAAAGTCTGTGTGACTCATGGGAAGAGGTGCTTTTCAGGAGCCAGTTAAACCCAATTTTTGGAGCTGGAGGAGACTGAAGTAAGCAATCTCACTATGAATGCTAGTGCTGCACGAAAAGATGTGCACACTGTCCCATGGGTGACACATTTCAGTGTTTTCCTTATATATTGGCAGGCACATTGGGAGAGGGGGGTCATTGGAGGACAAGGAATACAGAAGAACAGAGATTGTTTCCGGAAAACAAGGACAATGTCAACTCATCACACTGTCTTAATTTGTAATGTTCAAATGGCAATAACCACCTTGTGACTTCCAAGGTGCAAAGCAGGAACATATATAGTGATATAAGAAGACAAATGTATATATATATAAATTTTGAACCTTAATTTCTCCAAAACTACTGGACGCCTCTACACCAAATCACAAAAAGCATGCTTTCTGGATCACTATCTAGCTTTTTGTCAAATATGGTGTAATTCTGTTCAGCCATTTTGGCTGTAGCTGTGTTAACTTTTCTGATCGGAAAATTGCATGGAGAAAAGATGGATCACCCCGAAACGTTCTATGAAGGAGCTAAAGTGCATGAGACATTTTTTGCAGAGTTTTGTGAAGATTTGTCAAACTGCGTCAAAGTTATTAGCAACCCTAAAAATCAATTTCCTATGGAAACATGGTCCTAACTATAACTAACCAGTGGCAAACGACACTTTTTATGCATAGATATGGTTATCTAGCAATGCGCCACTAATTACCTTCCATATTACATCACTCATAACATGTTCGATGATGTCATTGATGACATCCCTATTGAAGTGGTTTTAGGTATTTATACCGGGACGTTGTTTTAACTGTACTTGCTTTTAGTCAACACACCCTTTTAGACTATAAGCAGTGAGAGCTATACAAATGTATATAGTTTAAAAAACAGAAGCAGGCTTTTAGATGTATACAGTTTTTCAAAGCTTTGATAAAACTAAATCAAACAGCAATTGGTATTTTAAACATCTATTTTAAATATTTATTTGAATATTTATTTGATTTCCAAACAGCCACATCTGTAAAGTATTTTTTCTATTTTACTGTACCTTACATTTACAAGCACCTGTCACTTTAAAATGTTAGCAAAAAACTGGTTTAAAAGCTAGCCCTTAACTGTGAAACGTGTCATGTGATCAAGGCCCCACGGGGTCGAAACGCGTCATGGCTGTGGTTTGTGAGAACTGCCAATAAACTACTCACTGCACAATTTGGTGGTCCGAGCTCCTGTTCATCGACATAATCGTGAGTACGAGCGGAGTTATTTTCATATATCTAGCCGGTTCTTACTCCTCCTGCTAACCGCGGACCCCCTCTGGAAAATTGGGCTCAGCTGATACAAAGGAGACGTGGTTTAGCAATGAGCCTTCAACTGAGTAATTCGGGAGGATTTTCAACAGCAAAGCCCCCCAGCGACAATCGCAAGGCATTTGACCCCTCATCTACTCGGAGGTAGGCAAACATGGTAGTAAGACTCGAAGGGTGCCTGAATGCGAGTGGGGAAGGGGGCAGCCAACAATAGTTGTCACGCTGGGTCAGAGGTGTGCACGGATACTACAGAGCATTGGAAGCGCACAAACTGTTTCCCGCTTTGAGATCCTAAATAATTATAAAATTACTGGCTAGTTCAAACAAACATAATCATCATGTCAGCATACGCGCTACGGGACAGGGAGGCAGCGGCAGCCAATATGTTCAAGGATTCTAAAGCACCTACCATGAACTCAGTCTCCCAGAATCCATCAGCGGGGTTGTGCAGCACCAGTTTCAAAGAAGAAGTAAAGCAATTGGACCAGAACAGAGAAAATGGTGGGAGGCCAAATCCCTCCAGTGCTACCTCGATATGGGGAGGATCCCGAAAGGATTACGCATTCTAACAGCACCCAGCTATGAAAACCCAGATCCAGAAATGATGAGGGAGTGGGCTGAAACAAACTTGGACTCATCCAGGAAGCTGGTGACTATTTTCATCAAATACGCTGAAAAAGACCGAATCAAACTACAGGAGGAAATTGACACTTTGAACAATGAGTGACTTTCATTCCCTGTGTGCCTGCTGCTGACACCTTACCTGCCTGCCCTGGTTCCAATCTTCGTGGCTGTTGACCGTCTCCCTCCCGCTGCCGCCATTCCACCGCGGCCGCTGTGAGGAGGGGAGACTACATCCCCCAGCTTTCCCTGCGGCAGAAGAGGAAGCCGCTTCCTGCACTTTGGCGCCTGGAGGCGTTATAAACTTCAGCTGGGCTTCTGACAGAGCGGGTGACTTTCATTCCCTGTGTGCCTGCTGCTGACACCTTACCTGCCTGCCCTGGTTCCAATCTTCGTAGCTGTTGACCGTCTCCCTCCCGCTGCCGCCATTCCACCGCGGCCGCTGTGAGGAGGGGAGACTACATCCCCCAGCTTTCCCTGCGGCAGAAGAGGAAGCCGCTTCCTGTACTTTGGCGCCTGGAGGCGTTATAAACTTCAGCTGGGCTTCTGACAGAGCGGGTGACTTTCATTCCCTGTGTGCCTGCTGCTGACACCTTACCTGCCTGCCCTGGTTCCAATCTTCGTGGCTGTTGACCGTCTCCCTCCCGCTGCCGCCATTCCACCGCGGCCGCTGTGAGGAGGGGAGACTACATCCCCCAGCTTTCCCTGCGGCAGAAGAGGAAGCCGCTTCCTGTACTTTGGCGCCTGGAGGCGTTATAAACTTCAGCTGGGCTTCTGACAGAGCGGGTGACTTTCATTCCCTGTGTGCCTGCTGCTGACACCTTACCTGCCTGCCCTGGTTCCAATCTTCGTAGCTGTTGACCGTCTCCCTCCCGCTGCCGCCATTCCACCGCGGCCGCTGTGAGGAGGGGAGACTACATCCCCCAGCTTTCCCTGCGGCAGAAGAGGAAGCCGCTTCCTGTACTTTGGCGCCTGGAGGCGTTATAAACTTCAGCTGGGCTTCTGACAGAGCGGGTGACTTTCATTCCCTGTGTGCCTGCTGCTGACACCTTACCTGCCTGCCCTGGTTCCAATCTTCGTGGCTGTTGACCGTCTCCCTCCCGCTGCCGCCATTCCACCGCGGCCGCTGTGAGGAGGGGAGACTACATCCCCCAGCTTTCCCTGCGGCAGAAGAGGAAGCCGCTTCCTGTACTTTGGCGCCTGGAGGCGTTATAAACTTCAGCTGGGCTTCTGACAGAGCGGGTGACTTTCATTCCCTGTGTGCCTGCTGCTGACACCTTACCTGCCTGCCCTGGTTCCAATCTTCGTAGCTGTTGACCGTCTCCCTCCCGCTGCCGCCATTCCACCGCGGCCGCTGTGAGGAGGGGAGACTACATCCCCCAGCTTTCCCTGCGGCAGAAGAGGAAGCCGCTTCCTGTACTTTGGCGCCTGGAGGCGTTATAAACTTCAGCTGGGCTTCTGACAGAGCGGGTGACTTTCATTCCCTGTGTGCCTGCTGCTGACACCTTACCTGCCTGCCCTGGTTCCAATCTTCATGGCTGTTGACCGTCTCCCTCCCGCTGCCGCCATTCCACCGCGGCCGCTGTGAGGAGGGGAGACTACATCCCCCAGCTTTCCCTGCGGCAGAAGAGGAAGCCGCTTCCTGTACTTTGGCGCCTGGAGGCGTTATAAACTTCAGCTGGGCTTCTGACAGAGCGGGTGACTTTCATTCCCTGTGTGCCTGCTGCTGACACCTTACCTGCCTGCCCTGGTTCCAATCTTCGTAGCTGTTGACCGTCTCCCTCCCGCTGCCGCCATTCCACCGCGGCCGCTGTGAGGAGGGGAGACTACATCCCCCAGCTTTCCCTGCGGCAGAAGAGGAAGCCGCTTCCTGTACTTTGGCGCCTGGAGGCGTTATAAACTTCAGCTGGGCTACCGCCTCGCGGGACCGCGCGCGGGTCCGCGCCGGGCTAAGCCCGGGCAAAGGGCGGGCCCTCTGTGGCCCTCAGAGGCCCGAGGAGACTGGACTGGGCCAGAGACGCTGCCCGTTTCCTTGCGTAAGCATCGGACATCGTAAGCATATCAGCGTTATTATTCATCAGTATATGGACAGCTATCTGACAATGTGATATGTCGATGTGGGCAGGCTTGATAGACATAATAGTTATTGGTGTTTCCTATTCATCGATATAAAAGGAACTCTATTGCCTAACATAAGTATTATTATAGCAATTAGTTAGATATACCTAACAGTTAGTTATAATCCATTCGCTTTTAATTATCCCGATCAAATTGACAAGATGTCACGTGGAACTAGAAGCAGTAAAACTGTGTCAGGTAGCTCCAAACTCACTGGAACCTTGGATGACTTCATAGTACGCACAAATACATTAATAGATCAGGGTATTGTCCTTATGGAAAGGAGGGTTTCCCAAGATCTTGCGTTAGCTAAAAGGTCTTCCATGGGTCACATTGCCACAGTTCGAACTCCAATACGAAATCCCGAGAACACCCCAACCAATCCCAATATACTACATGTTAATGCAGAAGTTCACGGTATTACTAGTGTAAATACTGATATTGATGACTGTAGTATTACTGATTCACAGGGGTTGGCAATCATAGAAAACACCCTGGTAGACCTCCAACCAGATGGCCAGATAAATGACAATAATATCCCAAGACAGGGGATAAAGGAGGGAGCAATCCCCCAAAAAAGTACAACTAAGCGACCCCATAAAAAACATCCCGCTACTAGAACTACCAAGGCTATAAAGAGCAAAAGAAATAATAGATCCAATGTAAGCGCGACAAGGGAAAAACAGAGCCAAGAAACAGGGAAAGGAGGGGTTGTCCCTAAGACATTACCTATGAACATTGTAGACGACAGTTTTTTAGATAAATCCCTAGCTGATATTCTTTCTGTCAATTTATCAGCTGATAGTACAGGCATAAATATAGGAAATGAAGACTCCCTTATATTGACCCTGTCAAAAATATTTAAGGAACTACTTATTCCTATAGAAAAAAAACTAGATGGGATAGAAAAACAACTCATTGAACTGAGGAAAGAGGAAAAAGATGACCATACTAGTAAGAAAAACAAGATAACTCAGATACCAGCCCCTATTAGCAATGTTCAGATACCAAAAAAATTGGTCAATGATGTAGTAAAAGAAAGGAATCCAGTTCCCAAGGGCCCTAATATTAATCCTATCATTATTGATGTGGGGGGAGAAAATACGAAGTCCATTATGTCATGCGGAACAACAGTTGGAAAAACGGCTCCTTGCAGCACGCCTAGACACACTGATGACAACACGCATATAGAAAAGCGCAGGAATGTTAATCTACCTCCTGAAGCATGCGATTATGTAGTCATTTTAACTGGGGTTCCGGAACTAGACCCGTTAGTCCTAGAACCATACGAGGCGCTTAAAAACAAAGTCACACATTGGTTGAACATTAATTATCCATTACCACCAACAGTAAGAAGCAATATTCTAATGGTAGAGAGGGTCCCTTGGGTAGGAAACATTAGGAAAAAAATACAAGGGGACTGTGTGATTGTATCATTTGAAGACCCTCGATCAGTAGGACACATCTGCTTGGGAATCCCAAAAAATAACGGTTCATTGATTGTAGCAAGACCCCTGGCCTATTTTTATCCGCCAATGAAATACGAAGATAACGCATGGAGTTGGTTAAGGGATACAAAACAAAATAGAGGTGAAAATGGGTATGAGTTACTTGGAAATTTAAATCCCAAGGGGAGAGAAAGGGAGGGGGAGGATGGTTGGACCATAATTCAACGAAGGGCCGGGAGGCCCCAACACGTCAATTCTCATTACTATGGAGAATGGACGGGTCCACAGTTCGCACAACCCTTAATCCCCTGTTTCAACAGGTTTAGCGGATTAGAGACTGTTGATTGACTCCCAGTACATGGGGAAGGATATAAAGCTCAACCCTGTCAATTAGTCCCTCCCGCTATATTACCTGTGTCTCCAACAAGCTCCCTTGGGACATCTGATTTTCCAAATCGCTTACCTCAATTATTATCAACTGGTACACAGGGGGGATATACCACACCCAAAAAAAAACTCATGGTAATCCTAGAACCAACACCCAAAGTGGAACAAATAAAACATCATGAGGCAAATGATTATAATAGTAATAACGTAGGAAAACCGAGGACACCAAGTAATTCCTCATCGGGTATTAATTGTAGCTTAAACCAAGGTCCTTCTATGGCCAAGATTGTGTCATGGAATGTTGCAGGAGTGGGTTCAAAAACAAGTGACCCTGAGTGGAACCTTTACATGAACTCCTTTGAAATTTGTGCCCTACAAGAAACTTGGGCTACGACATCCATGTACAGGGTTGGATATAGAACCTTCCAGCTGGAAGCAGTACCATCACCAAGAGGCCGTCCATCAGGAGGGCTAATAATTTGGGTTAGTGTGTCCATTAATCTAGCCATACAGCAATTAAGAATTGATTCTCTAGACATACTTGGTTTGAAAATGGTTACCAATGATAACCGGACGATATATCTCTTTAATGTATATAATAGACCATGTCCATCACATAAGGAGTCACCATGTATCGGCAAATTAGAATCAGTACTGGATACATTGGACACAGAAGCAAGCATGATTATATGCGGGGATATGAACTGTAACTTTGAACCCATTGTTGGAATGAACAATCTATATGAGGATGAAGACAATGCTAATGGTATACCATCCTTAACCAGTAATGGGTCAGTTATAGGAACTACTCTAGCTTTCCAAATTACAAGGGTACTGGTAAGCTATGGACTGAGGGCATGCAATGGGCGTTTTCCCTCTGACAGCCCCAAGGCACCGACTTTTACGAGACGTCATTGCCAAAGTATAATTGATTATGTTATCGTTTCCATGGACTTATGGCCACATATAAAAGATTTGATGGTCAAAGATAGATTTGATAGTGATCATCATTCCTTGGAAGTTAGTTTTATAAAGAGCTTAATAATGGAATCAGAAGCCGAAGAGGTAGGACATCAACCTGTCCCAGATAACGTTATATTAAGTAACAATCGTAGGTCAGTTAAATGGGCTTACATCTTGGGACAAGAAGACTTAGTGGCAAACATTTATAATTGTTTCACTAAAGTATTCGATACCTACAATCCCTCTGATAGTGAATCTGGACAATTTCTTAAATTGCATAAGGAGTTCTTTAAAGAACTATTAGAATTTATGACCAGAAGACCAAAAAAAGGATCGGGTGCTGTAAAATTGCAGCCTATAGGTAAACCTTGGTTTAATAAGGAATGCAGAAAAGCAAAAACAGCCCTGATAGAGTCGGTAAAAACTAAAAATTCCTTGGCAATTAAAGAAAATAGGAAACTATATAATAAGGTGCTGGCCAATGCAAAGTGTACATGGGACGAGGAACTGTGGTCATGTATGCTGATGGCAGCTAAAATGAAGGACCAAAAGCTATTTTGGGAAACAGTGGCTAAGGGTAATCAAAGGGAGAAGGGCTCAAGAGAGGTTTTCCTTGATGAAGCAACCTGGATAGACCACTTTACGAATCTGTACGCCGACCAAGGGGATGTTAGTGCAGTACAGGAAGATCATCCTCTGTTATCTGCTGAGGCTGAACTGTTACATATAGTTTTTGACCTAGAGGAAACAGAATTAGCTATTAATTCTGTCAAATCTGGGAAGGCCCCAGGGCTGGACAAAGTACCAGGTGACTTGTTCAAGCATGAACTTGACGTCTGGGTTCCTTATCTCAATCATTTGTGCAATACTGTTGCTGCTGGGGAGTCAATTCCGGACACATGGAACGGGGCGGAAATTATTACCATTTTTAAAAAGGGAGATAGAAGCAATCCTGCTAACTATCGCCCCATAAGTCTTTTAGATATTACTCAAAAAATCTATGCTAGGCATATTTTAAACCGTATAAACTCCTGGTTGGAAGAAGAGCAAATTTTAACAAAATATCAAGCAGGTTTCAGAGTAAAAACGGGAACCACTGACCAAGTTCTAAGGCTCTGTTGCTTGTATTGGAAATATGTTACTCTTCGTAAAGGCCATTTATATGTGGCATTCGTAGATTTACGGGCTGCATTTGACCTTATACCGAGAGAACTTCTGTGGGCATCACTGAAATCTCAGGGGCTCCCGCTAGGCCTACTAAAACTGGTTATTGGATTACACAAGGACAACTATGCAAAGGTCAGGTGGGGTCCTACTGGGGAACTTACAAAAGCTATCCCTATAAAAAGAGGAGTACGCCAGGGGTGTGTACTGGCGCCAACCCTATTCTCCCTGTTTGTGAACGACATACCATCATACATGGAGTGTAGTGAAAACGATGCACCAAGATTAGGGGGCGAACGGGTTTCTTCACTTCTGTTTGCAGATGACACCATCCTTATTTCCCAAACACCACGGGGCCTTCAAAATTTATTAAATAGATTTCAGTCATATTGTTCCTTGAAGGGCCTAGAAATTAATACTAAAAAAACGAAATACATGGCACTGAGTCCTCATAGGAATTTTAGGAAAAATCTAATGTTAAATGGACAGAAGCTTGATTATGTGCAGAATTTTATATATTTGGGTGTCTCTATTGACTCGTCTTTAGCATGGAGGCCGCAGTTAGAGAAGAATAAGATTATTTTTAAACAAAACTGTCTACCAATTCTCAAAAGACACAAAGAATGCTCGAATAAGGCTGTGACCCCTGCCCTAGAGATATTTAGGTATAAAGTACAATCAGCGGTACTATATGGGGCGGAATTGTGGGGTCCTGCATGTAGAAATACATTTGAATGCCTCGAGAATAAGTTTCTTAGGGGGTTGTTAAAAATATCTACAAATACCCCACTAACACCACTTTTATTGGATTTAAACCTGAAACGAACAGATCAACATGCAATATTAAGACCATTATTGCTGTGGGTTAGACTGTGGACGACCCCAGAACTAGTAAATTACAAGGAAGGCTTGAAAGAAGTCATGGATCTTGATAGTTGTAACAAAGTTTATTGGCTCAAGCATGTAAAAAAATGGTTAGGCATGATTGGACTAGCCCATTTCTGGAATGACCCTGAGGCTATGAACCCATGTTCTAAGAAAATTGTTAAACTATCTTATTGGTCACATGTGAGCCATGAGTCAGTATACACAAGAACCCATGGACCGCTAACAGAAAGCTTTCTATTGTTTAAGGATGTAGCATCCTTTGAACCCTTTCTAGACGAGATCCACCCACCTTTATCAAAAACTCTGTATCTCAAATTTAGATATGGCATTCTTAGAACGAAGGCCCTTGAAAAAAGCTGGGCGAAAACAGGAAGTGATCTTTGTATTTCTTGTACTCATGGCGTAAAGGAAGATGATCTACACATCCTTCTATTTTGCTCAAGCTATGCAATTCCAAGGAAAAAGTGGATAGTACCACTCTGCCATAGAATAGGTTCTAGATCCTATAAGGAGGCTGGTAGAATTCTAAAAACCGACAATAGCCAGGTGATAGTCTTTGGAGTTAGTAGATTTCTTCTCGCTGCTAATTTTATCAGAATAAAGTTGGGTCTACTTTTTTGAGAAAAAAAAAAAGAGGGAAAAAAAAAAAAATAGAAAAACATAATAAACGGGAATTAAAAAAAAAAGGGCGAGGAAAAATGAGACAATATACCACTAGAAAGTTCTAATATGAGTTTATGGTATTAGAGCATTTAATTGTTGTTTTATTACCCAACCTGGAGGATGTTGTTGATGCTTTTTTATGAATCTAAAAAAAAAAATGTACTAGCGGTTTGTGATTTAATACTTTTTTAGAAGTTTTTAAAAAAAAATTATATTTATTATTAATTGTATTTTTAACATTTAAATTTTCCACCCAGGCGAAATGTGATTGATAATGTATTATGGAATTAGGAAATTGACACTCGGTAGCAACGGATATTATGAATAGGTTGGTTTACTGTATCCCATTTCCCCTTTTTGTCTTGAGCTGGCAATTGTCAAAATGTAAGAAACGTTTTTTTGTGTTCTTTTATGATGCAAATGCGTCGAAATAAAGATTTAAATGAATGAAAAATGAGTTAACTATAACAGGGCAAAAAGAGGAACTAAGTAGATTGAAGGAGGAGATGGTTAAAAGATTGAAAAAGCAGGAGGAAAGAATACGAGAAAGGAAGGCATTCAAATTTCACAGAGATCGCATGGATTACGAGTGTGGATGCATTTTTACCTTTGCAAAGAAATTTGAATCATTAAAATCATCACAGTATGGCGCGCCCTATGGGGCAAAATCTAGCATGGCCGGCGGGAGGGTTCAATCAGAAGCGGCATCAAACTCAGATCTCAGCTCCGCAAAGGAGAGTGAGACGGAACAAGATTCCAGAATTCACACAGTACAGCAAATACCTGTTAAAATCTCGCTGTTTGGAAGAAGTTGATTTTTTTATGCCTGGAGCGCAGGCAGACCCTGCGCCCCAGAAATCAAATGAAATCCCAAGCAAAAAATCAACCGCCAAGCGCCGAGAGAGGCGAGCAGCAAATCGAAAGCGCGCACAAAAAATGAGGACAACAGACACGACGAAATTGGAGACGATAGAACCAGCAGGAAGTCAAACGGTAAATAATCTGGCAAAGATCAATTTGAATAAAGCTGAGGAGCAATTATTATCTCTGGGACTTTCATTCTGTCTGGAAAGTTCATTTAACTATGCTTTAACTCGTATGGATCTCTATAGAAGCATACGTAGGCTAAAACTCCAAAAATATTTTCTTCAACAAAACTAATTCAACGAGATCAACACTGAAAAGCAATTTGAACAGCTTCCACAGCTATCTCCCCCTTTCAGCCTTACAGCATCGGACATGCCCATACTACAAGCGATGCACAAACTCATCCATGAAAATATGACCTCCACACAATATGAAGAGGAGAATACCGATTTGTGCAACAAAAAAGATCGTGGTACAGAAGTGACACCTTTCAAACCCAGCTCCACTTTCAATCCAATCACACCCCGTGATGCAATTGACATCTTTCAGGAGCAAGTTGTGACCAGGATCAAGAAACTCAATTACAAAGTTCAGAGATTGCCAAGAAAAAAGACCAACAGAATCATTCACTAATGACCTAACTCAAATCAAACACTGAGCTGGTCATTCGCAACTCTGACAAAGTAGGAAATCTGGTCTTATGGAATAAAGCTGACTATGTAAAGGAAGCAATGAGCCAGCTCTAGGACAGGGATTGTTACCGCAAATGTGATCAGTTAACCCTTAGACCCTTGTATAACATATACAGTATGAAACTGGTAGCCTGGAAAAACGCGGGGCTGCTCACACAACAGGAATACCAGTACTTGCGGAATGACCATCTTGTAACACCCATCATGTATTTTATTCCTACGATACATAAAGATCCCTTAAGACCACCAGGAAGACCCATTATATCGGCAAGAAACAGTCTTCTGGAGTGAACTTCCCAGTACACAGCCTATTTTCTTCAAGACTTTGTACAACAACTACCCTCATATATCCGGGACACTGGAGACTTTTTATCAAAAATCCAGAACTGTGAGTGGAGTAATGATTATTTGTTAATCACTCTAGATGTGACTTCACTTTACACATCCATAAATCATCAGGATGGTATGAGGGCACTGACATTCTATCTTGATTAAAGATCGCCAAAGTTCGTACATCACAGTAAGATGCTCAGGGATATGGTTGAATTTTGTTTAGATAATAACATCTTCATATTCCAGAATACACTCATCCAACAATTACGTGGTGTAGCAATGGGGGCCAGCTTCTCCCCCAGTTATGCCTGCCTTCACATGGGATGGTGGGAGGAGCTGGTCCTACATAAAGAACATGAGGCAGTTGTCACCAAAAATATCAGGGTTTGGTTGAGATATATCGATGATCTTTTCATCATCTGGCAGGGGACCCAGCCAGAGGCAGAGAAGTTCATTGCTAAGTTAAACATTAATAACCTCAATCTTCAGTTCACAGCTACTGTTAGCAGTCAAACTGTCACATTTCTTGATGTACAGATTTACATCAGGGAAGGGAAACTTGCCACCAGATTACATCGCAAAGAAACCGCTGGGAATGCAGTTTTACATGCCAGGAGCTCTCACCCGCAACATCTTATACAAAGTATATCTTACGGTGAGATGCTCCGATTAAAACGCATCTGCAGCAATGATGATGATTTATTAACAGCCCAGCTAGCTAGCCAAAGAAGGTTTCTGGAAAGAGGATATTCGAAAAAGATGATCTCTGCTGCTATAGCTAAAAGCAACATCATTAAAAAAGAAAGTTTATTGACATCTCAACCAGGTTCTAAGAAAACTAGATCCAGCAAACCTAACGCACAGCATGAGAATCCTGAGGCCTTTAGAATTATTCTCTGCTTCAGTAAACAAGCAAAAGCTATCAACAACATCATTAAGAGAAATTGGCCTCTTGTCTTAAGTGATCCAACCATAGGCCATTTCCTACCCACTCGGGCAGCAATAACTTAGAGCAAGGCACCTTCTATGAAGGATGAGTTGGTTCACAATGATCCCGGGAACCAAACTAAAACCACATGGCTTTCCCAACGTAAGGGATTTTTCAAATGTAGATCACGCAAATCATGTCAGTATGGAGTCAATAAATCCTCCTACGAAACATCTTTTAGCGACCAGGAAAAGCCCACACACAAAGGTCTGACATGTAAGTCAGAGTTTGTGATCTATGTGCTGGAGTGTCCGTGTGGCCTACGTTATGTAGGTAGTACCATCCATCAAGGCCACAAGAGGATACTCCAGCACATCAGAGCTATTAGGAACAAGTATCAGTCCTACCCAGTAGCGCAACACTTTGAGGAATCCCAGTGGAGATCCAGCAGCTAGGGGGCTTGAATGCAACTGAGGATCTCTACACCTGCCTCTGACATATGGCAGACAGCGACTTTAGCTGTAGGTTAAATAACATAAGGCTTGGCAGGGCACAAACAAGACCGCACCATGCCCCCAATTACTACCATCACAGTTCCCTCAATAGGTTGTAGCTTTTTTTGCATAGAGGTGAACTATACACACAGCACTATGTTATTACATCACTGATAACATGTTTGATGATGTCATTGATGACATCACTGCAAAATCTAAAGTGAGATCGTTGCAGTCATCATTGTGCATGGTGGTGGCATGGATTATAGGCACAAGTTATAGTTCCTTGAGCTAATTATAACTGGTGAATTTCAGTGACATTTTCACCTAACTATAACGTCCCTTTAACCTTTGCTTTTTTGGTGTGTGTGTATCTTTGCACCTGCACTTTTTAATTAAATTCATAAGGTTTAAATAGTTTGTCATTGACATTTGTATAATGAATGTATATGCAGTGGGCCTTTATTGCTAGCCCGAATAACAGAGGGACATCTAGTCTTATCCAGTGAAATTATTCATAGTAATGGACAAAGGTGTATGGTTTTACAATTAAAAAATCCCTATTGAGGTGGTTTTAGGTATTTATACCGGGACGTTGTTTTAACTGTACTTGCTTTTAGTCAACACACCCTTTTAGACTATAAGCAGTGAGAGCTATACAAATGTATATAGTTTAAAAAACAGAAGCAGGCTTTTAGATTTATACAGTTTTTCAAAGCTTTGATAAAACTAAATCAAACAACAATTGGTATTTTAAACATCTATTTTAAATATTTATGTGAATATTTATTTGATTTCCGAACAGCCGCATCAGTAAAGTATTTTTTCTATGTTAATGTACCTTACGTTTACAAGCACCTGTCACTTTAAAATGTTAGCAAAAAAATTGTTTAAAAGCTAGCTCTTAGCTGTGAAACACGTCATGTGATCAAGGCCCCATGGGGTCAAAACGCGTCATGGCTGTGGTTTGTGGGAGCTGCCAATAAACTACTCACTGCACAATTTGGTGGTCCAGGCTCCTGTTCATCGACATCATCGTGAGTACGAGCGGAGTTGTTTTCATATATATATATATACAATTTGATTAGTAATTTTAGATACATTGTAGGTGAATTTTGCACAGTACTATAAATAGTTTTATAAATCTTGCGTTAATTTGCACATGCATTATATGTTTACAAACTATTTGCTTGATTTGCACATCAAACCCAGTATTTATGTATTGAACAGCATTTTTTTGTTGCACAATTTGCACATTTAGACAGACACCAACAAGATGTTTGTAATAGTTCTTTGTGTTATTTATATACCTACATTATGACTACATAGTAACGTACACAGTGGTGCACACTTTTTATTTGTGTGCATAAAATGGTATTGACTTTCAATGGTACATATCTATGTATTGCTGATCAATTCCAATATTTATATTTCCGAAAGTAAATACGTTTGCTATTTCACATCATTGGGCAAATGTTACAATACGGGTGTTCCGACCATCCAACAAAACAGACCTATTGACTCGTAACACGCACAGCCTAAGAAGAGTATTTTGTTTATGTTTATTATATCACGTGGTGTTGTTTAAGCATATTTTAAAAAATGGCGAGCCGGGATCTGGCAATCTGTGAACAAGGGCAACGGCCCAAAGCGCGTCAGATTCGCTGGCTCTTTAATTAAATTAATTTACTTGTGCCTGATTTTTGGGATTCGTGTCATCTCTATCCACTGACCTGGATGCGTTGAGACGGCTTGCTTTTACCTGATCGAAAACGCGGAAGGTGGTTGCTTCCCCAACAAATCCACTCCCCGGAAGTAGGCTACCGCCATCAACCAGTATTTTCATGTTTCTAGAACAAAGTTTTGGTGGTGGCCCCTGACTGCAGCAAAACACGGACTAACACATGGACTACGCAGCGAAGGTAATACAATGAGGCAAGCTACACCGCGCCCAACAACGTTTCCTGTCTGCGGTGTGAAACGCTTTACTGCAGCGGTGGGGAGGACTGTGCGGCACATACGGAACACCCAGAACACACGGTAGGGTTTCCGTAGTATATACTTTTTAGTTATATTGAATAGAGCCAGCATTATTATGTCAGCAGAGGCAGTACGCGACAGGGAGGCAGCCGCTGATGTGTTATTCTCAAATCTCCCCAAAGTAACCAACAAAGGGGTAACGACAACAGCAACTCTTAGCAATACGGACTTGTCCAAAGAGGGCCTACTCAAAAACGTATTAAAACGATTGGAGAAGTGCATGCGCTCTGAGGTAACCAAATGGTGGGAGCACAAGTCACTATCAAAGTATATTGAAGAGGGGTGAGTACCTAGGGGTCTACGCATTTTACTAGCCCCAAGTTACGAAAACCCCAATCCAGAAATGCTCCAGGAATGGGGGCACAGCAATTTGGAAGCGTCGGCTAACTTGGTAAAGATTTTGGTGAAGTATGCGGAAATTGACAGACAGGTTCTTGTAAAATAAATTGATGACATCACTATACAGTTATCAAAATTTGAAGCCAATGAGTTGATTTCAAAAACTAAAAAAGAAATACAGGAAAGACTGACCAAGCAGGATGACAAAATCAAAGCCCGCAAAGTGTATAAATTTGCGCGAGACAAAGAAGATTACGAGCAGGGGCGCATTTACACTTTTGCGTGAAAATATGAAAACGCTAAAAAATTCAAATTAAATTCGAAGCCAGTCAAACCAACGGCACAATCAGTAGCAACAACAAGTACTAATATCGACTCAGCCCCAGAAAGTAGTGACAATGAATCACTAATAAGTAGTATGTCCTCAGATGAAGGCAGTCTAAACAGAACAGGGACATGTGATAAAACTAAGATCCTTGATCTGGGGGAAGAGATCGATTTTTTAGTATTCGATCGCCTGCAGACACTGAGACCACGAAGTCAAAAGAATAAAGAACAAGAATCAACAAAAGACAGAGAGAACGCCGTAAAAAGTGGAAGCTTTCACAAAAAAACAGGAAAGCAATACTGGCGAAAGAATCAATAAAAGATAACACAATCGTAAATTTTTCTAATATTACATTATCCGAGGCGGAAAAACAGCTTTTAAGCCTCGGTCTGTCATTTTGCCCTATCAGTGACTTTGATTACACACGGACACGTGTTGATGTCTTCTGCTATATTCGAAAACTTAAGCTCAAAAAGTTTTTTAGCATCAAAGAGGGGCTAAAGGACCAGCAAGCTATCTCTGACAATCAGGCCAATATCCAACTTATGGCATCAGACACGAGAACCCTGATCTCCATGCACCAACTTGTAAAGAATAATAGCAGTTCAGAACAGAGTATGTCTACTCAACAAGAATTAACTCAAGCAGCTATTCCTCAAATAGGAGCTCACACAAGTCCTTTTAAGTCCAAATCCACTTTTGTGCCGAACATGCCCAAGGATGCCATCGACACTTTCCATGATGTCATAGTGGAAGATCTGAAGAAATTGCACTATCAAATCAAACACCGAAAAAGGTATTAAAGTGAGCAGGAAAATCAATACACAGCATTGATTAAAAAATTGAGCAATGATCCTCAAAATATTGTTACCAAGTCAGATAAAGGTGGTAATATTGTTATTTGGCCACAAAATGAATACATTGCAGAAGCCCGGAGACAATTGAATGATCTGACATGCTATGAGAAATCTACCCTAAAAGAATACAATAATGCAAGAGATAATCTCAAAAAAACACTCCAAAAATGGAAAAGAGAGGGCATGATCCCAGCGGAGGAATTCAAGTTTCTGCATGTTGAAAATCCTGTTCTACCTAGATTATATTTGATACCTAAAGTGCATAAAAGAACGGTACCAGTCCCTGGAAGACCAATCATATCGGCAATACAGAGTGTTGCAGAACATATCACCCAATACATTGACTATTTTTTACATGATTTGGTTACAGGTTTACCAACTTATATCAAAGACACCAGAGACTTTTTAAATAAGATCATGCATATTCCATGGACTGAGGACTCAATGTTTATTACGTTAGATATTGAGTCCCTTTACACTAGTACCGAACATCTTGCTGGATTAAAAGCTTTGGAGTATTTTTTGTGTACTAGACCGTTACAATGCTACAATCACAACAAAATGATTATGGAACTAGTATCCTGGTGTCTTAACAATAATTATTTTATGTTTGGTGATGAAATTCATTTACAGAAGCGTGGCGTGGCGATGGGGGCCTGCTTCTCTCCTAGCTACGCATGTTTACACGTGGGCTGGTGGGAGGAGCAGGTCCTCAAGCGCACTCACAATTCTATGTTTACCAATCATGTTTTAGAAAGGATGCGATATATTGATGACGTTTTTATTATATGGAGAGGAGATGAGAAAACTGCCATTGAATTTGTTGACAACATCAATATAAATCAAGAAAATCTTAAGTTTACAAGCAATATCAACAAACAACAGGTAGAGTTCCTAGATGTTACCATCTTTAGTCGTGAGGGACGAATAGCTACCACCCTCCATAGGAAGAGCACTGCTGGAAATTCCATACTACATGCCAGCAGTGCTCATCCCAAACATGTCATCAATAATATTCCCTATGGAGAGGCTTAAACGTATCTGCAGCACAAAAGAAGATTTAGCCATATGTACTAATCAGGCCCTTATGAGATTTAAAGAGAGAGGATGTAAAGAGTCTATCTAAAACAGGCAGTCAAGAAAATGAATGCCAAGCCCAGGGACCTGATCCTAAGAGCAAAAGATACAATTGATGCAAATCCTGACTTAAAAGACAAAAAAGACAATGAACCGGCTCCTACATTTATAACAACTTATAATGCCAAGAAAGAAATATCAGAGCCATTATAACAAAAAGCTGGCCCATATTACAAACTGATGGAGTTCTGGCTCCTAGACTCCCTGCAACTCCGACCATTACATATAGGAAAGGGCCCTCAATGAGAACGCAAATTAATTTTTTTTCTCCAGAATTGAGCAAAGATCAAATGTGGCTACAACCCCGGCCGGGATTTGTAAAATGTTCCAGCTGCAGGGCTTGCAAGTTCGGAACAAACACCACTCAATATGCCACTCCTTTTAGCCCACAAAAATTCAACATTACAGGGAATTACAACTGTAGAACTGAATATGCTGTCTATGTTCTGACGTGCACCTGTGGCTTAAGATATGTAGGTAGTACTAAGCTACAGGTGCATGTCAGAATCCTCCGGCATCTTCGAGTAATCGTGAATAACGATAGCTCATATCCTGTCGCAAGACACTTTAAGTTAGTACACAACAATGATTTACAGTGTCTTAGTTACTTTGTAATAGCTGCAGTTCCCAAACCACGAAGAGGTGGGGACAGAGATAAGATGCTGAGAAGATTAGAGTCTAAAATAATTTTGGAACTAGACAGCAAATTCCCTAATGGACTAAATACGACAGAGGATCTTTACCATTTCTTATAAACACTACCTATATACTGTCTACATGCAATGGTTGCCCTATGAGAACTTAGTACTAATTAGGATTTTTTTACGCTGCTTCCCTGCAGCGTCGTCATTTTATTAACATTATAAATATAGATATACAAAAAAATAGCAACAAACAAATGTTCTAATTAATAATCTTTCACTATGGGATTTTATTGTTTTATTTACACATTAGGTATGCACACTTATGAAGCTGTAGATAGAACTATGGGTCAATCTCTTTTTTATATAGTCACATCAGCACTATTTGGGTGGTCGAACAGATAGTGGTTCTCAAATTGTATTTACATACAGGGTTTATTAAATACATCAAATTAAAACCTGAACATAGGGATTTTTATTAACAATTTGATTAGTAATTTTAGATACATTGTAGGTGAATTTTGCACAGTACTATAAATGGTTTTATAAATCTTGCGTTAATTTGCACATGCATTATATGTTTACAAACTATTTGCTTGATTTGCACATCAAACCCAGTATTTATGTATTGAACGGCATTTTTTTGTTGATAAATTGTTGCACAATTTGCACATTTATACAGACACCAACAAGGTTTTTGTAATAGTTCTTAGTGTTATTTATATACTTACATTATGACTACATAGTAACGTACACAGTGGTGCACACTTTTTATTTGTGTGCATCAATGGTATCGACTTTCAATGGTACATATCTATGTATTGCTGATCAATTCCAATATTTATATTGATAGTATAATGTGCTCAAATAATGTGACTTGCCATTGATTTACTTCCCTTTTATCACAATATTGTGTGTTGTGTTCAGGTTTATGTACATTCATGTATATTAATTATTACCGCTTTCCGAAAGTAAATGCGTTTGCTATTTCACATCATTGGGCAAATGTTACAATACGGGTGTTCTGATCATCCAACAAAACAGACCTATTGACTCGTAACACGCACAGTCTAAGAAGAGTATTTTGTTTATGTTTATTATATCACGTGGTGTTGTTTAAGCATTTTTTATAAAAAATGGCGGGCCGATATCTGGCTATCTGTGAACAAGGGCAACGGCCCTAAACGCGTCAGATTCGCTGGCTCTTTAATTAAATAAATTTACTTGTGCCTGATTTTTGGGATTCGTGTCATCTCTAACCACTGACCTGGATGCATTGAGACAGCTTGCTTTTACCTGATATATATATATATATATATATATATATATATATATATATATATATATATACACACACACACACATATGTATATATATGTACAAATGTATGTATATATATGTGTACATATATATGAACATATATGTACATATATATATATATGTATCGTCATGTGATCAAGGCCTGTCGTGGGCTGAAACGCGTTGTGGCGAGACTTGCACCCTAAATAAATTACGAAAAAGCACATTATTGTGGTCCATACTGTGTTCTTTGCAAGGTGGAGGAGTGGCGGAGCTTTGGAATATATATATATATTCACTGAAAAAAACCATAGGTTTCAGGGACGGTATAGTTAGGAATTAGCATTTGAAAAACCTTTGAAATTCACAAAAAAAACAGGTTTCAGGGACGTTATAGTTATTCTGACATTTCACTCGTACAAAACCAGAGAAATTCGGCCGTTATAGTAAGTTGAGCTAACTATAACTTGTGCCCCCGCAATGCACTGTTGATGACATCACATATTACATCACTCATGACATGGTCAGTGACATCACTCATGACATCACTGATGACATCTCAAATGACATCCCTGATGGCATCACTGATAAAATCATCCCCATAGGTTTCAGGGTCGTTATAGTTAGAAATTGGAATTTAAAAAACCTTTGAAATTCACTGAAAATACCATAGTTTTCAGGGACGTTATAGTTAGTTGGACATTTCACTCATACAAAACCAGAGAAATTCAGCCGTTATAGTTAATTGAGCTAACAATAATTCGCGCCACCACAATGCACTGCTGATGACGTCACATATTACATCACTCATGATGCCAATTATGGCCCCGGGGACCGCATTATCCAGGGCTGGCCTTCTGGTTTTTTTTTATTAAAGGGGAGGGGCCCAGTGGCCCCTGGCACCCCATCCCCCAGGGCCTGGCCTCTTTTTGAAAAATATCTTTCAATTAGGGAGGGAAGCCGTGTGGCACCCCTCCCCTGGGCCACTTCTGGCCCCGGGGACCCCATCCCCTGGGGCCTGGCCTCTTTAAAAAAAAAATGTTTTAGTTAGAGAGGGGGGCCACGTAGCCCCACTCCCCAGGCCACTTCTGGCCCTGGGTACCCCATCCCCCTGGCCCTCAAGTTCTGAACCGTAGGGGAGCTGCAATGCCCCCACAGTCCCTGCCGGCTCCCTGCCTCCTCATTGCTTTTGGGCAAGGGGAGCTGCTAACAAGCAGCTCCCCTTGCCCAAAAGCAATTCTGCTTCTCGCTTCAACAAAGCAAAGCAGTGTTTGCTAAGGGAGGGCGGAAGCTGTGCTCCCACACTGCCATAGCAAACAGTAATATCCCGGGGGTGAGCAACCCGGGACATTGCAGGAGCCGGCCCTGGGGGGTGGCAGCCCTCAGGGCCACTGAGGGCTCCAGGAGGGTGGCCGCATGTCCCCCCTCCCAACATGCAAATAGCCGGGGAGGTGGTGGTTTGCAACAGACCCCCGTCTTTCAATAAACAGTGCCCCGGGGAGGTGGTGGTCCCCAAGGCACTAATTATTTGTGAAACCCCCGGGGAGGAGGTGGTCCCCTGGGCTTGGGGGCACCACAAGGCCCCCCCACCCTAGTAGAATAAAGCCCGGGGAGGTGGTGGTCCCCAAGGCTTGGGGGGGCCTGCGATACCCCCACCATATTAGAATAAAGCCCAGGGGAGGTGGCTGTCCCCAGGGCTTGAGGGGCCCATGAGGGCCCCCTGCTTTTAATTAATATTGCCCCGGGGAGGTGGCGGTCCCCGAGGCAGTGTGGGAGGGAGGAGCCACCCCACGCATTTTAATAAAAAATCCCCAGGAAGGTGGCGGTCCCCGGGGCTGCGGGGGGCTGTGTGCCCCACGCATATATTAAACTAAGCACTGGGGAGGTGGCAGTCTCTGGGGCTGTGGGGGCCCGTGGGCCCCCGGTTAATATTTGTGCATTGCCCCCGGGACCTGGCCCACCTGGGGGCTTATAGATAACAAAGCGCTTTTTGGGGGGTTTTTGGCCGGATTCGCGCACCCAGCGTGAATTCGGCAATTAAAATTCTTTTTTTAGCCGTTTGGGTCCTTGGGGGACCCCCTGAGCAGGCCTAGGGGGTCAGGGTGTTTCTACCCTGCCCCCTTTTTTTGTTTTTTTATCCTTTTTTTACTGATTTCTTGTGACTCGGTTTTACCAAGTCACAAGATGGCTGCCAACACATTCTGTTTGGGAGTGTTGGCAGCCAATCAGAGTGAAGCTCGTGCTCGGGAGCGTTTGCGAACCCTCCTCGGTTCTCAGATATCGATATTTTTATTTTTTGAATTTCTCAGGAACTACTGAACGGATTCATACCATTTAAAAAAAAAGGTGGCTCTCTGAACTAAGAGCTACCTTTTTGCCAAATTTGTTGTCATTCCGTTCAGCAGTTCGGACCGCAGCCTGTGGAAATTAACATGGGGAAAACGTGTTTTGGGACCCCCCTATTTTCTTGGCCCCCGCATGATGTATCACCCCGAAACTTTCAGGACAGGAGCTGACCTGAGTGAACCATTAGTTTTGAAAATTTTGCAAAGACTCGTCAAACGGCGCCAAAGATATTGGCAAAAGAAAATACACTTTTAGAATAGAAACAAGGTCCTAACTATAACTACTAGGTACTGGCAAGAAAATCTACTCAAGATTGCAATCATAAATTGAATGAGTCAAAACAAATTGCATTAAAACATAAGGAATATGCCCACTGGAGGGCTTAAATGCATATAGCACAAATGGCCAAACGCAAAGAATTTCAAACGCATCTCACCTGAGTTAAAGATTGCAAGACTCATACAATGGGGATGGTAAATAAAACTGAATAACGTGAAAACACGTAACCAGGAACATTAGCAACCCGTAAATAATTGACTGGTGAAGCAATGACTACATCACCCATAAATCACAGGGTGAATGGTGAAAGATGTCGGGAAATGATGTCAGCTAACTTCCTTCAATTCACTTTATTAAATGAACATTTTTTCGAATGCATTGAGCAAACAACAACCGTGAACAAGTTATCTGGCATAACGAAACGCGTTGGTAAATTGTTGGTTCTGCGACCTTGAAGGAATAAAACGAAGTTTGAAAGCTGGTTGGAGTGCGACCTCTTCTTCCCTTGTGGGAGTGCTGTGGTGGATATTGGCGGTTTGGCTCAACCGCGAGGTGACGCACCCGTCGAGCAGCGCCTGAAGTCGGGTACATCTGAGCCATTTTGGATTCATTGTTTCAACCTGACACGGCGCTCGCTGAGATGTAAGAACGCTTAACATCAACAAAGGAGTGAACACGAGGGTGGAGAAACGCTGTTGGAGGTAAGAGCGTGGAACCTGAGTGATACTCCGGACTATCAAATCATTGTGTTACAAATTACAGAGACTTTTCCTGTTTCATCTCGGCTTGACAAACGGGGGTTACGGCTCTTTTTCGAACGAGCAGTCAGATTAAGTGCAACTGTTCTCAATCGAGATTGGCGCCTGAAACATAATTGCAATTTCAGTTCGAATTTTGGAGGGAACCCCCTACAGCGTAAATTAAAACAAGAAAGATCAGCAGAATCATTTATGAGCACAATTAATAATTAGTTTATCACAATGGAAAAACGTGAAGCGAAAAGAAGGGAGCAACTGACAACTATGTTTGACAAAGAACACCCTCAAACTGATGCTGATAAACAAAACCCAGATGGCAAAACGGACACCAAGAGCAAAATAAGGCAATGGGAAAAATTAAGCAGAAAAGAAATCAATAAATCATGGGAATTAATCACCCTCCAGAAATACTTAGAAGTTCAACGAGTTCCCCGTGGTCTAAGAATTATGTTAATGCCAAGTCAACAAGATGCATCCAACGATCTATTGCAAGAATGGGGTGAACATACTTTGAATTCTTCACTGGGCTTAATCAAAATATTAGTTAAACATATTGAAATTGCATTGGAAAAAATTAAAGAACAACTACAAGCAATTGAAAAGGATTTAGAATCAGTTAAATTGAATCCAGAATTGTCAAAATTCAAAGAGGATTTGGAAAAGCAAATAGACAAACATGAGGATATTGTAAGACAACGTAAACACAGCAAATTTATAAGAGATGCTGAGGACTATGCAGAAGGTAGAATCTTCACCTTCGCACGGAAATACGACCCATTTAAACAAATACCAACCAGCAAGTATTCAACTACCTCAAGCAGCTTCTCATCTCTGGCCTCAACCGGTCAAAGTGAAGGGGAGAACGGAGTAACCCCTGAAGGAGCAAGGAATGTTTTTTTAGGCGACATGCGCCTGGTCTTACAACAACGCCAGTGGGAGCAAAATCAAACATCACAACGCCAGACACGAGGAAGAGGCAGAGGGAAACGTTGGCAGCAAAGAAAACGCGACGGACAAAACGAAGGGGACGAAGAAGCAAGTTCCTCAACAGAAAGGAGTGGGATAAAAACGAGGAGCATGAGGCAGAGGAAGGATCTATAGCAGATGAACTTCAAATTATAAATTTAACTGAAAAAGAATTGTCGTTGGAAGAAACATCATTATTGAAACGTGGTATCAACTATTGCCCCACACAAAGAATGGATTTGGCGCAAACACGTATTGACTTATACCTCTATGTTCGGAAAATTAAACTTGCTAAACATTTCCTGGAAAATCAAAACAAACCAAAGTTGGCAAGAATATTGGAGAAACCAACATTAACACTTCTGTCCAAAGAAGCGGATGACTTTTTAACTTTACTAAATCTAAACGCAGAAGAAGGAAAAGAAGTCACCCTTAACACGGCATGTCCACAACTAGGCGCCGGAATGAGTGAAAAAAGACCACGTTCAAAATTTTATCCACAACTAACCCCAGGCAACAAAGTTGATCTTTTTCATGAGGCGGTCATCCATGACCTATACAGATTAAAACACAAAAAATTTCATGATAACCTCAGTAAAACAGAAAGAGAGGCCCTTTCTAGATTATCCAAAACAGATGATTTTGAAATCAAAATGGCAGACAAAGGGGGCAACATTGTGTTATGGGACAAAAACATGTATACAGAAGAAGCCCACTCACAATTAAATAATACTGAATATTATGAGAAATTGCAAAATAACCCCACATTAACAATAAAGAAAGATCTGGATAAAAAACTAGCAACATGGGTGGCTAACAACATGATCGATGATGATGAACGTAAATATCTGACAGTGGACTTTCCGATACTGGCAACCATATATTTTCTCCCGAAAATACATAAGGATTCCAAAAAACCACCTGGCAGACCTATTCTGTCAGCTAAGGGCTCGCTTATGGAACCAGTGGCAAACTTTATTGACTATTTTTTAATGCCATATGTAGCCAAATTGAAATCCTACATAAAGGACACTTCAGATTGTCTCAGGATCCTGAAAGACTTATCTTGGCAAAACTCCTATTGTCTTATTACAATGGATGTGGTGTCGCTATACACCACAATTGATAATATGCAAGGATTAAAAGCTTGTGAATATTTTCTACAAGAAAGGAATATTCACTACAAAGAACATAATGAGATGTTGCTCGACATGATGAAACTTTGCTTAACAAATAACATCTTCTCCTTTGGGGAAAATATATACCGCCAAAAGAACGGAGCGGCGATGGGGTTTTCTTTCAGCCCCAGTTATGCATGTCTGGTAATGGGATGGTGGGAACAAGAGGTGGCATGGAATCGGAAAAATCATCAATACACGAACCACATTGTAAGCTGGATCCGCTTCATAGACGATCTGCTCATTATATGGAATGGACAGGAGGAAACATTTGAAGAGTACTTCACAATTTTGAATAACAGCACACCCAACCTCAGATTTACATACAACCTGAGTAAAGATCGAGTCGTCTTCCTGGATGCGGAAATTTACATACAAAACAATGGTTTAGAAACAACGTTACACCGCAAAAATACAGCAACCAGTGCCACTTTGGAAGCAACAAGTTTTCACCAACCCTCATTAATATCCAGCATTCCATACGGAGAATTCCTGCGCCTGCGAAGAATTTGCAGCGAAGAGCAAGAATGGCAAAAACACAGTGCAACCACGAGGAAAAGATTCATACAGAGAAAATACGCCAGGAATACAGTTAACACATGTTGGAGCAGAGCTAATCTCAAAACCAGAGCGGAATGTCTAATGCCAAAGGACAAAAGAGATGCCACTATAGAGGAACCCATAAGATTCATTATGGATTACAGCCAAGATTTCAAAGACATGGTAAATATCTTGAAGAAAAATTGGAAAATTCTCCAATTAGATGGAACAATTGGTGACAAAATGGGGAGTTACCCGGTGATTACTTTCAGAAGAGCAAAGAATCTAAAAGATCGTTTAGTACATAGCTTTTACAAAACAAAGAAATTGAAAGAAACATGGCTACATACAACTGGCTTTGTAAAGTGTCATAATTGTAAAGTTTGTGAGATCGCTAAACCTACAATGGAAGTCACAATGGCCAACAAAAAAACGTGGCAAATTAAAAATCTTATAACGTGCAAAAGCCAATACACAGTGTATGTTATAGAATGTCCTTGCCCACTCAAATATGTGGGTTCAACCATCTGTGAGCTCAAGAAGCGAATTTTGGAACATGTACGGGCCACAAAAAACAAAGATAAAAACAATGCAGTAGCCAGGCACATGGAAATTTATCATAATGCCAATTGGAAATTCTTGAAATTTTATGGCATCGAATCAGTACCCTTAAATGTGCGTGGTGGGAATAGGGAGAAAATCCTACGCCAGAAAGAATCCAGACACATTTTGAACTTGAGATCCATGACGCCATTCGGGTTAAATCAGTCAGAAGAACTGTATATACATCTTTGAATAAATGAATGTTCTTGAGCACATACAGAATCATGTTCAGACTGCAATCGTGAATCAAATGGATTACAATGTACTGTTTTTATAACTCAAGGAGTATGCCCACCAGAGGGCTGGCAAGAAAATCAACTCAAGATTGCAATCATAAATTGAATGAGTCAAAACAAATTGCATTAAAACATAAGGAATATGCCCACTGGAGGGCTTAAATGCATATAGCACAAATGGCCAAACGCAAAGAATTTCAAACGCATCTCACCTGAGTTAAAGATTGCAAGACTCATACAATGGGGATGGTAAATAAAACTGAATAACGTGAAAACACGTAACCAGGAACATTAGCAACACGTAAATAATTGACTGGTGAAGCAATGACTACATCACCCATAAATCACAGGGTGAATGGTGAAAGATGTCGGGAAATGATGTCAGCTAACTTCCTTCAATTCACTTTATTAAATGAACATTTTTTCGAATGCATTGAACAAACAACAACCGTGAACAAGTTATCTGGCATAACGAAACGCGTTGGTAAATTGTTGGTTCTGCGACCTTGAAGGAATAAAACGAAGTTTGAAAGCTGGTTGGAGTGCGACCTCTTCTTCCCTTGTGGGAGTGCTGTGGTGGATATTGACGGTTTGGCTCAACCGCGAGGTGACGCACCCGTCGAGTAGCGCCTGAAGTCGGGTACATCTGAGCCATTTTGGATTCATATATATATATATATATATATATATATATATATCCCAGGAACTCCACTGTACAGCAACTGCACCTCGTTAGACAAAAAGAGCACAGACCACAATTGAGTGCGCAGAGTTTAGTTTATTTCCCCAAGCCTGTCGGCCAATATGCGTTTCGGCTCCCAAGAGCCTTGATCACATGACACGTTGGCAAATCAGCTGACTGTTTTTGTACAGTTTTTTTCTCCACACATTTTTTTCCCAATGTTAAAGTGACAGTGCAAAGATAAATAAATACGTGTTTGAATACCAAGGCATTAGGATCGATATGGCTAAATCTTATTTCGTATACATTCTGTATATATATATATATATACACGCACATTCATACTTTTGTTTATCTTGTATGTGGTGCATAAACCCTTGGGTTTTCCACTGTATCATGGTACAAATACCAGGTTTGGATAATCCAAATCTCTTTATCGATTCTTTAAGTCCATATTGGCTGTCGATCTATTCACGTGTGCCAAATTGGTGCTATTAATCTCGATTCAATTTTTAATAATGACATTGATTTTAAAACCAATTAAAATCTAAATGAACGGATATGATATATGCATTCAAGGTATGCTTGCATACCTCTACAACCATTTACCAGTGTTTCCCTATGGTCAGTGCAAATTCAACGCAACATTTCATCAATACAATTTATGATGGTATACAAAATACATTTTAAAATCCTATAAAATTTATGAGGGAGGCTAAAACATTTGTTGTCTTGGTTTAAATGCCCTGACATCCCTTTCGAGTCACCTCTATCTATCATTTCCTTGATTACATTTCACCCAATTGTATTTACATAAATAAATAAATAAATATTTAAATATCTACCTTAATAAATAATTCCTAGACATCCACTTGAATCATAAAATATAGTCTAAAAGTTATTTTGTAAAGTATAACTCTGTGTTGGTATTATTCTGCCTCTTCCTTTATATATGTTATTCCTGTTGCTTCCTTTGAATATATATGCCTGCCTGATTGTTGAGTACCTGTATATCTTATCCTGGCCTGTTTGGTATTATATAACTCCTGATTATACATAGTCAGGATATAAGGTGCTAGTGCAAAAACCCCCTACTTAATTGACCTAAGCCTTTGTCAAAAAGTAGCGTGAAACATTAAAGTGAAAAAAATGACAAAAAACTGAATTTTAAGACCAAGATAAAAGCCTTTATCTTGTTTTGAATTCAAAACAACCGTGGAATAATGGATATGCTTGATTATCTAAATCCATAGCCCATTTATTTGTGAATCTTAATATTCCTTTTGTTTGCAACCTTTGAATTTTTTTTTTAATTTAGAATCACGAAGCCCAGATCTGATGTACTAAAAAACAGACATAAAAAATACTTTTTTTGTATCGGTACATAAAAATTCATCATTGATGTACTGTTAAAGACATGTGTACAAGTCTTCAGTTATATTAAGACCTTTGGGGCTTTTGGAATCCAGTTCCAAAATATACCTGGTTTCCATTTTGCGTAGAGCTTTCTCTCTGTTGCCCCCTCTTCTATTGAAGGGTACACAATAAATTATATAGTATTTTAGATGTTTAGGGTCTGATTGATGGAATTCTTTGAAATGTCTGGCCACCGGGTATACTGGATCTTGATTTTTTATCGCTCGTATGTGCTGTAAGATCCTCTTGTGTCCCTGTAGCTTGGTACTTCCCACATACAGAAGCTCACAAGGGCACTCGAGGATGTACACCACGAATTCCGTTCTGCATGACAGTGCTTTGTTAATCATTTGTTCATTACCTCTAAATGCATTCTTGAAAGTGGTATTGTTGACACCATGTTGACAGGCTTTGCAGGTCTTGCATTGATAAAAGCCCTTTCTTTGGCTTAACCAGTTTCCCTTTGATTGATCTACTGGGTTGTTAACCACCAACCTGTCTTTTATGTTAGGGGCACATCTGTTGGTGATTGACAGTCTCTTCGGCAATGTTTGACCCAAGACCGGATCATTTTTAACTAGAGGCCAATTTCTTTGAATGATACGATTGATTTCTTTATGTTGTTTACTGTACACCACAATCATTCTAAATTCATCATTGGATTGTCTTTTAGCAGTAGCTAATTGTACAGAAGTATCAATTACGGTATCAAATTCTGCGTTTTGTGTCTCTAGTTTTAACAGGGTGTTTCAGTTGATTTTTTTGCTCTTAGTGATAGCAGCGTCTATGCATTTTGCTGTATACCCCCGCTCAAGAAACCTATGTCGACTTTCTTGTTGAGCTTTCTGCAATTCCTTCTCAGTGCTACAAATCCGTTTGAGTCGGATCATTTCCCCATAGGGGATACTCTGAATAAGATGTTTTGGATGTAGACTGGTGGCCTGTAGGACTGAATCGACAGCAGTTGGCTTTCTGTGAATTTTGGTTTCAATCCTGCCCTTCTCAATGTACACTTCAACATCTAAAAAGAGAACCCTATCTGCACTGATCTCTGCAGTGTATTGCAAATTAATATCATTTTGATTTAATTTTTCGATGAATGATATTGCTTCTGTCTTAGAGCCATGCCATATTAAAAACAAATCGTCAACTAAAACAAAGAGAGATATTGAAGAGAGAGTGATCAAACAGGAGGAAAAAACTAAAAATCGCAAGGCACAGAAATTCCTACGAGATAAATACGACTATGAAGAAGGTCGTATTTTCACATTTGCACGAAAATATGAAAATGCTAAGAAAGCCATTTTTGAGAAAGGTACCCAAAGTAAATATTGAATTAGCAGTAAACAGTACTTCTACAAATTTGGTGATTGACAGCGATTCTCTCACGAGTGAAGTCTCATCGGACAACGAAAGCACAGCCAGCCTGGGAGTCATTGGCCCAAAAAAGATTTTAAACTTGGGAGAAGAGGTTGATTTTTTAGCCTTCGATCAACGCCAAACGTTAAGGCCTCAGAATCAAACCAACAAGAGACCAGAACAAGGAAAAACATCCGAAGAAGGGAACGGCATAAAAAGCGGAAAGGCACCAATAAGAAAACCGTATTAACGCTGAAAGTAAATGCGAATAACAATACCATCATCAACCTCTCACCATTTATTGCGGCTGGAAATGCAGTCGCAAAACTTTCGCAGATTACCACCAATTTCAAATTGGTGGCAAGACATTCGCAAACAGGATGGGGGTCCCTTGGAGCCCTTCCCATCTGCGAATGGGGACGCCAACATTTTTTCAGAGCAGGCCGTGGACCCACGGACCACTGGCCACTAAAAAAATGAGAAAGAAACCTTTTCATTTTTATTTTTGAAATGCATCCCGTTTTCTTAAAAGAAAACTGGATGCATTTATGAAACAAAACGCTTTTCAGTGCAGGCAGTGGTCCTACTATGGGTGACTAGAATTCTACCATAGTGCTAAAATAATGACTATATGCTGGCATATATGAACCTAACAGTAACAATGCGTACTTCTATGACGCAAACCCTAACTAGATGTACCTAAATGTACCTGGCATGTATGTAGGTGTGTAGCCAAGAATCCCCTTAGGCTAGAGCCAGCCACATTACCTGATGTGGGAGAGCAAAGGACCCCATCTTAGTCTCGAGATGGACACCCCGCAAGAGATGTCAGACCACTGTGTGATGAAGTGTCTGCGTGCAGGGAGCTCGGCATCTCGCGTCATCGTGTCAGCATGGAAGTCTTTCTTCTTTGATTTGCCGAGTGAAGATGTAGTGCTTATATACACAAAAGGTACCCTCATGGGTTCTACCTAGAAATGTACTATGGGCATGTCGGGCAAGGATGACGACAGAGGTGACCCATATACAGAGTTATTATGCAGAAGATGGTAATCCTGCTGTGATACTGAGAATCCTCATGCATAATACATGAGGCTAGTTTTCGGTGAAAACCCCACGACAGTCATGTAGCACCTAACTACGTAAAAGGTCAGCACCAAAACCCATTATGTAGAACAATGGTAGGACAGATGTAGGTAAAAGGTCGTGTAACTACCTAGGCCTATATTGGGGTACATTGGGGTTCATAACAAGATACCTAACAAATATTTGAATATGGACCAATATATCGTCAAGTACCAATCTAACTTCAGCAGTGGTCCACAAGGTATTGCTAATCCTCTTAAAACCCAGCAAGACAAGGCATGGGTAGGACTGGTTTGCCAGTTCTGGTAACAGGAGTTTCGAACCTTTAAGGGCTTAAAAAGTGCCAAAATTAAAATGTAACCACGCAGTTGTAATTTTTCTCGTACTGACAAACAACTTAAAACAGTAGGTTTTCCTATCAAACTCGACTTGTGAAAAAGTTGTGGAGTGGGGGGCGTGGCCGGGCAAGTTGGCCGATCGGACGTAAACCATCTCGGCTCCCGGTCCACGTGCTATCCCGGTGCAGATTCTGGCGGCTACCTAAGGCTAGGATCGCCGCAAACGGACCCTACCTGCGGCGGAAGATGTGAGGCACCAGCGAGATTTGTGCTACTGCCCCCGGAGTGCCTATACTGGCTCTATTCTATTCTGCCTCGCTCTGCTCTGTGAGAGAAGATATGCGGGAGCTAAGATGGCGGCCGGAGCCCAGCTGAGGCGGGAGGCCACCCGGTCCGTCTGCTAAACGTCCTGACAGCGGGCTCCCACCGGGCTTATCGATGACTTGACCCTCGCAGCAGTAAGCCTGGAGACGCTTGCGGAGGCATGTTTATGGGAGCGGGAAAGAGTGCGACTCTATCAGCCTTGGCTGCCTGACTCTAAGATGGCGGCCGCACTCCACCAAATGGCGGAGAGCGCGGACATCTGAAACCCTGGACATGTGGACCCCTGCATTTCTTGTACCAGAGGGCGCGTCTGGGAAGGCGAGTTGTGGCTCCCCGTTTACGATTGCCGCAGGACGGAAGACAGCATTACCTGGGGGCATGTGAATAGTACCCCACTCCATTGAACACCTATCCTCCTGCGTAGACGCCCAGCTTACATGGGGAAGGGGTCATCGGTATAATGACAACTCAAGACAGCTGCTCCTTCGCCTGCCACCCTCGTTAGCGGCTAACTACTCTTCATTGATGTGCAGCTACTCCTCCTGGAGGCTTCTCCTTGCCTGCTCCCCTTGAATGGGCTGGATGCAGCACATGACTTTCATCATACCCAGCCTACGAATTTCTGGCATGGCACCCACCTTCTTACACTGTGCGGCCAACACCATTGAGATACTGAACAACACACCTCGCTGGTGACCTGAGGTGGCACCTCCACTGCCCTGACAGTCGCTCCTTGGTGCTGTGCGGCCTTCTCTCACTCCACCCTTTGCGATTCACTTGAGGCCGGACCTGGAGTGCCTCTAACACCCTTGACAGAGCTTCGGGGACACGTGAGGTCTCATCCTTATAACGCCAAAGAAGGGGACGAGCAAGACGCCCAGTAAACTGTCGGACTTCTTCTCGACTATAGACAAATGCCTGATGCTGCGAGGAGATACAGGAGGGGCGGCCATGGCCCTCACAAAAGCAGACCTATTAAACATGTTTAAGGACTTTAAAACTGAACTACGTAACAAACTTAGTCAAGACATCAAATCCTCGATAGATCAGCTGCGAACAGACCTAACGGACCGTCTGACCTCCCTCCAACACGATGTGGACTCTGTGGGTACTAGTGTGCTGGACTGGAGGCGCAGCACCAGGAGCAAGAACAACTCTCTACCGAATTCCGCAAAGATGTCCGTGCGCTTAAGGAGCAGTTGCAGCAGACGCAGCTTAAGGCAGAGGATCTTGAAAATAGAGCACGGAGGGAGAACATATGTGTCAGAGACCTGGAGGAGGGCACGGAGGGGACGGACTTAGAGGCCTTCATGGAGAGACTCTTCGCGGAGACTCTGAGCCCCACACCCTCAAGATAAAGCTAGACAGAGTGCATCGGGTTGGAAATGTACAGAATGGCGAGAAGAAGAGACCCCACGACATTTTATCAAAGTTCCACTCATACAAAGTCAAGGAGGCGGTACTCCAGGCGGATAGACCGAAGGACTCCATCTCCTCCCAAGGTCACTCCTGGGCCATCTATCAAGATGTTGCGCCATCTACACTAGCACGGAGACAACTGATCAGGCCTGTCATCACTAAACTGCGAACTGACAAAATCAGATATCGGTGGACCTACCCGTTTGGGCTCAGTTTTGATTTCCAGAATAAGCGACGCCTCATTACTGAATTAAAGGAAGGGCTAGACCTCCTGGGCCTCCCTTCCGAGGAGGATGGACCCATCCAAGGCAAAACTGGAGATCCCTCCCAGGGCTCACGATCAGCTTCAACCTGGATGACGGGTACGCGCAGAGGATGCCGATGATTAATGACAGGCTAAACCGCGGCAGTTGTGAGACCTATCGTCTGCAACAGGCCTGAGCTGCACGGCCCTACAATCCATCTTCATCGAGGCCGACATCTCTGGCTATCTCCGGTATCAGACGATACAGAGCTGCAACTTTTTGACTGCGAACCTCCAACATCGGACTCCTCTTCGGCTCCTACCTTTGGGGTCATGGTCCCCTATTTGCTATGTGGGGACGCCACGGACTAAGATGGCTCCATATGTAAGAACAATGTTGTCTCCTTTTTTCTACAATAAGGCGGGTTTGAAGCCTAGTACTATGTTGGCTTTTAGTCCTATTCTGTTAACTTAGTCCCGGCTAAATGCTTTATTCCTTAATATAGAGAATTTGCCTCTGTTGCTCTTCTAGCCATGGATCTATAGTGTGGCCCGCTTTTCAGCCGCACAAAGATGATTTTCATATGAGACACTTACCGGGGTGAGCGTGGACTGGGTCCATGGACCTGTTGTCCCCCCTGGTCCCTGTGGGGGCGTTTTAGCCCCGTCAAGAGGACCTATCAGTGGTTTTTGTATTGTTCAAATGTTCAAGTTTGTTTTCCTTCTTTTGGGTGTTTCGGGGTGGGAGTGGGAGGGACGTGGTGGCGGCTTTTTAATGGTTGACTGCTAGGGGCTCTTTGATACCGGTCAATGCACAGTTGGCAAGCACTGGCACAGCACGCCCTTTGGGGACAGACTAAGATCAAGGCTATGATGAGGTTGCTGGAGCTCTTAGAGAGGGGTAGTTCTTTCCTATAATATAATGCCGATCACTATTGGAACTTGGAACGTTAAGGGTCTTAATTCTCACCAAAAGCGCCAAAAAGTATGGAAGTACATTATCGACCATCACCTTGACATAGTGGCCTTGCAAGAGACCCACTTAGCCAGGGCTGAGGACACGCGCCTTAGACATAAACAATTTCCGCAAATCTATATGTCCTCCGTTCACACGAAACACAGGGGGATGGCACTCATGTTTCGTTCTTCCATACAGTTCCAACCATTGGGAGTCCAAAGTGATAAAGATGGCCGCTGGGTTATGGTCAAGGGGCGCCTGAGAGGGAAATTGTGCACCTTTGTAGCGGTATATGCACCCAATACTGGTCAGACGGTCTTTTTACACACTCTATTGGGGAAATTAACGGACTTTGTGGAAGGTCCAATGCTTTTTATGGGTGACTTCAATCTGATATGGCAGAAAGAGCTGGACAGTACGCACTCACAATGCTCGGATATGGGCTCTTTTACTGTGGACACACAACAGCGCATACAGGACATGGGTCTCATAGACACCTGGCGCACTCTCTATCCACAGACCCGAGACTACACGTTTTATTCACATGTTCATCGTACATATTCCCGACTCGATTACATTTTTATTAGCCAATCCCTGCAAGGTGCCCTGCAAGAGGCCAAGACCTTCCCCCTGTCAGTATCACACCTTCGCTTATTTTCTGTCTGTCTCACTTGGGATGGGAACATCTCGACTACTCCCAGGTGGTATATCCCGTCATCGCTAGCTCGGGACAAGGAATCTTGTGCCAAATTAAGAGAAACCATTACTGACTTCTTCGCTATCAATAAGCCGGAGGACACTTCGGAGTATACCACCTGGGACACGTTTAAGGCTGTCTTCAGAGGGAAATGTATTTCTCTTTATGCAGCACTAAATAGCGCACTAGAGAGAGGGAGCAACTAGAGACAGAGTTGTCTACTCTTGAACGCACTCATAAATTGAATCCCACTAGGCAAACCCTCCGCAACCTGACAGCGCTCCGAGGTAAACTCCGGGCTATTTATAACAATAGAGCGGAGTTCACGCTTCTCAAACTGCGGCATCTTTCATATACCCAGGTAAACAAAATTGGTAAACACCTTGCCAGACAACTAAAAGATAAACGTGAGAGAGAGTTCATAGGTGGCATTCGGGGGCCCTCTGGGGACATTAAACATAAAGACGAAGACAAGGCTGAGATCTTTGGTTCCTTTTACAAAACTCTATACTCTGGGGAGGCTCTTGATTCGGATGCCCAGCGGGATTATCTCCAGTCTTTGCTCCTGCCCCAGGTGTCTGATGAATGGAACAAATTACTTACCACCCCAGTTTCCATAGACGAGGTTACCACTGCTATTAAAGCTTTGAAGCCCCACAAAGCTCCTGGAACAGACGGATATGCCTCCCTCTTCTACAAGACATTTTCCCCCGAAATCAGCTCTCACCTTGTGCGACTATTTAACAAGATGGCAGAGGAGGGCGAGACCACGGGCACTATGTCTGAGGCCATGATCTCGGTGATACCTAAACCGGGGAAGGACCCTCACCACTGCGCTTCTTATAGGCCTTGTGCCCTATTAAGCCTCAACGCAAAATTGTACACCTCTATAATAGCCAAACAATTGAATGACCTCATGCCTGACCTCATACACCCTGACCAGTCAGGATTTATTAAGGGACGCCAAACGCATGACAACACCCGTCGAATTATACACTTGATAGAGAAGGCCAACAGACGCAAGATCCCGGCGGTTTTAGTAGGTTTGAACGCCGAGAAGGAATTCGACAGGGTTGACTGTTTTTTTTTTATTCCACACACAGCATTCGGATTTTTGCCTAAATTCTTAAATATGATTCGAGCTAACTATCTTCACCCCTGTTCCAAGGTGGTGGTCAATGGGGTACAATCTTCCTCCTTTATCCACTCTAGAGGCACTAGACAGGGGTGCCCCCTCTCACCCTTGCTCTTTGCTCTTAGTATTGAACCATTAGCATTAGCGGTTAGGGATAATCCTGGAATACAGGGGTTACCGTTCACGGGGGAATCACATAAAATTTCTCTATTCGTGGATAATGTCCTCTTGTCCCTTTCTGAATCGGCCACGTCCCTTCCACACTTACAATTGGAGCTTGAACGTTTTGAAGCCGTAGCAGGCTTTAAAATAAATTTAGACAAATCGTATATTCTCAACCTCACTCTCCCGCAGGCGGAAGTTCACAGGCTCCAGTCTCTTACACCTCTGCCGTGGGTTACTTCTTCTATTCAATACTTGGGAGTCCAGCTAACACCAACAGTAGAGAAGCTATATGCTGCCAATTTCCCCCCCATCCTTACTCGAATCCAATCAGACCTCACGAGGTGGAAACCTCATTTCCTGTCCTGGCTAGGCCGAGTACACGCCGTGAAAATGACTCTTCTTCCTAAGCTCCTTTATTTATTTCAGGCCTTACCCATAGAGTTGGAGGGGGACTTCTTTCGGCAAGTGAAGGCTATGATCCTACGCTTTGTCTGGCAGGGGGGCATGATCGCTTCTCTTTCTCCCTACTACGTTGCTCTCGCAAGAAGGTCTTCCAGACATTCACTTATACTATAAAGCGGCACAGTTAAGAGTCTTGGTTGAATGGTCGAAGCAGGCATCCGATAAACATTGGTTACATATGGACCGCAGTGCATCTGGAAGGACCATATGGGACCTGGTTTGGCGACCCAAAAACGATAGGCATAAGAACACGTGCACCAGCACCCCCACATGATTCAGTTGCAGGGGATGACAGGTGGACTTCGTTCCCCTCTCCATTTACACCACTCCACTTTAACCCGGCATTTCCCCCGGCTCTACATGAGGGGCCCTTTGATGCCTGGAGGGAGGGAGGATGCCTCGCCTTGACGCATCTGTTCCATAATTTTGACCCCCTCACTTTTGATAATTGCAAACGTGAAAATGGAATAAGGAACGCAGAAATGTACCATTATGTTCAATTACTGCATTGGGCACTCACACCTCAGGTACGAGAGGCAGCCACTCGCCCCCTCACAAAATTCGAGGCTTTTCTCACCAAGACCTCCTCTATGAAAGGGGTGATTTCGTTCATATATAACTTCCTACTCAATACCACACTTTCCCCACACCCACGGTATATGTCCATGTGGGAAGATATGCTACAGTGAGCTATTACTGATGACGAATGGTCACATTTATGGTCCGACATCATGAGATTCAATCATTTAACAGAACTCCGTGAAGCTCACCTGAAGACCATGATGGACTGGTACCTACACCCGTCCAAGCTTAGGCAGATCTTCCCCAACACCTCTGATAGATGCTGGAGAGGGTGCGGATTACTTGGGGACTTTCAGCATATATGGTGGGATTGCCCAACTATCCGCCCTTTCTGAGAAGAAATTCTGGCACATATAAAGGACATATTGGGATACCCCATCCCCACTACCATGGCGGGGGTCCTTTTGGGGCTTTGTGACACCACCCCTGGAACATCAGACCCGGGCTGATAAAATGATTATGTGGCTTTGTATAGGTGCAGCTAAGATCACTGTGGCAGCCGCTTGGAAAAGGAAGGAGGCGCCAGCTATCTCCCTCTGGCACTCTCGTCTATGGAAACTGGTCATTCTGGAATGCATGTCAGACATTTTCAGAGATAACTATAATATCTTTGAATTCAGGTGGGGCCCTCTAGTCACCTTTCTTTCACGGGGACTTCCATCGGCTGTCTGCCCTTCCACCATTAGAGCCCTTCATCTCTTTCAATTTTGAGTGGAGCTCTAGCATTGTAAGTTACTTCAACTGTGTGGATGTTGCCGCCACCACGGTAGGGGTGGGGGGTGGGAACCGGGGGGGTGGGGGTTCTTTTTCGTTTCTTATTCCGTTCACTCCAGATTGGGGGCTATTTTTATATGATAATTTTTTCGCTACGTGCAGCGCGTTCCGGCTGGGAGGCATGGGAAAGTTACCGTTGCAGAAAGAAGATGATACATATGTAGAATTGTTGCTCGAACTTTATGCTTGAAAGACTGCTCTCCAAGCTCTGTTATCATTAGAAGCTGTATCTTTTATTTAAGCTACTCTTTGAGACAGGAGTTACATTTAGGCTGGGCAACGCACCTTGTCAAGTCATTTGTTTTTCTGCCACATTATGCTGCTCCGCTGCGAGGGATGCTGTGTTGGTACTGTTTCAGATTATTTGCTGGAAAATTCAATAAAAATATCTTTGAAAAAAAAAAAGTTGGGGAGTTTGTTTCTGAAATAGCGGTACCTAGAAAGGAAGTCATGCCTCTGTGATGTTGCATCCAAAACCAGTACAGCAAACCTTTAAAGTTGAACTAATCGGCAAATTAAAATCAAACTGCACGTATATGTCTGTTTTATGGTTCTTACATTAGCCCTACTTTTAAACAACATCCCAGAGTTTTTTTAATATCAGATCTAAAATTCTTAAAAATTACGAGGGTCACGGTGCTCATTCCTGGTACTTCAATTCTCAGAATGTAAGTCCCCGCTTCTTATAGCTGCAAAGACCACAAATCCTCCATGAATCATGTAGGAAAGTAGGATCTGCTTCTATGGTTACCCCCACTTTTTGCCTGGTGCTAAGCTGTTATTGACTAGTCTGACTAGGATCCTGCTAATTAGGACCCCAGTCTATCTGCTTTCTCCCTAAATTGTTATTTTCAGTACTTAGGTACATCCCAGATTGGATACTGGGCTACCCTTATAAGTCCCTAGTATATGGTACTAGGTACCCCAGAGATCCCCCATGGGCTGAAGCATCGTTATGCCACTCATGGGAGACCATTCAAAATGGAACTACTGGCCTGCCATTGCAGCCTGTCTAAGCTGGGGCTAGCACCACTTACTAAAGATGGTGGCCCCAATTCACAGAACTAACTTAAGACCAAATCCTAAACTTACTACCATTTTGGTATTCACAGAACGCACTTACTACTTTTGGCATTCACAGAATGAACTTACTACTTTTGCTATTCACAGAATGGACTTACGACTACTAACTTTACGTCCGCACTCGGGCCGGAATTTCCGCCTCCGAAGCGGAAATTCCGCACCCGGAGCAGGAAGTCCGCTTCTGGGCCGGAAGCTCCGATTTGGGACCGGAAACTCCGCTCCCGGGCCGGAAAGTCCGCTCCCGGGCCGGAAGCTCTGATTTGGGGCCAGAATACATTAACTGTGGCCATTGATCATTTGAGCCAAGGGTAAACACCTGTCCAAGTCCCTACCATCCCCCACCATGCATCAGCTGACACACTCCAGCCAATCCCAGCCAACAGCTCCAGTTTGCCATGATGTTGCAAGTGCCTACCATCCCCCACCATGCTCCAGCTGAAGCCAATTAACACTAATTGACCAGCAGCAAAAAACATTTAAAAGCAGCACACATTGAAGGAACAGGTTTGGCCACAGAGAGTTTGTGTTCACAACGATGACAGAGAATAATGGAGCTATTGAGGAGGAGGAGGAATTTCACTGCAGAGGAGACCACCATGCTTGTGGAGTTGATAGTGAGGCACCACAAATGCCTCTATGGACTCCCACCCTAGTGCACCAGTAGGACACAGAAGGCAGCAATTAGCCACGGATGTCACAGCATAGGGGGAGGAGAGGCGCACAGTCCAGGACATCAAGAAAAAGTGGCAGGATGAAAGGCAGAGGGTGAAGGAGTAATACTCCTGAATCAAATTAAACCGGATCCTCCCTGCTGCATACTCTGGACCCCACATCTGCCTCACCCCACTGGAGGATATCCTGACCACAATACACCCCCACTTGGTCCATGGGCTGCCTGTAAGTGACGTCCGCTATGTGGTACCAGGTAAGTGAGATGAAAAGAAAAAGTACATGAAAAGATTGTCTGTGTTGCACTGTCATTGTGAATAAGGAACTTGTCCAAAGTGTACATAAAAATTATAGTCAGTCAGAGACTCATGTGTCACCCTCTGTATGTAGCACCACAAGTCCCACAATCCTTTGCAATGTAAATGGCAAATCCCTCCCCCACTTTAGAAAACATAGGCACTGTACTGTTGCCGTAATACACAACCCTGCTAAGTAGCAATTGACAAATATCAGCAGGGATGCGCCAGTAACAATGCGACACGCAATTCAACTCTTGTGCAACCGCGGATGTGTCACATTTACAATGCGGTGCACTGTGGCGCAGGGATAGACAGATGTGTGTTGCATCTGATGGCATTAGGGGGGTGCTTTGCTGGAGTAGTGTTGCAAGTGTGACGCAACTCCAACAATGTCCATGGACCGCCTACACCTAACGTTCTGTGCCAATCATTACGTGTGCTTCAAGCAGGCGTAAGTTTGCGTAGCACCACCCTATGAAAAGTGACTCCGTGAAATCTTGTTGATTACACTGCATCACTTTTATGAGGCATAACCAAAGAAACGCACACCCTGCCTACATCACAGCTGATGCATGTTTAATGTTGCGCAGGGCTGCACAACATGACGCATCCCCATAGATGCATCACGTTGTGAATAAGTCTAAATGTGTCACCTGTATTACCCCGCCGCTGTGTCACAGAAGTGACGCAACGGCAGTGTAAATGTTTTCTAAGGGGCTTGTAAACCTGCCACAAATTATCCAAGAAGTAAATCACCCTGTGCCAGCTTAAATCACAAAGCAGAAGGTGAGAGAATCATCAGATCAAAATAGTCATACACCTATTCTGTTGTACATTTCCCACCATGCCACGCCATTACATCCCCAACGCACCTCTGCTCCTACCTGCCCAGTCTGCGGCAGTACTGCACAACACTGTTAGCATGCAGAAGAAATGGGGAATTCCCAGAAAAGTTCCACAAGCACATTTCCCATTTGTTTACTTTTCCCTCTTCTCAACCATTGACACATTCAGCCAGAGCACAGACAACTGCAGTAGCAGAGGTTCCTGCATCTACTGGGAGGAATCACCATCGTACAGAGAAAGGCATACCACCCTCACCGACTGGTAAGTCAAAGTGTGCAGGAGATGGTCAAAATGCATACATTGTCAGGAGTGACAGAGGGACATATAGTGCCCACATTTGAAAGTCAACCAGAGATGAAAAAATAGCTGCATTACTATTGGAGTTCTCAATGGACATCCACCTTTAGCAAATGATAATTGTGATCAGCGAAAGACAAAATATTAAATGCCTTGGCTCATCATACCTTTGTAATTGTGGAACAAGACATGTTTTTCAGCAACAGACCCAGACCTGGGAATCCAATCCTGTAATCGGGTGCCACAACTAGTCAAAAGGGTGTCCCCACTATGTTGTAATAGTGTCTGTAGACCTAATCAATAAATCCAATTTGCACAAATATGGCAATGATGAACAAGAAGCGAGATACCAGGGTCAGTAGGATTGACAATGCATACACTGTCCAACTTCGAATGTTTCCAATATAGATCAAATGCCCAGTCTACACAGCTGGTCATGTACCACTTACATTGGCTGGCTTTTTTGTTGTCCATCAACAAAACACGATAGTGGACCTCACATCATGATTCGTAGACATGTCATTGTGATATAGGTTGCATCTAGGTAGTGGGCCCATTCTAAGTTATATATGGGATCACTCATGATATTAAGTATGACACACTTCAGCAACGCTGGTGCCCACAACTGCTTGTGCTCATCCTTTGTGCCAGAAATTTAGTGCATCACATGTGGCTGCAGAAATGTAAAGTTGCAAAACACACTTATCATTGTAGGTACAACGAGGTCCTCCCAGAATCAAAGACACACACTGACATCTGCTACAAGGTTGGCTTTGACATCTGTTCAGGGCCCACACACTGTTCCGGTGCTGGCCCAAGGGAAGTAAACACAAGAATAAATCAGGCTGAATGCTCATTAAATGTGCCTTTCACCTAAACCATATGTTGTATGTGTTGTACAACACTGTTGTCCTGCATCACAATATGCTCACATATGGCATTTGAACCCATGCAAGATCAGACCCTGGTGGCTAATGAAAGGATGACACAAAATGTATGCCGAGTGCAGAATGGACATACAATAGTACAATGAGTCCTATGAAGTGACCAGAACACAACCGGCTTGCAATTCAATGATAGGAAAAAATCACTAGCAAAATATACATGGTTAAATCATAATGAAAACAGCATGGCTGAGGCCAACACTGATGCCAGTTGTGTACCTTTGAGATGGATGTAGGGGCTGCTAAGGTGAATCTTCATGCAGTCACACCTGCAAAATGACTTGGCTGAAGAGCAACATGCTAATCCAGTGCAGGTGGAAGGCATCAAAGCTTCTCAGCCTATCCGCAATGTGTGAGCATAACCAAATGTTGCATTCTGCTTTGCCTCCTCTCCTACGGTATTCACATGTATAGGTGAGTGTTTGACATATGAGGTTTGGATGTCTGCTGTACAAGACACCAATCGTTGTCAGCTAAGTAGTACCATGATCTTGGAAATAGAGTATGCAAAGAGAGGACACTTAAAGGATGGACATAAGAATTCTGTGATCTCGCATTCAAAAATGAGCTGTGTGACTTCATGCGTAGGGAAGCACAAATGAGCAACATCATGTCCCTGACTATTGCACATCTCACACATGAACCCCTTTCTGACTTGTCAACAGACAACATTAGACTCCGGAAAAATGGAAGTCTTAATGGCAAAGGTGAAATCAGTGTAATGCGGAGGAGTCCGGGTCATTTATCCCTTCCTTGAAATATCAGTAACCTTCTCATACAAGTTTGTCTGTTGATGTGTCATCTTATTGATGTCAGTGCTGCGTGGAGGTAACGGCTGGCAAAAGCTGCATGTGAGCAGGTGCCCACATGTAAAGTCCATGAGGTAAACATGCTGCACATTGTCCTGTATTACCCACAAATGGTCATTGAGAATGACATGTTGGCTCAGAGCTACCATCTGTTGTTAAAAAATATAGACCTGTATGTCTCATCACAGCTGCTGACAGGATGACACCACAGCAGCGGACACCATCCCGGGGACTGCATGACATTCTGGCTGCAGCAGTGAAACCATTGTGCACCTGTCCTTCAGGTAATTCTGGCATGAAGTGTGACTGTTGAAGTGTCATCTTATTGATGTCAGTGCTGTGTGGAGGTAACGGCTGCCAAATGCTGCATGTGAGCAGGTGCCCACATGTAAAGTCCATGAGGTAAACATGCTGCACATTGTCCTGGATTACCCACAAATGGTTATTCGAGAATGACATGTTGGCTCAGAGCTACCATCTGTTGTTAAAAAACTATAGACCTGTATGTCTCTTCACAGCTGCTGACAGGATGACACCACAGCAGCGGACACCATCCAGGGGACTGCATGACAGCCTGGCTGCAGCAGATAAACCATCGCGCACCTGTCCTTCAGGTAATTCTGCCATGAGGTGTGTCACTAGCTTAGATTCCTAAGCCATGACAGAGATCAAGATCCCCCTCTGCATGGAATCAGCAGTTGTTGTTTACAAAGTGAAATACAAATCAGGAGTGTCATGTGCCTGTCTGTCAATTGGTGATGCAGATAATTGAGAATGTTGTCACTTCCCTCTACAGCTGCTGGTTCAGGGACAGCTATGCCTACAAAAGCTGTGAGGAGACAGGTCCAGCAGGTGACACTCGGGGGGAACACCAAGGGACAGAAAGTTGTGGCTGGAGCTGGTGAGTTTGCTTGTATCATGTACATCTCTGTGTAACACCTCAGTGCTATGGTGTGAGCTGTCATTTGTGGTGGCACTCTAAACAGGTCACATGATCCTCATCTGTTGATGCAAAGTACAGTTAATACAACCCTTGTGTTGCACCACATGTTATACCAGGTCAATCCCTAATACGGTTGCAACCTCTGTTCCAGGGGATGCTGAGGATGAGGATGACAGACCTATGACCTGTGCGGGCCGACAGGGAATCAGAGGGGAGAATCCCCTGATCCTCCAAGCAGTAATGTCGGCAGCAAGTACTGCTCAAGAGGAGGAGGATGAATTTCCTGAGGACGTCGACTTGGTGGATGATGAGGACAACATGTCCGATGACGATACAGATGCCAATAAGAGCTATCGTGCCAGATTGGCATAATCTGTCAGGGCATCACATCCTCCGTCAAGCAACGTTCGTCAGCCTCCTCCCAAGCAAAGTATGGCCTGTCCCCAGCATCGAGCAAACCATCCACAGCTCTCACGTATCACAACACAGACATCACTCCCTCACAGCCCTCACGTCCAGGACCGACATGGTGGTTCCCCTACCCGCTGTTCCCTAGCCAGTGTATTCCTGCCATCCTCTCCACCATCTGGGGGAAGTACCAGCCCTGTTGTGGTGCAGGTATCCCCTGGGCACCGTTCTCCTGCCCACAGGCTCCCACCTGCCACCCCCTCCCCTGCTGTTGGACCTGCTCGTCCCATCCATGGCAGACAGCTGCAGAGAGGGCCTGCACCTGGCTATGATGGCCAGTGGGAGCAGGACTTCTTCCAACAGCAGACAGATGTGAGGCAGGACATTCGTGCCATAGGGGCTACCCTGTCCGACATGTCGGAGTCCCTGCAGTACATGGTCCAATTCCCTCAGGTGGTGGACAGGCTGAGCCAAGTTTTGGAAAGGATGGATAGGACTTGGCAGGACATTTCCAGAAATATGCGAGACATGATATCCATCCAAAGGGAAGAGAGTGCAAGACACCATGCCTTGGCCATGAAGATGATGGAGGGCATGCTGAAAGTGATCCAAAGTCTCCCTTCACGGTCAACGCAGGGAGGGGAGTCATCACATCTGCCCATAGGACAGCACATCCCCACACCTGTACCACCAACTGCACAGCACCACAGCAAAGGTACACATCCACACCGGCGGGCTGAACTGGCACTCTCACCACCAATCCCTGTACAGGCACTCCCGCCACCTGCACAACCACCACCAATCCCTGTACAGGCACTGCCACCACCTGCACAACCACCAACAACCCCTGTACAGGCACTGCCACCACCTGTACAACCACCACCAACCCCTGTACAGGCACTGACACCACCTGCACAACCACCAACAACCCCTGTACAGGCACTGCCACCACCTGCACAACCACCAACAACCCCTGTACAGGAACTGCCACCACCTGCACAACGACCACCAACCCCTGTACAGGCACTGCCACCACCTGCACAACCACCATCAACCCCTGTACAGGCACTCCCACCACCTGCACAACGACCACCAACCCCTGTACAGGCACTCCCACCACCTGCACAACCAGCCCTTGTCCAGGCACAAACATCCAATGTGCATACACCATCTGCCCCAGCACATGTAGATGACCCTGGACAGTCCCAAGGACAATACCCACCTCCATGTAGGCGACGAGCCAGACCTAACCCCTCCGAGCAGTCATCACCCCCAAAATTGCAATGTCGCAAGCACGATCGCCAGTGGCAGGAACACCAAGACAAATTAACCACGTGAATATGTGTGTTGAACAAATAAAGACCTACTAAACTAAGATTCTGTTGTGTATCATGTCCTGTGTAACGATGTAGGTGGCCTAGAGATGTAAGAAGGTATGTGTGTGTGTGACACAGTTACAAGTGTAACCCATCATTGCAACAAGCCATTATGTGCACAGCAGATGACTCACCAAATATGTGTCCATATTCTGAACCAGACATTCAAAATGAAGTCAAACAAGTTGAAGTAATTGGAATTCCTCATTGATATTTATGAAGGTACAGAAGAACAACCGTCTGTTTGAAAGGGAGAAAGGAAAATAAATGATGATCTTAATGCAGAGGGAGAAGGGAACTTGGATTGGGGTGGGGCATCAAAAATATAACACGTCAGGGAGCGTCAGGGAAACAGTCTATTTACAAGGGGAAAATGAAATAATAGTTCACGACAACGTCTCCGTCAAAAGTCAATTGTCCTTCTGGTCATCCTCTAGTACCACAATGTCCAGATCCTCTGAGTCCGATGCAGGCACACGTCTGGCGGGTGCAGGAACAGGCACCACTTGTGTTCGTGACACACGAGGAGTGCCTGGGGGGGACAGGAGGGATATGGTGCCTCAGGTCCGGAGCCAATGATGTCGTCGAGCTGGCAGCTACGACGAGGGGGACTGGTTGCAGGGGATGCAGCTGGAGCCCCCGATGGAATGGGGGACTCTAGAGGTAGGGAGGGGCTGATGGCAGGCCCAGATTGTGTGTTGGTCTGCCCCGGGAACACCTCTTCAGGGCCCACAGGTGAAGAGCCTTGTGTGTCGGGTCCCCCCCCCCTTCAATGTCCGCAGCCACCACCCGGGAAGTAGCACCAGCGTCAGGGTGTCCCTTGTCAGTCCGGGTGGGCGCAATCCCCTTGCCTCTTGATGTTGAGGGTCCCTCCTCATCCTCTTCTTCCTCGCTGGTGGAAAGAGGGTGTAGCCGCCGACGCACTGGTGGCCACGCGCTCCGGACCTGGTCCTGCTGCCCTTCCATTTCGCCAGCTGTGCCTGCTGACATGTAAGCAAAATCCTAATGTTATGGTTGTGTCATGCAGGACGAGACACATACATAGATGAGCCACGGTCAGACTTTATATTCCTCTGATCACACTCTACAGTTGTCAGTGTCTATGAACTGTATAACACACAAAATGGATAAGGGGGGTCCAAGGGAACAGATTTAAAGACCTGCGAGATGTTTCATTCCCCTAATACGTAATATGCAACACACAAACATAAACTCTCGGGTCTGAGCAACTTTAGAACTAGAGCATGAAAGGAGAGATACTATAGTCAAGCTGTGTCTAAAATGACAGTGAACAAATCAGAAAGGAAAGGAATCCCTTTGAGGATGAATGCCCTCACTCACCCGAAGGTGACATGCTTCATCATTTAGGCTTTCTCCTCTCAGTGGGAAAACCTAGTCCCACTGAGGGCTACAACCACCGCACTGAGAAGTGGGAGCTCAGGGATGTTTTTGTTTAAGATTTTAGGATACTCAGATCCCAAAGATGAGCACTAATGTGAGAAGAGGGCGCAGCGCAAAGAAATTCAAAAGTGTGTGAAGTGTGAGCTAAAACTGGCTAGCGCTATTGAAAAAATGATTTTTATTGACTCATTAGCCCTGCCAGAGATAAAAAACAGTGCAAAGGAGTTACTATTGAAAACTGCTAGATGACAAGGGTCAACATGTTTCAGCCAATGACCATCTCAAAAGTATGTGTGGCTTTCATCAGGACCAAAAAACAAAGTTGCTGCTAGAAAGTGTTACACACGTGCAAATAAAGTTTGAAAAAAAGACCAAACCAGTTAATGCTTTAGCGGATACAATCTCGCTGGAACTTGTCCGCCGACGCACTGGTGGCCACGCGCTCCGGACCTGGTCCTGCTGCCCTTCCATTTCGCCAGCTGTGCCTGCTGACATGTAAGCAAAATCCTAATGTTATGGTTGTGTCATGCAGGACGAGACACATACATAGATGAGCCACGGTCAGACTTTATATTCCTCTGATCACACTCTACAGTTGTCAGTGTCTATGAACTCACATTACGTGTATGTTCACTGTCATATACTGAATTGAGTCTGACATCGACATCTCACGTGAATGTTTGTGGCTTACACAACTGTATTGGCCAACCCTCAACCTGGCATTGTGGTGATCTGTGTGTCCTGTCACTGCTACATGTGCAGGTTCCAAAAGCAGTCCACCAAAGGAGAACATGAAGAGTCCTGATTTCTTTGAATTTGGCCATTGATAGGGAGTCGCAGCTATTTAACGTCCGGACAAGTGTCATCTGCTTTGCAGCATTGTATGGGACAAGACAAGTGCCGAATGTGGGTCACACATCCACAGAGGGTCTGGGCTATTTCTTTAGCTACATTGTGAGTCTAGCCTTTTGCTGTCCCCACATATGATCTGACAATCCAGTGGCACATATTGGCTTTGGAGACTAGTAAGGTAGTGCAGTACACCCCTGAACAGTGGGGGATTGTTGTGACAGCTACCTGTACATGTGAAATGTCCTACAGGCCACTGAGGGTGAGACGTCTGTCAGTGGACACACCTTGCAAATTTAGAAGTACTTAAGAGTGATGCAAGGATGTCAAAGTCTGTCTTGACTCCATGGCACATGATGATCTGTCTCAATTGGAACCCAAACTCTACAAATGCAATGCAAGTCATAGCATCCAATACCCTTTGGCCTTCCATGCGCACACTGGACAGTGTCTGTACCATTGCTCATCCAATGCACACATCAGTTATGATTTCCTAGTTCCAATTGTAGTGGTGCGGGAAGAGCAGATTTCAGTATGAATGCACAATTGTGGCTCATTTAGCCAGTTGTCATGAAGAAACTACAACTCCCAAAATGCACTCTGCCCTGTACAGTCCATATGCCACAGTGTGCCTTTTTAATCTTGGTGACTGCTGCATGGACACAGAATCTGTGAATGGAGGCAAGGGACACACAATGGTACAGCACTGTTTCACTCATATCATACAACCGGACACATATTGCATATGATGCACTTACCATATCCCTGCTGCTCATGCTCCTCCAGCTGAGCATGGAGGGTCGGCCAAGTTGCTCGCAGGACCCTCCTGTACAGTGGGGAGAGGTGAGGACGATGCACATGGTGCTGGGAAGACTGGCCCACCAGCTCCTCAGCCTTGTGCCGGGACCAGCGTTTTAGGTCCTCCCAGCGCTTGCGGCATGCCCTAGCACTCCTGGTGTGGACTCCCACTGCACTGCAGCGCTCCCCGATGTTGGCCCACAGCCTGGCCCGGGCTGCATAGCTCAGCTGGTGTTCAGGGTCCCCATATAGCTGAGGATATTTGGCCAGCACCCCCTCAGCCAAGATGTCTAACTCCCTTTCAGTGAAAGGGGGTGCTTTCTCTTCGTAACCCTCAGCCATTATGGGGAAAATAAGAATGATGAGAGTAGCAGGATGTCAGAGGATCTGATCTGTGATAGAGGATGACTCAGAATGAACACAAAATGGCTGCCAACTATTTCCTGTGATGTATTTCCTGCCTCCCACTTCCTGTGAAACATTTCCTGTATGAAATAATGTGTTCCGGGTGATTTTCTGAGTTTACGGCCGGTTCCGGAGCGGAAGGTCCGCACACGCGCATTACGCTCCGCAATCGGGACTTCCGATTTCGGGCCGTAAACTCCAAAAATGACCCGGAACACATTATTTCATACAGGATATGTTTTGCAGGGAGTGGGAGGCAGGAAATACATCACAGGAAATAGTTGGCAGCCATTTTGTAATCATCCTGATCCATCCACAATCAGAAATCAAATCCACTGCCATCCTGCTGTTCCGTTGTGGATAAAAATGAAATGACAGTGCAGGTGAGAATTATAAATATGTAACAAAAGGGGGAAGAGACCATTTAATGACCTTTCTGCACGAATGGGGGGGGGCTGACACAACATCAAACCCCAGTTTCAGTGTCTCCTACTTTGCATTATGGTACATGTAGTCCATATTGGGTGCTCATTACCAGAGTTGGGTGATGTGTTACGTAACATTGGGGTGGAGCAGTGTGGATATATCACAGACACATGGTGTCTGATTCACCCATGACATCACTCACGTTGTGGGCGCATCATTTGTGGGGGAGTCACATCTGTTGAGGGCACAGGCCCGACAATGCAATGGTTATGGCCTTTTCTGATTAAGTGACCCATCCTCATGAGGTCCGGCTAGGTCTCTCAGAACATGTATCGTTTTCCATCTGCGTTAATAGATTCTTTAGGGACATCCACTACACTGATCGCTGACATGGGCACATGAGCTGAAGCACAGCTGTGATTTACATGCATTTAGTGTGGCTTGCAAAGTCGTCTCGGGAAGGAATTTATTGACACAGTCATGTATATCCAAGTTTCATCATTGGCAACAGACAGCAAACCACATTTGGTCCATGACACTACAGGTTGCTCATGTGAAAAACGTGGCAACGAGCTGCTCACGGATTTGCATGCCCTGACCTCGGTTATGTGCAATGGCCCGGTTTCCCAGATTCAGAGCTAGCCGAGGTTCCAGCGGTATGTGTAAGCCATGCGTTAAGGCAATGTTGTGCAAAACACAACAGGCTAATATGATCTTGCACACGACTTCTGGGGAGTACAGCAGCACAGCCCCTGTACAGTCGAGACATCTGAATCGCGACTTCAACAGACCAAAAGTGTGCTCTATTATGGCTTGAGTCCGTATGTGTGCCCTATTGTACCTACGCTGTGGTACAGTGTTTGCACGCCTGTAAGGGGTGTGGAGATGTGGGGTGAGTGCATACCCAGCGTCACCTGAGGAGTGGAGAAAGGGCAGTTGGTTACATTTCCCTCTTTGAAGTGCACAGGACATGATCTATACTGTATTACATGCAGTATCTGTTGGGCCATGAATGTAGCTTTATGATTCTTATTGTACAATGGTTAATGTTGGAGGGCATTCAGACATTTCAACAACACATTTACCTAATTTCTAACGCTTGGTACTTACCCAGTAGCCACATGTTGCCAAATTCTCCCGCAGCCATCTGCCGGGCAAGAGGTGACATGCGGAATATGAAGCTGTCATGGGTACTGCCTGGGAACACCACATGCACATTAATGAACCTCCCACTGGCATCACAGACAGCTTGCACGTTAATGGAATGCCATCGGTGTCTGTTGCAGAATATGTGTGCAATGTGGTGGGGTGGCTGAAGGGCCAAATGGGGACAATCATTTGCACCCAGCACACGTGGGAATTGTGCAATGAGATAGAAATCTCGTGCAGCCCTTTCTCTCAGGGCCAGTGTACGTGGCATTTGTATGTGGTTGTGGGCTCTTGCAGTGATGCATCTCAGTACCTGATGCAGGCACCGCGACTGGCTCGCCTGGGATATGCCCACATGGTCACTGGAGACCCTTTGAAAGGACCCAGTGGCAAAGAAATGGAGCGCAGAAAGGATCTTGAGATATGCTGGGATTGCATGTGAGCAGCAGATCACAGAGTCAAGTTCCTGCTCCCACTCACATACCATATCCAAGATGACTTCTGGAGGGAAACGGTACCTGGCCCTTACATCTTTGCTGGAAATTCCAAATAGGTTGATCCTCTGTCTGAAGATCTTCTCTGCTCTCCTCCTCCTCCTCCTCAAGTAGTTTTGCCGCATGGCAAGGGGCAGTGCAACAAACACATTCAGTGACATGTTGAAAGGGTTTGTGTGTGTCTGCTCTGCAGTTATACATGCTGCAGAGCTAGGATTGGCTGGATTGTGTCAGCTGATGCATGGCTGGGGATGGTAGGGACTTGGACACGTGTTTACCCTTGGCTCAAATGATCAATGGCCACAGTTAATGTATTCTGGCCCCAAATCGGAGCTTCCGGCCCGGAAGCGGACTTTCCGGCCCGGGAGCGGAGTTTCTGGCCCGAAATCGGAGCTTCCGGCCCGGAAGAGGACTTCACGCTCCGGGTGCGGAATTTCCACTTCGGAGGCGGAAATTCCGGCCCGAGTGCAGACATAAAGTTAGTAGTCGTAAGTCCATTCTGTGAATAGCAAAAGTAGTAAGTTCATTCTGTGAATGCCAAAAGTAGTGAGTGCATTCTGTGAATACCAGAAGTAGTTAAGTGCATTCTGTGAATACCAAAATGGTAGTAAGTTTAGGATTTGGTCTGAAGTTAGTTCTGTGAATCGGGGCCATAGTTTTCCTATATCTAGGGTCACTGCACTCAAAACCTATGTCACCCCTATAGCAGGCCTTTGCAATTTTGAAAGCAGGGTGCTTGGTTCTAAGTGAGAGGGTGCCCCTGCATGAGCAGGACATCCCTGCAGCCTACGGAGTCCATTCTCCCGGGTTGTCAGTGAAGCAGCCATATACCATATAAAGGGGCATCACGTAATTATGCGATGAACATCTTGAAACTGGCTGCAATGAATCCTATCATGTTTGGTATAAAACATGTTGGAATCATACCCACACACCGTAAACGGTGTGGGAGATATGATTCCAAACACTGGTAGAGCCCTTCGTTAGACCCGAACAGCACAAAATGGTTGTTGCCGACCAGAGACATGATTCTGCCCTCCTGCTGCTAAGCCGAACTCGAGCAGGAGAAGGCAGAACAATAGGCATCCTGTCACAGGGAAGTGTAACCATCATCCAGACACGATATAGTGTACTGGGGTATGGTGGGTGCGCTTGCCAACGCCACTCAGTCTGCATGAGGGGCACATTTGGTGTCTCCATGCATAGTCCAGTTCAAACCAGTCCTGGGAGCCATTGGCTCACGTTCTGGTGCGAAACTGGACAAAGGACATGGGAGCAACCTCCCCACTGTCCAGACCCTCCCCGGGAGGGTCCCCTGAATCATCCCAACTCTTTCCCTAAGCTACTTAAGACCATACCTGGGTGTAGGTCCCTAGATTTGTCGTGGGATAAGATTCCGACCAGACACCACTTCTTCTTCTACCGTCTGGGCACTCTGGACTTCGCTGGACTACGTTTGGGCTCAACTTCATCTCCCTTCCAGTCTGCTGCATCGTCTGTGCCTGTGCACCATACAGGAACCTTCCAAGGCTTGTGGGCATCAAAGACACCTGAAAGAATCTCCCTTGGAGTGAAGGAGTCACTCCACTGCATTCACAGGCACCGCAACATAGTTGACAGGTCTGCTGATCCTGAGCTCATTCGGACTCTGAAAGGTTCTGCAACACAGGTGGTGTTTTCCACAGCTCCCAAGGTCTGCCCTGCCCTTGCACCAAGTTTAATGCCAGTATCCCTCGTGGGGGCTGTTATAACCGGACCCCTGTGCACCGCATCAACTGGCAGTTGCAAAGGCTTGTTGACTTCCTTCCAAGAAGATCTTCGGGCTCCAAGTAACCCCAACCACGAGCATCTTCAGTGACCAGAACCTTGGGCCACACCACATCGTGTGCATTGTGACCTGTATCTTTTTCATCTTTTGGTGAGCGGCTTGAGATCCTCTCCCGACTCCAGTGCCTCTGGCCTGTGGACCCATTTGAGGGTCCCCTTTGCTTCTCTTGGGCTCCCCTGAATGGATCGGGGCCTGCCCTGACTCTCCTGCTGGTAGTGAGCCCCCTGGACCTTGCTGGTCCTAACGTTGCTCCTTCTTCAGCTCCTGCATTGGTTGCATTTGCCAAGGCTTGTTGGTGTTCCCGCTAGACACCGACCCCTCAGCACTTGACATCCTTCGTGGAACAGCTCGTGCATGGCTCATGGTCAACCTCAGCGTTGCCTGGTCCTCACAGCTGCAGAGTCAAGGTCCTCATCAACTCTCCTGCAACACCCGACATCGGAGGGCATTCGTCTTCCAAGTCTCTTGGTCACACCTGAGTGACATAGACTCTGTCCCCTCTGCTTGCTGATACTTCTCAACTAGAATCCACCTTCGGATTCCACCGGACACTTTCTCCTTCTTCAGCAGCGGCACTTTCCTGAAGTCCTCCATTGGGTTTGACTGCGGTTTCGACACCACTTCACATGTATACACCCGGCTTCCCTAGTGTAGGTAATGTGGGTACTAGGCTATCCACGGGTGGGATGGCTCTCCAACCTTCTGTCTTCCACAGGGTTTCTTCAGGGTCCACTGGGAAGGGTCCTTAATCTTTAAAAATACAACTGCGACTTACACGTAGACTTTTACGGAGCACGCAGTCATGGTTCCACACTGCACATGCTCTCCTTGGGGTTCCTAGACACTCACCTTGGGTGTTTCCTTGGGTCCCCAGCACTTCTACGTCCTCTCGAAATTGTCTTGACCTGAGTTGTGGTTCTTATACCACTTTCTTAGTATATGGTTTGGTTTCCCCCCCGGGGTCCACTGTGTATTACGTGCTATTTACTGTGTTACCAAGTATTGTGTGCATTGTACATATCTTCGGGTAGGAGATATTTGTATGTGTTAGAGAGTATTATATAAGAAATACATATTTTCATAAATACCTTGAGTTACTCTATCCTATAAGATTGCATTCTGGTAAAACAAGCTGCTTTACACTCCTTCTGGACTAAGCCTGAAGGCTGCTCTCCACAGCTACCACTTAGAGAGCTGTCTAAGGTATGCCATAAGGGTTGTCTTCACTGGTGCAAGGTGTCCACTTGCATAAGTGTACATCTTATACCAGGCCAGCTTCTCACAAATCTTAAGAATCCAAAAAAAGGCGAGGTCTATTTGATTAAACACAGGTCTCCATTTAAAAAACAGACTGCTGCTTTTACACAGATGCCTTGCAGATGCTTTACCGACCCCTTGCAGATTCTTTGCAGACACAATCCCTGAGTCCCTGCTATCTGAATGGACTTTGAGAGGTTTTATACCTCAATGCTTCTTTTGATTCTTGCTTAAGTGTGACTTTTGCTAACACTTATTCCTGACCCATAAAAGACCCTTGACCGAGCTTCTGAGATGCTAAAGCTTCCCCACTCGATTTCTTTTTGTCCTGACCTGACTTCCTTCATGGAATTTTCCCTGATTTGCTAGGGTTCATTCCCACAAACCATCCTCTGGGCTTTGAAATTCTAGATCACTAATGTATAGGAGAGAGAGCCTTATATAATTCTCCGAGCACCAGAGTTTGATTTAACTGTTCCACGTTGCTGTTACAGAATTGTTTAATTCTAATTCGCCTTAATTTCTTCAGACATCTGGGAATCCCAGTTGTTATTCTCTATCTTTATAGCATGGAGTTGTGAGTAATGTATTTGAACTTGTTTATTAATTTGTAACAAATCCTCTAAACCCAACCTACTGATTCCTGGTCCCCATTGTATAGCCAAATAGTTGGCACTGTTAATGAAATCTTCATTGATGTTAATGCTAACTCCCATCACCTCTTATGAAGCGGAAAAAGGTCCATCAGAGGACCAATGGTAAGCACGTGGGTGCACAAAATGCTTGCATGGATGTTTTTCACACACTGTGATAAGTAAATATATACCACGTGGCTAGCACCCTTTTGACCAGGTACTGCAGAGAGGCCACTCAGGTTAATTTAGAACTGGGATGTCAAAGCATCTGCGCGTCCTGCATCCCAATAAACTTTCACAGACTGAACACCGGAGCAGTCGCCCAGAGCAGCAGAACAGGAAGAAACTCTAGACTTTGAAGTCACAAAATAAACTTTACTTGAGCTAGCTATAATTGGTGAATTTCAAAGGCTTTGTTAGTTTAAAATGTTATGTTTTAACTGAAATTTTCACCTAACTATAAAGACCCTCTACCCTTTGGGTTTTTCTCAGTGAATTTCATTTTTTTCTTAATGCAAAGCAAGATATTATTCATTTTTTTAATATAAAGTTGGATGTCCATTATCATGCAACATGGTGCCGATCCCCTAAAGGTGCCTAATACCCAGCCGCGCATGGCTTCGACCATGTGCAGCATGGGTGTCCAACAACCCGTGGGTGCCCAACTCCTCGCCGCACATGGCCTTCAGCCCTGCACAGCATGGGATGCATAGGCCAGTCCCTGCATTCCTCCCCTCCCAGTGCCCAACCCTTCATTTGGGAATGTGCAGCAGTGGTTTGGGCAATCAGCTCCTCTTTTTAAATATGTAAATATAAAAGGCAGGCCTATTGGCTTTATCAGGAGGTAATCAAATCAACATTTACAAAGCAGACCTATTGACTTTGCAAAAAAGTCATCAATTATTTGATAAATACACACATTGCAATGTATAATAGTATTTATCAGTGAAATTATTTAAAATAAACATTTTATAAAACAAAAATAACCAAGTCTGATTTAAAAAAAAATTCTGGCAATCGACCCACCCACAATCGATCCCGATACTCCAGTGAAGAGCGTACAACCTCAGCTCGAAGACGTACTGTGAATTTTTTTTATGTTGCTCTTGGGCTGCTGTGCTCCCTTCAGCCCTCCACAACATTAAAGAAAGTGCATGGTGGCACCAACAGGACCAAGAAATATAATTTAAAAGCCTTTGCAGGGCATTATGGGACACTTTGTCTGGAGCAGTTAATAATAAATGACTGGTTCTAGGCCACTCGTTTGCTATTCCTTTTTTTGTTTGTGAATTTTTGTTTAGTGGGTGTCCCGGTCCTACCCAGGACACCTATATTTTATGCACACTTTGAGGGCCACAGGGGGGTGCCTGAAGACCCTCAGTTACCCTTGCCAGGTACCCAGTCAGCATGCACTATGGCTGCCAGCAGAAGCTAGACATTTTTCATTTACCGTGGGTGTCCTAGTGCCCAACTTGGGCACCCATACCTTTTTTTAATATTGGGGGCTTAGGGAGGAGAGCCAAGATCACTGTGAATCCTGCCTGCTTCCCAGCCAGCCTCCATGATGGGAACCAGTGGGAGCTAGGCATTTTTCATGTGTAATGGGTGCCCCAGCGCCCAGTAGGCCCACCCACATCCCGCTAAAAATGAAACTGGACTGGACCGGCGGCCTAGAAATGGCATGGTTAGGAGATCGCATGCCCCCACACCCAAATACTCAAAAATGCTTGTGCCAAATCCCTATATTTTAAAAGGGCTGGAGTCCACCCTTTTTATTCTAATGATGGGATGATCTGTGGTGCCATTAAAAAAATATAATTTTGTCCCCAGAGGCTAGGAGGGCTAGGTATCCCTAACTTGCACACCTATATGTGTCCACGAGTCCTAAAATTGCTGCTGGCACATCGTTGTGGATGTGGTGGCAGCCAATCAGATCATAACTTTTGGACTACTGGATTCACGGATCCTCCATGTCCCTACAGAAACAAAACATTTAAACCTTAATTTCTCCAAAACTACCAAACGCTTTCACGCCAAATCTAAAAAATCACTCTTTTTAGATCACGATCTAGCTTTTTGCTAAATTTGGTGTAACTCTGTTCAGCCGTTTTGATTGTAGCTGTGTCTAATTTACCTGTGGAAACTTGCATGGGGTAAATGCATTTTGACCCCCTCCTTTTTCTCAGCCCGCTTTTCATGGATCACCCTGGAACTTTTCAGGAAGGAGCTGAGGTAAATGAGACTTTTTTAGGGAAAGGTTTGTGAAGATTTGCTATATATATATATATATATTGAACAAAACTTCTCTCAGGCTTCACCCCGAGTCCCAGGGTTCGTCGCAACAAAGGAAAGCACGGCACCACAGAGAGTTCACCTTTAGTATTTATTCAGTCAAAATCTTCAAGGACACGCACAAGAGGACGGTCGACGCGTTTCAGCACTCAGCCTTCAACTGGACCAAGATAACTATAACTCGCGCGCCCGCAATCCTGCTCATGACGTCACATATTACATCACTCATGACATGGTCAGTGGCATCACTCATGACATCACTGATGACATCATACTTGTGATAGAGTGGCGGTCGCGCGAGTTATAGTTATCTGAACTAACTATAACGGGGGAATTTCATTGGTTTTTTACTAGTGAAATATCCACCTAACTATAACATGTGTGAAACCTATGGTTTTTTAAGTGAATTTGCAAGGTTTTTTAAATGCTAATTCCTAACTATACTGTGTGTGAAACCTGTGGTTTTTTCAGTGAATTTGTACGTTTTTTTAAATGCTAAGTTATGTATGTATTATTTTTTTTAAAATATCTTTATTTTACAATAAACTACGTATTAAAATGTTTTAAATTTTTTTGGGTTTTTCACCGTGCGCGCACGGTGCGCGCATCCCCGCGATTAAAAAAAAAAAATGTTAATGTTTTTTTCTGCCAAAGGCTAGGGGGTCGGGAACTCTCTACCCTGCCCCCTTTTCACATTCGCCACCTTCCTTTTTCACTCTCGCACTGAAAACAAACAAAATGGCGGCCGACACTTCCTGATTTCGACCGATTCGAACGTTGACTAACAGGTAACCACCAATCAGAATTACGCTCGCGCACGTTAGGGTGCTCGCACGGTGCGCGCACGGTGCGCGGCTATAGATATGTATGTGCTTTTAACTGCAATTTTCTCAGGAACTACTGAACAGATTGACTCCATATATGCAAAAGGCACATCCCTGACCTGAGGACTACCTCTCTGCCAAATATCAAGTAATTCTGTTCAGCCGTTCGGGCTGTACCTTCAACTAAAGGTCCTATGGGAAAATGCATGGGGAAAACGCGTTTTGGGACCCCCCTTTTTTCTCGGCCCCTGCTTGACGAATCCCCCCGAGACTTTCTGGGTAGGAGCTGAGCGGAGCGCCCCATTAGTTTTGAAAATTTCGCGAAGATTCGTCAACCGGCGCCAAAGTTATTCAAAATAGAATTTTCAGATTTCCTATGGAAACACGGTCCTAACTATAACTATCTACTGTCGACCGCCAGTAGATAATATATATATATATATATATATTGATATATTGATATATATATATATTGACATATATATTGATATATATATTGATATATTTATATATATGTTGTAGTTAGATGTTTGAATGAGACACGAGCTGATGTCAAAAACCTCTGAAATACACCATTTATAGTTATAGTTACATTAACTATAACTTGCACCGCATCAGGCACTGCTGATGACCTCACATATTACATCACTCATGACATGTTAAATTGCATCATTGATGGCATCACTGATTATATTAATAACAACATTGTTGAAATTAGGATGTATGACGTTACAACGCATATTTTTACAACGCATGCACTTACAATGCAATTTTTACATCGCAACATCCACTACAACGCATTCCATTACATCGCATGACACTACAACGCATTTTAAAAAACCACCTTTACAACGCATTCCATTACATCGCATACTACCTTTACAACGCATACCATTGCAACGCATACTGTTACATTGCATTTAAGGTAAGTATTGGATAGTATAGGAGTAAAAATTACTATTCTAACTCCAGGGGGTGCAACAGTAGGGTAAGTGTTGGATAGTGAAGGGGTTAAAAATTACTATTCTAACTCCAATGGTATGCATTGTAATGGTATGCGTTGTAATGCCTGCGTTGTAGTGACATGCGATGTAGTGTCATGCGTTGTAATGGTATGCGTTGTAATGGTATGCGTTGTAGTGTCATGCGTTGTAAAGGATGTTCCGTTGTAATGCCTGCGTTGTAAGTGTAGTGCGATGTAATAGTTGCGTTGTAAAGGTTGTTTCCCTTGAAATTACTAATGAGATCAACCAATGATTCTAGCAATGTTCTATAGGCTTTGTGAATGAGGAGTAATACAACAAACCTAAGTCGATGGATGGACTCTTATAAGCTTGTCTGTAAGCTTTCAAAAGATACAAAAGGAACTGGATATTTCAGAAGGGAACCACTTTTGATGGGTGTCATTATCTTTTTAAGAAATACTCTTCTTATGGAAACTCTAGTCTAACTTTAACTAAACAGCGGGGGAAGCGATACAGAAAAACAGCTGAACAGAATTACACCAAAGCTGGCAGAAAGTGTGCTTTACATTATTTGGCGTGACTCTGTGTAGCAGTTTTAAACAAATTTGCATTTGAAGAGGTATTCGGAGTGGTATTGAAGGGGTTAAAAAGTTAGGTATATCTGTAAGGTTGGTCCTGCAGGAGTCTTGCTGGAGTTCTGCGGTACTGAAAACTTTAAAAAAACTTTAAAAAATAGGACTCTCATTAGGCGAGGGAGCTTTTTCTCCCTTTGCCCTTTTCGGTACTGAATGACCAGGAACAGTGCTGGCCCTGCAGTACCGAGAGATCTCATTCACTAACTATAATCCAGAAAAAATTGTTGTGCACACTATTACAGGACATGGTCCTGAATTTGTTTTAAAAAAGTAATACAAGGGGGCAGCAAAGGAACACCCTGATCCCTTGACATCATTGCACTTGTGTGGAGGACCCAAAGTGACCCCCAAATCCAGAAGCCAAAAACTGAAGATAAAAAAATCATGCCACGGATACTGCAGGAATAAATGTGGGGTGAAGTGTGGTCCTCCCATGAAGTACCTCAGTACTCACGCAGTACTCAACCTTCACCTCCATGGTACTATGGGACTATGCAAGCTTCATTGAGTGAAGACCTACAGCTGTGTGCGGCATGAAGGTTGAGCGACAGTACTGCAGGAGCAGCGTGATACTGCAAAAAAAGTAAAAACAAATAAAATGAATATAGGTTGCGGGTCTGCAGGGAGATCGGTGGAGGGTTAGGCACTGGGTCTGACCGGGGGCCAAGACCTGTGGATGACCACCCGCTGTGCACTGCAAAACGCTGTGTGCTGCAGGGGTAGGCCGCCTGCAGCATGAAGTCGTTGCAGTACCTACCTGGAGGCCAGGCTAACCTACAATTGTGCATGCCCAAAGGCTGTGCGCAAAAGGAGGTTGGCTGCATGCAGCAGTGCTGGGCGCCATTCCTAGCTGCACATTGCCGAAAGCTGTGCTCAGCAAGAGAGGTGGCTAAATCTGATTTAAAAAAACAGAAATTCACTGAAAAATTCAAAGGTTAAAGTGATATTATAGTTATGTATAATTAATAAGATCGTGCCTTATGTTAAAAAAAATCTCAGAAATTCACTGAAAAAACAGAGGTTATTATGTGTAATTAATAACATCTTACCTTATGTTAAAAAAATCTCAAAAATTGACCGAAAAAACAGAGGTTATTATGTGTAATTAATAACATCTTACCTTATGTTAAAAAAATCTCAGAAATTCACTGGAAAAAAACAGAGGTTAAAGTTACATTATAGTTAAGTATGGTAATAAGATCTTAGCTTATGTTTTTAAAAAATGATAGAAATTCATTGGTAAAAGTTTTTTCACTTGTCACAAATAATAATGCGGTTTTATCTAAATAACATGTCATGGTTTGAGACAATTGTGTGTGTGTGGCCTGTAGCGCTGTTGTGTTACACTAACGATCCGGGGCCACCCCTTTCTAGCCAAGCCTATCCGTGGGCCCAGATGTAACGGGCTGTATAGTTTGGGCGTAGTGTCACAATAAGACAAGTCCTTTATCCAGGCTGCCACCGCGTGGTGGGCAGGGGGGTGTGTGCACCCCAATGTAGTGAGATCCTTCTCTTGGCTATAGTGGTAAGGCGACGTATCCCTAGTGGTAAGGGCTTAACATACGCCAGTAGAGGGTCCGGCGAGAGTGGGTGTTCAACCATGAGGGACAGAGTCGAAAAATAGCCCTACAAAATGCAGCTAGTATCTGACATGTCCACGTCAAGTGGAAAAAGTCAGATTAATCGGCCCTGCATTTAGGGCACTGATGTGATCTCGTAGGGTCCAATTTGGCCAATGTAGCTGGGGTGGAGTAGGCACTGCGCAAATATTTATAGTTCAATATTTTATGTCTGTGATTCCTGGACACCAGCTTAGTCTGCATTCAGCGATAATATCAGACCGCATCCGATAGAGAAACACCTAAATGGCGCTCCCTTGCCATTCAGGCTTGATCCGTCCCAATGGGCTTTAATCTAATGGAGACATGGTATAGTAGTAACTGTTCTCCAAGGACGTAATCAGCCAGGTAAGTGGAGCAAAATCCTTGGGTTGGGACGGGCTGCCAGGTAATTCTGTCCGGAGTGACCTGTGTAGTCGGTGGAATGTATATCTATCCAGGAGTGATAGGCGGATGGAGTTAGCCACCTCAGAGTTGGCCTTAAGAACTCCCTCTTGGAACAGTTCACCCACTACTTGCAGCCCATGTGCATCCAGTGCGTGCTGTACCTGACGTTCGAGAGTGATTGGGAGCCAAGGTTTACCGTGACGAGTGAGAGGAGTACAAATATTCCACTCCCAGGTACCACAGTATTCTTGGAGGTACTAATAATTGATGATTTTTTGCTTCAAGGTTTAAATCATCAAATTCCAAATTTAAATCACCTATGCATTTTTCTTAATCAGAGCTTCGACTTGGGCTGGTGTGAAGACCCTAAAGTCTACAATTGCATCAAAATAATGATAAGGTAAACACAGCATGAGTGATCTCAAGCCTCATTACTTTTTTAACTCTAATAGGGAGGGGGAGTCACAATCTTGATAAATGGCTGAGAAAAGTATTTTACAATTTCCCACTTCCCCAGTTTGCGAAGTTTGCAAAATTTACACTGCAAAGTGATATAATTTTCACTCTAATCAGACCAAGACCAGCTGAAAACTGAACATTTTATTCTCAGGAAAATTTCCTTTAGCTTGTTTTTTCTAAATACCATTACATTGCATAAGAGAAGAACAGTAAAGAGCTTATCCCCTTCTGTGCTAAACACGATTTGGATTCTATCTCCATTCTCAACCCAACTTGGGATTGTAACTGGTGCACACATTTGCATACTGCACAGTTTTTTGGCTGAATGATTTTCAGTAGGTAAAACCTGTCACAAATCATACAGGTAAAAGCGCAAATTCCGAGTTTGCCCTCCTCAAAATGGGGCAAAGCATGCAAAATCACAGTATTAGTCCCCATTCTTAAGTCTGTAACTTGGAATGTTGTGGTAAATGAAGACTCTGTAAATATTGTAGTTACCAGGTGTGAATGTATTCATTGGGATTGTGTGGGTGAGGGAATGAGTACCCAGTTGTTTTCTGTAAAGTATATCTTACCGAAAACCATCTTGTTAGTATTACATAAGAATACGTACTACATATATTGTTGCACAAGTCATGATTTCCAAGCAAATTTGGGAAAGCAAGAAACTTCACAAACTTTGTAAAGTTTTCCATAGATGGTCGCAGAGGTGGCTAAAAAAAGTGCACGTCTATAGCAAATAGCTCTTATAGTCCACAATTACCGCCGTTTCACATGGTACTCTTCATTTTAGGGCCTAGTGTATCGTCCCTATTCCAAACCAGGGATGGGCAATGTGCCCACCAAAGGTTTGCAAAAGGGACTGCACTTTGCTATGCAACCTATGTACTAATAAGTGACTTCTATCCTGGCTTTTGGTTTAAGAAATGGGGAAACAGTTTTTTTAAAGCAATCTGTGCCCTTCAAAGGCACAGATGATATGTTAAAAAAGGTTTCCCAATTGGGAACAACATTGGAGGAAGTAGGCAGTGGTCTTCTAGAACACTGCCTGCTCCCCCTGACAATCCTGAAATTTCCTTTCCCTCTGTGAATCAGCTGCGGCCCATGCAGGTAAGAGCGGTGGGGCCGGGTTGTGGGGGCATTCGAGAGACACCCACGAGGGAAAATTAAACAAATAATGAATTTTCCCTCATTGCCGTCTGTAGAAATACCCCCTCCAACCCCGCCGTTCTTACCTGCACGGGCCGCGGCTGGTTACCACCCCACATTGGGTGTTGGTTACAATTGCAGTCACAAACCATTGATACGTACCTTTCCAAATCAGAAATAGGAGGTGGCTGTCCAGGGCCAGACTGGCTACCGGGTGTTTTGGTGTGCGGGCAGTTTGGGGCCCGTTTCACAGCCATGGGGGCCGGCTTTGTTTTGGGGTCCTGCCAGCTCTTCGAAATGAACTATGCAAAACAAATTGTTTTAAAGCATACTTTAAAACTATTTGTTTTCGTATTATTTATTTATAAATGCCAGGCAGGCAGTCCTGCACTGTGGATGGTCCTCTCACACCCCCTCCTAATTGCAATTTGGGAAAAAATGCAAAAACCCCTTCACGACTTGGAAAGAATATTTCGATTTGTAAAAGGGCTTTTGTACAGTACGAAAAACCCCTTTGTAGTCGTAAATCCAGTGATTTTGCGAATCATAGGGTTTGTGATTGCAAAAGGGCTTTGGTCATCGGGCCAGAGTGCTGTCCTGTGTGCTAATTGCACAGGATGCAAGAAAGGACTAGACAGCCAGGCTTGCAGGAAGATTGTCACATCCATGAGAGAGCCCACGAGCCACAGGATAGAAGCTAAATGAAGTCATTATTCTTAATGTCCCTTCAAAAGTGATGCATTCCGATCCCAACATTTCATAGAAATCACCAAGCTCTCTGGGAACCATCTTACATTCTTCCTGTGTGAATTTGTTACTGCTGTCAAATCTGATCTACAAGAAGGACCACATTTGTCTCTATCCCACCCGAGCACAACAGCCTCACTCCAGGGTCCTAGCTTCAGTTGGTGCAGCAGGTGCAGTGGCACTGGGATCCACAGGCCTGACGCCAATTCAACCCTGATTATTGCTGTATTTTCAAATTGCCGCTAACAGGCCCAATACTTTCCTTGCATTAGGACCCTTGACACATTGACTAAGCTCCTGCCTCACACCAAGTCTTATTTGCACCCACTCCACACATGTGAAGATTTAGCTGACTTTTAGATGATGTACTGTCTGTCTCATGTCTCACCCATCACCCGCCATGCCTCATTGTGTATGATACATATTTTCACCCTCTAAAAAGTTATGGCATCTATTATGCTGTGATTGCTTTTCATAGCGTGTCTGTTAAAAAAAGACTCCTGCCCAGTATAAAATTAATTTAAAAAAAATACATAAGATAACTATCTACAGTGAGTAATCAGTTTGTAATATGTACACACATAGAGCTTTATTTTAAGCTTTTCAGAGAAGCGTAACCTTAATAGGAAGCGCCGATGTTGATGCATACAACCCATGTGCGCTGGTGGTCACACTATTTTTTTATACACTGCCTTTCAGCAACCAAATTTGCTGTGCTCCATTGCACAATGGGGGGACACAGTGCATAGCCATATCTACTAACATTGCCCTATTGCTGGTGTCATCCCATGTGCTGATGCAGCACGCAGCCTCACACCATGTTGCAGAGGTGGGCGGGCACTGGATACATACTGTATACATACTCTTCCAGTACAAATTCCTATGTCTAGACAAACTCAGACAGATCCTGTCACGTGGCTGGGTTAGGCTTGGGAAGAAACACTGCCATTTTACATTCACAGGTTCCTTAAGTTGCCTTCTTTTCTACAAGATGACTTTTGGCACACATTTGCTTGCGTGACAGAGCAAGCAAATGTTGTTTGTTGTTCGTCTTAAGGTGATCCAGCCATCACAAGAGGATAAACAATGTCAGCCTGGCTGAGGCCTCGGCACGGAAGCATGAGTGCTGTTATTATATGTACTCACACATTTCCATGTTCAAATCAGAGGAGTGAGGTCGCTGTTTGTCGGAGTCTCAGACCAGCTGATTCCTGTTTTCCCTTTACGAGAAGGGAGGTCCAACTTGTGAGTCTTTGCGTTGCTTTGCACTGGTGCAAAGTTTTAGTAAATTTACGCCCGGGTGTCTTCCAAGTTGATGCACCAATTTATTAGGTTTTATAAGAATGTGGCTAATGCTTTGAAAAGTTACTTGCATCCCTTTGCATGCATTATTTCCAGATGGTTCTCATTATACAGTCAAAATCCAAGCGAGATATGCGCTCAGGTCTAAATCTCCAGTAGTGCAAAAACAGACACACAAGACAGTTGCACCCTGGTATTAACTAGCACCAGAGGTTAAATGTAACCCACATACCTGTGGCCACATTCTGCCAAAACAGTATAACATTTCAAAAGTGGGCAAGAGTGGGCCTGTCATTGGTACCACCCCTGTATGTTTAGTGTAACCCTGCATTTTCAACTAAATTGTAATTTAGAAATGTAATCTGCATTTAGGTCATCTCTGCTCATACTCTTTTGGCTTCAAGCTGTCCAAAGTATTTTATCCTTATTAGGAAATATTGGGCTGACGACAATTGAAGAATATGAACAGTCCATATTTGTACACCAATTAGGAAGAGAGCAGCTGTCCAATTGCAAAACACCAGGACCTGGGAGTCCATAGATTTAGAACACACAAAGAGTTGGCATACCAAATCACCTTGTGGCGCTCTCCCAGGTTTGTTCCTTCGGTGAGTTTGAGGACTGTTTTTCCAGCCTGCTTGCAATAGAAAAAACATTTTCAATGCCATGGAGGAGCATTCCAGGTCTACAAATGTAAAAGACTCTCCAGTGTACAACCACAAGATCATTTTTATACTGGATATTTACTGATGTGATGAAATTTAAGGAGCTACAAATAGACACCGCAACCAATGCTGCGATGAACAGCTCAAAAGAGAGACCCTGGGCCTGATTTAGAGTTGGACGGGCTGGTTACTCTGCCACAAATGTGACGGATATCCTGTCCACTGCATTACAAGTAAATTATATCCAAAGGCACGTGAAATACTGCAGATGAGACATCTGACCCGTCATGTCTTTGAAGAGAGTAAATATTCAAAGCTGGAACTGCAGAATCAAGTAGTTAGAATTTGTATCTAACCGTACATGTGAATCTGGAGTATTTACTGCAGTAGACGATTAGGTTCACAAATCCATCAAGGCCGTCTGGGACCATATTTCTTACAGTGATCCGGGGTCTGAATGGGTATGGACATCTTTTTTCTGCACCCCTGGGCACTGTAGTGATACAGAAGAAGACGCAGATGCTTGTACGCCCTTCTTTTCTGTAATGCAGTTAGCATCAGTGCATAGAGAGCCATCTATCTTCAGAGGGTATTTCCTCATTAGCATGGGGGAGTGGCGTTATGATTTAAAAAAAAAAATGTTATTGGCATTTTGTTATTTCACGTAAAAGTAGGCATACAAGTATTGTATGGTGATTAATCAAGACTTTACAATCATATGTTGAAATTCGCTGGTTCAAGGGAGAACTTGAGATTACAAGTTAAAATGACAGGAAAATGCATTTGAATGGAGGAATATGAGGCTGGTTTGTTAAAGGGGAGAACCTACCGACGCGTGTGCCTAACTAGGAATTAGAACTTGGGGGATTCGGTTGGGCGGCCTAGATTGTCTGCTTTATCCTTTAGGGACAAAGGGATATATTTCATTGTGTGTTGTCAAAAGCAGGGGGGGGCCTGTCAGGTGCGCATAAGTCATTGGGAATGCTGTTCAACTAGAGTATTGTCTTATTGTTCCGTTTAGGGAGATATCCTCCAATCATGGCTCTTGGAGTGGCTGAAGATCGGTGTCGCCCCGGGTCAAGAAAGAACCCGGGCTGTGTGGCATGGTTGGAAACCTCGGGTACACCCAGGGGTGATGCTGGTTGCTGTGCGCTAGCCCCATGTTGATGGAACTGGTGCAGTAACATGGACCATTGCGAGGAAATGTGTCTTTTACATATCTCATGCCCCTCCTCCCTCCTAATTGTGTCCTTCTTTGCTGAGCCCCATTTCTTGACTGCTCCCACCCAGGCTGCTAACTGGGGAACATTTGGGGTTCTCCAGTGCATAGCAATCCCCCTTTTCGCCAATAGAAGAGCTAGGGAGGTAAAGCGGGTTTGGAATTTGAGAGTTTTGCGCTTACGGAAGAGCCCCAACCCACTGGCTTCCCATGTGTCAATGTCCTTGAGTCCTGTTATTTCCTGTAATGTCTTGTGTATAGTCTTCTAATAGGGCCGTAGTGTGGGGCATGACTAGAACATGTGTACGAATGTCGCATCCGAGGATTGGCATCTCGGGCACATCAACTGCGTTTCCGGGTAGAAACGCTGGAGCCTTGCTGGGGTGAGGTAGGAGCAGTGTAATATAGAAAATTGTATGTTTTTGAAGCAGGCATTTCTAGATACCTTCTTTGGGTCTTCCAAGACCCATTCCCAATCCTTATCATGGCATGGGCGACCTATCTCCTCTTTCCATTTCAATCGCAACGGGGCTAATGTAGTAGCAGTGAGGTTCCAGATCTCTTTATAAAGCCATGTGATTAAGTGCCGCCCTATCCCCATCTGGAGAATTGCGTGTGAGATCCCAAATGCGGCACTGCTAAGTTTTAATTGGGGGATGGCCTGTCTCATCCGAGAGGCGGTGGAATGGCAGCAGTTGTCCCTCTTCGAACTGAGACCCAACTTCCAGAATGTTATGATCCATCCAGGTTTGCATTGTGCGAGCAGTATAAAACCCTACCTTTTTGGGCAGACCAGCTAGTGGGTACAAAGGAGTATATAATGGGGCATTACCGGAAATGCGGTGTATTTGCAAAATGCATGCCTGTGTCACCTTTACCTAGATCGAGTGCGACGCTCTGGGTTGTGTGCCCGGGAGCAGTAGGCGACAGACGGCCTTTATCAACATGGGCCCCTCATCTGTGGCAGTCTCTGCTAAGTGGCACCCTGCAGTCCATCCAGATATCCACTGCGTTTGCGCTGCATGAAAGTAAGCCTCAAAGGATGGATTGCGCCCCAACCCTCTTTGGTTCAAAGGAAGCTGCAGTTTTGAGAGTGCGATTCTGCGACGTTTGTTGCCCCATATGAGGAGCTCAGTAGAGCATCTAATTCATGAAAAAAGGAACGCGGGGGAACAACAGGAGTGTTGGCGAAGTAGTAAAGAAATTGTGGTACCAGGATCATCTTAGTCAAGGCAATTCTGCCAATGGGTGCCAAGGGCAAAGCCTTTCAGAAATTTGCCCCTGTCCTGGCTCCCATCAAGGCTAGGCGGTGATTACCTTCAAAGAGCTCAGCTGGTGAGTGAGAAAGTCTGATACCGAGGTATCGCGGAGCACTAGTGCTCCATGTTATGCGAGAGGTCCCAGATCCTATCTCCCATGGGGAAAGGTCAGGGTTTAGGGGTATATAGCAGACTTTGCCCAGTTGACTTTGAGCCCTGTTGCGGCTGCAAAGTATGAGAGGATGTTTCCTATGGGGCTGAGATCAGACTCTATGTTCCCACGTAAAGCAGTAGGTCATTCGCATACATTGATGCTATATGGGTGGTTCCTGCAATTGGGATGCCCTATGCGTCCCCCTCCCGCCGTAATCAAATCGCTAGGGACTCCATAGCCAAGTTTCGTTCATAATAGTTTTATGTATGCTCTAAAAGTGGGGCCTATTGCCATTCGCACCAGCGCTTCAAAGAGGTAAGGCCATGCTAGGGTATCAAACGCCTTCTCAAGAGCCAGGATCAGGCAGGCTGCTTTAGGGTAACGTTCTCTGGCCTGATCCTAAACCTGAAAGAGCCTACGGATATTCTGGGACGTATTTCTGTCTGGCACAAATCCGTTCTGGTCTTGGTGTATGAGTGGCGGAAGCAGGAGGCCTAACCGGTCTGCCAGGATCTTGCTCAATATTTTGCAGTCAGTAGAGAGTAACGTGATTGGTCTGTATGAGGCAAGGTGTAGAGGGCCTCGATCAGGTTTCGGGTTTGAGACGATAAGGGATTCCTGTAATCAGCCTGGTAGCTCTCCCCCCCCTCTAGAGCTGCCACGTACATAGTGGTCAGTCGTGGTGCCAGTTGAGTAGGTCTCCATCCTCACTCGGTATTTGGGGCATTGTAAGAGGTTCTAGGAATAGGGCAAATGCTTCCCAACAGTGTCGCGTGGGACACCGGTAAAGCGCTGCGTAGTAATCACGGAAGAGCCGTAAAATGTCAGATTGGGATGTCGTGATTCCGCCTAAGGGGTCCCTAATTTCTGTAATTGGATAGACTTCTTGGTGCTGGCGGGCCAACCAGGCTAGAATTGAGCCTGATCTATCTCCCTCACTGTGTCTTTTAGCTGCATATAATTTAAAGTTGTACCACCTTAAGTCCGCCAGATACTCCTCATATACCATTTCAGCCTCCGCGACTTGTACATGAGTTATTGTATTTGCATTTTCTGCTTTAGTCAGCAATGCTAATTTGAGTTCTGCCCTTTAGAGATTTTTGTCAAGTGCCCTGCATACTCCAGTTATTTGTCTGATGCAGGCTCCCTGCATGACAACTTTAAAATCATCCCATTCTAGCAATCTATTGGATGCTGTTTTGGTGTTGTTCTCAAAGTATTCTACAATGCTGTTCTCGTGATCATGATGAAAAACTGGGTCCTCTAAACATTGGCGCTGCAATTTCCAGGTCGGACTGGCGGGTGGGGTGGCCTCCATCTAAGGGTTAACAGACGCGCTTCATGATCTGAGATCACTCTCCCTAGATAGTGTGTATGCTGGGTCATGGGCAATAGTTCCTGCGAGCATAAAAACCGATCAAGTCGCACCTGCAGGTCATGTGGTACTGAATGGTAGGAGTAAAGTTTAGTGGTTGGATTTTGGGTGCGCCATGCATCTGCTAGGGCCCAATGTTGTGTCCATAAGCGGAATCGTTCTGCGTTCGCTTGCACGGGGGAACCCGGGCCTGGAGGATGTTATCGATCTCAGTTCATGTCTAGTACACAGTTATTGTCACCAACCAGGACCCAGTGCATGTGTAAATTGTGGAAGAACCGTCGACCGTGAGTCCCAGAACTACCCCTGGTCGGTGTTTGGGACGTAAATGCTGCCTATTAACAAAGATCGCCAATCTAACAGTCCCTCTAGGAATGCGTATCTGGCACACATAGTGCGTACGGAGTGGGACAAAAAATACCCCACCAACACTTCTGTATTCTGTCGAGTTCTTTTGAGGTGAGGTGCGTATCTTGCAGCAGTATGATCAGCTCCTTTTGTCACTTCACATATGAGTACACCGCATACCGCTTTCTTGCTATGTGCCATTCCTCTGGCATTTACGGTCAGGAGGCAAAAATCTGTTGTGTTTAACATGGTTTCTTTTTAGTTCTGGGAGACCAGAGGAATAGACGTGGGAAGTGTTGCATATTGCCTTCGTCCCTGTCCCCCCCGCAGGGTGATCCGAAATATTGAGGCGCCTGGGGGATGCAACAGCTAATCTTGAGGAACTAGGTTCCAACATTGCGGACCTATCACAACTGGTGATACGTCCAAACTATATGTATCAACAGCGTTCTAATGTATTGTGGGGGGTGTACTCTACTGTTTTTCTGAGCTCATAGCCTTGCGCGACCCATTTTGCTGTGTGTGTTGGTCGTGGGTCTGGTATGTTTTGGAGCAATTGCTGATAGCAGTATTCATTGTCATATTTCTGGTCGACACTACTGTGTGTGTGACGTGCGTGTATGACATAAAGGAAGGAAAGAGAATCAACCTTAAGCGATTGGCCATTACGGGTTAACGTGCCGGCCGTCTGTGTTGACACTACGGTGTATGCGACATGTGTGTGTGTCATAAAGGGAGGAAAGAGGATTAATCTTGGGTGGTGGGCCCTTTCAGCTCAATGTGTCCGCCGTCGGGGGAGTCACCAATGGAGGGGTTAGCGAGTCTTCGCAGGAAACACTTGTATCCCTGGAATTGTCCTCAAACAAGAAGATATGTGGGCCATCCTCTCTGTCTGATGCCACTACGGCTATGTCCAATTTAGCCGCTGCCTGGATAGCCCCCCTGCGTTCCTCTATTTTTTCCTCGAGGTTAGGGGGACCCGCAGCTGGGCTGAGTCCTCTCTGTTCCTGCTTCTTGTGTTCTCATTATTTCCGGGCCCCGACACCTCCTTATCCTTGAGCTGTGGACTGTCTCCCATTGCGAGCCGCCCAGAATATTGGTTTCTGCCCAGTCAAACACTGCTTTTGGGTCCATCAAAGATTTTGTGCCTCCATTGCTAATAACGGGCTGAGAACAACAGCAAATATTGTATTCCTTTTTGGCGGAGCATTTTCTTTGCTTCTGTTAAAGTGGCCCTTTGTTGATGCACTGCTTTTGAGTAATCAGGGAAGATCATCACCTGCTTATCTTCAACTTGGAGCGGGCCGTGTTGCCTGGCCGCCCTTAACATCCCTGTCTATGAAGTGAAGCAGTTTCAGGAGCAGCGGTCACGGAGGCATCCCCGGGGGGGCCGCCGGGCTGGAACCCTGTGGGCCCTTTCCACCAAGAAGAAAGGTGTGAGTTCAGCATCAGGGGTAAAAGATTTGAACCAAGTTTCAATGTATCTTTGTTATGTTATGTTATGTTAAATAAATTTATAAGGGCGCAACTAACACCATTAGGTTTCTTGGCGCCAAAGTAAAGAGAGCAGAAGATAGCGCAAAGGCCGTTTATTGATAAGATTCTGTAAAAAGAAAAGTTTTAAGGGCAGATCTGAAGCTGGGGTACGAAGTGGTCAATCTCAGGGACAAGGGGAGGGAGTTCCAAAAAGTGGGGGCCAGGAAGGAGAACTTGAGCCCGCCGTGTTTCTTCCTCTTATATCTAGGGATGGAAAGCAAGACCATTTGGGAAGACCGGAGAGTGCGGGAAGGGACGTAGGATTGAAGAAGGGAAGAAATAAAGAGGGGGCCCTGGCCGGCTAGAGATTTGTAAATGATACAACCCAGCTTGAACTTACAGCGGGCGGCTACAGGGAGCCAATGAAGGCTCTTTAGAAGGGGACGGACATGATGATCTCTAGGGAGGAAGTGGATCAGGCGGGCAGCCTGATTCTGGATCAGCTGAAGCCGCCTGAGTTGGTAGGCTGGGATGCCTACATAGAGCGCGTTAGCGTAGTCTAACCTCGATATTACAAGCGCCATCAGGGCCAAGGTAAGAGCCTCGGAAGTAAGTAGCCGGGAGATTTTCTTAATTTTCCTTAATTGGAAATGGCTGGAGGAGACTACCGCGCTAATCTGGGGCGTCATGGAGAGATTACTACTGATGACGACTCCCAGACTTTTAACACAGTTGGCGGGGCTAGGTGGACTGCCAAGGCTGAGAGGCCAAAAAGAAGAATCCCAAGGGTTGAGGGGACCCCCGACAAGAACGAGTTCGGTCTTGTCGGGGTTGAGCTTCAGATGGTTTGAGCTCATCCAGTTGCTGATAAAGCACAGGGTATTTTGAAAGGTGGCAATAGAGTCAACAGAGGAGTTGATGTTGAAAATTAGTTGTATGTCATCAGCATAATTGAATGCTGTGACATTGAACTGACGGAGGGCACGGATAAGTGGGGAAAGATACAAATTAAAAAGGAGGGGGGAGAGGGAAGAGCCTTGAGGGACACCACAGGACAGCTTGACCTGGGAGGCAGTAAACTGGGATAGTCTGACAGCTTGATGGCGTTGGGTCAGAAAGGATCGGACCCAGGCCAGAGCGGTGCCCTGGATGCCAGCCTCCCTGACACGATCGACCAAAATTTGATGGTCGACCGTGTCAAAGGCGGCCGACAAGTCCAGGAGGACCAAGGCCTGGCAGATGTTCACGTCCGCGCCCCTGCGCAGTTCCTCCATAACAGAAAGGATGACGGCTTCTGTTGAGTGCGCAGGTCTGAATCCAGCCTGCTGGGGGTCCAGTACACCAGATTCTTCCACAAAGGAGCTGAGAGCGTGAGTGACGTGCGACTCTAGAACTTTGCTAAGATAGGGAAGAAGAGAGATAGGGCGAAAGTTGCTCATGATGGAAGGGTCTGCCGAAGGTTTTTTGAGGATGGCAACCACCTCGGCCTGTTTGAAGGGTCCCGGAACCTCCCCTATGGCTAGAGAGTTGTTCAAGAGAGCAAGGGGGGGGTCAGGACAGGCGGTAAAAACTTCTCGAAGGACCGAGGGGGGGCAACAATCGCTGGGAGAGCCAGAAGAGACGTTGTGTAGGAGTGAGAGAAAGTTATCCTTGGAAATAGGAGGGAAGTGAGTAAAAGTGTGTGTGGGAGAATAACTGGGGACACAAAAGGATGTAGGGGCAGGTGGGGAGGTGGAAATGCTAGTTTTAATTTTGGTGATTTTCTCCACAAAGAATTGATTAAGAGAGTCGCACAAGGATTGAGAAGGGAGAGGGGCTAAGATGACTCTTTCCGGGTTGGATAATTCATCCACTATAGAAAAAATATCTTTAGATTTATTGGATGAGTTTAAAATTTTGCCTGAGAAGTAGCATGATTTAGCCACAGTAATAGCGTTCTTATACTCCTTCAGCCGAGACGAGAAGATCATTTTCGATTCGGGGGAGTAATCCCGGCGCCAGCGTCTCTCTGCCTGGCGGAGAGTAAGTTTGTGTGCGCGGAGCTCAGCGGTAAACCACTTTTGGGCATCGTGCCTGCGCCTTGTCTTAACCGGTTTTAGTGGTGCCACAGAGTCGGCCGCGGCGGTAAGCCAGTGTGTAAGGGTTTTGGACTGAAGGTCGGTAGAGATGTTGGGTCCAGTCATGAGTGGGGGTGAAGAACTCAGGAGAGCCGTAAGTTTGTTAAGGTCGGCTTTATTCCAATTGCGCGCCAGGAAATTGGATTGGTGGGCAGCGGTGATAGGGGAAGACAGGAATAAGGAGAAAGTGATGAGGTGATGGTCAGACCAGAGACAAGGGGCGATGAGGGGAGCAGAGATGGCAAGAGGGGTGGTCCAGACTTGGTCTAAAATGTGGCCTTTAACATGTGTGGGTGCATGTATATGTTGAGTGCAGTTAAGGCTCAACATTAGGTCAGAAAAAGCACGCGAATCAGCAGTTTCATGAGTGTCTGATGGCCAGTAATTAAAATCGCCCATGATCAACACGTTGGAATTGCTGATGGTAAGCTGGGTGATCATGTTACCGAACAGGATAGAAAAGTCAGGCATAGATTGAGGGGGGCGATAGGTCAACACACAGATGAGTGAAGACCCAGGCTGCTCCAGTCTTAATACGAGACAGTCTGTCGAGGCGATACTAGGAAAGAACACTGGGGAGAACCTAATGGGGTGTCTGATGATGGCTGCAACGCCGCCGCCCGCTTTACCAGCAGGGCGGTTGGTCTGCAGGATGTAGTAGCCTGGGGGAATGGCCGCCAGAACGTCAGGAGATGAATCGTCAGTGAGCCAGGTCTCGGTCAAGAACAGGACATCAGGCTGTTCCGAGTCCAGGAGGTAAAATATTTCTGATTGATGACAGACCAGGGACCGGGTGTTAAGATACATCACAGATAATGGGGAGGAAGTAGAGCGAGGGAGAGACTGGGCCCGGGACGCGGGATTTGAAGAATGGACGCCATTATCGGAAAAGATAGGGGAAATTTCCGGGAACGAGGTTCTAGTCGTAAACAGATTATGAAGAAGCAGTTTCGGTACGGAGAGGGGGGGTGGGAGGGCAGGATCATGAGCACAGACTAGAAAGGAGCGAGTGTAGATGAGTAAGGGAGCAGAGTGACATGCCCCATGCCCCGGCCTGCCGCGGACGGGCGCAGACGGGCTTAACTCAGGCGCAACTCCGGCGCGCCTACGTCGCGCCCGCTGCGCTCGTCCGCTGCGCCGACACATGGAGGCCGTTTAAATAGGGGCGGAGCGAGGGTGGAGTTCAGGGCTCCACTCCAATCAAACGAACCCAATCAAAGATGGCGGCCGCTACCGGCGGGGACCGGCGATCTCAAACAGCCCCCAGCCAGCAGAATACCTGGAATGATAAGGTATAGCTATTTTACCTGCATAACAAAAGTACAGGGGTTACCAATAAAAGTTTTAAAACCCTCGCGTAGGGTGAAAGCGCCGACCGCTCGAATCAGCGGGACGCTACACAGTAAAATTGAGGAGATGCAGGAAAAGGTTCTGAGAGCTCTCTAAGCGTCTGCGCGCCAGCCCACTGCCACTGGGCTACAAACAAACACGAAGCGAGGCTCAAAGCGTGCTCCTAAATAGGGGCGGAGCGAGGGTGGAGTTCAGGGCTCCACTCCAATCAAACGATCCCAATCAAAGATGGCGGCCGCTACCGGCGGGGACCGGCGATCTCAAACAGCCCCCAGCCAGCAGAATACCTGGAATGATAAGGTATAGCTATTTTACCTGCATAACAAAAGTACAGGGGTTACCAATAAAAGTTTTAAAACCCTCGCGTAGGGTGAAAGCGCCAACCGCTCGAATCAGCGGGACGCTACACAGTAAAATTGAGGAGATGCAGGAAAAGGTTCTGAGAGCTCTCTAAGCGTCTGCGCGCCAGCCCACTGCCACTGGGCTACAAACAAACACGAAGCGAGGCTCAAAGCGTGCTCCTAAATAGGGGCGGAGCGAGGGTGGAGTTCAGGGCTCCACTCCAATCAAACGATCCCAATCAAAGATGGCGGCCGCTACCGGCGGGGACCGGCGATCTCAAACAGCCCCCAGCCAGCAGAATACCTGGAATGATAAGGTATAGCTATTTTACCTGCATAACAAAAGTACAGGGGTTACCAATAAAAGTTTTAAAACCCTCGCGTAGGGTGAAAGCGCCGACCGCTCGAATCAGCGGGACGCTACACAGTAAAATTGAGGAGATGCAGGAAAAGGTTCTGAGAGCTCTCTAAGCGTCTGCGCGCCAGCCCACTGCCACTGGGCTACAAACAAACACATCTTTCAGGATGGGAACCTTCTACTCCTTCTGGCAGGTTTATCACTCTAATGTTGCTGTGGCGGGATCGCCCCTTCAAATCGTCCGCTTTTTCCTCTAGCTTAGTCACCCAGGCCTGAAGACTCTGTATGCTGTCCTGGTGTGCTTTAGTTAGCGGTTGAAGGCTGGTCAGAGATTTTCCCCCTCTGTTACTCTGTCAGCCAGTTTCCGATGATCATCGCGCAGTAAGCCAAGGTCCGAGGACAGGGCCCCAAATCTGTCCTCCATTGTGATATGAGAATGCTCTTTTGCTGCCAGCACTCTGTCCAATTTGTCAGACATCGCTTGTGGCGTGGTAGTATCGATGTATGAGTTTGGTCTAGGTCAGAGGCTGTTGACGTGCTGGGGCCGTTGTCGGTGGGCCATTAGTTTGGTGCTGCCGCCCCATATTTTCATCAGTCCGGGGCTCTGCTGTGCTTAGGGACTCTTTTCAACTTCCGACCGGTCACCTCTTTCTTGAAAGGGCCCAAAAAACTACCAGTCCTAGAGGTTGCTGGCTGGGGGGGGGGGGCGGATTACGGTCCTGATCTCTGCTTGGGCTCAGTTTTCGGCAGGGCCCCGGCCTTGACCCCGCTGGCCGTACGCGAGTCGCAGTTAATGTTCAGGAGCCTCCGGGCTCGAGTGCGGGCACTTCAGGCTGCCCCATCCGTGAAAACGGGCCACAGGTGTTTTTTGCGTTGCACTTTTTTGTTTGGCTGCTTTGGTAGTGCGCAGAAGTCAATCCCTCAAGTTTCTGGCTACAGCGTTGTCCCTGGGGGCTGCCACGTTGCGCCGGGTTCCCGCCTCTGTCAATGTGAGTGTCTTGTGTCACCTTCTGGTGTAGGTTTCACAGTTTGCGGTATTCGAAGAGTGTCTCCTCAATCTTTACTGGGCAGGCGAGGGGGGGAACATCTTCCTTGCGGAGTCCTCGATCTTTGGCCCCAGTTACTATCTCCACCTCCCAGTTCGTGTCAGCCCTACTGCAGTAAAACCGCTTGCCCACAATTGCTGAGCTCGTGTCGCTTTTATCGTGACCCCGGGTCGGTGCTCTTTTCCGCTCCCGCTTTTACAGGGTGACTCTCCTCACTTTCATGCTGCCGCGACCGCGTCGCAGGTGGCCGCCATTGTGTGCCGATGCCATCTTGCTGGCCCTCGCCTGCGCCATCTCCGAACAGCTCTCCTTGGTCACCTCTGGGGTGACAGTCAGCGGGTATTTTCCTTCTGGGGCCCAAGGTATTTAATCCAACTGTGATGATACAATGCTGACTAGGCCCCAGGACCGGCATCCTATGCCATCTCAGCTGCAGTGGCAAGCCAGGTTCTGGTGCCTCTATTCTTCAGCCCCCCCGTGTAACCTCTGGCACTCGTAGTGCCTGGTCACCGCGTCCTTCACTAGGTGGTGGGGAGGGCACCTCACCAACTGCAGATTCGGCCATGATTATTTGTTCTTCTCGATGTCTTCTACGCGCCTATTACCTGGACGCCAGCCATCGTCAGCACGCAGGCCGCACCCCCGGGAACGCTCCTTGCATAAGTACCCCCGCAGGCCTGGTCTTGGTTCTGCACATAACGGGCCCCAGACCCTCCCAGGTCTCCACTTCCCCTGGGGGCCACAGGGATAGGATTTGGTAATGCTTTTTTCCCCCGCCGCAGCGCAGCCCAGGCCCCGGCACAGATGTCTCGGGCTGTCCCGGCCACGCCTTCACTCCACAGGGCCCGCCGGGCAGCAGTCTCTGTCTAGCCAGCACCTGATACCCGCACCCTGCAGTCTCTTGGCAGTGTGGGGGTGCGCAGGTTGACTTCTGCGTTCTTCAGGGGCAGCGCCTGCTTAGGGGTCCCGCCATGCTTGTTGACCCCCCTTGCAGTCAGCATTCTCGATGTACATCACCTCCTCCCCTGTAGAGCCTCGGCTGCCCGCAGCGCTCAGCTGCCGTTATGTCTTGCACTGGGGCGGTGGGGGAAGGGCGCTCGTCCATGGTGCCTGCTATCTTATTGATGTTTATGATCTCTTCCGCACGCTCAGGCTGCTCCACCTCGATGAAGGGGTGCCGGCCACTCCCGGCGCTCGAACCGCACCCCAAAGCCATTCCTCACATAGTTGCTGCAGTGTGCCCGAGCTCGGGCCGCTCTCAGCAGACTTCAAACCCCCAGGGCTCTGCTTCCCATTGTCTCGGCTCCACGATCGCGGCGCTGAGGGCCGCCATCGGCGCGGTTTTTGATGTCTAGATTTTTAGACTTACGCACTCACGCCTGACGCCCTCTTTGTTTGGGCAGCTTGTAAGGTCGGTATTTAGTCCCAATGACCAGGATGACAAATGATGTGCTGTGCCGGCGACCGGAGCTCTACATGAGCACGTCCACAATCTTTGCCAGCGCAGCCACGCCCCCGGGGGAGTGGCGTTATGATAATGATGGAAATACTTTGCCTCTACGCCCGTGCCATATTATGGATGAGGGCCCAGAAGTAAAGAGACTGTAAGGAGGTGCATTGACTGTGCGCCACAAAAAGTTTGCGCACAGTCAGTAAGCCACAGGAGAGCGACTCCTGCAATGGGAGGAATAGGGTTCCCTTGTACCTCCCCAGACATACCCTTGCAGATGAGTGCAGACAGATCTCTGTGCCCTCTTTGAAGTGCAGTTGGGCGGTGCCTGCACAGAGGAAGATGAACTGACGGCTTCAGTCAGTCACTCTGTCTTTCACTGATTGTGCTGCACTGGGGTCAACAGTGGCGGTGCGTCCATTAAGGGCGCTGGGGCGTTGCCCCACAAGCCGCCCGCACCGGCAGCTCCCTCGGCGTTGAGGGAGAATTTTCAATTCTGACAATCATGTCAGTCACAGTCAGCATGAACTCGGACTGCCCACCCCCTTCAGATTCTGAAGGGGGAGGGCGGTCCGACGTCATGCTGCTGAGTGACTGACGTGCAGCATACCAGGGGTGGCGCAGAGCGCACAGCAGGCAGTAGTGCGCATGCTGGGTGAAGGAGGCGAATTTTCGCTCCGTGCCCAGTCATGCGCACTACTGTCTGCTGTTCTGGCGCATGCCCATTAGGAGAGCGAGGGTTGAGCAAAGGCTCAAACCTCGGTCTCCTACTGGGCAGGCGGGCGGTGAGTCACCCTGCTCTAAGCCAATGCTGGCGCTGCTGGAGCAGCGTCTATTGGCTTAGAGGGGTTGCCAAACAGTGCTGTTAATATCTGATCCGTTTATTCCATCATCGAGGCATCAGACAAATTGAGGAAGAGGCCAGAAAGATTCATACGGCCCGTGCCGCCTGCACCTGAGGATGTCAGCGGTGTGCAGTCACTCAGTGACATCACGAAATTAGGTACGCGAGGAGCGCTGACATGCCACGGGTCAGTTCAGGGCTTGAACACTTCACGGCAGCCTCAGCTTTTAATCGTCTAAATCAAAGGTATTAATTAGGTCTCTCTCCGTCTTGTACTCGTATTGGCGGACGATAGTGGTGAGCAATGCTCAGTCTCACTCGCATGCTGATCGACGGTGAACGGTTGCCAAGGTATTCACATAATTTATTGATGTATCTAGTGTTTTTGCGTAATTGGATTGGCGGGAAGTGCCAAGGGCGCCTCGGGTCAGTTCAGGGCTTACTTGAGTGGTGAGCGCTACTTCCGCTGTTTCCCACAACTATATTATTTCACGCCAGTCTCTGAATTTTATGGTCATACCCAGCGGTATTGATAAGGTCCAAACTTAACTCACCCGTTGCCTGGTATCAGTCATCCTTTCAGCGCCAATCCACTCAGTCACACCGCCTGCCACACAGCGGGTCTTGGGTTGTGACGTGGAGGACTGTAGAACTGCTGTGAAATGAAAGAAAAGCTTGCACACCCACGTTGCAAACAGCACTATCTCTGGAGGTTATTCCAGGTGCCTTTTTGTAAGAAAAAAACATAGCACTGGGGATTCATTTAATTTAGAAAAAGTTCCCCCAACATCCTTCAGTGTATATAATTAGCTACAATTTCTGCATGTGGGACTACTTTTCACATCGTCATTCTTTGACATTTTTAAGGGGCCAAGATGTAGCCTTTTGGGTGAGCTATTGCCCGATGTAAAATTTGCATTTTACAAACACAGAATCTGAACCCCTTCTGCTTCTTTTTCCTGTTACAAACCAAATTTTCCCATTTCCTCCATGCTTTAGTGCTGACATAAACAACCTATGCAAATTACCAGGATACAAAAGAGGCAGAAGCAACTTCTGCTTGAGAGTGCACAGCAGTGTTTAACCCTGCTGACAAATTATGAAGAAATTAGGTTTTTTTACGCTGACAAGAGGTGGCTGTCTGCTATTAAACAAAACTCTGAATAAGAGAAATGCTGAAATACCTACAAATTGCCTCTGTGGTACCACAGAAGATTTGAATTTTTTTAACTAGCCTGCACCCTGTACAGTTCCGTGAGAAGAGTACCTACCATCACCAAACTACTTAAACAAAATCATCTAGATGAGCCGGATGAGCACATTCTCTTCCTCATAAGTGACTTGTTCGAGAAAGCAGCAAATATGGGACTGGAAAATTCCTGAGAAACAGCTGAAAACGAAGAACAAAACTGTTGCAGAGGTCCAGTGCTGTTCCTTAGAAGAGGCGCCAACGGGACCCAGCCGAGAAGCAGAGAGGCCCCGCGCGGACCTGGTCTGGTAAGCTGTCTTTTTTAAATTTTCGTGTTTATGGGGTTTTGGAATATCTACTCGTACCCAGTCTTCCTCCTTAAACGAAGGAGTATTTTTCATGTTTACCCACATCATACCTGTTTATGTATTTGGTTTGATGCGCAGATATCCTCTCAGATATCTTGTCCCTGTCCATCTCACACACACCCCTTTTTTCCAACCAGAAAAAGCTGACATTTTCGTTATAGGATTCCTGCCTTTAAGGGACAGAATGTTACTCTGCCTCTCACCCCACTCACTGTCCACGTGTCTCTCCTTGCCTGCAACCCCCTACCATTGTGTTGTCCCACCCCGCAGTAAACCGGAAAACTATGATGTGGCCGCGTCATCTTTTTTTTTCTCCCACACACCCCATACCTGTTGCCCCTGTACAGCCTCCTTCTATGTGCAAACAGGTGTAAGTAGGCCAATCCCTCACTAATGCCCCAAGTTGTCACATCGCTCCTGCAGATACGTCCGATGGCCTCCTGGGATTGGGAAGGAGACGGCGCATTTTATCAGCGCTAGGGTGGAGGCCTGTTCTTGTGTGCGTCATGGATAGAATGAGGCCTGGCAGACTCCGATACCGGCGATGATATAGCTCAGTGGGTAGAGCGCCTGCCGCTGAGAGCTGGCCCTGAGTGAGAAAAAGCAAATAGCCCAGGCGCCGGCAAAAACTCGTACAGCGCTCGTATGTGTCCGCTATATGCTATCAGAAGGCATAATCCCTGGCTTCCAGCACCTGAGGCTTTGCAACACTGTAGCCCACTATGGTATAGCCATGATGGCAAAGCGGTAAACAGGAATCAGCTTTTAGTGGCATTGCCCCTCCCCAGACAAATATTGCCAGCTATACTGAGTATTCACGCTGACCATGTACAGAGCAAGTTACATCTATTGAATTACATCGAATTGTTTTTTGCACTTTTGTCAGTGAGCCCCTAAATCTGACTTTCGATCGGAGGATGAGCCCAGTCGTTGCTTCTGTTGAGTGGATGTCGAGGACTGACTGGACTGGACATCCATATCACATTCGGCTCAAGCACGCCCCCGCTGCCTAGCCCTCCTCCTCCCTGACACACACGGACGGCCAGCACGTCTCCTGGAAGCTCCCAGAAAGGGGAAGGTGTGACCAGGGGTGCTTATGAGGTGGCACCGGGCCCAATATGTCTGGCTGCGGGTTTTGTGTTTGTCACTTTGTGAGTAAATCGAGTATTTCCCATTTGCTTGCAGCTGCAGCGGTCTCTGTATACTTTTTTGTTTATAGGTCTTTAAGCCTAAACAAATGTTTGTGACTCGTGCTTTATGTGTGGACTTGAAAGAGTTTGAGTGTGTGTTTGTACTTGTGTTGGGGTAAAGTTGATGGATATATGGATGTTATTACAGATCCTGTCATAATACTTTCGCAAGTGCTTTATCAACCTTCCTGCTTCCTCAAATTTGCTTGAAAATGCTCCATTTATCCACTCTTTTTTCAAAATTTTCTCGGAGGAGTTGTTAGGGCTCGCTCGCTCGCCTCAGTGCAGTACCATGATAACTTTACGCCCTACCACTTTCAAATGTCACCAGCCGCCACTGGGGGTCAACATACGTTCGTGGCTGCCATGGGGCAGCACCTTACTTGTAATAGGATGCATGGCCCCTGTTTACGCCCAAAGCTCCTGTTCAAAGGTGCACCATAGTGAAGACAGGGGCAGTGCACTTGTTATGTAATACGTTCCTTGGTGGCATAGTTAACCATGTGACAGGTGGTCACAACTGGTATGTATTTACATTTTTGGAAGTTTTAGAAAGTGTTATCTGTTACCATTTGTCCACTTTAGAATGCTGAAATGTGAAATTTACTGACAGGTGCTTTCGGAAATGACTTTTGCACAAGAGTAGCTCCATTTGATATAAAACAGGCAGTGGTATGACGTGCTGAAGAAGCAGCACATGTTACATAAAGACAAGATCAGAGGAAGTTAGAAGGCAATTTGTCACGAGGTGAAAGACCCTGCCTGGTATTCTTCTGTCACTCACTACCAGCTTGTTTTGTGGTGCTCAGTGGAAGGTCAGACTGAGCTGGGATCCATTGTAGTTCTGTAATTAAGCTCTTCGCTCAGTTTAGTATTCAGGTCATGCCAGAGACTGGGGCGCTGGACTTCCAAGGATCTTCCTTTGTGTTTTTTTGCCTATTGAAAACTCATTGGTTAATTGTGTATTTGCCATTTCTAAGTATAAGTATTTTTAGCGCATAGTAAGGTGGTAGTTTCTGCTTGCAACTTCAATATTTGCTACAGTAAGCCTTATGTGCTTCTCTGAGAACTTTGAACGTGATCTTTGAGTCCGCCAGGAGAGCATTTTCGTATCCGGTTTCAGTTGCTTGTGTTTTCATAGATTAAAGCATTTTTTGACTTTCTGAGTGTGTACCCTTTTCAGCTTTTCGTGAGTGCCTTTGGCGGCATGGCGTACATTATGTTGTAATAGTTCAGGGGGCAGATTTACAAGCCCTTTGCGCCATTTTTGCGTTGTTGTTGCGTCACTTTATTGACGCAACGGCAGCGTAAAAATGCAGCCCATTTACAACATGATGCTTCTAGGGAGATGTGTCACGTTGTAAAGCCCACATTATACCTGCAACAGGTATAATGTATGCAGGGTGGGCATTCCCTACAAGATTTCACTGCACCACCTCTAGGACGCAACTGCGTCAAAACCTTACGCCTCCTTGGAGCAGGCATAAGGAGTGACGCAGCACAATGGAGATAGGCCTCCCCATGCATTGCTGGAGTTGTCGTGCTTGTGACACGACTTCAGCAATGCGTGACTTTTGCGCCACCAGACGCATCAGAATTTCTGACGCATCTGTCAATCCTTGCACCATATTGTAAATACAGATGCGTCACTTTCTTGTAAATCTGCCCCCAGGTTTTCAATCTCTAGGTCTCTCATTAGCTTCAGGGTTTCGTTATTCGGTATTGCTGCAATAACTAGACAAAGGCCACCTTGAAGTGAAATATATTCTTGGCCTATTCTGGTTTTGTCTGCACAGTTCCTCTGGCGTAATGTGTAATTTACTGTCCGTGATTGCTACATTAGTTAAGGCTCACCAGTACTACAATATTACCTTAACTGCCTGCGCCTTTGTGGGGACAGAGCCACAATGGCTGGGTCTATAATGCCCATTCATGAGGTGGTTCCTACCACTCCTCTGTGGATCCCCAATACAACCTATAGTCAAAGCAACCTGCACCCCCAAAGGTTGCACCAGTCACCTCTGTGGGGACGCCCCTCGGCATCACAGTCAGGGGTATAAACTGTAGGCCACAGACCTCTCCACACACACAGATGCTCGCATGACCTCTTCTCCCACTGCCTGCTACACCCATACAAAGCCAAAGTAACACACACATGCGGCAGCACGGTTTTAGTTCTCTTCCATACATGCACCACCAACAAAGCACTTCCTACATCGGCCACATTACACTCATACATTACCCATCTATACTTAACAAAAAAAAAGAGGCCCCCTGTATTTATCAATGCAAAGGCAGGCAGCAGGGGTGAAAAGACCATACACTCAATGAGAACAGCCCGCTTGATTCCATAGTTTGGCGGAATATCTCGCCATCATTTTTAAAATGCTCAAAGTCACAATAGAACCATGTGATTCAAGACATGCACATCATAATACTCCAATCATTGAATATAAGACAATGAATATCATTCTAGTACAGAATCTTTAATATTGAATATAAATCATTCCAAATTAGTACAAATACAGACAATGTCTGGTAGGATACAGGCGAAACGCTTACATAACCAATGAAGGGACACTTTACATTATCCATCTATACACCAGCATTTGATACGTAAACATTCTGTACCTTGTTCGTTTTCACTTCCAATTCACACTTAGGCACAGCGACACAAACACGATAGGAGCACAACTGTGATCTTTACACAAAACCCCATTCTCTCCTTCTGAAGGCCGGTAACACACACTCATGAGTAGCAGGTGACCAGCCCACAAATTCACATCAGAGCTTTGTCATGGAGCACTTGTGTGAATGCAATTACAGTACAGCACACAACAATCCTATAGTCACTACTACTTCTATTACTTGGAGTTATATTACAGCTGGTGTCATTACTACCACTACTAGTATTGTCGATGGTTCTAACACTATTAGAACTTTTTATCATTTTGTTGTGTCAATTTGGACAATTGCCTTTACATACATTTTTCTCATTTAAAAATGTGCTCTGTAAATGTTTTAAAAATTGTAGAGTCTATTGTTTTGTATCATCCCAGCTATGTTTTCACCCTTGTTCATTCCCATCAAAACTTAGGTGGTTCAAAGTTTTTATTCGGTGAGCATGGCCTCACAAAGCTCCAGATGTTTGGCCCCCTCCAAATACTTTGCAGGGGAGCCCTCAAGTCTCGTTATGCCACTGGCCTGCTTGTCCGCCTCTGCAGGTGTGCATGTGTGTTCATCTGTCAGTCTAGACATCGGAAAACCTGTCAATGTAGTTGGACACATGTCTGTAGTGGAGAAGCGCCCACACACTGGCAGCACTCTCACCTCCGGCATCAGCTCTGGCTGCCTACAGTCCCCCGGACCACCCATGTGATCTTGCCGTATCTCGCTCCTCTGCCATAAGAGTGGTTACCTTCCATGTATGCTGAATCCAGACAACAATAAACCTTGGACGTCAATTCACCGAAATGCCTGGGGTAGCGGAAGTGACATCACACACCCTTTAACCTCCACTTGCACTGGCACACACATATTTACACATTCACACAAATTCACACATATACACTCTCTCACACATAAACACAGTCTTACACGCAAGCACACACACAACATACATTTATAATCATTTTTTACTTACCTCAACTGCCACGGAAGCGCATATTCCAGCTTTTTGTGCTTCATTTTTATCACACTATTAGTGAATATTAGATTTTATTTACTCACTATTAGTGTAATAAAAAAAATTGACAGCAAATAAAGAGTGGAGCCCTAGCTGCCCCTGTGTTCCTGGCACTGAATTTGCCACCTTTAAGGCCAGGGGTCGCAAAGGCATTGCTAGGGGTAGCAAAAAGGCAAGACAGGGGTCGCAGCTGTGACCCCCCTAAATGATTCCCATGCAATAAACCCAAAATCATTCCAGCTTCTACTGCAACTTTCTGTTGTTGATGATGTTGTTCTTTTTATACATGTCTTCCTTAAACATTGTAAAGCGCACTGATACCCGCAAGGGTCATGTTCACGCTATATAAAACTTGATAAATAAATAAATAAATAAAATAAACCTTCTTAGAGGATGTCATGATGACAGGTATTCTGTGACCAGATATGTTCCTTACGATTGGACCCAGCTCTATTAATAGGCACTTCTTCATCTGGCCCTCATTTTATGCTACTCCTCCTTTGAGGTGACTGGAAGTATCATTTAACATTTTACAAAATTATAAGGAAATAAATATTCCTTCTGAAGTTAGTTAGAGGGGTCTAGTGCTATTCTAGAAAAGACAGCAGGGTTCTCGTGGTTTACAGTGAAGTATGCAGGGTACTTACCTTTATGTGTATTCTGTTGTTTTGTTGCCAACTGTGAGAAATGACACTTCACTGTGTTGCATTGGCTATTATTTGTGTAGTGACACTCTGGCTCCTCGGTCCTGTGCTGCAAGGTAAACAAGAGAGTGGTTTAGCTCTCTCACCGAAGGGAGAGTAACTCTTCTGTGTTGTTGTGGCACAGTGTATATGGGAATGTAGAAAGTAACCTTCTATTCCTATACAGTCATGTGTATGTGGAAAACCTTCTCTGCATCAATGTAATCACTACAGACAAGGCCGCTGCATCATTGTAGGTAAACATTAACAACCGTTTTACTTTCATTTAGTTTAAATCAAGGAAGGTTGGGTTACCATTCATGAAAAGGAATTTTGAGTTAATCAAAGTTTATTAATAATTTTCTATACAAATGGCAAGGCACTTAAGTACAACATTACTATTAAATACTAAAACTCCGCATGGCTTAGGGAATTGCTCTTTATACAAAATTTCACTAGTGGTAACATTTGGTGAATTTGCATTTATATAACAAAAATAAAACAATTAGATTTTAAAGTATATATCATTCTAAGATTCTTCATTCAATATTTTTGAAATAAATAGAGGGTCAGGTTTTGGATTCATAATTTAATGCATTCAAAATAGTATTTAATGTAATCTACATTCAATCCAGGGTTATTTTTTAAGCTATTTAAATATATTTATTTAAATTATTTTCACTAGTTTAGGTTGTTATTATACTTTAATATAAAGTAGTGAAAGTAATTATGTTCAGTATAGTAGGATTGGGGTAGTGAGGTCGATATCGATATAATTGTAAAATTGATCTAAAACTTACCCTAGGGATGTTGTAACCGTTAATGTAGGGGCATCAAAGTAGTTGGTCTTTGAGAAAGCCGACATCGAAATAATAATATAGAACCATGTGTGTCTATAACAAATCCTTAGTTCGTATCCAGACTTGCCTCCGCCTTGTCGATACACTGTGGGTCAACCTAAGATAAATGTCTTAGCAATGTATGACTGAAAAAAACACAGAAAGGAGACGCCGCGGCCTCACTCCGTATGTGGGTGGCCAATAAACTACATTGTTGCTATTAAACTTAACATCCACTGTAAACCTACAGTTCACCTTCTTTCGGAAGACATTTGAATACTAATATTCCCTTATTCATAGCCTGTGGGAGTGTCGTAGGTCCAAAGCACACTACATTAGTTAGTGTGTCTCCTCATCTAGCTATCTTGGATTATAAAAAAGCGTTATGAAAGCAATCACAAAGGTATTTTTGTCTGTAAATGTATGCCTGGAGCAGACAATATTCATTACACCAGTGTGCAATCCACTAAAGGATTCTTTGCAGCGGTAAATAGATTTACTACTGCGGATTTCTCCCTCAGGAGTGCGAAGGAATGTGCAGTAGTTAATGCCAAGCAGGGGGTAGGAAGCATTCTATACCTTCTAAATTTGTGACAATCCTGAAACGTGCATTCTTCAACATTCACTAAATCGAATCTGACCCCTTTCTACCCTGGATATGCTTAGGAAGTTACTCCTGCCAAAGTTTGGAGTAACTCACCTACGAAGTTGGGGAGGGGAACGGATCACCTCCTGCATGTGATGGAGGTGCAGGGAATGGACATTCTTAACACGAAAAATATTTTCCTTGCAGAGGAAAATATAAGGAAAAAACGTTTTGCATTTGCACGGTGGGCTGCATTCGCCTGGTGCTGCACCCCACATTTCCAAAGAGGAGAATAGCAGCCCTCAGGATTGGTCACGTCATTTCCAGGAGTGCGCCTCAAACCTACGCCTGAAGCAGCTTACCAAGAGGAGTTCTTCTGGGAAAGTTTGTGAATTTAAATAAAACATGAAAGTACTGTCAGGTGATAATGTAAATGTGCACCTGAACTTTTATGTTTTTGTTGAGTTGATCTTCAAAGAGAACTGTGGTTTCTTCAACAAGCTGGTTTGCCTTACAGAGGTCTCCAACCAGTAGCTCGTGAGCGGCTGTAGCTCTCCAGCTACCTCTGAGTAGCTCACCTGTATGCAGCCCAGTTTAAAATTAGAAAGCTTTCGATTGGTTGAATTAATAATACAAATAACAAAATTGAGATTATACAACACTAATAATATTAGTAACTCTCAATGCGTTTTATTGAACATAAGGAGCTCTCAGTACAGAAAAGGTTGGAGACCCTTGGCCTATAATGTCAAGGAACAGCACTATGCAACCAACAATTTGGTCATCAAACAAGTGCCTAGGTCACAATCCTTCAAAACAATGAACACTACCTTTTCTGCGGATTGTGGCAGTGATCTCTGAATTATGACTGAGGCCTTAAAATCTAACTGATGGGATTAGAGGTGAGAAGCTAAGAGCTGTACTGCTCCCCAACCCCACGTTTTAAAAAAACAAAACAATTTAGCTTTGAGATTTACAAAGCAAGTAAAATCTAAAAAGACGAGCAATGGAGATGCCCTGAGTGATAGTCGGGTGTGTCGACTGCTCTTCCGGGATTCTGTTCAGTGCTAGGCAGCTATAGTTCAACATCTGGTTGTGGGTAAGTCTGGTACATCACACTACATGCTCCCAAAATTTTTTGAAATGCACAATTTCCCGCAGTTGGGAGTGAACAGTAGGAGTCTCAAAGGGTGTAGGCCTCAGTGTCTCCACAAGATCACCTGGGGCGAGTAGCCTTAATGACAGTGGGAGGAACAACTCCATGCAGCTGCTTGTCTGGAGGGACTTCAGGTTTTAGCCAATGGTATGGAGATGAGGCAAAGCTTTGGGTCACTTGAAATCAGGAAGCTTTGCCTATTTTCACAAAGATAAGGCAAGCAAAGTTTCCAATTTCAACACCCTTAATTGCGACCACAAGAGGTAGTCATTAACCCTGCGGGCTCAGAATGCCCCTCACCCACTCTGCAAATTCTTACAGTCTTACATGTCCCACAGTCAGTCAAAATAAATTACACCCATCTTGGTACAACATCCTGGCTTCTTTAATCAACAACCTCTCATCCAATCCTATCGCGGTTAACAATGAAAGCTTTGCCATTTGCGGCCATAAATATTGGGGCCTGAGGCCCTTCTGGTGAGTAGCATGAGGGGGGCCTCGGGGAGGGTTTTAAACACGTGCTGCCCTCGGATCTTCACAGGTCTGGGACCCCCTCAAAATCATAAAGGGCTACTGGAGCCCTGCTCCGCCATTTCCACTTCCAGGTTCCATCCAATCACTTCTGACAAAGATCCAGTCTCACAGCCAGCATCACTTACATTATTCATTTATTTATTTAGATATTAAGGAGTTTTATATAGCGCTGGCCAGACCCGAAGGTATCGGACCACTTTACAACAATCGTAACGAGAAAATCACACAATACAGGAGTAGTATACAAACTGGCTCTGTCACTTCGGAAGTCTCAACGTGCTGTACTTATAATGTGACATCACAGAATCCTGCCAATCAGACTGATGACACCTCTCCAGGTCGGCTCCATGCAGACAAATATAGTCACTAACAAACACACGCAAAAGAAATGCTATCTTATGAGCACACTAAACGCTGAAAATACATAGAAGCCAAAACCAGAGCACGCACAAGAAAGGACTCCTCCCTGCGAATATTCTTACACCAGCATCTCTGCGCCTGCGCAGGTTCTTCGGCACTCAGCCTCAAGCTGAAAGTTCTCATTCTTTCTATTTGAGGCGCCAGCACATTGGTGCCCCTTAGAGTGGTTCCAGTGTATTTGTATATTACCTGGTTCTTCAGGATCCTGACATGCGTCACTCGGGCAGACATCAGGCACACCACCAAGGGCCTTTAGAGTGGCAGCAAACTTTGCCCCATGCCCCTCCGTTGGGTCAGGTGCCTCGGGCAGGGCCCTCCGTGCAGCCAATGCCTCCCTCTCTGGTCTCCCCACGGCGCCTCTGTCATGCCTCCTGTAGCTGCTCGGAGCATCACATTGATCCAGAAACAGGGCACCTTTCTTGCTTGTTCCCAAGAACGGTTTCATGCTGTAATTACTTGTATGTCCTCCGCACCCCCACACTCAGAGATGGCTAAGAGCAACCTGACGCCCCCTCTCCATACGACCAAAAACAGGAAGTGCTTTAGTAAGAGGCCATCTAAGCCGGAGCACAGACCTTGCAGCACAGGACAAAAACTGGTTGGATAATTTGGACCTGCTGCTTCCGATCCCCCCAGCCCCGTGAAACAAAGTGATCCATTAAAGAATAACTGCAAAAACCTTCAAATAATTGAAATACATGAGATAACCCTGAGCGCAGTTATGCTATCGTTTACCCTGCAGTTGTGTGGAAAGAGTTGACATTTATCTGTCAGGGAAGAAGTACTAAAAGCATGTTGAGTCACTGCGCCAGGAGCCTCAAGCGGCATGAACAAGAACATTCCAGAAGCCCTGAGCCATGTGAACCTGTGTTTCATGAGCGAGATGGGGGAGGGAGCGGGGGCCGGGGTAGCGGGTGGGGGTGGAACTCTTGAAATGTTAAAGGCGAGTTTTTCTGCAAGGTTAATCCAGGGAAAGAGCTCTGGCAGGTCTGCGGCGTGACGCACACTAGCACACCGATACACAGTCAGGATGAGAGCTTTCCGTGGAAGTGGGTGTTATTGAACATTTCTCGCCTCTTGAAGGGGCGTCAGTATTGAAGGCCTCCTTGTTAACCCATAATTCAACCCCCAGAAAGTGCCCCATGTTCAATCAATCAATCCAGTGACTTGTAAAGCGCGACTACCCACCCGTAAGGGTCTCGAAGCGCTGTTGATTTGTCAAAGACACTGTGCTTCAGTCGGAGAGCCAGGTGTTGAGGTCCTTCCTGAATTGAGGCAGTGACGGTGATTGCCTGAGGTGGAGAGGTAGGGTTTTTCAGGTCTTTGCTGCGAGGTAGGAGAAGGAGCTCTTCCTCCGGCCATGGTCTTGCAGATAGTTGGGACAGTGGACAGGGCTAGTTGGGCGGAGCAGAGGTCTCTGGTGGGTGCTTGGAATGTGAGGTGGTGGTTGATGTATGCAGGTCCTGTGTCATTTAGGGCTTTGTAGGCGTGTGTGAGGAGCTTGAAGGTGATTCTTTTGTTGACTGGGAGCCCGTGGAGGTCTGTCAGGTGGCCGGTGATGTGGCTGCGGCGGGGGATATTGAGGATGAGTCTGTCAGAGGCATTCTGAATGTTCTGCAGTTTCTTGAGTTTTTTGGGTGATACCAGCTTACAGTGCGTTGCCGTAGTCAAGTCTGCTGCGGATGAGTACATGGGTGACCGTCTTTCTGGACTCGGTGAGGATCCACTTGGAGATCTTTCGGAGCAGGTGTAGCATGTGGAAGCAGGATGATGAGATGGCGTTGATCTGGCGGTTCATGGTGAGCGAGGAGTCCAGGATGATGCAGAGGTTTCGTGCGTTGTCTGTGGGGTGGGAGGGATCCAAGATCTGCAGGCCACCAGGAGTCATCCCAGGCTGAGGCACCTGCATTCCCTTCTGTCTCAAGGATTGACCCCGTGAGTAATTTTCTTGACCACACTCTGGAACTGTATTTATATCCAGTTCAGGTTTGGAATGGCCATTCTGCACTCTGGCATATTCCTGGTGGGCCAATGGCCACAGGGATCCTCTTGGAGCAGGAGGGGAAGCTATGACACAACTATGCACCCACAACCCCATCCTCGTCATTGCCTCCTACAGTGTGGGGTTGATTTGAATATTTTTGCCAGGGCTGACTTCGGTTTAGGTTGCCCTGCCTCAATCCTCACACTTTAAAGAGACTTTTATCTATTTTTAATAAATACAAATCAACAATACAAAATGCAGATTTTATATGTTTTTGAAAATGTAGAACAAACCATAAGATATCTCGCAAAAAACTTGGAATCATCTTTGAGAAGAACCCTTCTTTACACCGAGATCAATATAGAGGGAAAGTGTGAATTTCGAGCTGAGCTTGTGTGAGACAATCCTCTCCATTTTTCAAGTACCCTTCTTTACGGTGTAACTACGCAGAGCCTGGGTCACAGTGCACCTTATCCACTGTAGTTTCACCTAATTCAGATCTTCCCAAGAAACTCCAGAGCAAGCTGCGCCAGGCATAGAATCACACACCAAGGCATAGAGTCAACCTCTAAATGGATTCCGGTACACCTGAAGGTGAAATTCAAAATGCTCAAATAAGGCATCCCATAGGAGGAAAAAGCGGGCTAATTATAAAACCTGTCCCACTGTTACAGCCCTCCATCCCAACATTGAAAACCTCTTCATACAACAAATCTTCACCAGAGCTGGATTCCATGGGCTAAAACTATTGAAGGATCTAAATTCTAAGTTGAGGGCAGAGTCGGCCTCCTGCATGTCTGAAACCTCCTGAAAGCAGAACTGTTCAGGTTGGCATTTGACTGACTATCTACCAGTCTACTCTGCACCGACTGAAGAAGTCTTGATAGAAGGTCTTTCTCTCATCCAAGCAGACTCTAAGGGCCTCATTTACAAGGCCTTAGCGGCACTTTTGTGCCGGCCGGAACATCACATTTTTGACGCTCCGGTGGCGCAATGTGTCACAGCATATTTACAAGACCAAGCAAAGCCACTTTATGTGGCTTTTCATGACCTTGTATGTATGTGCTCCTTTCATGCAAAACACTGTGTGAAAGGGGTGTTCCACGGGTGTTGCTGTGGGTGTCCCAATCGGAAGCCTTCCCATATTTCTGAGGAATCGTAAACCTGGGAATGCGTCGGATTCCCATGCCTCGCCAGGGGAGGCATCGGAATGGCGCAACGAGGAGAAATACTTTTATTTCTCCTTGTTTTTTCCTCTTTCCACGCGTGCTGCATTCTGCAGCATACATAGAAAGAGGAAAATGCCATCAATTATTGTTTTATGCAGGAAGGTGTTCCTTCACGCACAAAAACAATCATCCCTCAATGCAGGAACCCCTGCAACATCACACAAGGGTGCCTGCTTTGGCGAACAGCAGCTGTTTGTGCACCAGCGCAGGGGAGAAGGACAGGAATGCACCGTATCTTGGAGATACGGCGCATTCCTGTCCTTTTGATGCAGGGCAGCGCAGTGGGAAGGCCTGCTGCGCTACTGTGCATCAAAGATTTGTATAAATGAGGCCCCTCTGTGTTAGTCCTGTCAGCCTTAGGACGGTCTTCCCCCAAACCTTTTGCCTTACTCCTCCATTTTTGCTGATTTTTAATGTTTGTTGCCCTAGGACTCTGTGCACTTTATCACTGCTAACAAGTGCTAAAATGAGTGCACGTTCTCCCTAAAACACAGTAAAATCGGCTTACATCTAATAAGCACATTTAATTTACTTGCAGGCCCTAGTACAGTGGTACTATATGTACATGGGGCCTTTAAAATAAATGTTACTCGTGGGACTGCAGCACTTATTGTGCCATCCATGTAAGTAACGTTTTAAACATGTCTCAGGTCTGCCACTGCAGTGTGTGTGCAGTTTTAAACTGCCATTTTGAACTGCCAAAATAAATCTTTTGACAGGTCTAAACGCTTCCTTTTTAATACATATAAGTCATCTCTGGGGTAGGCACTAAACACCCATAGGGTAGGGTGCAGTGTATTTAAAAAAGGTGGGCATGTACTTTTAATTTGTATATGTTCTGGTAGTGAAAAACTCTTAAGTTTGCTTTTCATTACTGCAAGGCCTGCCTCTCCCATAGGATAACATTGGGTTACCTTATGATATCAAGTGTTAACTTTCAATTGGGAGCAGGTAGGAATTGCAAGTTCAGTGTCCAAACAATTGTAATTTAAAACTCCTTTTAAAGGTAAAATTGGAATTTAAGTCACAATTCTGAAAATGCCACTTTTAGAAAGTTGGCATTCTCTTGTCCCAACCATGTGGTGTTTGGAGCCTCTATCCTGAGTTACATGACTTGGTGTAGCAAACAGATGTTCTATGTGTATTGCCCCAAGATGGTGAAACAAAGGGGGACTAGGTGTTGGCCAATGGGCCATCTCTGACTTGATAGGGGAGCAGTGCTGTCACCTACCACATATGCACCTCGGAAAGGCTCTGCCTTAGCACACTCACAAAAGGTTTGACACTAGTCTTTTGTGGCCTTTTCACAAACTGGGGCCAGGGCAGGGAGAAAGGAAATTCCAGACACTTCTGGGCAATGTTCCCTCTAATTTTTTTCCTCTGTGTGCGGCAGTGTAGGGTCTCTGTGCGCTGCAGCCACGGCTATGTGCGGCAGGAACAAGACCGCGCGTGTGTGTGCAGTGCCAAATATCACTCCAAACCTTTGCTTAAAAAACTGAAAAGACGGTGCATTTCCACACATTTTAGTCAGTTATTTGGAGTGAGAAGGATAGCGGAAGGATAAAAAGGAAGAAAGGTTTGCATTCATATAGCACCTGTTACCCCTGATGGGTGTTGAACTGCTTTTCTGGTGAGTAGCACGCTACTCCAGAACCCATAAAGTATTAGTGTTGAAAATTAGTATAGTAAAATATGAAGTAATTTGAGTGGTGGATATGTTATTCAGTTATTGGGATAGAGAATGGTAGGTGGCGGATAGAAGAGGGTAAGAGGTTTGTATTTATATAGCGCTTGCTACCCCTGATGGGTTTTTTAAGCCCTTTTTTTGGCGAGTAGCACGCTACTCTGGAACCCATGAAGGATTAGTGGTTAATTAGTATAGTGGAATATGAAATTTGAGAAGTGAAGATGTTAGTCTGTTATTTTGATTGAAAAGGATAGTGGAGGGACAGAAGAGTGAACAATTTAGATATTTTGTTGGGGGGAGGTCATATCAGTAGGAAGAGGTTTTTGGATGAATAAAAAGGAGTTCTGGAGGGGAAGAGTCAGAGGGAAGACTTTAGAAAGGTTTGTTTTGGGGAATCGGTATAGTAAAAGAGGTGTCATGATGCAAGGAGGGGTAGAGAAGGAGAGAGTCTAGAAACTAATATTTTGGGGATCATAGTAGTGTCATGGGTTAAGGATAAATGAGAGTGTGGATGTAGAGGATATATTGATAGATGTATAGGGTGAGAAATAGTGTAGTGCATTGGAAAGAGTAGGGGAAAGAAGTTTGAGATGAGTCCGAAAGTTGGGCTAGAAGATATATTGAGAGAAGGAAGAGTACTAGAGGAATAATAACAAACAATGGGGACTGTTCATGAAGGGTGGGGAGAGAGGAGAATACGGGAAAGGAGAAAGAGAGGAATAATAGAAGAGAGAGAGGGAGGGAACATAGAAAGTGATAAAGGATCATGTGGATAGAATGGAACCAATAATGAAAGAATACATGAGGACACGATAAATGAGACATGAAAATTGAAACGTGAAAATGAAGAATAAGAACATTTAGTAGGGTGGAGAGAATTTATGAATCGGAGGAGAACTGGATTAAGGACATTTTGGAATAATGAAAAATCTGGAACGCAGAGAAATTATAGAGCAGACAGAAGTAATGGAATAGCAAAGAACTTTAAGCCTGCAAATCCAAAAACATGAAAATAGCACATTCCAATTTCTGCTGCCTTAGCAACTGTCCTCTATGGCAGAACCAGATCATAAAGAGTTGCAAAAACATTACCATAAGAGTTACACTTACCACGACTTCGGAAAAGGAACGGGTGGTAGTTGCTCTGATTTTTAACAGAAGGAAAAGGAATAACCTTTACAAAATAATCGGTTTCGAATTTCAGGTTTAAAAATGACAGAGATTTCCTCACCGATTTATCAAAGCTATAAAAATAGAAGATATAAAGATATAAAAATGGAAGACGCAGAATCCTTTTTATCAGATTAAGAATTTTGTAAAAGGTGCTCCTCATGCTTAAATCCATGCACAGTTTATTTTTTTCCGTGACACTGTATTACAAACCAGTCACTCTGTAAGATTTCTGAGCAAAGAGATGGTCACGTGCTGCTAACCCAGACCTGTAAACACCGATCTGTCTTTGAAAATAATACCTCCTTCCCAGGAAAATAAACCAGGACCTGTTGTTTGAATGGCAAACCAGACATGCGTGCCCAGATAGTAAGTATAATATGGACTCCCTGTTGTACTGGAGGCGCGGGTGTCCACTGGCACACACCAGGCACCGATATCACAGGGGCAGGTTACCTGTTCATTTTTACAACTCTGGCTTGAGCAGTGATGATAAAGACGGAAGGTTTCCACTTAAGATACCGCCAGACTGAATGAGGCCATGCTGCAAGCCTCACCTGTGGCCAGTTACTAATTAACCTGCCCACGCAGCACAAGTAACTGCGCTTCATTCTAAGTGATGAATGTTGGAAACCCTGCCCTCTTCTCATGGGCTTTGTTCTTTTGACTTTTCCACTCAGTTGTATTTATAAAGCGCTTCCAACACCATAGGAGGGCACTAGGTGCTTTCTGTGGACGAGTGTCCTGTCACTCTGTTTCCTTTGGAACTGCGCGCTAAAATTGAACTACTTAGGTACTCCCTTAGCGCAAGTGTAACTCCTCTCCCCAAAAACAGTGAGAAGCAGAGTCTCAAACACGGCGTGTGTTAAAGAACACACTGTGTTTGAGACACTGTTTTACTTTTCTTAACAGTGCACAGCTGCTGGGCTGATTGTGGGCCTTTGAGTTAGTATTCATGTTAATTCAATTGCAGCCCGTGTGTGCTGCAGTTCACAAGAATACTATCTCAAAGGGTCACATTAAGACACGGAACTGTGCACAATTAAGAAAAGAAAAGCACGTCGGGCAGATTTTCAAGCCCCGTATGCCACTTTTGCGCCGCCGTTGCATCACTTCTGTGATGCAGCGGCGGCGTAAAGCCAGCGCCATGTTGCGGGGTATTTACAACGTGAGGCATATGGGAGATGCGTCACGTTGTAAAGCCCTGCGCCAGAAGTAGGTGTTCCTGCGCAGGGGAGGGGGCATTCCGTCGCAGGAATGCCTCCTAAAAGTGGCTGAGTGAAATCTACAAGATTTCACTCAGTCACTTTTGAACCAATGCTGCGTCAAAACTCTGCGCCTGCTTGAAGCAGGCATAAGGATTGACGCAGCATTTCAAAGATAGGGCAGCCTGGAGCCTTGCTGGAGCTGCGTCGCGCTTGAGACGCAGCTCCAGCAATGCGCTGTCTTTACGGCACAGATGCATCACAGCAGAGCCGTGATGCACAATAACTGGCGCATCCCTGCTGATATGCAGGGATGCGCCAGTTATTGTAAATCTGCCCCTAAGAGTTTAGCTTTATTGTTTGCTCTCAATCTCATTTTACATTTGGGTTTTAGCTTTAAAAGATGACAATTTAGATTTCCTTATGAGACTTAGTATTCCGAGAACAGCGAGCTATACAGGCTCCGTCAGGGCTGTAAAATAAATTATATTTTCAAGTATCCAGGGGTATTTAATCCCTTCGCTGCGGCGCGAATTCCGCCGCAGCGCTGGGGGGCTTTTGGGGGTTTGCGGCGCTGCCATGATCATGACGGAACCACGCCGTCATGAGTCACGGGCGAGCTGTGCTCATGACGGCGTGGTTCCGTCATGACTCCACCCACTGCGCTAATCGCCCGCACAGGCGGGGAATTAGCGCCGCGTGGGAGGAGCGGCCGCCAACGGCCGCAGCATGACGGAACCACTCCGTCATGAGCACACGGCGCCCGTGGCTCATGACGGAGTGGTTCCGTCATGAGCGGGGAACGGGTTAAATGACAGAGCACGGCCCGCCGCCATACGCCTGATGAGATCAGCCAGTGAGCAGAGTGTTTGAGACGCTGTTTTCATTTTCTTAACAGTGCACAGCTGCGGAGATTATTGTGGTCCTTTGAGTTAGTATTCGTGTTAATTGCAGCGCCCGTGGGCGCTGCAATTAACATGAATACTAACTCACAGGGTCACAATCAGCCCCGTAGCTGTGCACTGTTAAGAAAATGAGAAGCAGAGTCTCAAACACAGCGTGTGCTTTAGCACACGTCCTGTTTGAGACACTGTTTTTTTCTTTTGTTAACAGTGCACAACTGCGGGGCTGATTGGGACCCTTTATGTTAGTATTCATGTTAATTGCAGCGCCCGCGGGCACTGCAATTAACACGAATACTAACTCAAAGGACCACAATAACCCCCGCAGCTGTGCACTGTAAAAGTGCAAGGGCCACTCCCTTTTGTTCTCGTCGTCTTCCCAACAAGGAAATGAAAGTTTTTCGCGGGCGCGAACGGTCTTGCGAAATGTGCTGTGTGCGCGCACGCTACAGACAGCACAATGCGCGCTTGGGGTGACTTCGGTGGGCGCGCGCACACCCGCGCAGGTTATTGGGAACAGTGCCGCTGGGTGGTGGGAACCTCTGAAAACATTTCATAATTCAAAACTGCTACCAAGGATAAATAGTGGACTATCAGACCCAGCTCTTCAGTACACCTCTAGATCTGTGGAAGACTCAGAAGGACTGATGTGCGGCTTTGCTGTAAGAAAGACTGCTACTCTGCTGCCCTGCTGGCTGAGAAGGAAGACTGGACTTGCACCCTTCATCCTAGGTTGAAGTGCCTTCAAGGGTCAGCTGACTGACCTCCTGTTCTGAGCTACAGGGACATAACAAGCTCTAGAGGCCCCCTTCATATTCCCAGCTGACCAGCTGCCTGACAGTGCAACTGGACCTGACTGAGCTCTGATGGAATGAGATCCTGATTCTAAAGAGTTGCCCCTCAGGACCTGGACCCTAGGTGTAGCATCAATTGAGCTCTCCCTTCAAGAAAGGGAGAAATACTGGAGATTTTGGCATCGACCACCAATGCTAAGCTTTGGTGGGCTCGACTCTTCGTGCTACAGCGACTGCCAGTGATAACCGGAAAAGCGAGATCTGCATTTCATGCTACAGCATCGCCAGCCAGCTGTGACTGCCAACGTGGACCTCTCAGCAACGACCATCCATGATGCCCGGCCTGCTCTCCGAGCTGCAGCAACGACCATCCGTGATGCTCTCCCTGCTCCTCGCGGGCCCTTCCACCACTAGCGGAACTCTTCGTGCTGGGCTTTAGAAGACACTCTTTCAGCAAGACTAACCTGGTTCCTCTATCAAGCCTGCACTCCATCATGACTCCATCATGGTCAGCCTGAACATGAGTCTTTCACCTGGTCTCGCACAACCAGGTACTTTGATTTTTGAGGTGTTATATTTACCATCACTCTTTAAAATTGCATATCTCCGGTTCTACTGATTGATTTTTGTCATTTTGGTGTCAAATAATTAAATAAACTTTACTCTCTTTTTCTAGATTGGAGTGGGATTTTTCTTGTATTGTGTTATTACTTTCTTACTGTTTGTGTGCTGCCTAAATACTTTACACATCGCCTCTAAGTTAAACCTGACTACTTTTATGCCAAGCTACAAAAGGATTGAACATAGGTTAATTTGGGGTTTACTTGTGTTGCATCCTGGCAAGAATTGTGGTTGCTGCTTGAGTAGGGTTTCATCCCCCTCAACCAGTAACCCAAATTTGTACACTAAGTACCTCTGTCACTTGCTCATCGTCTTTTTTCTCACCATGATAAGGAATCATAGGGTTATAATGTAATAAATTGATGACATATTGCTAGGAAATATTACATAATTAGAATCCATATCCAGACATGTTCAAACACCCTTGGAAACATCTATTCTTCCCTTAACTTAAGCATAAGTCAGGCCTCCGAGGTCGTTTAGAAGCTGTGTGTACCGCAAAGAGTGATACCAACTATCCTGATCCTCCACATGGGATGTGACCAGCTATTCTGGTGAAACCATCTCATCTTCACCTCTCACTACCATATCCAATTCAACCAACTCAACACCTTCTTCCTCTCTTTGCAAAATATTATCACTACTTGCCACTTCTACCACCCACTGTAAATTATTATTACCATTATTGGCTTTATTTGCTTCCCCACCTCCAATCCCTGCGTCCTCATCCATTCCCGCAGTATTCGGCAATAACTCCTCATCCAAATAGCTCAAATCTCTCCTGTACAAACTACTGTTCCCCTTGAGAAATTACAATTCTTTTGAGGTTCCACACCTTCCCATCACCTAAAAAGAACAACATTACGCAACACTTTGATGACTTGCAAGGGTTCTGAAAACTGACTCTCTCCTTTTCTTACCTTCCAAGTTTTTTTTACCTTAACCCACATGCCTATGCGGACTTCTACACTCTCTGAACCCCTTTTTGTATCAAAAACTTCCTTGTAACTCAGATACTTATTAATTATCCTCTTCCTGACTTCATAAAAGAAAAAGTTGAGATCAGCTGGCTGCAATACCCACTCTGGATTGCATTTAGTCCTTGGCCCCCTTTCTCTCATCATTTCAAAAGGAGACATTCCTAGTGCGTCATGGTTGGTGGGTCTGTATGTCCGAACAGTTTTAAAAACCTGGACCTTCCAATCTTCACCATTTGTACAAGCAATTTGAATTACATTCTTCAAAACCTTATTAAATCTCTTGATCATGCCATTCCCCCGGGGATTATATAAGGACGTGGTTCTGTGCGTCACACCTATCCTCTCAAAATACTTCTTGGCTAAATTTGACATAAATTGTACTCCATTATCACTGGTAATTTGAACAGGAAGTCCTTCCTCCACAAACGCTCTGCCCATAAACTTCAGCACCTCTACAGAATCAATTGTCTCTACAATTTTGGGGGCGCTAGAGGGCGCGCTCAGGGATGGCTGCTTCCTGTGGCAGCTCCGCCGGTCGGAAATATTATCCGGCAATAACACAGTTTTGTGGGCGTTAAAATCTGCTCAAACTACCGCCCGCGGCATCGGAATTAATCTCCAGTAAAAGAAAGTGGCTGAGGTGACTGACCGGAGCCCTGAAGATGTGATAATCATGAGTTAAACCAAGCGCGCGGAGGCGACCTGGCGAAATTAAAATGGCGGCGCCCAGTGTACCGTTTGCCCGGGGTGGGTGAAGATCTCTACACTACAGCCAAGAGTGGTCGGCGGCTGAGACCGGGGTGCATGGTGCGGGCGGCGAACTAGCTCTCAGGAACCCGTAACTATTGTGGCACTTTGGTAGACATAAACCGCTGCAAAAACTCTTTACCCAGCGCGGAGTAGATCGCGCCCTGCTGCACGTAAAATGGCGGACTGGTATGACAAGAATGAAATCTGTGAAGCATGAGGGGTGAAGACAGAGGCACTGGCTGGTGATGAGGCGCGACGGTGGATTAGACACAAGAGAAAGTATTTCTGCAAGGTGCCTTACGATCATCGGTAATGCTGTCGTGCCCTATCTACTTAATGCGTGCTTTGTGTGGGGCGTGCTGTAGAAGATGCCTGCACACCAGTTGCCGCTTGTAGGTCTTGAGGAGTGTTGATTACATCACTGCATACGGTGCCATAAAACCTGGATAATTAACTGCTATGAAATAAGTGGAAGAAATATGGTGTTATTACGCATGTTTCCCGTACTGCCTGGTGATTGCGGCCAAAATCATCTACTGGGAGCGGCGCTTCAAGTGCTTGGCGGGCATCATATAACGTAATACCCTCATCCTGTGGCCCTGGAGGGCGCGCTGAACAGGCAAGTTGCGGCCATTGGTGTGGGGCCTTCAGAAGCAGCACCTGCAGAACCGAAAGAAGGGGGCAAACCACGGTACACGTTGATGCTTCTCCACAACATGGCTGCGAGATGCACAATCCCAGGCAAGTCTACCTGAGGGCCTATCGATGGTGATACCATTCTGCTGAAGTGGCCGTCCACGTAGCGACTGTGAACACTTGCGTATTGGTCCACTACACTGTGTATGGATGATCAGCTGTTGCTATAGACCCCAACTACTGCATAGATAGCCGGACTTTGAAATAGCATAACGCCGTGGTGGCGAGGCGACTCTGCAGAACGCCATGAATCCACTCTAGGAGCTTCCTGTGCACAGCCAGGTGATACCGGATATTCCCCAAATCTTCAGTCATAATGGGAAAACCAGAAAGACAGCAGCCACAGCTAACTTTTGAGACCAAGCGTAACCCTAAGGGCGCAACTGCACATTCGGACACAGAATTGGAGGCGGAGCATACAACGGGCAAGGCCATGGAGAACGCCCTCCATGCTATACAGCAGTCTCCAGGCTATAAATGGGAAGTTGGACTCGTCGACGCTCACCCAAAGAGTAGATAACATATCCGCTAAATTAGATTAACAGGGTGAACGTCTGGATGCAGCCGAGGACCACATAACAGCAGTGGAAGATGAATCGCATACCACGACCCGCAAATGCACGGATATGGAGAAGATTCTAGTGGTAATAAAGAACAAGGTAGAGGATTTGGGGGTGAGATCACGCCGCAATAATATTAGAATTGAGGGAGTTCCCGAGAGCACAAACACGGGAAAGATGGAAACATATGTGGAGAACATGTTGCGTGATATTTTCGGTGCCAACAACTTTTCACCAGTACTGATTATAGAACGGGCACATAGATCATTGGCCCCCAGGCCTTCGCCGGGAGCCACTCTGCGACCCATCATCGCCAGGGTTCTCAACTACAGAGATCGGGACGCAATTCTGAGGATGGCTAGGGAAAAACAGCAGATCAACTACCAAGGGAACAACCTGGCATTTTACCCAGATTTTACAATAACGGTGGAATCTGCGCGCAAAGACTTTAACCCTGCCAAAAAGAAGCTCCGAGAGCTGGGTATCGAATATGCAATGTTGTACCCAGCTAGGCTGCGGGTAACATATGATGGGCGTGCAATGGTACTGCAAACACCAAAAGCAGCACAAGATTTCATAAAAAAGCTGAGCAGTAAACAACGAGGGCAGAAACACACTGAGCTGGACCAGGATTCTGACTAGACACGGCAAATTCATCCCTTTCTAGGACTACCTTTATTGCTGGCTGCCGGAGTAATCAGAATGTCTCAAGGACAAAGGCATCTACCATGTGGCACCATGTCTAGTATATTGTATGGGCAGTGGCCGACGCGACACTATGTAGAATGGATGCTGCCACCTTTGACACCGATATGGAAGTGACTTTTTCTACACGGCACCCTACTGCTGAGGACTTATCCATCTCAGCCCGGATGCTGGGACGGAGAATGCACTGCACTCCACTGGTGGTAATGTATAGAATGAACATGTATAAGTGCATCCCTGAAAGGAGACATTGGCACTGGGTATACGGACAGCCTTGACTGGTTAATGTGGTGGTTTGCCCTTCCGATGCGTTTGATAAATATGTGCTGGGATGAAATGCTACAACTCTTACGGTACTGATAGCCAGAGGCTATATGTGGGAGGTCCAGGTTGGGGCTTCATCTACGTAGCGAAGTAGATCTAGTTGGCATGCAACCTGGGTCCTGATATAGCGAATATCCATGTTTTTCTGAAGAAAGATGCACATTGTTTTGATTTGAGATGCATATGGGCCCAGAATTGTATGATACATTATATAGCAAACGGAGCTGAATGAGGAATGTCTACGATGCATTGGGCGCATTCTCTAGATTGTAATATACACCTGCACATATAACGTAAAACCCGACCACATCCACCTAGATGGATGGAGTGAGGCGCACTTGGCGGATCCCCTCAGGCGGGTGTTCCCCACTACAGGTTTAGTCATGTTGACATTTCTGTTAAGGTATGGCTTTGGTGTGATTGGGATGCCAAAGTGGGAGGGGGGTCGGGGGATGGAATTGGGGATTGTTTTGCAGATTATGGTATTTGAAATGCATGGTGGACATCCAGATTAATACTAGGCATGTGGATTTTACTATGTCTCTAATAACTGCTACCACTGAGCACACCAACGGCAGTGGACAGGAATACATCATGGGTATAATCTTCACCAATGATTATGGATAGACTGCAACCAGCGCAACTCCATTTTCTAACTTGGAACGTAAGAGGGCTTAACAACCCGGAAAAGATACGCAAGGTATTTGCTTATTTAGACAGGCTACACATTGATATTGCCCTTCTCCAAGAGTCCCACTTAGCTCCTACACATAAGAGTAATATAGGGAACAGATGGGCGGAAGCGGTGTTGAGCTCTTCATACTCGTCATACTCAAGAGGCGTGTTAATTTTAGTAAAGAAAGGGACGCAATTTCATATCGATAGCACTATTACGGATGAGCTAGGTCGCTATGTGATTATATCAGGGCATGTTAGAGGTCAGCGAACGGCCTTGATAAATACGTATGGCCCAAATGTGGATGACCCGGACTTTTATAAACTTATCTGGCGTAAAATTACAGAATTACCTGACATGGCGTTACTGTGGGGGGGGAGGATCTGAACCTCACCTTAAATGATGGCTTGGAGCCTCATAAACGGGCGGTAGGAGTGATGCGGGATATTATTACCGAAACTAACCTAGTTGATATCTGGAGGCTGCGTAATCATCAGCTTATGGAGGCCACACATACCTCTGTGATCCACAACAGTTGGTCTCGTCTTGAGTACTGGCTGGGGACGGAATAGATAGCCTCTTGGACGCACAGCATCCCACACCTGCCCAAAACCCTCTCGGACCATAATCCTGTGCTATTGACGTTAGACCTTCCTCATTACGCACCCCCGCCTTATGTGTGGAGATTCAATGCAAAAGCACTACTAGACTCCACATGTACAGACTCCATTAGCCAGGCCATAACGGACTATTTTACGATTAATAAGCCATCTACGGATGACCCCAGCTTACTGTGGGAAGTTTTTAAAGCCAACATAAGGGGAATCTGCATTAGCACCAATGCAGGAATATTAAAAGACATTTGTAACCAGCTTGCCACACGGGAGGCCACATTAAGCACTCTGGAGCGTGAATACGAACGCACGCAAGATTCGGATACATTAGGTGAAATTAGAAAGGTCATGTCGGAATATCAGACGTTTGCAGATGACGAACTTAATTATCTAACGAAACGCCAAACTGTACGCACATACGGCGAAGGGGGTAGGCCGGGTCGAGTTTTAGCGAATAAAATATGCTCTGGCTTTGCGCCGCAAATGATCTTCTCCATAAAAGACGATGATGGTGTGCCCCAATACGACACAAAGCACATATTAAGTGCCTTTATGACAACGTATGGTGACCTATACACGTCACGTGACACCGCTACACCGGCTGAAATCCTGGCCTATCTGGAGGATGTGGCGATAGCATGGCTATCGGATATGCAAAGAGAATATCTCTCACTGCCGGTAACGGTAGAAGAAGTAACTGAAGTGGTTACATCGCTCCCGAATGATAAGGCGCCTGGTCCAGACGGCTTCACCAGCAAATTTTATAAGGCATTTATCGAACACTTAGCACCCCACCCTGTGGAAATGTATGGGGGCGCCCATGATAAACAGATATTACCGCCCACGTTGAGGGAAGCCATGATCATCGCTTTGTTAAAACCGAATAAAGATCCAGTACAGTGTGAGTCATATAGGCCGCTGTCCTTAATAAATACTGATACAAAAATTCTGGCCAAACTACTCGCAAAACGTATCCGCTCCAGTTCCCACAACGGCCATTAAACATCTCGCTCTATGCAGATGATATGGTGCTATATGTCCGTGACCCTGACACAAACCTGTCCTCTCTTCTGAGAGAATATATTAAATTCGGCCATCACTCCGGGCTCCAGATTAACTGGTCTAAATCTCTCATTCTCCCATTAACAGACACCACACACCCTCAGCCAGCAGAGTTCCCGCTTGAGTGGCAGACTGATCCTGTCAAATATCTCGGGATCTTACCCTGAAAACTTACGAAGAGGAACTCCCTGCGGGGTCTGCGCCCAGAGACTACTGGGTATACCTAACCCAATATTTGCAAACTGTTTCCACAGAATCTGCGAACGATTAGTGCGCAAGGGGGAGGAAGATGTGTATAACAGTCCTCTGACCAGGAAATGAAAAGGTGACATGGATGTAGGGTGCTGCTGTGCTGTGACCACCATGTTTTGGTTGTTGTTTGTTTGTAAATTATAACAAATGCCAATAAAAAAAAAAAAAAAAAAAAAAAAATATCTCGGGATCTGGTATCATCGGGATCCAGACATAGTAATTCGCACAAACTACGGGAGAGCAAGAAGCGATCTTGAGGCCAAAATAGAGCGCTGGATTCATCTTCCCTTAACGTTGGCGGATCGACTGGCCATTGTCAAGATGGTAGTATTACCTACATTTTTATACCTCTTCAATAACATTCCCATCACACCACCGACAACCGTATTTAAAAGGATAAACACTATGGTAACTCGACTAATATGGGCAGGTAAACAAGCCCGCATCGAGCTACGTGCCCTTACATTACCTTTCTCAAGAGGAGGTTTTATGGTCCCAGATTTTCTCCTGTACTATTTGTGTGCTCAGGCGCAGTATGCGCATTATTGGTATCACTGTGCCCCCTACCAACCACATGTGGCGATTGAAGAAGGAGATGCGCACTCCATCCCGCTAACTGCTATCTTACCCCATCATCGGCCCCCGCTTCACTCTTGCGACATTAATACTATTGACACTACTAATGCAGCATGGTGGACGATGGGCAAATTGGCACGCAAATTGCCGCTCTATGCACCTGCGTTGTCTCTGCAACATCATCCAGAAATCTCAGTAACCCAAGAGAAAGTGGGAACAGGGCTGTTGAGACAGGTAGGTATTGATACAATGGGGGAATTGTATAATAATGGTACCTTCATAGAACCTAAAGAACTATCATACGTTAGCAACCAGACACTACTTTTCCGGTTCACATATTATAGATTACAAGGTGCCATCAAGAAACTTTACCCTTCTTACCCTTCTTACCCTAATGAACCGGCACTGCTATCCACACTACAACTGCTTCTCACCGAACCTCGCAATACACATATGGTATCGAAACTATACCATAAACTACAGGAAGACATTGATGACACTGCACACAAAGCGTTGGAGAGATGGAATAACACGCTTGAGAACCACCTCACAAAGGATGAATGGACGACTTGCGGCACCATAACCAGCATGCTCACACCGAATGGCAACCTGCGCATTTTGCACTTTAAGTACCTGCACCAAACGTACCATACCCCTGCCCGACTTTATAAATATGGTCTCCGGTCGGATGCAAGGTGTCAACGCTGTGGTGCAGATGAAGCCAATTTTATACATCTTGTCTGGGACTGTAAGTTGGTTATTATATACTGGATAGAGTTTGTACGAATGCTGGGTGACATGGTGGGTGTTCATATTCGCAACTGTTTGCTGGGCCTCATCCACAATGTGCGAGCTACCAAGCGTAAATTTTGCATGATAGCATTAATCCTGGCTAAACTGAGGGTTTCATTATGTTGGGGTGGTAGAGAAGCCCCAAGCATCAAACAGTGACTTAAAGACATGGTTTATTGTAAAGACACCCTAAAAACATATGAGGAGGAGCTGCCCATTGGTTCCAAACCGAGAGATTATTGGATGTACCTGGTTGAATATCTCCAAGTGAATCAAACTGCTTAAATGTGCATTAAGATGTAAAATGGAATGATGTGTTCAAAGGTGACACTGACTATATTGCATATACTGGATGATGAATGTAACTGTACTGTAATCTGAATGTTGACAATATGTTTTTGGACACTGTATGTCTTGATAAAATGTTAATAAAAAAATTAAAAAACTGTCTCTACAATTTTGATAACCGGCCATTTGGAAAATACATCAATTAAAGCAATAATATACTTTGATGGTGTACCAATGAGACCCATAGTATATATGGCCACTGTGTTCCATGGTTTCTCTGGAATGATTGGTTCACACATATGTGGTCTTAGAGTCCTTATAGATTTGTCGGAAGTAGCACACACCATACAATCCCTGACCATTCTCTCCACATTTATGTCTATGCCTGGCCACCAATACCACTTCTTGACCCGTTGTTTAGTTTTCACTATACCACAGTGGTCTTTGTGGCACAATTCCATAATGCTGTCTCTGTGCATGTATGGGGTAATGGCTCTATCACCGCTGAAAACAGTCCTACGCACTACCATCAATTCATTTTTTATTTCCCCAAAACGTCTTAAACTCTTCAAAATCCTGGATTTACTTGGCCATCCCTTCACCACCCACTCAAGAAGTTGTTGTAAGTCCTTATCCCTAGTATATTCATCTCTCCATGCCTCTTCTTTCATATCTGACACATCTTCATTATGAATCAGTGCAACTTGTAACTCATCCCACTCATTCTTGTCACACTCAAGAATATCTGGAGGCATGCAGGATAAAAACTTCAGACAAAATATTGCTTCTTCCAGGTACATATATGATCTCATAAATGAAATCTTCCAAACGCCTTGACATTCCTGTAATCCTGGAAGACGCTTTGTAAAGACCTTTGATGGCTATCAGTTTAACCTTAGATTTGTCGTCATTCCGAAGAATGCATTTCTTGCCGCAAACAAAAGATTGGAAATGTTCTATAGCCCAAACATATGTAAGGGTTTCTTTCTCCCTCACTGAAAACTTCAATAGGTGATAAAGCATGTGAAGCAAATGCAATTATTGCCTCTTTATCGACCTCATCAATTTGTGTCAAAACGCCCCCCAGCTCTTTGTTGCTTGTGTCCACAGTGACTGCATTAGTAAGATCAAGGTCAAAACAACTTAACACAGGAGCCTGACAACAGAGTTTTTATGTCTTATAATTCCATTTTGTATCCTTCTGACCAAAATAACATCTCTTTACTTTTGAGTAATTGTCTAATATTGTACACTCTGCTTGAAAATCCTTTTACAGATGTCGCATAAAATTCCACCATGTCTAAAAATGACCTAACTTCATCCTTACATAAGGATGTGGGGCATTCTGGATGGCCTCCACCAACTTAGGTTTGGTGGCTACACATTCACCACACAGAACATGCCCAAGATAAGTCACTGATTGTAAACCTAACTTACACACTTGGAATGCTCAACAGTTAACCCCTTCACCTCCAGAATGCCTAGCAGCTCCTCCAAAACTTTGTCATGCTCTGACCTACCTATCAAAAAGCAATATGTCCTCATGGAAGCACCTTACTCTTAAATGCCTTCCAAACAGTTGATACATGAATCCTTGGAAAATGGCATCAGCCGAAGCTAAGCTGAAAGGCATTGTCTTATATTGAAAGCACCCAGTAGGAGTCATAAATTCTTTGTACTGCTTGCTTACCGCACTCAACCGAATCTGATGGTAAGCAGCAGACAAGTCAATGGTCGAAAACCATTTATCATCCTTTTTTAGCGCATGCATTTCCTATATCTTAGGTAGGGGAAATTCATCTCTGACAATATTACTATGCAAATGGCACAAATCAATACACAAACGGATTTTCCCATTACTCCATCTTGCCGCCACAACCGGTGAGATCCACTCCGAAGACTCACTTGGCTCCATTATATCCACATTAACTAGTTTCTCTAGCTCTTTTTATACCTCCTCCCTGAGGAAAATAGGTATATGCCAAGCCCTATGTATTTAAGGATAGGCACTAGTTTTAAAAATAATACAATGCTCAAATCCCTCCAACAAGCCAATCTCTCCACTGAACACTTTGGGAATATTTTTTTGCATATAATTCCCAATGTTCTCCCTTTCATCAACAATCATCACAGGCTCAGGACTATTAGGATCCAGGTTTATATGCAAGTCACCCTGGTCTCTCTAACCTAGCACGGAGGGAACTTTTTTTGCTATGTTCAATTTTCCACCAGATTTCCTATTTTTAAATCTAAATGTTAAAATTTATATCCCAGCAAATCTTTTTTCTCACCAGAAAATCCTTCTGGAAAATGTCTGGTTCCAGAAGATTATTTCCTAACTTCTTTTGAAATTGAACATTCCATATTTCTTAATTTATAATAGTGAAAGGGGACGCTGAATCAGCATCCATCTGCACCCTCACCCCTCCAATAATCATAAGGCACAATGTTTTTTTCTTGTCTCCACCAGAATTTTCATCAACATTCAACATAAACAAATCCTCTGTTGTACCACAGATGGCAACATTATTCATATCACAATGTATAACTTGTTTTTACATTACCCTCTTCACCACTAGAACTTCCATTCACATCATCCACACACTTCACCTTACGCGATTTCTTTGGCTTAGAGACAAAATGTACTAGACACCAAATGCAAACTACTGTCACAACTATAACATTTTAACCCATCTCTCCTAACCATCTCCTGTATTCTTGCACCCTCTTTCTTTGGTTTACTAAATCTCTTGTGCTTAACCTTGCTTACTACTTCCTCACAAGACTCATTCGACTCAGTCTTTAAGGCTTTTGCACTCCAACTAGATAACTCCGCCTTCCTAATCATGATTAATATGTCCTTAAGATCCCATCCCCATTTATACAAAATCTCTCCTGAATTGCAAAATCGCGGGTATGCATGACCACTTGATCCCAGATTAACTGTTCTTGCAAATGATCAAATGTACAATCTCCCTCCAACTTCTTAAGCACTGCCACATACTCATCCACAGTTTCCCCAATTTCAAACTTCCTTTGAATAAATATATACCTTGAAATTCCTATGCATACTTTAGGAGCGAAATGATTAGCAAAGTCTCTCAATGCATCATTAAAAACATTTGACTCCCCACCCTCAGTTGTTTTGGTAATTTCTTCATACACATTTAAGCCTTCGGGGCAAACAGAATCCAAGAAAAGTTTCTTGTTCCTCTCAGGTTTTGTTTTTCCTTCCTCATCAATTGTTTCCAAGGGGGCGTGGCTTGGACGCCGATCGGGATGGCGGCGTGAGCCTGCGGCTCCGAGCCTGATCCCGTCAATACTCCTGTATTATCTGCCGAGAGGGGCTCCCGGCTGGACGGATTGCCGGTGCGGAGCGCCGGGGCTGCTGGGGCCGCAGGCGGGGAGACTGCAGAGGGCCGGGAGCAGTGCGGAGCCCGAGGCCGGATATCCGGAGCGCAGTGCTCGGCAGGCAAGATGGCGGCAGCCCCGACTTCGGAGCCCTGAGGAGGACGACGGAGGGACGTGGCCGGAGGGAGACGGGGACGGCCCCAGCTGTGGGGGACGCCGGTGACTTTCAGGTGCCACTGGGACTGGGAGCTGGGGGCTGGGCCCCCGGTCCCGAGTGCGGAGCGCTGTGCCGGAGCTGCAATCCCCCCCGCGTGGAGAGCGACGACCGCCTGGGCTGGCGCGGAGCCCGGCTGAGAACAGGGACGGCGGAGGTGACTGCGGCGTGTTGCCAGTGGGCGAGGTGAGGGGCCCCCCAGGACCACGGTGTTGACCCCGCTGGGCGGATAGCCCTGGCCGGAATCGAAGTGGGTCATAAGACGGAGGGGTCCGGACTGGCGGCCGACGCTGCGGGGAGCGGAAGACGGCCTTGAACGGAGCTGCCGAAGTTGGAGTGGGGGGAGCCGACCGCGGAGGGGCCCTCTGACAGCCAGAAGGAGGCACACGGGCTGCGATTGCGGCGGCCCTCGGGGGTAGCGGCCGCGCAGGGCAGCGGACTTTGGAGCGGCTGGGTGGGGGCCCCCCCGCGACCCCCTTGAGTGGGGATATCCGCCGAGCAGATGGCGACTAAGGGTGCCGCGCCACAGATGCCGGTGGGGCACGGCCGGGGTGCGGAGTCGGCCGCAGATGGCGGGGCCCAGGACGAATCGGAGGGCTCGGCGCAGGAACGGCGCCTGAACAAACGGCTGGACGGTATCCTGGAGGCGATCACGGCAACTAAGGAGGCCCTGCACAACGACATTGCGCAGGTCGCCACTGGACTGGGTCTCTTGCGGGCGGACCATGCCAAGTTGTCGGACCGAGTTAAGGACAATGAGATGAAGCTACAGGAGCTCGGGCCTGCGGTGGCGGCCGCGAACCATAAACTCGCCGACATCATGGGCCGTTTGGCGATGCTGGAGAGACGGGCGGAGGACGCCGAAGGCCGCAATCGTAGGAACAACGTACGGGTGGTGGGCCTCCCGGAAAACAGCGAAGGGGAGGATGCGGTGGCGTACATGGAAAATTGGTTCAAAACAGTGGTGGCCCCGGAGGGGCTCTCCCCCTTCTTCTCCCTGGAACGAGCGCATAGGGTTCCGGCCCGCCCGCCGCCGCCGGGCCGCCCGCCCCGGCCGATGCTGGTCAGACTCTTGCATTACAGGGACAGAGATTTGCTGATTCAGAGGGCACGATCGGAGGGCCCCTTTCAGGTGGCGAATAGCCCGGTAACGGTGTTCCCCGATTACACGCAGGAGGTCCAGAAACATAGAGCTTCTTTCCTGGCAGTGAAAAAGGAATTAAGGGCCGAGGGGCTACAGTATTCCCTGCTTTTCCCGGCAAAACTAAGGGTGATTGTGGGCGATACGACTCACTTCTTTCAGACTCCGGATGAAGCGGGGGCATGGCTCGAGTTGCATCGCGCTGGCATGGACCGCACGGGGAAAGGCGCGAGGGCGAGGCGCCGGCCGACTCAGGTGCGGAAATCCCAACGCATCCGCAAACGTGATAACCTCAGGAGAGGGTTGCGGGAAGACCAGCTGGCGGAGGACAGGCGGGGAGCGCTGGCGGCCACGGCGATCCTCACGGGCTCCCCGCAAGAACGGATGTCGGTGGGTTCAGATACTGGGGACGATGGTGGGCAGTCCGGCGGTGAACTTTCGGAGGTGGAGAGCTCGGGAAGGCCGGCAGTCACCCCACAGACGGCGGACGGACTCTTCAATGGCTGACACTGGGAGAGGGGGGCCTTCCTGGTGGCCCTGAACCCGGCGGAGCGTCCGGGGGCTCCGCGAATTGGAAGGTACTGTGCTGCTGGACATGTGGGATCATGGGCTGGGGGCGCGGGCTGGGCCCGGTCTGGGTCGGCTCTGAGGCAACCCCTTGGGGCCCTTAAGGCTTTCTGTGGTGACGACCACAGGGTAGGGAATGTTTGGTGGGTTGCTGGTTTGGATGGGGGCTGATATGGTGCTATTGGGTCCTGTTCTGGGGAGAGGGGAGGGGGGAGTTTGTTGGGGTGTTTTGGTTAAGGGGTTATACTGCTTGGTTGGGGGTGCTCACTGGGCGCTGGGTCGTTGGCTGAGAACTGGCTACAATGGGGACGTTACCTAATGTGAAATGCCTCACGTGGAATGTCCGCGGGCTCCGGACCATGACGAGGAGGTATAAGGTGCATGCCCAGCTGGTGAGGCGAGGCATCCAAATTGCTTTCTTGCAGGAAACGCATTTAACCAAGCAGGAACATGCCGCGCTGCAGAGGAGATGGCATGGTCAGGTGTTTGGCACCACGTACTCGGCGTTTGCCAGGGGAGTGTTGGTGTGGGTGAGAGCAGGGGTCCCATTCCAGGCTACAAATCAGTTGGTAGACCCTGAGGGTAGATATGTGGTGGTGGAGGGGCGGTTGTATGGCCATGAGGTGGCACTGTGTAGTATATATGCACCTAATGTGGCTCAGGCGCGCTTCTTTGCTGACCTGACGGGATCGCTGGCGCACTTCCTGGCGGGCCCCATTCTGATAGGAGGGGACTTTATAATTCGATAACGGATGTGGAGTTAGATAGGTCGCATCCGCCGCTGGCGGACTCCCCGGTGCGCCGGTTAGCGGCGCACAGGGCGGACTGGCAGGAGAGGTGGGGACTGGTTGATGTGTGGCGGGAGCAGCATCCTGGCGATAGGGACTACTCCTTTTTCTCTGCGTTGCATGCGCTGCACGTCCGGATAGACTCCATTCTGTGTAGTGGTTCTCTGGCTCCCAAAATGGCACATACGGAGTACTTAACTAGAACTGTCTCCGATCATAATCCGTTGTTGCTGACGCTGCAGTGGCAGAGGCAGAGGTCGGCAATTCCGACGTGGAGGCTGCGACCAGAGACATTAGAGGATCCGGTGTTTAGGGATGCGGTCCTGCAGGGCATTGAACGGTACTTTAGCGAGAATGAGGGATCAACTGCCGCGAGAGCGATTGAATGGGATGCCATGAAGGTGATGATCAGAGGAGTTTGCATGGGCCGGTTTTCGAATGTGCGGACGACTGTCCTGGCTGACCTGGCGAAGGCGGAGGGGTTGTTGCGGGACTTGGAGCGGCGCAGGCCTGAGCGACCGGAGTTACAAGATAGGCTGCTAGAGGCGAAGGAGCTGGTGGCGACTGAAACGGAGCGACTGAGGTGTTTTGATTACAAGTTGTATGCTGCGAGAGTGCATGCGGAGAGGGACAAGGTGGGAACGCTCCTGGCCCGGCTTGCTAACCCCGAACCCAGAGGTTGCCCGGTAATGAGTATAGGCACAGAGACGGGGGAGGTAGTTTACACGCAAACGGCGGTCCTGGAGCGCTTTCGGTCTTATTATGCGGGCCTTTATGAGAGCCGGCGGGGGGCGGAGGGCCCTCCAGTAGCCGACTTCTTGGGGACTACTCATCTCCCGAGGCTGGAGGCCGAGACTGCGAAGGTACTGGGTGGACCCATCACGCTCTCAGAAATCAGGGTGGCTATCAAACACATGGCCAGAAACAAAACGCCGGGGGTGGATGGGCTGCCGATAGAATTTTATGCGCAATTTGTCGATGTACTGGCGCCCAGGCTCTTGCAGGTCTATGCGGAGGCCTTGACGCTGGGGAGATTACCTAAGTCGCTGCGGGAAGCGCTCGTGGTACCGCTGCTGAAACCGGGTCGGGACGCCTCGGATGTGACCTCGTATAGGCCACTATCCATGCTGACGGTCGACTATAAAATATTGAGTCGCATCTTGGCTACTAGATTGCTCCCACACATGACCCGGCTGGTGCATGAGGACCAAGCTGGCTTTATCCCCACTAGGAGCACAGCCATGAATGTTCGGCGTCTGGTCCGCATAGTGGACAGTGTTTGGGACCCGGCCCAGAAGCCGGCGGTGCTCTCAGTAGATATCGAAAAGGCCTTCGACTGTTTAGAATGGGGGTACCTCGACGCGGTACTGGAGCGAATGGTCCTGGGGGATGGGTTTGGGCGGTGGACGAGGGTTCTTTATTCCGCAGCTTCGGCCCGAGTACGACTGGGATCGGTGGTTTCCTCGGAGTACCCGGTGCGCAGGGGTACGAGGCAGGGCTGTTCGTTGTCCCCCCTGTTGTTTGCCCTGGCGATGTAACCGTTGGCAATGCGGGCAAGGACGGGGGCAAGTTTTGGCGGGGTCCGGAGCGGGGAGACGACGCACTATATTTCATTGCACGCAGACGATCTTCTGCTGTACCTCGAGAACTCGGAGGACGCCCTGGGGAGGACTATGGAATTGCTGTCGAGCTTTGGGGAACTGTCGGGCCTCAAGGTAAATTGGAATAAAACTTGTGTCTTCCCGCTGCGGGCAGATGTCCCATACCCCCCGCTCACGGAGGAGGTGGCGTGGGAGGCCACGTGCTTCACTTATTTGGGGGTCAGGATCTACCGCGACTTTGGGGACCTGTTGGAGGGCAACATAGGGCGAGACGTGCGGGCCTTGAAGGGATGCATGACCTTTTGGGCCTCCCTCCCGTTGTCGGTACTGGGCCGGGTGGCCCTGTTGAAGATGGTGGCCCTGCCGCGGCTGCTTTATTATTTCCGCACCCTGCCGGTCTGGATCCCCCCGCGTGTCTTTGCGGAGCTGAGATCGCTGGTGGTCGGCTTCCTGTGGGGGGGGGACGGCGGCGGGTGGCCTTGGAGACCTTGGTGCGACCCAAACTCGACGGCGGATTGGCGGTCCCCGATTTTGAATTGTACTACCCGGCGGCGCAGCTACAGGTACTGACGCAAAATGTCGCTAGAGTCTTTAGAGGCCCTGAGCACGAGAGGGACTCCGGGATCCAGCGGCACGTTCTATCCTACATAGTTCTGCAACAGGCGCTGGACTTACGAGACCTCACCATAGAGGAGAGAACCCTCCGGCAGTGCTGGCGCAGGAGCATGAGGAGAGCGAAGGCGGTGCACCCGTACGCGCCAGAGATCCCGCTGGGGATGCTGACAGCGTTGCCGCATGGAGGCGATTGGTCGCCGCTGGCGGAGTGGGAAGAGCTGGGATTGCAAATGGTGGGAGACCTGTATGTGGACGGGGCGTTAGCGCCATTTGGGGTGCTGCAGGAACAGTTTGGCCTCCCGGATGGGAGTTACCTGTTACACGCGGCGGTGTGCGTGGCGGTACAGCGGCACTGGAGGGAGGGCCTGGTGGAGCCCGCGGTGGCTCAGACCTGCCAGTATGTGGTAATGGCGGCGGGGAGAGTTAAGGCGGTCACCTGCATCCATTCCAGGCTGTTACGGGAGGGGTTGGGACCGCTCGCGGCGTTGAAGGAGAAGTGGGAAGGGAGTATAGGTAAACCCATCCCGGACGCGGTGTGGAGTCATATTCTGCGGAGAACATGGAAGGGGCGTAGGAATGCCCGCTTCCAGCAGGTGCATTTCTTTGTACTGCATAGGGCTTATCTGACCCCGAAGAGGATTAAACGGTACTTCAAGGTACAGGATGCGGCGTGCCCGAGATGTATGGAGCTTGGAGCGGAGCTCAACCACCTCTTGTGGGGGTGCCCCCGGCTAGGGACGTATTGGGCTGAGGTGGGGGAACTTCTGAATGCTGTCACAGACCGGGAGGTGGAGTTTGATATGGCGGCCTGCTTATTGCTCTGGTTCCCACACACGGCGAAGACGAAAGTGTCCAGTAAGTTCATTGACTTGGGCCTCCTGCTGGCCCAGAGAGAAATTACGTGGCACGGGAAGTCGCGGGAGGGCCCGTCGTATGGGAGATGGATGGCTGAGTTGCTGAAGTGGGCTAGCTGTGAAAGTGTGATTAGGAGGCGTCAGGCGACCAGGGCAGGGGATGAGAAGGGGCTGGAATGGGTGAGGGCATGGGAGCAGATTATACAGGCTCTGAAAGATTACCGGCTGGAGAGCACTGAGCAGGAGGACCAGGAGGGAAGGGCTCCACGAGGCCTAGGGGCCACAGGCGCACAACCGGGAGCAGTCGCAGTTGTTAGCTAGATTTCATGATCGGGGCCCCCGCCAGCAGTAATGGGTGGGTGGGAGGGTGGGGAAGGGGGGAGTTTTCGGGGTGTTGTATTAATATATTGACGGACAGCTGGGGACTGCGGCGGATGGGAGAAAAGCAGATGTTGCCGTGGGAGATTTATCTGCTCTATTGTGCCAGAATGGTTATGATACTTAGGGGCCGGTAATGTTGTGCCGCCCAGCCTCCGGGATGTGGGATGAATGGCTGTGTAAAGAGTTACAATGATGCGAGCCTATGAGACACATTGTGGGCATGGGACGCTATTGTGGAGTTCTCATACATCATTCTGCAATAAAAATACGTTAAAAAAAAAAAAAAATCAATTGTTTCCAAGAAATTAAAAAAATACACCTTTCATTCCACTCATTTCATTCATAGGTTCCCGCCAGCTGACCACAATGCATGCGGGGGCTGAAGTGCAAACTTTTGTGTTGCCATGCTGATAATTGACCCAAATACACATAAACCAGTGTCCCTTCTTCATCTGGTGGGACTAGTTCATTAATCGTTGTGTCAGGAAACAGTGTCCTGACTTCAACCCAAAGGGACTGGTTCAGTGTGTCCCAAAAAGAACTGAAGGTCAATAATTTCCTCACTGTCTTCTGCTCCTATACCAATTCCAAACTGTAGAACAACCTGGCACAAACGTTATTCCAAAACGTGCTCTTATGGTTCCCTAAAAGCGTTAAGCAGCCAAACTGCTTCCACAACAAAACTGTGCAGGCTCAAAGCTCAGCACACACTTGACGGCGAAACACCCATGTCCGGTGCCTCTAGCCCGCTGCACTGCCAACAGCTCACTTCTCAAATGATAGATCACAGTGTGTAGCAAACGTAATCCCTTGCCAAGAATAAGGGAGAATGTACACCCAAGATGGCTGCCCCATGGACGTGATGAACACATGCCCAATACGTGACTAAAGAGCAAGAGGTTGTTCCATAAACATGCAACGGGCATTCACAGGCATATTACAAAAACTAATCCTCTTTACAGATAATGGTGTGGAAAGAATGCTAGTCACGCAAACCCATTGGGGGCATTCACAACAGCGTTCCAAAGGTAATTCCCCCATACAGATAATGGTGTGGAAATTCCAACAATGAACAATGCGCTGTTCCATAAGTAGAGACGGTATTCCTCTTCCAGTAATCACGTTGTAGTAATATGTGTACAACTCCTCCTGCAGCCATAAACCACACTTCCTCATACAATACACAAAAAGCGCTCTGCAAATGGCACAATGTACACTACAAATCGTAAAAAAATCAACCAGAACAGCTCTGTGGTTTCCTTTCTGAGGTTCCAACTGCACCCAACTTGTTGCCAAATTTGTAGATTTGGAGACCATGCGTTATAAGTATAAATGTATTCAAAGTGGTAACACCAGTTTACAGCATCAATACACGTCCTGTCCAGGTTTACTGACTCCAGCAGCTGACCTTTCCAAGTCCTGTCATGGGGAACTTGGAACACAGAGAATGTGCATGGAATGGAAGAGACCATACAAAGGTAAGCACATCTAAACACTATATGAAACATACAAACTACATAATAAATAATAAAGGATAACACACATATAGTAACATAAATAACCTTAGTGTAAAGGACACAACATTTAGTCATTGAAGTAAAACACTACTTACACTGTCAGTATCTCATGCACCATCGAACACCTTACACATGTGTTGTAACCTGTATTGTATTTATCTGGTTACTTTCTCCCGAGCTGCTCAGCCAGTGTGAATGTGATGCATGGAATGTTGATGTGAGAATCTTGAATGGAATGTTCGGGTGCCTGGATGCTTAAGTGTGTCAGTTGAAGTATGGGCTAAGCAGCAGGCAGGCTGCTCCTGGTGGGGCTGCATCTCTACAACTCTTCCTCTTGTAACTAACTCAATAAATCTATGTAAAACTACATCCTGGCTGTGGACTTCATTACTACAACATGGCCTACGAGCCAGAAGACATAACTTGGACTATGAAACGAATGACCTATAAAGCTATACTAATGGTGGACTGCATGACCAGATGCACATTCCTAACTGGAATATTACCACCGTCAGGACATATCAACCATGAACCAAAATGCCTATGGATCAGCCCCCTGTGCCTCATTCAAATGAGACCAGCAAAGCAAAAGCAGGTACTGGGCATGTGAGGGAGAAGATCTCCTGAGTGAATACTAGTTCATTTCAGTGTAAACATATGGTGGAGGGTTAAGCTTTGGGGTGGTTGTGCTTTCCAAAATGCATTGCACTGGTCCCGCTTCGTCCTTGGGGCATTTTGGTCATCTGAACTGTTGGCGTTTCAGGAGGTGCCGTGTCCGTGGGTGTGAAGCGGAGTTGCTGCTGCTGTAGTGGGGGAAGGTCGTTGCACGGGACTCCAGTGCCCAGGAGTCCATGCGTGTCACCAGCTGTGTAGCGGCCCGCCCACCCGCCCACCTTCTCTTTAAAACGACTTGCGGAACCCGCTGGCGCGGGTCCCGCTTCGTCCTTGGGGCATTTTGGTCATCTGAACTGTTGGCGATTCAGGAGGTGCCGTGTCCGTGGGTGTGAAGCGGAGTTGCTGCTGCTGTAGTGGGGGAAGGTCGTTGCACGGGACTCCAATGCCCAGGAGTCCGTGCGTGTCACCAGCTGTGTAGCAGCCCGTACACCCGCCCACCTTCTCTTTAAAACGACTCGCGGAACCCGCTGGCGCTGGTCCCGCTTCGTCCTTGGGGCATTTTGGTCATCTGAACTGTTGGCGATTCAGGAGGTGCCGTGTCCGTGGGTGTGAAGCGGAGTTGCTGCTGCTGTAGTGGGGGAAGGTTGTTGCACGGGACTCCAGTGCCCAGGAGTCCGTGCGTGTCACCAGCTGTGTAGCGGCCCGCCCACCCGCCCACCTTCTCTTTAAAACGACTCGCGGAACCTGCTGGCGTGGGTCCCGCTTCGTCCTTGGGGCATTTTGGTCATCTGAACTGTTGGCGATTCAGGAGGTGCCGTGTCCGTGGGTGTGAAGCGGAGTTGCTGCTGCTGTAGTGGGGGAAGGTCGTTGCACGGGACTCCAGTGCCCAGGAGTCCGTGCGTGTCACCAGCTGTGTAGCGGCCCGCCAACCCGCCCACCTTCTCTTTAAAACGACTCGTGGAATCTGCTGGCGCGGGTCCCGCTTCGTCCTTGGGGCATTTTGGTCATCTGAACTGTTGGCGATTCAGGAGGTGCCGTGTCCGTGGGTGTGAAGCGGAGTTGCTGCTGCTGTAGTGGGGAAGGTCGTTGCACGGGACTCCCGTGCCCAGGAGTCCGTGCGTGTCACCAGCTGTGTAGCGGCCCGCCCACCCACCTATTGGTCTACGCCCCCTTATCACATCGTTGACATTCACTGCGCGGGACGCGCGCGGGACGCCCCGGACGAAGCCCGGACAAAGGGCGGACAGTCTGTGACAGTCCGGGACAGGAGGGGGCTGGAGGGGGCCGTGGACATTACGTGTTGCTTCGAGGTGTTCATCCACCCAGGTTGATATATTAAGTGCTATTTACCTCCTTGCGTGTTGTTTACTTAGCGATATTTAGGGGGAAACCAACAGCAGAAGAGGGAAGTGGGTTTGTGTTGTACGTCACTGTGGTGTTCCCTGTTTTCTTTGTGATGTTGAACCAGAGTAAGAGCCATAAAGGTTAATACATCATGTCTAAAGCTAAAACTGCCCCTGTGATAGCGACCATGGACAATTACCTGGTCAAGATGGTAGATAAGATTAACCAAGAACGAAGAAAGTCCTTGGGGCGGCCGGGGCCTATTGATCTGATCCCCTTATCACCTAATTCTTCTACCTCCCTGTCCGTCCCTCACCAGGACGTTAGTAATCAGTCTAACCATATGGATAGTTCTTTCTCGGTGGTACCTTTAGACCAAGTCAGTTCCGTTAGTTTAACACCTGGGGCTTCCATTGACTTAGTACCTAGTCAGGCTGTCCCCCTAGTTCCACCGATTCCATGCTTGATGGCCCCGAGATCACAGAGATTATTACGTTCCTGCAGGAATAACAGCAAGAATGTCCAACTTAAGCGGGGGGGGGGTCGACCCAATAAGAGAGCAGACCCCTTACCAACTAGCATTGCTTGTGACTCTAATTTTGCATCGGATAGTTCTTCGGTCACTCTAGACAGCAAGCAATTTGACTTCTTAATCAGAACTCTAGATGCTAAGTTTGATCTGCTTGTTAAACCTTTACTGATCAAACTTGATACGATTACTGATGAAGTAGTCAGACTGGGAGGCCTGTTAGAATCACATATTAACTCTAGCATAAGATCCCAGGTAAAGGATAAGGATTTAGGTAGTAGTAAAGTCCCCCCTAAGACTTCTAGTGAGGTTATACCAACGGCCATGTCTAATTTATCTAAGCCATCTCCCGTGGGATCTCGCGAGGAGGTAACTACTGCATCTAACCCCTCGCTGATATTGGGGCAAAATAAGTCCTCTTCCAACCCAGCCCCAGGGATTCAGGCAGGACATAGTGCCAATAGCCACAATATTCCTCAGCTTGATTTACCATCAGCCTGTGCTCCTTTCGTGGCAGTCTTAACCAACGTCCCTCCTGTAAGTGAGACTGGACGTAATAATAGTCATAGAGAATCTCACGCCTCACTGAAGAACAAGACCGTGGATTGGCTCCACCGGGAGTGTGGTTTTCCAGTAGCTTTAGCAGATGAAATATTAAGCACTAGAAGAACCAACTGGATAGGTAGCTCTCGTAAGAACTGTGGTGGCGATTGTATAATTGTCAATTTCAGAAATCCACACCTCGCCTCCACCGTTTTGCTAAGAGCAACTTCACTCCCTTTTCGGGATCAAGGGATTTCTCTTCGTCCCTTAGGTTACTTCTATAGGCATCTACTCAATCGGCCTAATGCTGAACTCATTGGGATAAGGGATGGAGATATGAACCTGTACACTGGTTTTAACGTCACCACGTCTAATCGATTCCAGTCTTTGAGTGGACTTGATTCCAATGATTGACTGGAATCAGTTTTGACGAAACCAGGGGATGCAGCTGCTTCCTTGGGAGGAGGGGGGGCGATGCAATGTCAAGGGTTCCAGATATTGTAGGCCCTAGAGGTAACTGTAGCTCCATAGCTAACCCCAACGACGACTCCAGATGTTGCGAAGCTGTGAGGCAGGTCTATGTTGATGGCCAGGGTGGGGACTCTTCCCCTAAGTACGTATCTCATGGCCATATTAGTCCAATATCCTTATCCAATACTCCCATTAAAAGTACTTGTTCGATTGCCAGTTGGAACGTCGCTGGACGTTTATCAAAGGATGCCTGCTTGGGCTGGCTTGAGTTCATTAATGCTTTTAATATAATCTGTTTCCAGGAAACATGGTGTACGGACCCAATTAATTACAATGGTTTTGTTTCTTATCAATTACCAGCTGTGGCCTCGCCGTCGGGCAGGGCTAAGGGTGGGCTTCTGGTTTTGATTTCAGTGGAAGTACCTATCACTGTCAAGAAACATGTATTGGTTGGGGTCCATTCCCAGATTTTATGGCTTTATCAGGAGCAGGGTAGAAATATCCTTTTAATTAACTTTTATAATAATATTTTTGATAGTTCTAGGTATCGGGTAGTGTTCGCTTTGGAGACCGCTTTGGCTGATATCATAATGAAGTTTGATATCAATTTTGATTTCATTTGGGTGGGGGATTTTAACACTGCTGCATGTCCCCTTGCCGCCCAAAGGGTCTGTGGCTTTACCAATTATTTTGGGGATGGTGTCCCTCACTTCCCCCACAATTCCTTTGATGATTCATTGAATAAAATCTTGGCAACTTATGATATGGAAATATTGGTAAATTTGGAAAATACCTCTGGAGAAATTATCCCCACATTCACGGGAAGGAATGCTAATACTGTGATCGATTTTATTTGCATGTCTTCTAGCCTCAGTCCATGGTGTATGGCCCCTGTGGTTGTGGATAATCTGCTCAGTGATCACAATTGTATTACTATCGAGGCTATACTCTGGAAGGAGCAACAGGGTTCCAAAATTTGTACCATTGCCAATATTGAGCCACATCGACCGAATGGAACCAGAATTAGATGGAAAGGGGATAAAGCGGATATTATGTCAAACTCCATTGTTAAAAATTGTCTAACTGAAATCACTACTATTTTAGAGAGTGAGGAAGCAACGATGAAATCGTGTGTAATTTTATCAATATTAATCTTATAATAGACAGTAAATTCACCAAACCTTCTAAGGGTAAGAAATGTCAACAAAGGGGGTGGTTTGACCACGCATGCACCATTGCGCTCAAGGGGCTTAAAGCAGCATTAGCAGCCAAGAACAGGGATAACATTGTGATCAGGGAGCTTAGAGCAACCTACCAGGCTGCAGTCAAATGTAGGAAAACCGAATTAAGGTAAGAGGCTTGGGATAAATTAGACAAGGCAGCCTTAACTTCGGATTCCTCTTTATTTTGGGCCACAGTTAATTGTCCGTTTTTAAAGGATGATAAAATGCCCGAATTGACGGCCAACGTTAGTGTGGAGAACTGGGTTACCCATTTCTCTTCGATCTTTGATTCGGATAGACCTAGGGGAGTACACGAAGATGGTTGGCCTGTCGTCCCTCTGGACATTTCCATCGCCGAAGTGCAGGGAAGTATCACCTCCAGTAGGGGTGGGAAGGCCCAGGGGCCGGATGGGGTGCCCATTGATGTGTATAAAATTGAACCAGAGATATGGGGCCCGTTGCTAACTAACGTTTTTAATGCTGCTGTATGTAATGGTGTTCCACCTACTTGGGAGGAATCCATTATCATCCCCATTTACAAGAAGGGAGACAGGGGGGATGTGAAGAACTATCGTCCAATTTCCCTCCTTGACTCCTCAGTGAAAATTATGAGTAGGGTGCTTTTGGTTAGGCTGGAAGAATGGGCTGAATCTAACAATATTCTGGCAAATTGCCAATATGGCTTTAGGAAGGGACGAGGGACCATTGAACAATGTCTTAATCTCGAATTATTAATCGGGAAGTATACGAAGGCCAAGAAATGATCCCTCTTTCTCTGCTTCGCAGATTTGAGCAGTGATTTCGACATGGTGGACCATAATATTTTATGGGCTAAACTATTAGAAATGGGGGCACCCGAGGGCATTGTCTATTTCTTGGCCCAACTTTATGCTACTTTAAGTACTAGTGTCCGTTATGGTCCGGGTGGGGAGCGCACCCCAAAGTTTAAGATTAGGTGTGGTATCAGACAAGGGTGTGTGCTTGCCCCCCTACTCTTTACTCTTTTTATCAACGATGTTGATTTAGTTTTAAAGACGGTTGCGGCAGATGCACCTAAAATAAATGATTTTAACGTCCCTGTATTACTCTACGCGGGCGATGCCGTAATCCTGTCTAGGACCCCTATTGGCCTACAACGCCTGATGGACAGGTTTTCACTGTTCATCAAGGATAGAAAGCTGTTGATCAATAAATCCCAAACTTACATCATGGAATGTGGTGTGGGACGTAAAAAACCCCATGCCTATTTTATTGATGGCCATAAGGTGCAAACAGTGGAGTCCTTTAACTACCTTGGCATTACCTTTTCTAAGTCAGGTAGCTGGTCTAGTGAGCTTACTCATGTTCGGGCCATGATGGCGAAATGTGCCCATGGGGTGTTCAAGTTTGCTACTAAAATTGGGGACAAACGGATTAAAGATATGTTAAAAATGTATCAAATGAGATGTCTTTCAATTGCCCTTTATGGTGCTGGGGTTTGTGGACATGCCATGGTAGGGAGCTTACAAGTGGAGGAAAATCTCTTTCTTAAGAGACTCCTGTGTTTGCCTAAATCAGCTTCTAACGACTTGGTGCACAGAGAGTTTGGTATTCAACATCTTTCAGACCTGATCACCCTAAGACCATTAATGTTGTGGCGTGCTATCTGGTCAAAGGAAGAGACTTCCCTAAACAGAGCTATCATTGGAGATTGTCTCTCTATTGATGACCACTTAAAGATTCCCTGGATCAAATTTGTTATTAACAGCTTCTTAGAGATTTACGTTTTAATTTAAAAGAGGACTGTTATGTTGCCTCCAGTTTGTCCAAAGCAGAGATGAAGACTGTCTTTATGAACCACAAGTTAGAGAGGCGGGGGAGGGTCGGTGGCAACCTTACTACATGTATGCTCTACGGAAGATTTTGTGAGACTGTGGGTTTTCAACCGTATTTGAGTTTAGTCACTCGAGCTTACCACCAGTTTGTCCTAACGAGATTAAGGTTTGGGATTGTGCACCATTTGGTGGCCTTCCCTTGCATTAAAAACACCCGATTGGTCCATGTCCGTGCGATAATGCCTCAGCACAAAGCACTATGCACTTTCTATTGCTATTTAACATATATGGTAATTTTCCCTCAGCTTATTTAAAACCCATTTTTTTGAAGTATGGAGTCAGAAATGTACAAGATTCAATGAAGTTGTTTTTTAACCCCCACCCTGATGTCTGTTTTTCACTGCTACCTTTCTCCTTCAAGCTATTAAAGCAAGGTCTAGCATGATTTTTTAATTGTTTTTAAATCCTGTAATTTGTACTGTATTTTTTAATCATGGTTTTATGACTGTTGTATTTGTTGTGTAAATGTATGTGCTTTTATGGACTTTGTGTTTAAGCTCCGAATAAAGCCTTATGAAATGAAATGCATTGCACTTTACTTTGTGGATAGTCACTTTGGAAGACACAATCTCCAAGGCGTGAATCCAAGGAATGACGGACCAAGCCTTTGACTCCACAGCTATCAGTCACAAGAGCTTGTTCTCACCAATTAAAGACAGCCAAAATGCACAGACACACCAAAAACATGAACTAAGACATGAAATACTCTTTGGAAAAAGAGTGGGCACAGTAAGATACTTAGTGAAGAGTTAGGGATAGGAGAGAGGGAGGGAAGAGAATCCTGGAAACGGAAAAGATGAGCTATGACAATGCAATTATAGAGACGATGACTGGTTAAAATGAGGTACAGAGTTGACTGAGACAGGGAGAGAGGGGAGATTCGAATAGACAGGTGAATATAATTATTGGTTACAAAGACTAGAAGGATGGATGCCAGAAGCCACGCCTCTTGCCTCCTAAGAGCCAACTACACCGATGTTTGAACGACAAAGAAGCACTAGGTAACTGATCCAGGAGAAAGAGAGGTGAGGCAGGAGAGAAACACTGCCCTGATATAAGACCTCAAGCATGCTGATATCGCTCCAGCAGAATCACCATTAGAAGAAGGAAGGTCCACCCAGATGAGTTCAAAACAGGTTCAGTTTATTAATCCAAAGGAGCCCATGTAGGTGGCCTCTTACCACAAGCATCTAGTTATATAGTCAAAGTAATTATTGTTAATTAATGAATTGCCAGCCTCATATTTCTTAAACATGTAGGCCCAGATTTAGTAATTGTTCATGTAATGCAGTGACACAACAAAATGTGTACATTGCATTTCACAAGAGGGAAAACGTACTATAGAGCCATACTTGGTATGATTCACAACCTGCTGCTGTCGTCACCTGTGCTAGTACACAAACAGGCAGGCTTGCATGATGCACCGCCTCGCAGGCTCTGTGTGGCTTAGGGTATGTATTGGAAGCATACCTTTCCAGTACATTACTAAGCTCTTTCAGTAAATTCCTATGGCCAGACAAATTCAGAAGGATCCCACACCTTGGATATGTTTCTGAGCACTGCACACACATGCAATGCATTTTTATTTTAGAACTGGGCACACTTCTCTCTGCTTACCCCTGCTCTCCGTAACCTATGTATTTGCTCTGATCCACCTCAGTTATATCACAAAAAGCCCTCTTGATGTAGTGCAGCTCAAAGTTTCTCTTACGACGACAAATAGGGCCATAAGTATCATTATTTCACGCAGCACAGCACTGAGCTGCTCGAAAGGGAGAGGGCAGGAATGCACCATATCAAGATATGATGCATTCCCTCTCGCTGCCTGCGCTGGTGCACAACGTTTACCTACTGCCAACGCAGGCACCCTTGCACCTTAGTGCAAGGGTGCCTTTATTTCAGGCAGGATTGTTTGTATGCAGGAAGGGACACATCCTAAACAAATACAATCCTCTGGGGCGTTTTCCTCTTTCTACTTGTGCTGCATGCAGCACACGTAGAAAGAAGAAAAAACAAGGAGGAAAAAATATATTGACGCTTTCCCAGGTCTAGAAGTATTGGTAATCTGAGAATGCTTCAGAATCTATTAGTGGATACCTTGGAGCACCCAAGCACCACCCACGGAACGCCTCCCTGGGGCAGAGTAACACAAGACACTGATTTGCACTGCCTTGCATTTCTTTGTATTAACCAAGCCACTCAGGGCCACGCAAGGTGGCCTGGCATGGCTTGGTAAATCTCATAATAGGTTTTGTGTCTCCCCACGCCCCTTTCCATGGTACAATAATGATGCAAAACCCATTATAAATATGCCCCGCAATATCATTCAAGACTTTGCGTCACTTTGCCCCAGCACAATACTCATCCCATTTCTGACCGACACCCTGAATGTGTGTTGTGTCACAGGCTCCTGGACAATACCTCTAAGTGTGAAAAGGCTGCTCAAATGCAACCTAAATCAACCGAAAAAGAGGAAGCAAGGGTGAGTCTTCCGGCCATCACTTGTCTAGACCAGGTGAGTCACCTCAGAAAAAGAAGGATTTGAACACAAATCATCCTGTCGAAAGACACAAGAAGAAGCGATCTTCATCCTCCTCCAAGAAATTACCTGCTTGTAGAGAATGGCGCCACAGCCAGCAGCGCCTTTCCCGGGCTCGGCAATCAACCATTTTCCTCTGAGCCCATAGTAGTTGCTCAGTAGTTCAAACCTTAATTCTCCGCATCTTCACCTGATGATTGCTTTTAAGGTGGCCGTGCTGGAAAGTTTGCTTCTGTCGCACCTCCTGCTTCTTCACTCTGTCGTGCACCTACTACCACCAAGGTGGTTGTAGACCTTTGAATTTGGTCCATATTGTAGCCGTAGGCCCGGCACCAGTCAACCCTGTCAGCAGACAGATGATGCGAGTCGCTATGTCCCCAGCTAAATTGGTACAATGGGACTATTGTGAGGAACCAGTCGCTCCTAATGTCGCTACTTTCACGGTGCCACAGATGACATCAGAGGGGTCCCTCACACAGCCAGCCTTTATGGAACTGCCCCAATGCCCTTCTTTGACCAAGCATCTCCCGGCCACAGCTAGGAAGAAAGTAGCCACTTTCTGGATCGCAGATGTTTCCCTACTTGAAAGACTCAATGAACTTCCCTTGTTGATGGCTAAGGTTAAGTCCAAGCTGCATAAAAAAATCTTCCATCTGTTTTCACTCTAGAAGAACCATTGCATCCCTTTCTTAAGCTCCAATAGATCCCATCCTGGCGGCTTTAGAGAAGCTCTTTCCGACTCATGCTGTCAACAGATCGGCACCATAGTCCTGCCCTCACAGTCCCTACTTTTTTGCCTGCCCATTAGTCTACAAAAACCTTAAAGGTGTGAGAGTCTTCTGCTAACTCCAAACTTCTTCCAAAAATGCCCGTTGACAGGTCTCCAATCAACTCCCGAGCCACAGGATGTTTACTCACAGAAGACTGTCTCTGCGCACAGCAAACCCCACTTGCCTACTCACCCGCTAGACCCCCGCATTGTCAGAAACGGCCCATCTGGCCACCATGAGCTTGCCCGTCCACATGAAAGTAATGTATTCCCATTTTGTTCCTGATGGACAAGATGCAGTGAAACAGATCCTTAAGATAAGCCTTACCAAAGCAGACAAGGTAGCCCTTTCCTTGAACACAAGTGGATGGTGTGGTTGCATGTGCAGATACACTCCATGGGCTTCTCAAATGATGTTTAGGCAAGCCTGATGGGCATGCTATTTGAAGGATAGTGGATTTTTGGTGAGAAGGGAGATTCTTCGCTTGAAAGGTTAAAAAAAAGTGGAGCCTGAGCCTGGACTCTAGAGTGGACCTTACAAGCAAAACAACTTCATTAACGATGCCACAAGTTTCACAGTATCTTCAATAAGCATCCATGAAGACTCACAGCACGAAAAGCCTCATCTTTCCCTGCTGCAGATCGAATGCAAAACAACTTTAACATCTTCTCAATGGAGGAGAAGCACGTGGTTTATGGACTGGTGTTTTTATATTTGCACCTCTGGATGGACATAACTTAGCACCAAAGGCTCATTCAAATCTTTCATCAAGGCTCTCACCTTCTACATCAAAGTGCCCTGCACTTCATTCTCTCGTCACCTTCCCCCACACCACCTTCTTGATGAAGGAGGTTTTTCTTCTTCTCAGCAAATATTCTAAAGGCATAAACTGGTTTGGAGTGTTATGTTTGCCATATTCTGGCACCCAATATTGAACCTCAGGCTCCTCAACAAATTCAGATTCAATAAATACTCCCGGGCTCATGTCTTGCAAGCCTTAGATAAACAGAATTGGAAGGTGTTCTAGTATACAGATTCCTTTATGGTCCCAAAGATGTACCTGCAGCCCTAAATTGCCTTCTGTTCATTGGGGCAGTTCTCATTCTGCTGAACATTCAGGTCTATGATATGGGACTTTTATTCAATGGAGCTTTTTCTGGTTCTGAAAGTTCTTAAGAATCTTTGGCCTTATGGATTCCCATAAACTTCAAGTTTCATACATGAGGTGAATAATTTGGGCCCTGCACTGGTGTCTGTGATGTTTCAGCACTTGGGGATGCTACTAGATTAGGTGATTATCTACCACTATGTGTCATAGAATCTTCTGTGCTGAATGCACACAGACAATCTGACAGGCGGCCCACTATTGTGCCCCCACATCCTCAAATGACTGTAATGATGAATGTTTCTTCCTTCCATTGGGAGGTCATGTGGATAATATGGATTGTGTATGCCATTGCACATGGACAGAATTATGACTGGGTGATGCCTTGTAGTGACTGCCATTTTTATTATGGTTTACATTTGTCTCCTCAGGTCTTTACAAATATGTAAACACATTGCATTGGAATTAGATACTTAAGGGCAACCCCAGATCACTACCATAAAACAACAGCAATACGACAAGCAAACATGAGTGTCCCCAATAAGTTTGTATCAGCTAGATAAAACCTGATTATTTGCTACCAGTGAAACAAGTTGTGCGATTCTGAAGAGTAAGATATACCATCATTAGCACATTGTCCTAAGACAAGATTCATAGGTGAAGTGATTAATACTTTGTAAGTATCCCCCACACAAGGAGTTTACAAATTTGTTGTGTGCCAGTATTTTATTTATTATTTCTTTTATTTATATATTTATATAGCGCACTACTACCCAAGGGCGTCTAGGCACTTGCAGCTCAACACACAGAACAACCGAGAGATGTTACGTCTCCTTTGTTTGAAGAAAGGTTATAGGGTATAAAGCCAGGTTTTAAGTCCCTTCCTGAAGGAGAGTACATCAGGGGAGGTTTTTAACTTTATTTGTATCTCATTCTACCATCTGGTAGTAATACGCGTGAAACTTTATCCGCCCCATCTGTGAAGACAGAACTTAAATTCTTTCACGAACTTCAGAGAGGCAGACCGAAGTGTACGTGCTGGAATATGCCTTTGGAAGCAATCTGTTTGGTAGAAAGGACCAAGGTTATGCAAAACCCTAAAGGTGCCTTAAACTTCATTCGCTTCTCCACAGGCAACCAGTACATTCCTTGCTCAGTTTTCACTTTAACAAAGTACATAAGCCTAAATTGTATTTGAAGGAAGAACATTTTCAGTGCTCTAGGCCCTAAGGGCTATATGAGGAATATCTACTTTGGCAATATTCCTACATGATACCAGAAGTGAAATTTTCCCACATGTGATGTTTGGTGTCCCCCTATATTGTTTAAATTTATGATAATATTTTTGGATGATGGATTAGGCCTGTACCTCTAACCCGTTCTTGTGTGTTTATACCCATGTTTGTTGTACCCATTCAGCAAAGATATTTAGTTCTCAATAAATAAAGTTCCGAGCGTAAGTTCGTTTCTTGAAAGTGAAAAAAAACCCAGAGTCAATGACGTCAAAGCGCAGGTTGGCTCTTTTTATGGGTCCGGATTATCATGTCTGGTTAGGGTGAGCAGATTTTAAGAAGCAAAAAGCGGGACATATAAATATATATTTATACGCCAAAGGTTACAGGGACGTTATAGTTAGGTTCAATTTTTACACGCACAAAACCATAGAAATTCAACAATAGTTGTCCTTATCACAAGAAACTATAACTCATGCCCTAAGGCAAATGTTGCAGTTATATTAGGAATTATGCCATACAAGATGTCATTACTGATGTACTATGTGGGGTACGTAGCAGTGCATGGTGAGGGCACAACTTATAGTTACCTTAGGGCACGAGTTATGGGGCCAGGGCCAGGCCCTCCCCCTTTTGCATCAATCGGCCTGGCCCCAGGGAGGTTGTAGTCCCTGGGGCTGGAAAGGGCCCTGGAGGGGGTCTGCATGGCCCCCCCTCCCCTGATATTTCATTTGTGGCCTTAGGAGAGGGTGGTCCCTGGGGTTGATATAGGCAATGGGGAGGGGGGCCGCATGCGACCCCCTCCTCCAACTTTATATTTGAACTAGCCACTTGGACCTCACCCTCCCAAGGTCCCAATTTGTTTTGTTTTTATAAATGTTGCCACAAATTCACAGATCCACAACGATTTTGAGGCAAAATTGAAAATAAATTTCCTGTGAGACCCCATCACCAGGCCTAGGGGATCATGGTATTGCTACCCTGCCCCCTTCACTTTTTGGTTTTTACTTTTTTTTAGACTCGGATGGGTCTGAGTCACAAATGCCTGCCAACACTTTCTGGTTAAAGTACTGGCAGCCAATCAGATCTCTACTGCATGAAAAGGGGACCCCCTCTAAAAGGTATACTTTAAGACCAGGGAGAAGAGGGGAAAGAAAACCAATACCATGAAAACTCCCTCATGGCCTACTTATTCAATTTATTCAGACTCAATCTCTACTGGGCCATAGATACAACAGTGACACTCAGTCATATAATTCTCATTACTTTTTATTTTTAATTTCTCAGTGTATCTCATAAAAATTTCATATTACTATTTCATATTTTCATTCTATTTTTTTCCTTTTCATTTTTTTTATATACACACAATAGCTTTTTTGTCGATCTCAAAACACAAAATCAATTATATGATAACAATAAATATATATAATATACATATATATACAAAAAGTACATTTAAAGAGAACGATGACCCCTGGACAAACCCATAAACACTTCCATATCACCAAACCATTCAAACACATCCACACTCACACAATCTTCATACAACTATATCTGAACAAAGGGAGGTTGTAGGTAACAGAAAACCTTCACGGCCAGATTGAATTTTCTGCTCAAAGCACAAGGCTGAACATGAGGTCTACGCGTGTTTCGGTGGTGTATATAAAATAATTAGACCACCTTCATCAGGACCTATCCAGATATCCATATAAAGATCACAGGGCCCAGGGGACGAAGGTACTGAAATTCATGGTTCAAAATAGCATCTATTAATTCCACTTGGTGATCAAAGTGCCTTTCTGTTTTCTACTAGAGTACTGACAATTTTATCCGAAGTAATGTATCTTTATTCGGGATGTTATATTTCACTTTACTGTATTTATTCATAGGGACCCAAGCGTGGTACAGACCAGGAGGTGCATAAGAATATTTTTAGAACCAATCCGGGATTTTTTTCTTAAAATTCCACTTAGACCATCACGCCATGTACTAATTCTATCACCTATTTTCAACTGGCATAAGTACGGTGCACAGCAAACGCGATAGCCGTTACACTGAGTTCCCACTCTTTCATGAACTGCTCCACTTTATAAAATTCACACTCTGAATTCCCGGATTTGTTCTAAAAATATTCTTATGTACAGATTGTGGGTGCCCCGTGTGCCCAACCACTGCTAAAAAAAAAAAAAATCCAGCTCCCGCTGTCACCCACAAGGGGTGACACTGGGGAGCCAGCAGAGTCCTTGGGGCTTTTTCCTAAAAACCCGGACATGTATTTAAAATTAAGAAAAGTGCCAGGATGCCAAGACAGTCCTCTGAAAACCGGTACTGTCTGGTCACCCTATGTCTGGTAGAAGAGAAGAGGCATGATCAAAGCCAATTAGCTTCGCTATGGCTAAAGACCAATGCAGAGGAGCAGTTGACATATGAAATCGAGCACAAGGTGCAGTGGCGGCCGGCATGGCTCGCGGGTGGGGGGGGCTGGTGTGGTGGGTCATGGGGGTCACGCGTGGTCGTAATTGCAAGACGCAGTGAGCATAACAAAAAAAAATAATTTACCTTGCCGCCGGGTTCCGCGTCCCTGCTCCTGCTCTCCTGCCTCCGACTTCAGCAACAGGAAGCAGGCAGCCAGGCTCCCTCCCCTAAACCAATCACAAGGCTGCAATGCTGCGTTGTGATTGGTCTGAGCGCCGTGGCATGGCTCTCAGCCAGGGGCTGGAGGGGTGGGCCTGTTCTCTATGCAGGCTGTAATCCAGCCTGCATGGAGTGCAGGGTAAGTGCTCATGACTGGTTTGGGTGGCTCGAGAGGGCCAACCAAACAGTCATTGCACACTTAGGAGTGGGCAAACCACTCCTCCCCTGCCCTGCTCTGAGAGCAGATTAGCCCCACCCATCTGCCCGCCGTAAAAGATAAAATGATAATAACATGAAAGCAGTGTTGGCGACGCTCCTCTGCCATAGCGGAGGAGCCGTCACTGACCAGGTGCGGGAACTGAGTGCATAAATGTCTCTTCTGTGCATAGGCGTCAGCTTACTAGATGCTGGTTGCTAGATGTCATTGTGGATAGTGGGAGGATGCTGGCATTTGCAAGACCAAATTGAAGACTATGTTAAGGAGTTTGGAGGGGCAGATTTGTTATCTCTGACATTGTCACAGATTCGAATTGCTAAAGGGAAATAAAATTCCATCTTTTGAAACCCCATTCTCACACAATTCAGACTTGAAGAGACTTCCTTTTGGTCTGCAGTGTCTGACAACTCATTGGTTGCATGCCACGAAAAAGGCCCTAGGCTTCATAACATGTGATAAATTGCAGCAAGCAACTCGACATTGGCCACTGGGGCAGGGCCGGACTGGCCGTAGCGGGCATCGGGCATTTCCCAGGGAGCAGGAGCGGCCCGTGCAGGTAAACGCAGCGGGGCAGGGTAGAGGGGGGACTCGAGAGACGACGATGGATAATGAAATAAATAATACATTTTTCCTCATCAGAATCCGTCGTGTCCCCCCCATCTGCCCACCGCTCTTACCTGCACGGGCCGCTCCTGGCCAGGAGATTGGAAGGATGGAGGCCGGTTTTGGAGCTGGGGGCTGGGTTTGTTACTGGGAGCTGATTGTGCAGCAGTGCTGCAATATCGGGCCCTAGTAACAAAAGCAGTGCTGGGGGGCGGTTTAGTTAAGCAGCAGTACTTCACACTTACAGCCTCGCCCACCCCAGGGGCCGGTCTGATAAAATTGCCAGGGCTGATTTGTGTTCTCAGTCCGGCCCTGCACTGGGGGACACAATAGGGAGATGGATAAGGCAATGTAATGGAGCAGCACAGGACAGAGGAGGATGACTTAAGAAGGTAGGAGAGAACTGGTAGATAAAAGAATTTGAGGAACATAAGCTATATAGTGGGACCCGGAAGATTGTTGCCACAGTTTCAAAGGCAACTGAGAAGAATGCGGATAGAGAAAACAGTGATAAACAGTGGTGATGACAACGAAGACATCAGAAAGAGTTGTTTCCATGGAAGTCAGTTGCATTAGCAGCGCTCTGAAAATTGTGATATCAGTAATATACAAAAGTCAAACTAATGCGAATAGAAATGAGTCAGGACCGTGGGCGAGGATAATGGTTTCTCTCTTTAATGCCAAAAATAGAGCAAGCATTATAATAGCCCCAAAACACTATGATTGCATTTTCATTTCTAAAAAAGGTTGAGAAATGAACTACAACAGCATGGGCTTTTTTGGGCCAATGTGATGCATCCTCCCAAAAAATGTCCTCCACATAATCCTTCTCATCCTCTTTCTTTGCTACTCAGTAGCCAGTAAAGTGATTTTGTATTATTTTTGTGATTTATGAATAGCCTTCATTCCAGCTGTGGAAATCAGGCACCGTGTGAGTGCATTGGAGACTAGCAATTGTGTGTGACTGTAGCTTTGCCTTATTTCTTTGGTGCTAGTAAGCACCAGGCCTGCCGCATTACGCAATGCTGCCTTTGCCCTGAGGTGCGCAGTCTCTCCACTGTGCCATGCTAACGAGGAGGTCAGACAGCCCGAGCCCTCGACCGCTTCCCACAATCGGTAAATATGCTTATTACCTTACATATTACAACGCTCATGATCTGAAATGACATCATTAACGACAACACAGTGCATGGAGAGGGCACGTTTAAACTTAGATTTTCACTTAACAGTAATAAGCTTTTTTTTTCCAGTGAATTTGTGAGATTTACTTAAATACACAATAAGATATTATTACCATACCTAACTATAACCTCTGTTTTTTCAGTGAATATATGTATATTACCTGCTGGCAATCGCCAGTTGATAGTTATAGTTAGGATCTAGTTTCCATAGGAAAAGCGTTTTTTTGACTTGCCTATATCTTTAAAGCCATTCGACCAATTTTCACAAAATTTTGCAGAAAAACTGCAAAACTGATTCTAGTTGTACATGGAAAGTTTTGGGGTGATCCGTCAAGCAAGGGATGAGAAAAAGAGGGTAAGAAAAGAGCATTTCCTCTGTTAATTCCCATAGGGAATTCGAACCGGACTACAGCCCTAATCGCTGAACGGAATTACATAAAATTTAGCAGATAGCTAGCTCCATTTTGTGATTTGGTGTAAATCTTGGTCCAGAAAGAGTCCTTTTTGTGATTTGGTGTAAATCCGTTCAGTAGTTATAGAGAAATTAAAAGAAAACCAAATTTGTATATCTAAGGATGCATTAGTTTGAACCAACTCCTGAGGCGGAAGCCGGGGGTAATGCTTGTTATTTTTTTTAAAAACTTGTAATTGTGACTACTTTTAACTTGTGTAGTGTTTCACCGATTCCTGGACACTTCCCCTTCTAACCTGTTCGGTTCTCCTCGCGCACCTGATTGAAGCGCTGCTGCGGGTTGGAGGATCCATTGACACCATCCCTGGGGAAGCCCACAGGCCACGCCCACTGACGTGAGGCCACGCCTCCTCCTCCCTTAAAACAATGTGCCTCCCCTGGCCGCGCAGCGGACGCGCGCAGCGGGCGCGCCGCCGGCGCGCCGAAGGCACGCCTAGGGCAAGCCCGTCTGCGCCCGTCCGCGGCAGGCCGGGGCCAGGGGCCACCCCCCCAACCCCTTTCCCCCCCTCTCTGGGAACTAAGAGACAATATAGCTTTGAATGTCTTTACCAGTTGAGGAACACTGCAACAACTAAATGTTGCCAAGAGTTTCATCCCCTGGAGATCCCTCACTTGAGCCCACATTGTAAGACAGAGCTCATTAGCTCTCCTCACAAAGATGAACTGCGGGACTACCATATGTTTCTCTTAAACTGTAGATCCCTACCCAAACACAGCTTGGAAATATCAATGCTGCTGAGTGAGCACATGCCGGACATAGTCTTCTTGACTGAAACATGGCTCACTCAGGACTCAGAACCTGACCTGGTACAAGCCCTTATACCAGGCTACCAGGTTGCCCGCCTGGACCGTGCCCAGGGGAAAGGTGGGGGGCTTGCTATTATTCATAAAGACATTTACTCTTGTCGCTGCCCGAGGGAGTCCATAGCAGACTGTGAGAGTATGTACTTTGTCATTGAATTCTCCCCCAACAAAAGCTTCACTGGCATTCTCATCTATCGCCCTCCTGGAGCACTCAAACAGTTCCAGACAGCGCTACCTTCTGCTGTGGCCGAACTAATTAGCTCACCTGCAAACTTCACACTACTGGGCGACCTTAACATACACTTTGATAATATACAGGATAGCGTCGCCACAGAGAAGATGGCCAGCTTAGAGGCAGTTGAACTAGAGCAGCTTGTCTCCGCCCCTACGCACATAAAAGGCCATCTATTAGATCCTGTATTTAGCAACTGCACACAGCTAACAATCGGCACTATTAGTCGTCTTCCATGGACTGACCATTTTTTGATCCCTCTCACTTGGACTTCGCACAAATGCGTATCACCCTCCCACGTTCCCTGCAGAATGAGGAATTGGTCCAAACTATGTCTGGATGACTGGACCAATATTCTTACCAAAACCAGGCCTGTGCTTAACGGCGATCCCTCTAAAGGTAACAGTGAATATGACAATTGGATCATGAATTCACTAGATACCATATTACCCCCTTGCTCTACTAGCTCCAAAAGACATCAGAAAACAGCGCCCTGGTACTCAGACGAACTTAGAGACAAAAAGCGCATTTGTAAGAGGCTAGAAAGGAAATGGCGCCTAAGTTACGCTGCCACGGACAAAGCCACTTACAGGGAGGCCATCGGAGCCTACAAATCGGCAATAAAACTGACCCAATCAATTTATTACAATAACAAAATAATGTCGGCTAAATGTAAACCCAAAGAGATGTTTCAAGAGGTAAAAAGTCTAACTACGCTCCCATCCCCACCAATTGTCAACTCCAACATGTCCTCCCGATGTAACGATCTGGCTGATTTCTTTTTTCTTAAGGTCAACAAAATCTATACATCTTTCCCGGACATGGACTCGGACCTACTCCTCCAAGGACATTATTCAGCAGCTAAAACAGAGGAGTCGCCTCATAACACCTTAGCCCACTTCCCACAATTAGACTCAGTAACACTCGAGTCTTTGATGCACCAAATAAAATCTGGCTGCCCATGCGACCCTGCACCACCGAATACGCTGGCCTCGGTTAGCCAGGTAATCCTTCCCACATTATTGGAGTTATTGAACTCCTCAATAGTGACCAGCACAGTCCCATCAACCTGGAAACATGCCAGAGTTCGAGCACTCCTGAAGAAATCCAACCTCGATCCTGGCAATCTCAATAACTATCGCCCTATCTCACTGCTCCCTTGGGCAAGTAAAGCCCTCGAAAAACACATTAACACTTCTTTAACCAGGTTTTTCGAGAGTAACCATCTGCTTGACTCCACCCAGACGGGCTTCCGCCCCAAACACAGTATGGAGACGGCTTTGGTGGCAGTCACAGAGGAAGCAAGGCGGATCCTAGATCAGGGGGGATCAGTGGCAGTGATCCTCCTGGACCTGAGTGCCGCCTTTGATACGGTGAACCATAAAATCCTCCTTCGCCGCCTCCTGAGCTTAGGGATATCAGGAGAAGCACTAGCGTGGCTTACGTCCTTTCTAAAAGATCGCACCTTCCGAGTCTTTGAAGGAGCTTCAGTCTCCTCAAGTAAGTCTCTGGAATGTGGGGTACCGCAGGGCTCCTCATTAAGCCCCACATTATTCAACGCATACATGAGACCACTGGCAGGGATTGCTCGCCCGCATGGCATTAAGATTGTTACTTATGCGGACGACACCCAGCTAGTGGTCTCCCTTGCGCATAAGAACAATCAGCAAGCACAGACCACCTTGATTCCCTGCCTGGAGCAGATAAAGTCATGCTTAAAGCTCAATGGGGATAAAACCGAGCTCATGTTTCTCGGTCCATCGGCCCCCTCCACCTTAGAGCTACTGTGGCCCCCCAGCCTAGGTGCCCCCCCTACACCCAGAGATAACATAAAAAGTCTCGGAATATGGATAGATAAATCCCTAACATTCAATATACAAGTCACCAAACTATCAGCAACATGCTTTGGGCTCATCAGGATGATGAAAAAAATCCTCCCGCTTCTTCCTTTTGAGGCCAAACAGGTAGTTATTCAGGGCTTGATTCAGTCCCGTATTGACTTTAGTAATGCTCTGTATTTAGGGGCCCCTGAATACTGCCTGAACAAACTACAGCGGATCCAAAACTGTGCATCCCGCACACTTCTTGGAATTCCCCGCAGAACCCCGATAGAGCCGGGTCTAAAAACTCTGCACTGGCTCCCTGTCAGAGAAAGAATTAGGTTTAAGGCTATGTGCATTACCCACCAAGCCTTCTGGAAATCGGGACCTGTAATTAACCACTCCCTGGTCACCCCTTACCATCCCAAGAAAGAGCTTCGCTCCTCTCAAGCCTTCCTAACCGTTGTCCCCCAGATACGAAGATCTAGAGTAGGAGGTCGATCTTTTTCCTACAATGCATCCAAACTATGGAACTCTCTCCCCTTATATCTAAGGTCCAACTCCAACTTACCAACTTTCCGTAAACAGTTAAAAACCTTTCTCTTCAACTAATAACAATTCACTCCTGTGACCAACTTCAGCAGAAGGTTCATTCTATTCTTTAGCGCCTGGACGCCTCAGGGCACCTGTTCGCGCTTTATACATTTCTTTCATCTCATTTCATTTCACCCTCCACGGATCTACCTGCGGTGAATGCGAGGTTCCAAGCGCCACAGCAACATTCTGATTGGCTGACTGCAACTTGACAGAAAAGTTGCAGCTGCCATTTTATATCTCAGGACACAGTTTCCGTGGGCGATAAGCTGCTTGCATACTAATTGAAGGGATCAGGTGAGAGCTTGTATATATTATAAATGAGGTGAAAGCATGTTTATTGGGCAGTAAAATGCCTGAAAATGTGTTTTGTTGGGTCACTCGCAGGATCCGCTGAGTTGTTGTGGGGCTCTTTGCATTCACATTCCATTGTATTCACTGGCGACTAGATGCTTCATTCGAGGCTGTTACAGGCACATAACCAGGAGGCTGCCCACCCTCAGATTCATCCCAGGGCAAGTAGCGCAAATAGGTGCACAGGCAGGGAAACCACTTTCCTGAGGTGATATTTATTACCTCTGCTGCTCTCTATGAAGTCAATAAAATGCCACTGTTTTCCTGGCTCCTACCCGGCAATGCTTTTGACTAATTTGGGGACGGGTAAGTCAAGCCATTTAGGGACTGTTGTAAATGGCCCTTTCAGCAGGGTCACCCCCAAACATTTTGTCTCCCTCCTCCCCTTTTCTTTTGCTGTATTAGTTTTTTGTTGGCTTTGGGACTCTGTGCACTTTGCCACTGCCAATCAGTGCTAAATTGTTGTGCTCTCTCCTGAAAACATGGTGGAATTGGCTTGTACCCAATTGGCCCATTTAGTTTACTTATTCATCCTTAGTAATGTGCACTGCCTGTGCCCAGGCCCTGGAAATTAAATGATACTAGTGGACCAGCAGCATTGATTGTTGCACTCACTTAAGTAGCCCTTAAAACTTGTCGCAGGCCTGCCATTGCAGAGCCTGGCAAGATAAACCTCTTTAAGACAATTTGCAGGTTTTGATTGGGACCCGCCCTGACAGTGCATGCTCAGTATCTTAATTTATATCTGTAAGTTTAATATTGTACTCCTACCCCTTTACCCTATCCCCCTACCCTTCCTTGCTCATTAACCTTGTCCCCTATGTCCTTTAAATGATTTTCTTGATATTTATGTAACTTGTCACTGTTGTAAAATTGTACCATTAGTGTTCCTCATGTAAAACGCTCGCTCCTATCCCCTCTCCCCCTAATCTCTCCCCTTACCTGCTACACTGCCTAGCCCCCTGTCCTTTGTGCCCTTTGACTAAGCACTCCTTCTCCCCTTGTTGGGGAAAGATCCAATATTTATACTCTGGAGTCTCAGCGAACCCGCTGCGAGAGTCCACAGCGCCAAGGGAGCCACTCACAACTGAGGTATGGTATGGCACCCCTTGCCAAAGCACTCCCTCTCCCCTTTTTGGGGAAGGATCCAGTATGTAGGCCTTGGAGTCTCAGAGCCCCTCTGAGAGAGTCCACTGCGTAAAGGGAGCCTCTCGCAACAGAGATGGGGAAATGATACCACTTCCCCTATGATCACAGCTTACTGGACTTTGGACGCAGCTTTGACTCGTCTTCCGGTTTGTGTCCCCATCGCCCTCCCCCCACCCCTCTTTCCATGCTGTGTCTCTCCCCCTCCCCTCCTCTTTCCCTCCTTCATTCTCTGTCTACTTCCCCTGCTCCTTACCCCCTCCCCTGAATCGCTCCCCTTGCCTGCTTTTTCCCTTACGTATATGTGCCTATTGTTTATCTCGACCTTACAAGTAACTTTGTTGCCATGCTCTAATAACTGTGTAACCTTTGTAACAATGTAACCTGCAACTATGATCTTATACTCATGTAAAGCGCTCTGATACCTCCGGGTCTAGCCAGCGCTATATAAAACCTTTAAAATAAATAAATACATTTGCAGACCCCTGTGTAAATTCGTGAATCTCACCACAAAGTTACAGAGGGGGGCTGTGATTTGTTAACTAGAGCAGTTTAAGTAAGAGCACATGGTGAGCAGTAGCCATTTTACCTGCTTTTCTACTGAAAGGGGAGGTGGTTTGCAGGAATTCTGAATAGAGATTGCAAATGTAAACAGATGTTACTAGACATACAAATAAAACTGAGAAAAGCAAAGAGCTTTTAAAGGGATGTTATACATACAATTATATTTAGAAAGGAAATAGTGAGTGTACGTAAGGTGAAAGAAAATGTGTAGCTTTTAGATAGTATACTAGAACGGAAAATAGAAGACTGCTTAGACGAGAATATTAACTGAAAATACAATGAGCAGGAAAGGAGAATGAGGAATTGCTATACTGAATGTATAGTAATTTTACTATGCTAGTATGAATGAATGCATTTGAAATTATAGGTGGATGTTTGCTTATAGTATGTATTTTTTTTTATTTTTAGTTAAGTAGTTTTTATTGAAGATAAAAGCACACAAGATAAGCAATACAAATTAAGCCAGTAGGAGTAAGTAAATTGTAAAACATGTCAGCAAACATAGAGGATGTCTATACAATAAGCTAATACTACGGAGGAAGGAAACAGAGTTTAAGCAATATAAACAGTGAAAAAACTTAACAATTGGCTAAGAACAGTCAATAATAGGTAAAGCATAATAAATCACCAAGAGGTATAAAACTCCTAAAAAACGTAATAGTGCAGATATACAATTTAAGTAGGCGAGTGAACATTTTTATGAAAAAGGGGAGAAGGAAAGAGAAAAAGAAAAAGGATAGGAGGAGAGAGAAAAGAGAAGTATAGGAAAGAGAGAGGACAGAAAGAAAAGAGAGAAGAACAAGATGTTAAGAATAGATAGAGACTATGATGATGATGATAAGAAGGATGTAAAGGGTAACCATAGTAGGTCGGACTTAATTTGTACATGAATGGAGGACTGAGGGATAGAGGCAATTCTATGTTCATCACAAATATAGTTCCACCAATGAAGAGAGGATAATTTAGAATTATCTTTCCAGCAAGTGAGTATGACTTTAAAGGCCACAGCAAGGAATAAGTCTAACAACGGAGAGGAAGAAGTGACTAGATCAAAATCTGGTGAAACAGTGCCCAAAAATACATTATGAATATTAAGTTGTACATTATTAGAAAAGATCAGAGTACATTTTGACCAAATCTCCTTCCAAAAGGCATAAACTTTAGGACAGTAAAACAATAAATGTACTAAGGAGCCTTCAGCATTAGAGCAAGACCAACAAGATGGTGTGACAGAGTGATTAAATTTATGAAGTAAAAGAGGAGTAATGATGACTTTATTAAAAATAAAAAAGAGGGACTGTGTGAGATTTGCAGCTTTGGAGGTTTTGAAAAGTTTCAGCCAAAACTTATCCCAATGTGATACTGATAGAGTCAAGGAAAGGTCATGTTCCCACTCTAGTTCCACCTTACATTTAACCCGTGTGCAGATAGAAGTAGATAGAGATTTATAGATATAAGAGGCACTAGGAGTAGTATCGAAAGAAGTGTGAAATAATGAAGAGTCAGAAGGAGAAGAAGGAGGAGTTGAAGGAGAAGAGAGTTTCTGTAGACACTCCTGCAGAATTGGGACTAGTGTATCATATTGCAGAATACAGGAATCAGGAAGATTGAAGGTAACTTGTAACTGATGGAAAGAGAGAATTACATTGTTGACAATTAGCTGATGTACAAAAAGAAGGCCCTTTTCTTTCCATTGTTTGTAATAGAATGACTTGTGGCGAAATTTAATGTACTTATTAAACCAAAGAGATGACGCTAGAAAAGATTCATAGTTATTCATGTTCTTAAAGAAAAGTGTGTGCAACAACATATGGGAATGTTTCAAAATAGGGTATTTAGAAATAAAAGTACAGTTAGACATGTGTACAACATCTCGTATTGAAAATTCATTAAGCAAGGAGCATTCAACATTAACCCACGCAGGCTTAGGCAAGTCTTGATAATCCCTAGACAAGGCAAAAAATTGACGAATCAAGAATGCATTATGATACAAATTAAAATCAGGGAATCTTACACCTCCTTCATTTTTAGGACGAATCAATTTAGCTAGAGCAATACGTGCATGCTTGTTATTCCATAGAAACTTTGTGCATAGCGAATTAATTTGGAAAAAATAATATTTAGGAATTTTGAAGGGTAACATAGATAATATAAACAAAATCTGAGGAATAATCATCATTTTGATTGTATCAAGTCTGCCCCACCAAGAAAGGAACAATGGAGACCATAAATTCAACAAATTAGTAATTTTAAGTTTTAAGGCAGAGAAATTCTGGACAAGTGTATCACGAATGGTGGGGGTAAACCATGTACCAAGGTATTTTATTTTCTGGGGACACCAAGTGAAATTAGACGATTCAAACATATATCTGTAACATGAAGAATTTAAGGGTAAAATCTCAGTTTTAGAGAAGTTCAGTTTGTAACCTGAAACCTTAGCGAACGATGCAATTTCCTTCAAAAAGGGGGGCAGGGAGGATACAGGGTTAGACATATAAATAAGCACATCATCAGCATATGCGGACAGTTTAATTTGTTGAGATTTAAGATTGAAACCAGGAATGAGAGAATTACTTCTGATACGTTCCAGAAATGGTTCTAGACATAACAGGAAAAGTAATGGAGAAAGCGGGCAGCCCTGGCGTGTACCTCTTTGAAGGGAAAAATAAGGGGAGAAGAGACCATTAACAAAAATACAAGCTTTGGGGTTGGTGTATAACAACTTAACATAAGAAATAAACTTTGGACCAAAGCCGAACCATCGTAAGGTGTGAAGCAGAAATTCCCAATTAACATGATCAAAGGCTTTTTCAGCGTCCAGGGATAAAGCCGCTAATGGGGAGGGATATTTTGTACTAAGAGCAAGGATATTGGAAAACATTCTGGCATTGTCAGAGGCCAAGCGACCTTTAACAAAACCAACTTGGTCAGGATTAATAAAATGGGGAATAATTTTCTCTAAACGAGAAGCCAATATTTTTGCAAAGATTTTACAATCATAATTAATTAATGAAATAGGACGAAAAATTTTACAATAGGAGGGATCTTTATCTGGTTTGGGGATTACAATGAAAGAGCTTCCAAAAAAGAACCACAGGCTTGGGACTTGGAGATAAAAGAATTAAAAAGTTCTAATAATTTGGGTGCAAAAATTGAGGAGAAAGCAGAAAGTAATTCAATTGAAAAACCATCCGGGCCTGGAGCTTTTGCTTTCTTCATAGATTTAAGTGCATCAGATAATTCTTGTAAGGACACTTCATCTTCAAGGGGTTGAAAAATATCTTGGGAAATTTGAGGCTTAGGGATATCCCTGAAAAAAGTAGCAAAATCATCTTCAGAGGGATTGGTGGTTTCCGTGTAAAGTAGCCTATAATACGATTGAAATGTGTCAATAATATCTGAATCAGATGAGAGGAGAGAGTCGTCAAATTCTGAATGGATTGGGCCAATGGCTTTTCGTTCTGATTTAATTTTTAGGTAGTTTGCCAACATTTTCCCGGCTTTATTTTGGCCTCCGTGATATTTCGACTTAACCTTGAGGAGAATATTACAGGCCTCCGTTGTGGCAATCTTATTCAGGGTGGATTTGGCTTTGATTAACTCTTGTAGAGATGATGAGGATTTGGAAGAGTAATACTTATGCTCTAACACTTTTATGTGGGTTAAAGTTTCTTTATATTTAGCATGCAGCAATGTTTTCTTCTTTGAGGAATAGGCAATAGTAAAGGCTCTGAAAGATGCTTTCAAAGCATCCCAATTGTTGTGTAGGGAGGTATCTAAGGATTTATTAAAAGAAAAAAATTCCTTAATAAAAGCGGTCGCCTCTGAAATAAAAGTGCGATCTGATAAAAGAAAGTTATTGAAACGCCATCTACCTTGTTTAAAAGTGGTGAGGGATAAGTCAATATGGGTGGAGACAGGAGCATGGTCAGAAATAAAAATAGATCCAATCTCAGATGACTGGAGACAAGGTAGCAGTGATTTGGAAACAAGAATATAATCAATACGAGATCTAGTATGATGTACAGGTGAAAAGAAAGTAAATTCTGAGGTATCAGGGTTACAAGTTTTCCGAATATCGAATAGCGGGCGAGAGGAAATGGCTGTTTGAAAGGATTTGTGGGATTTGTCAGGTTTGAACTTGCATTTGGATTGCCTATCAGTGAACGGGTCTAACCAATTATTAAAATCACCACCAATCACAATATTAGAATTAGGAAGTGACAATAATTTCAATTTTACAGAATTCCAAAACTCAATGTCTGGTTTAACAGGTCCGTAAATATTGAAAAAAGTCAATTGTCGTTTATTAATGATAACCTCAGCCAATACCCAACGACCATTCGGATCACACTCAGATGATATGATTTGTGCATTAATGGATTTATGAAATAAGATAGCGACACCACCGTGTCGGTCACTAGCAGGAGAGAAAACAATCTGATTGACCCATTGACGTTTAAGTTTAAGTGATTCTTTATCATTGCAATGAGTTTCCTGTAATAAAGCAACCTGGGTGTTAAGTTTAGCTAGATGAGACAATACCTTTTGACGCTTGACGGGGTGACCCAGACCACGAACATTCCACGACACGACATTAATCATATTTCCGGGACCAGGGGAAAGTACGAACATAGGACCATAAAACTGCAGGGTTGACAAGAGGAAAAAAGGGAAGACATGTTACAATCAGTAAAACATGAAGACAAATCTTATGAAATAAGCCATACCTAGAAAACAAGAGTAAAAATGAGGGAGAACGAAAAAAAGAAAAATAGAAAGGAGGAAGAGAAAGAGGAAGGAGATGAGAAAGGGGGAAGAAGAGAAAAGCAAACAGACCAAGGACGAACATCCAGATCTGAAAAAAAGAAAGAAGATCTAAGAGCAGGGAAACGTGGTGACACCGAAGGACGCGGACCACAATGAAAGCAGTGGCAGAGGACAAAAATAAGAAATGGGTTATAAAGAAGGACAGGAAATCAAAATAAGAAAACAGGCAAGTCAAAGAAAACAATTAAAGCAGGAACAATCCGATAATGTAAATGAAGTCAGGAGCCAGTGTCCATGCCATGCGAAGAAAAGTTCTGCAGAAAAAGTCTGAGTTTATCCGGATCCTCAAAAGAGCGAGAGCGACCCTCATGAGTGATTTTGCAGAGGCATGGATGAAGAATTCCATATTGAATGTTGAGTTGTCGCATTTGAGGCCGAAGAGCAAGGAATTATTTGCGTCTGGCGTTAGTAGCATTAGATATATCTTGAGAAATGAAAATGTTATGACCAGACCAAGTAAGGCGACGTTTAAATCTGACAGCCTTCAAAACTTGCATGAGTTCGGTGAATTCCAAGAACAACATTATAATACCACGAGGTTTATTAGCAGATGGCTGAAGCCGACCCAAGCGGTGCGCTCTTTGTATGTTGAGAGGATTAGACAATGACTGAAGGTCCAAAAGTTCTGGAAGAAATTTCTGTAAAAATGAAACCAAGTCAGACCCTTCAACATTTTCTAGCAGGCCAAAAAGGCGTAAGTTGTTTCTGCGATTTTCAAGATCCTCAGTGTGGAGTTTTAGTTTCGCAATTTCTTGTTCAAGATGAGGAATCTTAGCAGAGATATCTTGAATGTCACTAACTCGTTGTTCAAGATCAAGAACTTTACTTTCCATAACAATCCATCTTTCCTCAATTTGCCTAAGCTTGTTATTGGTGGCAGTCATGAATGGCTGAAGGCCACGAACCTCATCCAAAATAGTATCCAGGATCGGATTTTGCGATGACAAAATTGGTGAAGGTGGATCATTTTTGTGCCTTTTCGGTTTTGTGCCAGAGACCGATGGTCTGGACAAGTGGGATTCACTAGCCATCATCAAAAACAACAGCCAGTCAAACCAAAAAAGGAAAACGAGAAAGTGAGACCAAAGCAGCAAAATTTTGACGGAGCTGCAATGTAGGGAGGTAAGTGCGCCACTCACACAGGTGCACTGATTCAACTCAAGGAGTGACGACTGGAAATGGACTTGAGCTTAGGCTTGAACAGGACCGAGGTACCCCAGGGACAGTGCGCTGATGTATGAAATAAAAAAAACAATGTACCCAAGACTGAATGCAAAAAGTCCATCAATTATAGACAGAGAGCACCTGGTAAAAGCAGCAGCGGTTGAAACACTGCATATTGAAGTAGGAGGCGGGCCAGAGCATTGCAGTATCAGGTGGAGGTGAAGAGAAATAAAAAACGGTTAAAAATATCAATAAAACATCCAGAGGTGGGCTTCAGGCATCACAAAGGAACTGGTTGAAGGCAACACAGCCTCATTTGAGCAGTCGACAAAGACTGATGAGGAGAGAGCGAGCGCTGCAAAAAATGGGACAAAATGGCGGCCGCTCGCATCTCTGATGAGGAGAAACCGCCGATGCGAGAAAAAGTCTCAAAGTGCGTAGAAAATTAGAGCGGAAGCGGTTGAAAGACTCACCGCGATGTCCTCATCACTCCGCCGTCCCTCAAAGCAGCCCTACTGCCAGAAAGACGACAATAACTGGTTCCGAGTCCCGCGACGACGCGGAGCTCAAGCCGGGTCCGCCATCTTCCCTCGGCGTTCAAGCCACGCCCCCTATAGTATGTAATTTAATAGTGTGTAATTTGCACATGCTCACACAATCACGGAGAAACTTACAGACCCAGTTACACTCTCACAAAAGCAGTAATGTACCCATCACTGATATAGCCAGACTGTGACTCCCTTGAACCTCTTCACCTATCTGTTCTTTTAAATGTCTAGGAACCATCTCTTATTTTACAATGAGAATACTGTCTTTTACTTTATAACATTGGCCAGTTGTTTCAACTAGATACACTGATTCATTCTCTTGCAAGTAGCTTTCTTCATTAAAGAAAGGCTCAGTAGTAGACGTACACTTCCATTCTCCTTTGAAAATTTTGCGAGTTACTTTTATTAATAAGCCTTTTTGGGGAGGAAGGGGTTCATCATAGACAGCACTGTTGTATCCACTGTTTTCAATTTATTTAGTATCAAAAGAAATAGTTTTTACTTCAGAGGAAACAATTTATCAACCACAATCTCAATATATTATTTTTGTTAGAGTGCTTCTCTTCTCATCTTAGTGTCCTACATTTTTTGTACCAAATTCTATATTTCTCTATTTCTAAACATTCTTATTTGTATTTCTTTAAATTGTTTCCACCTCCTTGTCAAAATATGTGTTTTTATAAAATGTTTTACTTTTAATCTGACTTACACCTTCTCCTTTACAAATTTGGAGAGGTAAAGTAAATAGACAGCAGCAGTGTAAGTCTATGGGTGAGTTCCTAAAGTATTTAATCAAAAGTTCAAGTTTTGGTGGGGCGTGGCCAACCGCCGAGAGCCATGGCCACTTTCTGAGGTGGCTCCGACCGAGCGCGCCCGTTCCAGAGTAAATCCGCCCAATAATCTGTTCCTAAACTGGCAGTAAAGGATATTATTATAAATCGGAACCCACCGCAGATCGATAGAGCCGTGAAACCGCCGTTTCCAGCTCTAGCCCTGATGACGCACCTTGCTGGCCGGGGGTGGCGTTGCACGGCCTGCACTCGTGAGGAACTCGGACTGACGACTGAGGCTCCACTCCGTGCAATCGGATCCGTCGGAGTCAGCTGTGTCGGCACATCCTTGCGGCACCCGGGACTGAGTGGAGGCGGGGCTCTGTGAAGAGTGGTGTCCGGCTGAGTCTGGGAGCGGCACCGCTGCCTGCCTCAACATCGTGTGGGCCTCAACATCGTGTGGGCCTCGGAGCTCACTACGCGCTTCGCGCTAGACGCTGATCTTCAAGGGGCCCGCTACATCACTGGGGGCTGTGAGCGCCGGAATCACCGGGGGCTCGCCTGCATCGAAGGAGAATAGAAGCCCCCACTCCACTGGTATGTGGTTGTGGCCCCACAAGTAACTGCTGAGCCCCATGGCAGGCAAGAAATCCGGCTGCCCTGTGACGGGTGGCTTCAGTTCTGGGCGCTGCCCGCCTCCAAGAGCGGGAGAAGGAGGGAAGGATGCAACCCTGATGGCCCCTTGGTGCCTGGGCCCCACTTGCCGCCTTCCCGGCCGATCGTGGCTCGACCCAAAGCTGCCACAGGAGGTAGGGGTGGCCGCAGATAGATGATGGGGAAAACAACGAGCTCACTCTCCCGAGGTGACAAGGTGGGTCGCTGAGAGGCCTAGCGACCTGATTGCGCTCCCAGCAGGTGAAGGGGGCTGAATCAAAGAACATTGAAAAGTGAGGCCTGGCCGCTGTTGCTGTTTCTTGGTGCCCTACGCAGAGTGGATTTGGCAGCCTGCTAATTGGAGGAGGGTTTGAGGCCTGGTACTATATCGGCCCGCTGCTACTGTCTGTTCCCGGCAGCCCATGGTTTGTTGCTCCACAAGCAGCCCCACAGGAAAAGCCCTATAGACGTTTGGCATAGCTCACCAGCTGCGCAGAACTGATTTTCTCCTTTCCCTCAGATCCTAAGCGGATCACAACGGCTCAGTCATGGCTGGGGGTCGTGGCACCAAGACAGCGGTACAGGCCAAACTGAATCAATTTGCATGGGACAAGGCCCCTGGGGCAAGCCCGAAAACGGGAGCCGCCACAATGCAAAAGCAACAGTCCGGAGAGGAGGCGAGAGAACTGACGCTGCAGGATATCCTCACGGCCATCATGACTGTTGGCACATCGCTGGAGTCACAAATTGACTCGGTGTCCACTGAACTATCCCTTATCAGGGCAGATATGCGCTCCATGAACACGCGACTGAAGGATGTAGAAATCGAAGCCAGCTCCTTGGTCGACGACACCTCTGAATTGCAGCGCAGGATGGACAACCTTCAGGCCCACACTACCAAACTGGAAGCGCAGCTGGACGATTATAAAGGGAGCTCCAGGCGTAATATTGTCCTCATACTGGGGGTTCCAGAGAGAGCGGAGGGGCCGGCAGCGGACCTGTTTGTGGAGGAACTGGTCACCACTCAACTCAAACCAAGCGGACTATCCAACTTCTTCTTTGTGGAAAGAGCGCACCGGGTGCCGGGTGGTAGACCAAAGCCAGGGACCCCTCGGCGGCCCTTACTGGCTAGGATTTTTAATTTCAGAGATAGGGACATCATCCTGCAGGCAGCAAGATCTGCGCCCCCACTGAATTTCCAGAACAGTCAAATCACCTTTTTCCCGGACTTCACCCTCAGGGTGCAGCGACAGCGACGCAACTTCCTCGAGGTCAAAAAGGCCCTTTACGAGAAAGATCTCAAATACGCCATGCTCTTCCCAGCCAAGCTGAGGTTGGAATTGAACAGGAAGGCTTGGTTCTTCGTTACCCCTGAGGAGGCTTGGGATTGGTTGGACGGCTGGCGCACCGTAGGCTGAGGTGGCGGCCGCGCCCGAGGGGCAAGGGGTGAGAAGGGCACCGAAGACTCCGAAGGAGGCACACAATCTGGCGAGCAGGAGGCGGCAACAAGAGGGTCTGAATGACTGGTCTGTATGCTACTCTATTTCTGGGTTGGGGACCTATCTACTTGCCGCTGGCCTGGGACTCATTTGTGATGGACACACTGTGATTCGAACGTGGAATTGTAGTCACATGAGTATTTTTGACTGACTTATTTGTCTGCCAGTTATTCATGTCTCTGGGACGGGTGCCCGGTTGGTTACACGCACAAGTTTAAGGGGTGGGCGATATTCACTCTGCAAGTTCGGGTGAGCAGGAGACTCTGACACCGCCATGCAAGGAGGCAGAGAGGGGGGTTCAGTTTAATTGGTTCGCGGGGATTGCGTGGGTTGGGGAGTTGTTCTAATTTGTATTGTTAACTTTTTGTTTCACAGGTATGACTTGATCCGTGAAAGGGCAATTGTTGGTTGCATGCTTTTGGTACTTTTGTTTATGAAGGGTAAAAGGTCTGCTGAGGTGTTTCATTCAGGGGGCGCCCGCGGGTGGTTCCCCCGGCGATTGATCTATCAAAAATCAAGACGAGATGGGTAAGACGATTAGACAGGGTTTAAAGCTGCTATCGTGGAATGTTAATGGGCTGGGAAACAAGATCAAGAGGGGCATAGTGCTCCAGTTTTTGAAACGACACTCCCCCGATGTAGTCCTCTTGCAGGAGACACATTTGCATAGAAATGCATGCAAGGCCATGTCGCGGTGGGGTTTCCAGATGGTGGCGCACTCTGCTTTTGGGTCGGGTCCCCGGCGAGTGGGTATACTGGTCCAAAAGTCATTCCCCATGACAATTGACTCGATCCGCACTGATGTCCTGGGTAGATATGTCGCTGCCTCCGGCACCTGGGAGGGACAAATACTCAATCTCCTTTCGGTCTACATACCGCCGGGACTGCACACTCAGGCCTTTGCAGACCTTGGGTATCTCCTTTTGGATTTGGCGGATGGCAGAATCCTAATAGGGGGCGATTTTAACTCTATTGTCTCTGATTTCCTCGACCGATGGCCACAAAGGGCCTTGCCGCCCTCCCGCATGCGTATCCACAGTTTTCTGGGTGCGATGGACCTGGTGGATGTTTGGAGGGGACTCCATCCGACTGAGCAGCAATACACCTTCTACTCAGGCCCACACCATAGCATGTCCCAGATAGATTATGTGCTGATGCTAGCACACCAACTCCACTACGTAAAAGAAATACAGCACCTGGCCAGGGGTATCTCTGACCATTCGCCTATTTTGTGTCACCTAGAAGTGGGTGAGCCCTCGGTTGGCCGCACTGCCCCAATAAACTTCTGGTATCTCACGAATCCTCAAATCAGGGATAAGGTCTTGAGTGAGTCAGACCTTTACTTTCAGGAGAATGTGGGGTTGGTAGATTCTATGGCAACTCTTTGGGAGGCCTACAAAGTTGTCATACAGGGGTGGCTTTGGCCCAGATCGCGGGACAGCGTAAGGAGAAGGGTGCAGGTATGACTCGCCTAGAGGGGGAAATCTTAAACTTAGAGAACGCACTTCGGACACATGACTCAGCAGAGATACGCCAGAAATTGCATATTAAAGTCAAAGAATTTACCGACATGGCTACAGAAGCTGCTAAGATGCACTAGAGGGCCACGCTTAGCAGGGTCTATGACATTGGCGATAAGGCAGGCAAATTGCTGACCTGGCTAGATCGCAGGGAACAGGCCCATCGAGTAGTGGTTGCCAGAAACACCTCCCTCAACTTGCCCAGGCTCCACAGAGTGCTGTGCCGTGCCAACCCAATCAGGGAAGACGCCATCGTGGTATCCCTGGATGCTGCCTCAGCATTCAACAGCATCGAATGTCCCTACATGTTCGCAGTACTCCACAAACTGGATATTGGCCCCAAGTTTACCAGCTGGGTTTGGCTTTTATACCACCAACCATTCGCCCAAGTGGTAGTCAGTAACAGGAAGTCCTCCATTTTCGCTCTTGGCAGGGGCACCAGACAGGGTTGCCCCTTGTCTCCGCTTCTCTTTGCCTTGGCCCTTGAGCTTTTGGCTACGTGGGTCCACCAAGACCCCGTTATAAGGGGCCTCAAATGGACGTCTGGATGGGAGGACCGCAGATCGCTATATGCGGACGATATTTTGCTTTATCTGGCCTCCCCAGCTGCTTCCCTCAACGTGGTCCTGGACATATTTCAGGTGTTTGGTAGATTTGCTGGTTATTCAATAAACTGGACTAAATCAGTGCTTTACATCCTCTATGGCAAGCGGCCTTCACTCCCTCGGGGCTGTCAACTGATGGAAGCCGAGGCTGGTTTCAAATACCTGGGGATTTGGGTCTCTAAAGACCTGTCCAGATTCTATAATCGTAATCTCCTGCCGCCTCTTGTGTGTCTTAAATCAGATGTCCTACATTGGAAGTCACTTCCATTGTCCCTCTTGGGGCACGCGGCCCTATTCAAAATTATGTCCCTTCCCAGATTCTTGTATGCGCTACAAAACACTCCAATCCCGTCGGCCCCGCGTACTTCAGAGACCTCGACTGTATGTTACGGGACTTGTTGTGGGAGGGTAAACCACCTCATATTGCAACACACAAACTCACGCTGGGGTGGTTTGACGGAGGCATCAGACTCCCGGATATAAAGAAATACTACTGGGCATCACACCTCGCTGCTATCAACCAATGTATGTATAGGCCGCAGGGTGATGCGGCATTTCAGATTGATAGGTGGATTCTCTCGGGTGGCAGCTTTGAGGGGGCTCTTTATATGCGAGCGTTGAAGCCTGCTTTGACTGGTCCGACAGGTCATGCGGTACATGTGTGGAACACGGCTACCACAAGCTTGGGTTGGGAGGGAAGACTCATGTAGGCTACACCACTGTGGCAAAGAGAGCAACGGGGCAGACTGATTCGTTCAAGGGGCTTCGATCATTGGGACCTCATAGGTATATCCAGGGTGGGTGACTTGTGGAAGGCAGGTGATGTGGTCCCATTTTCAGAACTGAAGTAAGAATATGAATTAGCCCAGTCTGAACACTTCAGGTATCTCCAAATCAGACATGCCTTGCTTGCGGTTCTTCCTAAGGGTAGTACACTCCCCGAGTCCTCCCCGCTCGAAGACAGAGTTTTAGATGGGGATCTACCCGAAAAGGCCATATCACTTACTTACAAAAAGTTAATCAACAACTTGACAGATCCCCTGATTCATTTGAGGGCTAAGTGGGACCACGACATGGCGGGACTGGACGGCGAGGAGTGGCTGGCTGCGGTGGCCTCCCCTCAGGAGGTGGCCATCTCGTCTCGACACCACCTGGTGTAGTTAAAGCTTCTCCATAGATCCTATTTGTCTGGGCCCCTGATGGTCACCATGGGATATAGTTCAGATGGAGGTTGTGTTAGACAATGTGGGCTGGAGGGCACCTTTATCCACACCCTGTGGGAATGCACAACAATCCAGAAATATTGGGAGGCGGTGGTGCACCTGATGGAGGAAGCGTTGGGGCAGCAGATTGATTGCAATATAAAACTGGTTCTCCTGAATGTGTGGGGCCCTACTGACCTGAATTCCAGGCAGCGAATGTGGGTTACTTTAGGGATGATGGTGGCGAAAAGGAACATTGCGAGACTGTGGAGGGCTCAGAGCCCATCAAATATAGCAGAATAGGGCAAAGATATGGACTGGTGTATGGTCACGGAAAAGTCCATATACATAGCAAGGGGGTGCCTGAATAAATGGACGCAAATATGGGGGTAATGGAATGTCCACAGAGGAGAGATTTGTGAACCGCCGAGATCGAGAGAGGATATTCTCAATGAGACCTAAATGCGTTTAATCAGAAATTGTCACTATTACTTTGAAATTATTATGCTTTCATGTATCACTCGCAATGTACCAAATATTGCCAATCTGTGCACAACTTGATCACTCATATGTCATGCCTTGTTTTCAATAAAAAAAGAGTTAATAAAAAAAGTTTTAAAAAGTTCACGTTTTGGTGTGTTGCTGTATTTGTAAAAAGTTAAATAAGTTATGTTATATTTGTTTGTTAATTATTTGGTCTACATTGTATTCTAATCTGTTAATAAAATGAACTTGTAAAGTTATAAATATATTTATTATTAATTTAACTTAAGTGTCACAAACACACCCATACAGGTACTCATGTATGTACTCATACACCTATACAGTTATTCACACAGGTACTGACACACTGTCACACACCCACTCAAAAACCTGTGCAGTTACCTATTTCCAGATGCAAACATCTACATTCATACACATAGTGTGCAGGGTTTTGTTTTTTTGCTACAATCTTTTTGGTTGCTTTTTTCGCAACTGATTTTTTTAACTTTATTTACCATTTTGTCATAAAAAATAAACCTCAAGTAGGGTCTATAGTGCATCAATAATAAAAGGCACAGTACAATATACATTTGATGTTCTATTCTCGTTATTAATACACTTTAGCAAGCTCCATGTATATCTAGACCACCGCTTTCCCCTCAGGTTATCTGTCATGCAGTGTGTGATCGACCTGTCGAAAAAGAGAAAAGGTGGAAATCTCAACCCACTCCGGTAGGAACTATCCCAGGTGGTGGCTGTGATGGGGAGGCCGGCGCAGTCTCCAGTAAATACGTTTTCAAAGGGCCCCATATATCTTTGGGTCTGGATTTCACTGGCAGAGTAGTAGCAAACAGGTCACTGTTTGTGTTGCAATAACTAAGACTATTTAGCCAGGCCTTGGTGGTAGGAATACACTTATTCCCCTAAGAAATAGCTATTTCCTGTTTTGCTAATAATAGCGCCATAGAAGTGTGTCGGCGCAACTGCTTAGGGATGTTCCTAATGTATCCCAGAAGGGCTACCAGTGGGGTAGGATGTAGGTCAAGCTCCGTCATAGGGCCTAAGATAACATATACCGCCCTCCAATAGTCGGCAATTTTCACACAATTCCAAGTCATATGCACAAAATCTGCATAGTGCGCTCCGCATTTGGGACACAAATGTGGTCTCATGGGGTCTATGGAGTGGAGTTTCGCCGGCGACATATATGCCCTCCACAGAAATTTGAAATGAAACAACTTATGCCGACTGTTCCGAGAGACCTCTTTAATCTGTGAGCAACAGAAGGACCACTGAGAGTCCTCAATAGGGTGTCCCAGATCTCAATCGCAGACCTCCCAGATTTTGGCATCTTTAGCCGGAATTAATGTCGTAGAGGTTTGTACAGTTTGGAAACTAGATGTTCCGCCCCAGCACAAGTGATCAAAGTAGTCAAAGGTAAGAATGACTCTAGGGGAAATCCAGCAATTTGCGCTCTCAGAGCGCAGCGTAGTCTATTAAGGATAAACTTGTCCATGAGGGATGCTTCGCTGAACCTCTCCCCTTCTGCACTGTGAAATATGTGACCACCCGGAAAAAGATCACCAAAGGTATTCAGAGAGTATGTAATGAGTGTCTTCTGGACTATCCTTTCTTCAGTGATTGGTACCCATGGGTTACTGCCAATTGGGATTTCCGAGGAATATAACGTGCGCCCCCCAGTCACCAGCGCCAACTTCCGCCAGGCCCAGCTAGTTGTCGATACAGTTTGTATATCTCGAGAGTCTCTGGGAAATCCCGTGGGTAGAACAGAGTTAAGAGGGGTCGGCCTCACCAGGTCCTCCTCAAGCTTGGAGTAGGGTATGTGCGCATCGGTGTGGCACCAGGAGTGCGCAAAACTGCACTGCGCCGCTGAGAAATAGATTGGAAAATTCGGAATCCCCAGTCCTCCCCTTTCATATGGTAAGGTCAGTGTATCCCAACGAACCCTTGCCCTCTTCCCACCCCGCGCTAGTCTGATAAGGTGGGAGCGGAGTGTTTGAAAAAAACTATTGGGGAGTGGGATGGGTATATTTTAGAACAGATACAAAAGTCTAAGGATCACGATCATTTTAATAAGTGCCACCCTCCCGGCCAGCGAGAGAGGGAGCTTAATCCAGCGCTCTACCTGTTGTTCTGGGGTGTGTATCACGGGACCATAATTTAATCGTACTGTCTGCTCCGCCTCTGTATGCAAGTTAATCCCCAAGTACTTAGTTGTACCACTACACCACACGAGTGGGAAATCACAATCCCATCTAATTGTACTGGGCATCAACGGAAATATTTCTGATTTTCTTCAATTTATGGCCAATCCGGAGAAACCGCCAAATCTAATAACTTCTCTATTTGGGGATCTAAATTTTCCTGTGGCTGACGAACATATAAAACTACGACATCTGCATAAAGGGATATCAATAGTGACCAGTGTTAAATTGGAGTCCACGGTGTAAATGTCTCTCCTGTAGGTGTCTAACTAGGGGGTCTAGTGCTATAATGAAAAGTAGGGGTGATAGCGGGCAGCCTTGCATGGTGCCGCGCGTCAACTGAAACTGGCAAGAGAGCGTACCGTTCAATCTAAGCCTGGCGGTGGGCGATATATAAAATAATGCAGTAAGGTCAATAATGCCCTTTGGCATACCCATCTTTCTCATGACTGCCAAGAAAAAGGGCCATTCGAGGGAATCAAAGGTCTTTTCGGTGTCTAATAGTACGGCTGCCGCTGGGGTCTTGGGATCTATCCTGTTTATAGTGGCAAATAGTGTTTGGCGGTTCAAAGCTGTGGACCGGTGTGGCACAAATCCCGACTGCACAGGCGAAATTATCCGATCAAGCAACAGTGCCAACCGCAGTGCTATCATCTTGGCCAGTATCTTATAATCTAGGTTCAACAATGACAGAGGCGGATAGGAGCCGCAAAGTAGCGGGTCCTTACCTGGTTTTGGGAGTAATATGATCACCGCCTTGCGCAAAGGGGGGGGTTAGCATCCACCTTTCCAACGCCTTATTGTATACTTCCAAAAGATATGGAGCACGTATATCCTTATAGGCTTTGTAAAAGTTACCTGTGTAACCATCAAGACCCAGAGCCGTAGAGCCATTCATGGCGTGAAATGCACTTATAATTTCCTCCTTAAAAAATGGTTCCACCAGGAATCGTTGCATAGCTTTTTCTAGCCATACTACTGCAGCTTCTACCAAATATGCATTTAGTTCCTCATCGCTGTGTGTTATACGAGTGGTGTATACCTGAGAATAATAACTCAGAAACTCATCTCAGATATCTGGGGTACCTGTGAGCAGCTGCCCCTGTGCAGAGTGAAGCACTGCAATACATGCCCGCCCCGCTGAGGGTCGCAGCAGCCTCGCAAGTGTTCATGCTCAAAAAGTGGGCTTCGCACTCCGCAGACTCTCTACCAGCTCCTGATCTAGTGTACTCAGTTGGGGCTCAATCCCTTTGAGTGTGTTTCTCAAGTCTTGCAGGACCCCCGCATGTTTAGAAATGCACACACCTCTCAAGTGTGTCTTAAAGGCCTCCCAAAGTGTAGCCCATGTGGTGACCAAGCCAATGTTTATGTCGAAGTATTCAATCATCGCTTCACTGAGCTCATCGTGAAAGATGTCATCTAGAAATGCCTCGTTAGGAAACCTCCACTGTCTCTCGCACCCTTCTGGTCTATGGACCCCAAATGTCAAAACCACCGGAGAGTGGTCCGATAAAGCTCTGGGTAAATGTTGAACTGCCCTGTACCAAGCAGCCAACGCTGGAGTTACAAGCCAGTAATCTAGCCACTTCCAAGTATGATGAGGGGCTGAATAGTGGTGTACTCCACTTCGCCAGGACAACAATGACTCCAGACATCCAACAAGCCAAGTTCATCACATAGTTCTGACAGGGCACGGCGAGTGCTGGGTTTTGCATCCACCACCACAGATGTTCCATCCCTCATCAGGTCTAGTAGTAGATTGAAGTCCCCACCCATACAAATGTAGTCCACATCTAGCTGCATAAGTTGTGCGTGAAGGGCATGAAAAAAGTCTGGATCATCTACATTCAGAGCATATATGCAGACAAAGGCTATCTTATGTCCCATTAGATGCCCCCCCCACCATAACATAGCGTCCCTCCCTGTAAATGCAAGCCCCTGAAAATTGTAATGGAAGTCTCATGTGTATAAGCACCACAGTACCCCTGGCGTACAAACTATAATTAGCAAAGTATCTGTGGGGACCCCAGGAGGCCACGTAAGGCGTTGTCGTAGATTGTGACAAGTGCGTTTTTGGAAGGAATGCCACGTCAATACGATGTCTCTGCAGATAGTGTAGTACCTGCTTCCCTTTCCGAGTATTATTTAAACCTCTAACATTCCAGGTGAGGAGCTTCAAATTGAAATAAGTTGCCAAGTTGTCACGTGCCATCGTGAGGAGTACCTAACAATGTACCCAGACATACAATCTGTAGATCTATGTACCCTTTACTGAGGATAAGGAAAAGGAGTAGCAATTCTTCAATAAAATAACGCACTTTCCCTTCCCCCTCCCCTCACCCATCCCTGCAGACCCCATCACAGGGACATATCCCTTTGCTTAATAAGAAAAATGCAATGTTAACGCCCCCAGATAATGAAGAATCAAGAACAAAAATATGCATTTTGAATCTTGTAACCAATCAAAGGTGATAAACACTAGGGGGGAGGCAACGCCTCGCCAAACCACCCGATCCCGCAACCCCTATTAAAACAAAAAACTCTTGTCAAACGGCTCTATGTGAAACAAATTCATAAAGATCATTTATCCCACTGTGCCATGGTTCAATGAGGCAGATCAGTCTGAGTTGAACAGCTCCACACTGGCCGCCGAACCACTTTGCGGAGGAGAGCCCCCAACGGGGGTTCTATCCTGGGCACCACCAGTTCTTTTAAAGTCCCGGCAAAACTCTTGAGCTGCTGTAGGTGTATCAAACACACGGGACTTCCCGTCAACATCCACTCTCAAACGGGCAGGGTAAATCATAACGTATTTGAGGCCTAGGTTTGTGAGCGTCACTTTTACTCCAGAAAACTTCCTCCGTGCCTCTTGGACCATCGCGGTGACATCCGGGAAGAGTGTTATCGTGGATCCCTGACAGGACAAGGTGTCCGCCTCATGCGCTAGACGCAACGCTGTATCCCTATCACGAAAATTCAAGAGGCAGGTAATGATCGGTCTTGGAGGGGTGCCCGGGATGGGTCGGGGACCAAGAGAGTGATGTACCCTCTCAACCAGAAAGGTGGACGTGAACGCATCCATTCAGAATAGATCAATGAGTAATGATTCAACAAAAAGATCCAGTCTGCCATTATTTTTGGACTCCACCACACCCAAAATGCACAAATTATTGCGCCTGTTTCTCAACTCTAAATCTTCGTTTTTCATTGCCACCGACTTCAGGATTTTCTCCATACGGTCCAGCCATTTGACGGATTGTGCAGCCCCATCCTCCAGGTCTGAGACTCTGCCCTCTGCAGTGTCCAGGAGCCGCTCGTGGACGTTCAGTCGGGCTCCCATAGTGTCCAGCCTCTTCTCCAGTGTTTCAAAACGGCCATCTAGTGAGCGAAATCCTGCATACAATTCTGCCACTATTGCGTCTGAGTTGGGGGGTGCATTCGCTGTACTGGCAGTCTCCACACCCCCTGTGAGAAGTTGGCCTGGTATATGCTGTCCACTAGTTATAGTGGGCAACTTGCACCAGTCCACACAACCCTTATTGACGATAGGTTTAAAGACAACCTTTATTGAAAGCTATCCTAATGGTAGCTATGAAGAGCAGTCTTCAGGCTAAGTCTTGAAGTAGTGTAAAGCAGCTTGGTTTACCAGATTATAACCTCTTGAATTACTAAATGAAAGGGGAACCACAGCAGGTATATAAAAAATAAATGTATTTATTTCTAAACACTCACTACTAATCTCTTTATGAGATTAGAGTCCAAGATACACAATAATAGAGTTCTAAAATGACAGTAAATAGCACAGTACACAATGGGCCCCGGGGGGGGGCACAAAACCATATATTAAGAAAGTGGTATTAGAACCATGACTTGACTAGACACAGTGCCTAGAGCACGTAGAATCGCTGAGACCCCAGGGAACCACCCACGGTAGTGACACAGGAGACCCACGGGGGACGCGTGCAGTGTGAGAACACAGGCGTGAGCCCTGTACTATTCTATGGGAAAGTCACGGTTGGAATTTTAGCAGTTAAGGACACTTAGGAGAGGACTTTGAGCAAACCCCTTCATACTTCGGGGGTTCAGGGGCCAGCACCCACGGGAGCACCTGAGTACTCGAGTTACCTCACCCAGGGAAGCCGGGTGCATAGGTGTCAAATGGTGTCGGGAATCGTCGTTGATTTCAATGGCGATCTGCTGCAAAGTGCTGCTGCCGGGAAGAAGAGAAGTGTCCGGTGTGATCCAAGCCTGGATCAAAGATCAGAAGAACCTGAAAGCAGAGGGGACAGAGTCTGGCTCACTTGCTAGTGACCAAGGGCACGATAGACGAATGCCCACCGATGTCGGGTGTTTCTGATGCGAAGAGGTGAAGCTTGACTCTGCAGCCACGAAGACCAGGAGGCGCCGATGACAACCAGGAGCTGGATTCAAGCGCTCCCAAAAAGGATGTCGAGTGCTGCGGTGTCGGCGCTCGGATTGAAACCAACAAGCCTCGGCAACAGCAACCCATGCAGGAACAGAAAAGATGCTTCGGTGCAGACCAGCAAGGTCCTGGGGACTCCCTAAGTGACGGAGAGTCAGGGCACATCTGGAGCAACAAGGTAAGCTCAATTAAAGTTAGAGTTGCCTTCACAGGGACCCACCAGTTGACAGACCAGGGATCGCTAAGGGACCTCGAGAGGAATCACACAATACCAGCCTACGGGACACTCGGTGAGTGTAGGCCAGTAATCTTTGGTAGGGACTGCTCGGGGTGTGGACTATAAGTAGCCCAAAGCACAGCCTCAAGGATTGATGAGAAGCATATGCACTTGCAAATGTGCACGGTGTCCAGGGGTTCCGGTTCCACGGTCCACACGAGGGCTACGGGTCTCAGATTTGCTGGAAGCTCGGGTCGGCATCTGGGAAGTCTGGGAAACCACCTTCTGTGTTGCAAATTCTTCAGAGCCGGGCGGGAGCTTCGGAGATGCAAACCGGTCAGATGTGTCTTAGATGCCTGCCTTCTAGGGGAGTAACTCCTTTACTCCAAGGGAGATTCTTCAGTCATCTAGCGCCTTGTAGATCATCGAAGTTCCAGGATTATGTATCAGAGCTTCGTCCAGGTAAATCTAAAGTCCTGTAGCCAGGGGTTCCTATCTTATACCCAAGGAAGGGGTGGGACAAACTCTAGGGACCCATCTATGGGAGGGTCAGGAAAGAAGGGTGGCTACACCCATTTCCTTTGTCCAGTGTCGCGCCAGAGCAGGGGCTGGTAGCCCCTGCAACTGGTTTGAGCTGGACTATGCACAGGGACACCAAATGTGCCCGTAATGCAGACTTCATAGCACTCTTGGAGTGCACCCACCCAGCCCCAATACACTAAAGCCTGCCTGGGATGTGGTGACATCTCCCTGTGACAGGAAACCGATTGTCCAGACCTCCCGTGCCGGAGATTGGTGCAGCAGCAGGAGGGCAGACTCGTGTCTGTGGCTGGCAGCATCCCTTTTGTGATGCCAGGGTTTGTTAAGCTGGTACCGGGTATACCGTACTGTCATGTATCTCCCTCTAGAAGGGTGGGATCATACTCCCACACCAGTTACTGGTGTGGGGGTATGATTCCAAGGTGTTTGACACCAAACACGACATGTTTCCATGCAGCCATTCCAAAGTTAGCATTTACCGCGAGGTTATAATGCACTTAAGAGTATATGGTTTGGCGGCATCACAAACAACCCCGGAATAAAGGTTCCGAAAACTGCAGAGGGGCTCTGCTCATGCATGGTCATCCTCTCACATAAAACCCAGCACCCTGCCTTCAGGATTGTTAAGGCCTACCATAGGGGTGACTGATAGGTTTACATGTGCAGTGACATGGAGAGATTATAGGTAACCTATATCTCAGTAAGGTGTGCATACACCACCTTACCCAGGCTGCAGTAGCAGACCTGTGGTGTCATTTTGGAAGGCTTCCCAGGGGTGGTATAATACATGCTGCAGCCCCTGGTAGGCCTCTGGGGTACCTGTGCCCTGGGTACATAGTATACCATATACTAAGGACTTATAAGGGTACCCCAGAATCCAATCTGGAGTGTACCTAAAGTACTGGTAATCAATTTAGAGAGGAAGCAGCTAGGCTGGGGTCCTGGTTAGCAGGGCCACAGCCAGACTAAAAAGTCGAAAAACAGTGAAACATCAGCAAAAAGTGGGGGTAACTATAAGAAGCAGATCCTACTCTCCTACACAACCCCCCAAATGTAAGGACATTAAACTAACCTTGACCAGTTGAGTCTTCATGTTCTAAGTGGAAATATCTGGAGAGTCCATCTGCATTGGCATGGTTACTCCCAGGTCTATGTTCCACTGTATAGTCCATCCCCTGTAGAGAAATGGACCACCTCAAAGTTTGGGGTTTCCACCCTTCATCTGTTTTAGCCATAAGAGGGGCTTATGGTCTGTCTGAACAATGAAGTGAGTGCCAAACAAGTATGGCCTCAACTTCTTCAAGCCCAAACCACAGCAAAGGCCTCCTTCTCAATAGCTGACCAACGTTTCTCTCTGGGGGTCAACCTTCTGCTAATAAAAGCTACTGGCTGATCCTGACCTTCATCATTCAATTGTGATAGCACAGCCCCAACCCCCAACTCAGATGCATCTGTTTGAACAATGAATTCTTTGAAGTAATTAGGACTTTGCAGAATGGGAGCAGTGCACATGGCCTGCTTTAGGTCATCAAATGCCTTTTGACAGCTGACTGTCCATTGAACTTTCTTGGGCATTTTCTTAGAAGTTCAGTCATTCAAAGGGGGTCACTGTGGATTAGGGGTGGGCGGAATTTGCGAAAGTGACTTTCGCAAATTATCGCGAAAATGTTCAAAATCTCCGCAAACACGCGGAAATATCGCGAAGGTGCGGAAGTTTTTTTCCCGCCCGTTTGCGGTATTTTCTGCGTGGTCGCGGCTCGCCAACTTACCCATGCGGTTGCTCGCGGGCGCGGCCATCTTGTTTTCACACTTCTCGCGGTGCATGATCGCGAGAAGAAAGACGTGATCGCGCGACGCATGACGTTACTGCGGGCGCGAACTGTCGCGAGACAGCGCAAATGGCTACCAACAATCCAACATCTCGTGGAGAACGTGACCGGATGAAGAAAACTTGTCGGCGAACGCGGGGATTCAGGTAAGGCGATCACGCGCGCGCAAGAATGTATTATTTTACAGCGCGAGCAAGAAACAAATTATCGCTAAGCTGCGGAATGCAGAAATTTTGACATTTTCGCGCTCTCCGCGGAACGCAAAAATGTCAAATTATCGAAATTACTATGGATCCATAACCTTTGACAAATCTTCTATAGTACCCAGTCAGGCCCAAGAAAGCTCTGACCTGAGTCTGGGTGGTTGGAGCAACCCAGTCCATTATGATCTTGATTTTGCTCTGCAATGGTTTAACCTGGCCTCCACGCACAAGGTGGCCCAGGTACACAACCTGACTGCCCTATCTGGCACTTAGTGGCCTTGATAGTTAGGCCTGCTTTTTGCAGGGCCTCCAAAACATTTCTCAGGAGGACCAGGTGATCCTCCCAGGTGGAGCTAAAGACAGCAATATCATCTAGATATGCTGCACTATAGACTTCCAGGCCTGTAAGGACAGTATTCACCAACCTTTGAAAAGTGACAGGTGCATTTTTCAAACCAAAGGGCATCACCACAAATTGGTAGTGCCCACTAGGGGTAGAAAATGCTGTCTTTGGCTTTGCATCGTCAGCTAGTCAGATCTGCCAGTAGCCAGCTGGCATGTCAGATGTGCTCAGAAACTTGGCTGAGGCCCAAGTGTCTATAAGCTCATCTGCCCTAGGGATTGGATGGGCATCAGTCCTAGTGACTGCATTGAGACCCCTGTAGTCTACACAAAACCTCATCTTTGGTGTGAGGTTTGGGCACTAAGACTACTGGACTAGCCCAATGGCTTTCTGAGGGTTCAATGACTTCAAAATCCAACATCTTCTGGACTTCAGTCCTGATACAGTCCCTGACATGGTCAGATTGCCTATAAATCTTATTATTAACATGCAGACTGTCCCCAGTGTCCACTTCATGAGTGCACCAGGTGGTCTGACTTGGAGTCAGAGAAAACATATGTCTATCTGGCTGAGAACTTTTCTGCAGTCAGTTTGTTGCTGGACAGTGAGACTGCCTGCCAAGGCTACACCATCTACTGATCCATCATCAGGGTTCTGAGAGAGCAGGTCAGGGAGTGGATCACTCTCTTCCTCCTGTCCCTCATCAGTAGCCATGAGCAAGCCCATGACAGCCCTTTCAACATATGGTTTTAGTCTATTGACATGGAGCACCCTGTGGGGGCTCCTGGGAGTTCCAAGGTCTACCAAGTAGGTAACCTCTCCCTTTTGTTCAATTATGGTGTGGGGGCCACCCCACTTATCTTGGAGGGCTGCTGGGGCCACAGGCTTCAACACCCATACTTTCTGCCCTGGCTGGTAAACAGTCAGCACAGCCTTTTGGTCATGCCAGGCCTTTTGTAATTCCTAGCTAGCCTCAAGGTTTTTAGTTGCTTTCTTCATGTACTGAGCCATCCTGGAGCGGAGACCAAGTACATAGTCCACAATATCCTGTTTAGGGGGTTTGAGAGGTAACTCCCATCCCTCCTTCACTAGACACAATGGACCCCTAACTGGATGTCCAAACAGAAGCTCAAATGGGCTGTAACCACCCCCTTTCTGTGGAACCTCTCTGTAGGCAAAGAGGAGGCTGGGCAAACGTATGTCCAATCTGCGCCTAAGCTTTTCTGGGAGACCTTTGATCATGCCCTTCAGGGTTTTGTTGAACCTTTCAACTAACCCATTGCATTGTGGGTGATACGGGGTTGTAAATGTGTAATTTACTCCACACTCCTTCCACATGGCAGTTAAGTAACTAGACATAAAGTTTGCATCTCTGTCTGATACTACCTCCTTAGGGAAACCCACTCTGGAAAAGATTCCAAGTAGGGCCCTTGCCACCACAGGAGCAGTAGTGGTCCTAAGGGGAATGGCTTCTGGGTACCTAGTGGCATGGTCCACAACCACCAGTATAAACCTGTGTCCAGATGCAGTCTGAGGATCCATGGGACCAACTATGTCAATCCCAACCCTCTCAAAGGGAACCCCCACCACAGGTAGTGGTATCAGGGGGGTCTTTGTTGTACCACCTGCCTTACCACTGACTTGACAGGTGACACAGGAGCGACAAAACTCCTTGGTGTCTTCAGACATGTGTGGCCAATGAAAGCGAGGGACAATTCTGTCCCAAGTCTTGTTGTGGCCTAGGTGCCCTGCTAAGGGAATATCATGGGCTAGTGTTAATAGGAAGCCCCTGAACTTCAGAGGTATGACCAACCTCCTGGAGGCACCAGGCTTGGGGTCTCTACTCGGAGTAGAGGAGTACATCATCCCATTATATCTTATGGGTTCCACTAGCATTCCCAGCAGCCTCATCAGCAGCTTGCTTTCTGAGGGGTTCAAGAGAAGGGCAGCTCAGCTGCTCCTGGCTCAGATCTTCCCTGGAAGGGCCCCTGTCCCCAAGAACTCAACCTGATCAGGTTAAAGCTCATCTGGGACAGTTCCTTCTTCAGGCCTGAGATCATCTCCCTCAAGATCTGCTTCCTGAGTCAGGGGGGAAGACACTGCCTTACCCTGCTGCTCCTTCTCTTGGGAGGCACCTGGTCCATTCTGCCAGGATCCAGGGCCTGTTCAGTTTTTGACTATTTTGACTGTGACCTAGTCACAGCAAACACATGTGGAGGGATTCCCAACATTTCTGCATGAGTCCTGAGCTCCACTTCAGCCCAAGCTGAAGTTTCCAAATCATTGCCAAGTAAGCATTCAACAGGGAGGTCTGCACTTACCACAACTTTCTTAAGGCCAGTTACCCCTCCCCAGGAGAAATTAACAACTGCCAAGGAATGGTCTGTCCTGACATTGCTAGCATTGGTCACTTGGTACATTTCACCAAGTATGATATGCTCAGGAGCCGCAAGATCTTTTGTCACCATTGTGACACTTTGTCCCTGAATGCCAAAGCCTCTTTTCCATTGATTAAAGGCTGCTGTCTGTATTTGCCCAGATTACTGGGACTCACAAAGGAGGACATCTCCATGCCTCCATCACAGACCAGTACAGCCTGAGTTAGAACTCTGACTAGGCCAGAGTCCACCTCAGAACCCAGGGTTAACCCTGCTACACCCTTATTCTGAGTACCACCACTTGGAGCTGAACTAGGGGGAACAGTTGCCTTAGGGGCAATGGTGGCTGGAGTTGAGTCTTTGGACTTGGTACAATCACTTGTCCAATGGGTTTTCTGTTTACAGATTTTACACCATGGTTTCTTTTGGCCTTTGCCGTTCTTAGATTGGTACTCCCCACCAGATGCCGATTTTTGGAGCCCTTGAGAAGACTTCTGGTCTTTACCCTTGTCCCCGCCCTTATCAGAGTTTTTGGAATCCTGCTTCTTGGAGTCACCACGTTGGTTCTGAACCTTCTGCCTCACCCTGGTTCTGACCCATTTGTCTGCCTTCTGGCCCAATTCTGGGGGAGAGGTCAGATCAGAGTCCACCAGGTACTGATGCAACAGCTGATTTTTCATCAAATTGTACAATCATTTAAAATCACACACTTTACTGCCAAGTAACCAGCCCTCCAAGAGCCTTAGTAGCACAATCTACAAAGTCAACCCAGTCTTGAGTCTCTGCCTTTTGGGTATCTCTGAACTTCAACCTGTACTGTTCAGTGGTTAGGCCAAACCCATCTATCAGTGCACTCTTCAAGTCTTTGTAATTGTCAGCATCCTCTTCCCTAACAGTGAGGAGCTTGTCTCTACCTTTGTCTGCAAAGGAGAGCCACAAGATTGCTGCCCACTGCTCCTGATGGACCCTCTGTACTTTACAGGCCCTTTCCAGTGCAGTTATCCATGTGTGGATGTCATCCCCATTCTGGTAGGGAGGAACAATCTTCTTCAGGTTCCTATGGTCATGAGTATGATCTCTACCTCTAGGGACACTGTTGCTGCCACCATGGGGCTCTAGCCCCCATCTTTGTGAAGCTCTCTGGAGCTCCAGGGATTCCTTATCTAATGCCAACTGCTCTCTCTTGATCCTAGGCTTAGCTTTCTCAAACTCAAGCAGTCTGCACTTTCTCTCATAAGAGGACTCCCTCTGGTGAGGGAAAATGGTCCTATGAGAGACAGAGGTCCCTACAGAAGTACTAGAATGATTAGACTCCAGAGAAGGAGATCTTGATCTTCTTGGCACATCACCAACCCTTCCAGGTGGGGTATGGAGAGGGCCACTGAGGCCTTCTCCCTCACCTTCAGAATGGATTGAATTTTCCAGGTTAGAATCATCTTGATCCTCCTTGTCAGCTTCAGATTCTAGGTCATAGGTGTTGTCACCTCTTGGCCTTTCCTCTTCTGCTGCCCCACCCAACCTGCCTGCCTCATCAGACCCTAGGGTCTTTCTGAGATCATCTAACAGCAGAGCCTCCATGAGGCGTTGAGTGTTTGCGCTGCTCCCTGTCTTCAACTTCCTAGCTGTACACATATTTCACAATTCCACGAATGTGAGCTGGACATACTTGGATGACAAGGAGCCACTGGCTTCAGGTCTTGAAGACATACTAGTGTAGTGAGGTATTGCACCTACCTAACCTAGTGGGAGCTACTAGACTCTCTTGAGTTGGGGAAAAGGGGTGTGCTGGTCCCTTTGCTAACTCAACTCCAAGTTCAGTAGAACTTACTTTATTCTAGACTTGATTTATATGTACCTATGTACCTATAGTGGTTTTCAGTTAGTCACTCAAAGAGATTATCTGGTAAAGCAATAGCAAGCTTGAATCCAACTGCTGCTCACCAACGTGAGAAGTTGGCCTGGTATATGCTGTCCACTAGTTATAGTGGGCACCTTGCACCAGTCCAAACAACCCTTACTGATGATAGGTTTAAAGACAACCTTTCTTGAAAGCTATCCTATTGGTAGCTATGGAGAGCAGCCTTCAGGCTAAGTCTTGAAGGACTGTAAAGCAGCTTGGTTTATCAGATTATAAACTCTTGATTTACTAAATGAAAGGAGAACCACACCAGGTATATATAAAATACATGTATTTATTCCTAAACACTCACTACTAATCTAGTTATGAGATAAGAATCCAAGATACACAATAATACAGTTCTAAAACGACAGTAAATAGCACAACATACAATGGGCCCCGGGGGAGACCAAACCATATATTAAGAAAGTGGTATAAGAACCACAATTTGACTAGACACAGTGCCTAGAGCACGTAAAATCGCTGGGACCCCAAGGAACCACCCAAGGTAGGAACACAGGAGACCCACGGGGACACGTGCAGTGTGAGAACACAGGCGCGAGCCCTGTACTATTCTATGGGAAAGTCACTGTTGGAATTTTAGCAGTTAATGACACTTAGGAGAGGACTTTGAGCAAACCCCTTTAGACTTAGGGGGTTCTAGGGCCAGCACCCACAGGAGCACCTGAGTACTCGAGTTACCTCACCCAGGAAAGCTGGGTGCATAGGTGTCAAATGGTGTCGGGAATCGTCGTTGATTTCAATGGCGATCTGCTGCAAAGTGCTACTGCCGGGAAGAAGAGAAGTGTGCAGTGTGATCCAAGCCTGGATCGAAGATCAGGACAACCTGAAAGCAGAGGGGACAGAGTCTGGGTCACTTGCCAGTGACCAGGGGCACGATAGACGAATGCCCACCGATATCGGGTGTTTCAGGTGCGAAGAGGTGAAGCTTGACTCTGCATCCACGAGGACCAGGAGGTGTCGATGATGACCAGGAGCTGGATTCAAGCTGTCCCACAAAGGATGTCGAGTGCTGCGGTGTTGGTGCTTGGATTGAACCCAACAAGCATTGGCAACAGCAACCCACGCAGGAAGAGAAAAGATGCTTCGGTGCGGATCAGCAAGGTCCTGGGGACTCCGCAAGCAATGGAGAGTCAGGGCACATCTGGAGCAACCAGGTAAGCCTAATTAAAGTTAGAGTTGCCTTCACAGGGACCCACCATTTGACGGACCAGGGATCGCGAAGGGAGCTCAAGAGGAATCACACAATACCAGCCCACGGGACACTCAGTGAGTGTAGGCCAGTAATCTTCGGTGGAGACACTGCTCGGGGTGTGGACTATAAGTAGCCCAGAAAAAAGCCTCAAGGATTGCCGAGAAGCATATGCACTTGCAAATGTGCACGGTGCCAGGGGTTCCGGTTCCATGGTCCACACGAGGTCTACGGGCCTCAGATTTGCTGGGAGCTGGGGACGGCCTCTGGGAAGTCTGGGAACCCACCTCCTGTGTTGCAAATTCTTCTGAGTCCGGCGGGAGCTTCAGAGATGCAAACCGGTCAGATGCATTTTAGGTGCCTGCCTTGCAGGGGAGTAACTCCTTTACTCCAAGGGAGATTCTTCAGTCATCTAGCACCTTGTAGATCGCCGAAGTTCCAGGATTATGTATCAGAGTGTCGTCCAGGTAAATCTAAAGTCCTCAACAAGGTTGTAAGGGCAAGGAAATGTTATCTTCTTTTCTAGGAAAGAATTCCAATCAAACCATAGTTCATTTTGTAACGTGTTTATGATGGTGTTGTCACTCTATCCGTAAGAGTGAGTGAGAGAGCAAAACTGACAGCCAACATGTGTTTCACCCCTTACACGGCCATCCAGCCTGGGGCTTCTTCAGGAGTGGAGTCTCTGTTCGCCTGGCTAGACCGACGAACAGAGACTCCACTCCTGCGGCATTTACGCCCGTTACTTAGAGCATCCATTCAAAACGCCCTGAAGAAGCCCCAGGCCCCAGAAAAGAAGATAACATTTCCTTGCCCTTACAACCTTGTTGAACCTTATCTACATTCGGCGGTTAGGGGTTTCCCCCTGTAAAGGGCAAGCATCAGCACAAGAATTTCCGCTCAATAATCGGCCAGTAAAAGATCAGGACCTTTCACCCCTTAACATCGCAAATCTAAAGTCCTGTAGCCAGGGGTTCCTATCTTATACCCTAGGAAGGGGTGGGACAAAATCTAGGGACCCACCTATGGGAGGGTCAGGAAAGAGGGGTGGCTACACCCATTTCCTTTGTCCAGTTTCGCACCAGAGCAGGGGCTAGTAGTTCCTGCAACTGGTTTGAGCTGGACTATGCACAGGGACACCAAATGTGCCCCCAGTGCAGACTTCAAAGCACTCTTGGAGTGCACCCACCCAGCCCCAATACACTAAAGCCTGCCTGGGAGGTGGTGACACCTCCCTGTGACAGGAAACCTATTGTCCAGGCCTCCCCTGCCGGAGTTTCATCCAGCAGCAGGAGGGCAGACTCGTGTCTGTGGCTGGCAGCATTAATTTTGTGATGCCAGGGTCTGTTAAGCTGGTACCGGGTATACCAGTGCTGTCATGTCTCTCCCTCTAGAAGGGTGGGATCATACTCCCACACCAGTTACTAGTGTGGGGGTATGATTCCAAGGTGTTTGACACCAAACACGACATGTTTCCATGCAGCCATTCCAAAGTTAGCATTTACCGCAAGGTTATAATGCACTTAAGAGTATATGGTTCGGTGGCATCACAAACAAACCCGGAATTAAGGTTCTGAAAGCTACAGAGGGGCTCTGCTCATGCATGGGCATCCTCTCACATGAAACCCAGCACCCTGCCTTCAGGATTGTTAAGGCCTGCCATAGGGGTGACTGATAGGTGTACATGTGCAGTGATATGGAGAGATATAGGTAACCTATACCTCAGTAAGGGGTGCATACACCACCTTACCCAGGCTGCAGTAGCAGACCTGTGGTGTCATTTTGGAAGGCTTCCCTGGGGTGGCATAATACATGCTGCAGCCCCTGGTAGGCCTCTGGGGTACCTGTGCCCTGGGTACATAGTATACCATATACTAGGGACTTATAAGGGTACCCCAGAATCCAATCTGGAGTGTACATAAAGTACTGGTAATCAATTTAGAGAGAAAGCAGCTAGGCTGGGGTCCTGGTTAGCAGGGCCCCAGCCAGACTAAAGTCGAAAAACAGTGAAACATCAGCAAAAAGTAGGGGTAACTATAAGAAGCAGATCCTACTCTCCTACACCCCCTCCACCATATTAGGACCAGTTGCCGTGGGACCGCTGGGTTTAGAAAACTGTAATACCCTCTGCTTAGGGTCCTTCTGCACCATGACACGCGCTACATCCTACCAGTGGGATAGCTGCTCCCCAACTGTATTTATTAGTGAATATCTTCTGTGCGGGGACTATGACTGGTCCAGCTGTGCCACCACGAGAGCAATGGGGGCTTAATTCCAGCTATAGGCAGCCAAATTCATGCAATTTTTCTGTGGTCAGCAGGTCACTCACCATGTGTGGCTGGTAGGGAGGCCAGGTGGCGCAGGTGACAAAGTGGAATACTTAGAGCAGCAGCGCGGTCCGCACATTTGAAGAAGCTGCCGTTCTGCCAGGGCCTAGCCCGCAAACCAACCCAGGGATCGGTGCTTACAATTTGCAATCCCCCCTCCTGGCAGGCACCAATGCAGTCTCCACATGAGTCTCCAGCTGCACCCCGGTCTCCCCAGGTACCCGCACACCACCGGACTGCCCGGCCGTGTGGCCGGCCCCCAGGCTCACCCGCGGCCCTTGTCGCCGCAGTGCCTCTGGGTGTAAAGCGGACAGATTTATCTGCTCGGGCGATAAGTAACCACTGGGGGCAGCGGTCCTGGATCGCACTCGCCGGCCTTCTCCTGCCAAACGAGCTTCAGGGCTGGAACACTCCTCTGATCGACACCGGCACTCAGCGCAGTACGCCGCTCCGTTCTCCACACTTCAGTGAGGATGTATCTCCAGGCCTCGGGGTATCGAGATGCCGCCGGCTGCACACCGCGCCGAGTCTCTCCGATCTCAGTATCTCGCCGCCGCCGCTCCGGCAAGGGGCCCAAAGCACCCCCTCATAGGCAAGGCCAACCACGCTCAAACAGGCCGCAGCAGCAGTGCGCGATGCACACTGTATCTTGGCATCCAACGGGTCTTTCAGTACCAGAATGTTCGCATTGTAAAGTCGAGTCGTCCTTGGGCCAGTACCAGTGCCGAGTATGCAGGATGAAGCCGTATATATCAGGATAGAGCCAGGATGTCGGGTGATTCGGCGGAGCTTCAGAGCTACGCGGCCATCTTGGTCGGTAGCCTGGCCACGCCCCCCCCCCTAGTGATCATTATTTCAACAGTACATCATTTGTGGTGTATAAGTATACTACCTAAGAACCGTAGAAGGGAAAATTGACCCACAAAACACATTTTTACAGTGACAAACGTGTGGCATTTTGCACAGAGAGTAACCACCTCTCTCAAATCTTCACAGGCAGCTGGTATTATGATGTCTGCAACTGATGAAGGTTCTCCCAAGGGTGTTGTAGCGATTGAATATTCTGATGCACCTAGTATCTCCTGCAACATTCAGTTGTACACCCTTTCACAAATTGTTTTAAAGTGCTTCCAATTGGAGCTTGTCCCATGTGAATACATCTTGGCCTGGGTAACTGTATGCAACAAATATTACGCTGCACATATTTAGCTGTGATATTTTCATCACTTTCTTTTGTGATTGCTGGTGTAAAAATATACCTGCAATTGTTTAAAGTGGCTATGCACAAAACTGTATTTGTAAATAGTTTTAAAATAGTTGTGTTACATTCATTTGTTGATTTGTAGTTAGTGCAATACACAGAGTTCCTTAATTGTAATGAGATAGAGTGATGTTTTAGGGAGACAGGGGGTTCTATAATCTTTCTGCTTGGTTTTTCTCCACTCTCCAATGAGGACTACTTAAAAAGTATATCGTTTACGGTATATGAGTAAAGAAGCTGAAAACAGTAAAAAAGGGAGCATGAAATGCGTATTTATATTAATACATACCTTTACAGTATGAGAAATGTCTGGTTATTTCTTAGAAATATGTCTTTATGCATTGTTGAAAATGTAAGTTACTTTTGTAATTCCATTAGTTATAAAACTAATAAATATTTCAGTTTTTTTCAATGTATGCATATCAATGTCACCATCTATAGGGGTAATGTACTTTACCAATTAGTCCTTGCAGTGTTGTTCCATAATTTAGATTTGAAGATGCACACCCAAGGACAGATTGCTGCAGTTACTGACACACCTAGGCAAATATCAGTACAGCAACTCACACACCCAGCTACACACAGATAGAGGTACCCCCACACACAGGCTCACAATGATACCAGCGGCAGCTCCTCCCCTACGGCGGAGGAGCGGCACCCCCCTGCTGAGAGCCAGCTATGGGAAATAGGAAAAATAAAATAATAATAGATTGGTTTTATTATCATTTTATTTTTCCCATTTCCCTCTAGAACCAGCCAAGTCAGGGCGGGCAGGAGGGGTTTAGCTGTCGTCACAGCCATCAGGGGAGGAGTAGTGCACAACCTAAGTGCACATGACGGTTTGGCCGGCTGTCTTAGGCCAGTCAAACCGTCATGGGCACTTAGGTTTCTGCAACCCAGCTGTGTTTCACAGATGGGTTGGAGAAACAGCACAGACTCCCAGGCAATGTCTGAGCGGCAAACCAAGCCACTCAGACCAATCCTGGTGCAGCTCTCATACTATTGAGAGCAGCGCCAGGATTCAGTGGGGAGCCTGTGCTGGTGTCCCAGGGATTGTTGGGACACCATCAGGAGAGAAGAGGATCACCGAGGGAGCCGGCAGCATCGGAACAGGTAAGGTTTTTTTGAAATAATTATTATTTCCCTCGTCCCATCCCCCCTCCCTCCCCTGCGCCCCTACTTGAATTTTGCTGGGGCCACCACTGACTGATAAAGCCACTGATACACCTAGACACACAATTACGGACACACCCAACTACACACCAATTCAGGCACTGAAACATTCAGCCAAACACTAATGCATCCATTAACACACCAAGGCACACATGACACACCCAGGCACTTACCAATGCAGACCCTCACATACCCAGACATACAGCAATGCAGACACTGACACACCAAGCCAAACATTAATGCATCCAATAACACACTGATACACACACTGATGCACACACAGACATACCAATGCAGACACCACCACACCCAGGCATACAGCAATGCAGACACAGACACATCCAGTCAAACAGTAATGAATCCAATAACACACTCAGGCACACACTGATGCATACACTGACATAACCAGGCTCATACTGATGCATATGCTAAAACACCCAGGCACACACTAATGCAATACCTAACACACCCAGGCACACACTCATGTATACACTAACACCCTCAGGTGCACATTCTTGCATACGCTAAAAACACTCTGGCACATAGTGATGCATACACTAACACACCCAGGCACACACTAATGCATACACTAAAACACCCAGGGACATACCAATATAGACACTTACACACCCAGGTATATAGCAAGCCAGACACAGACACACCCAGTCAAACAGTAATGCATCCAATAACACGCCCAGGCACACACTGATGCATTAACTGACATACCCAGGCTCACACTGATGCATATGCTAATACACCCAGACACATACTGATGTATACACTAACAAACCCAGGCATACACTATTGCATACAGGAACATACCCAGGCACACACTGAAACAAACACTGACACACCCATGCACACTGATGCATACACTGACACACCCAGAGACTTACAATGCAGACACTGACACACCCAGGCATACAGCAATGAAGATACTGACACACCCAATCAAACACTAAAGCATCAAATAACTCCAAATACAGACAAATACTGATGCACACGCTGACACACCGAGAGACTTATGAATGTTCTGTTATGGTAATTAAATTTATAGAGCGCAATGGTTACCCTAAGGTGTCCAGGTGCTTAGCTCTACAGGCAAGAAGACAGATTTAAATGGAAGACCCAGAGTAATACTAATTGTTAAAAAAACAAGTCTTTAACGCCTTCCTAAAGGACAGCAGGCCAATAGGCCTGGATGTGGAAAGGAAGTTCATTCCATGCCCTGGCAGTGCAGGTGGCAAAACTTCTACCCTCCTCTCGCCCCCTCCCCCTAGTTGGCTCTTTTGAATTTAGGCACTATAACCATTTTCGCTCCTAGGGAGTGCAGGGCTCCGGTGTGGGTGTACCAACTAAAACATTGCCTAAGATGGTCTGGTCCTACATCATGCAGAGCTTTGAAGGCCAAACAAAGTGATTTGAGTCTGACCCGTTGCCTTATTGGCAGCCACTGGAGCTTTCTAATTTCTCTTTTGACTGATGTATATTTCGAAATTCCTGTTAGCAGTCTAGCTGTCGCATTTCGTAGTCATTGAAGTTTGTTCAAATGTTGCTGCTGAATGCTCAGGTATAAGCTGTTACAATAATCTAGTTTAGATAAAATCAGGGAGGTGATCACTATTTGTTGGCTATCCAGAGGCAGTAGATATAATATTTTCCTTATCATCCTGAGCATCTGGAAGGTTGCAGAAGTGAGGGCATTCACCTGATCTCCAAAAGTGAGCTTATTATCAACTACTACTCCTAGGTTCTTAGCTTTCCTAACAGGTATTGGGAGGGTCCCTAATTCCTCCGGCCACCATCTCGGAGACCAGAAATTAGCGTTACTTCCAAAGACGATCACCTCTGTTTTGCTCAAATTTAGTTTTAGACACTTTTTCATCATCCAGGTCTTTACCAACCTCATGCAGTCATGGAATTTCTCACCACTTTCTGATTCCTGATTTGGTAGCAGAGACACCGCTATTTGCGTGTCATCTGCATAGGAAGTTAACTGAAAGCCGAATGTTCTAATCAAAATGGCCAGAGATTAAACATATACGTTAAAAAGAGTAGGGCTCAGAGAGGATCCCTGTGGGACCACACAAGGGAGCGAAAAAGGTTTGGAAATAAACTTGTCTGAGGCCACAGTTTGCTTTCTGGCAGTCACGAAGGAACGTAGTAGCTTCCAGGCCAGTGCCTGAAGGCTGCATGCCGTCAAACGATCCATTAAGAGGTCATGGTGGACCATGTCGAAGGCTGCTGAGAGGTCCAACATTTTCAAGGCTGCGTTTCCTCCCCTATCCAGTGCCTCCCTAACTTTTTCAGTGGAAATAAGCGCTGATTCTGTGCTATTGCCTCCCCTTAAACCGTATTGTGTTGGGTCTAAAACATCATTTTCCTGAATGAAACTTGTAAGTTGAGAGTTCATCATCCTTTCTACCAATTTTGTAGGGTAGGGAAATTGTTTGGGTCTTTTGGAATAAGGTTTTGCTTTTTCAACAGTGGAAGAATGGAAGCCTTCTTCCATGCTTTATGGAAATGCCCTGAGGTAAACATGGCATTGAAAATTGAGGTAAGAATCTCTGCCACCAGTTGAGGAGCCAGTTTAATCACTGAGACATTACATTTTGTAAAGACTACTGGAGATTTCGCTACACCCAAGAGGGTCTGTATATCGCAACCACCGCAGGTCAATGGAGTCACTGTTTCTACCTGTGTAGGATGGTTGAACATGGAAAAACTCTGTTTTACTTTTTGTAGAAAGAAGGATGCGATTTCTTCGCAAAGTGCTTGGCTGCTCGCTGTTTTTGGCGGAGAGGGAGAGTCTAATCTAGACACTGTTCTGAAAAGTTATTTAGTAGAGTGGGTAGCCAGCGAGATCTGATTGGCAAAATAATCTTTTTTTGTTTTGATTACCAGCATTTTAAATGCCATAATACTTTTTTTTATATTTCGCATTCTCTGAACAGTTGGAGCTCTTTCTCCAAATTCGTTCTTGGCGTTTGCAAATAAGTTTTTGTTCTCAAAGTTTGAGTATCAAGGAGCCGTAGACTGTGAGCGTTTAGGTTTTGTAATTATTTCAGGAGCCATGGTTCTACATGCCGATTCAATCCAGTCTGTATACCAGGATGTGACTGCCTCTAAATCGATGGGCAGAGGCGCAGTGGTGGTAGAAAAGTAGTCTCCTAAGGAGAGTCCCTTGATTTTATTCCATGCCCGCGACGCAAATGTATTTTACTGAGTGGTCTGACCAAGTAAGGGGCAGTACACCTGGGTATGCTAAATGCGGGTGATTAGAAAAGATGCTGTCTAAGGTGTGGCCTAACTAATTGGTGGGACCTTGAACTAGTTGTGTTAGTCCAGTGTTCAGGACATCCCTCAGAGCAGCTGAATCAGTATCCCTGGGGGATTCCAGATGAAAATGAAAATCACTGAGTATGGTAAAATTATGTGAGCAGATCCCTTCTTCTACTAATGTGCCTATATTTGTTACAAGTCTTTTGGGCCAGGAGGTCTATAAAGTTAAATTTCCTTAAAGGAATGATGGTGAGAGAGTAGAAAGCAGAAAGATAGGTCTTGAAAGAAGCAATAGAGATTGATTCAACTACAGCCGTCATAGAGCAATGATAGATGACCGCTAAGCCGCCCCCCCTTCTAACGGGCCTATTCAATGTGTGACATATAAGCACGGGCTGGGTAGCTTTAACCAAATCTGGCCCCAAGCCAACACTGACGCACCCAGGCATACCGCAGTGCAGACACCGACACACACATCCAAAGACTAATGCATACAATAAGACACCCAGGCATACAGTGATGTATACACTGAAACACTCAGGCATACACCAACGCACTCTTTGATATACCCAGGCATACATCAATACAGACACTAACACACCTATTCTAACTCTAATGCATCAAATAATACAACCAGACACACACTGACGCATACAGTGACACACCCAGGGTGATACTAATGCATACACTGACACACCTGGGCATACATTAATGCAGACACTGGCATTGCCAGGCATACACCAAAGCAAGCACTGACACACCCAGCAATACAGTAATGCATCCAATAACACACCCAGGCGTACACTCATGTACACATTGACACACCCACTCTCACACCGATACAGTCACTGACACATTAAAAACACAGAGTTAGCTCTTTGTTTGAGTAGATGGTGGTTCTAACAAGAAACTTTGTTTTCTAAATCGTTTTTTCAACAGATTTTGAAAAAATATTCTTGAACAAAAAGTGCACAGAGTACCAAAAAGAGTAAGGATGGGGGAAATGCAAAGAAGCAACTGGCTTCACTCCACAACAAACATTATGTAGTCACTAGTAGCAACAACAACAAAAAACAACAGCCCTGCTTCTTCACTGTATTCAAGAATGCACCCACAGATGACATTTTTACTGTGATAAGCATTTGGTATTTCGTGCAGTGAATAACCATGTCACTCAATTCCTCACAGAAAGCTGGTATTTTAATGACTGCAGCTGATGATGGTTCTCCCAAGACTACTGTAGAGATCAACTGTCCTGCAGCACCTGCTTTATTTTGCATCATCTGGTTGTAGACTCTTTCATGAATTGTTTTTAGGTGCTTCCACATGGAACTTGTCCTATGTGAATACTTTTTTGTAGTGCCTCTGGATAACTGCTTACCGCTAATATTGCACTGCACATATTTTGCTGTTACCTTCTATTCCCCAGAAGGTATAGTAAAGTGCTTCCACACATCACTTTCATTTCTGCGAGGTGATGTGTCTTCCTCCTCATCCTCAATAGGTTGTGTATGCTCATCTTTGATGAACGATGTAGCTTCAGCCATTGTGTAAAAGCAGAGCAGCACTGGTACTCAATCCTCCTTCAAGTGACTTCACTGGAGAAGTAACTGCTTTTGGGTGCAGTTTCCATGTGGAAGGTTTTAATGTATCCAATAAGAAGGCAAGGTTTGGGTGTGTATTTGAGTGAATTTGCGAATCCGGTCCGTAAATTCGCCGATTTGTGAATCTTGTAAAATGGGTAACTTTTTTGAAAGACAGGTATACGGTTATTTATATATACTTGTTAATATGTTCACACCGATGTCATTAATGACAATGGAGGGGTGTACAAATGCGCAGAAATTTATAAACGTTTAGGGGAATCCGCAAATTTAGAGTCGCGGATTTGTTCCGATCACGTGAACTGGATGAAAAACCATAGGGCCCAATTCACAAGGGTAAACTTAGAAGTCATAAGCTTAGACCAAACGTCTAAGTTTATGACTTTGTAATTCAGAAATGGCATTTATGAGTCATATCTTTATGTCTGCACTCATGCCCACAATTCCCCAAAGTCGTAAAGTAAGACATTTTGTCTAAATGTCTAAGTTTATTTTTGTGAATCAGGCCCACAGAGTAGTAGTCCGTCTATGTTTGCCGACCTGCGAAAGTACTGCTGTACCCCAAAAATATATTTATTTAAATAAGATTTATTTAATTACATTAAAAAACTTCATTTGGTTTACATTAACTACATATGTAATTTGTATGTTTTTAAATGTATGAAAAGTTTTTTTTTAAATGTATACAGTGGAAAAAAACGAAATTAAAAATAAAAAATAAATTGTAATACACTTAGCATTAAAAATAAACCCCACACATTAACTAAAAAAAAATAAACATGAGAGGGACATAATATTTTAGAAATGGAATTTGAAAAACCTTTGAAATTCACTGAAAAAAACAAAGATTACAGGGATGTTATTGTTAGGAAATAGTAATAAAAAAAATCATAGCAATTCAGCGGTTATAGTTACCTGAGCTAACTATAACTTACGTCCCCACAATGCACTTCTTATGACAGCTCAGGTAACTATAACTGCTGAATTTCTATGGTTTTGTATGAGTGAAATGTGGCACTAATTATAACGTCCCTGGCTGTAGCCTTTGGGGTTCTTCTGTATATATATATGTATATCTATATATCTATATCTATATCTATATCTATATCTATATCTATATCTATATATATATATATATATATCCAGTCGAGAAAGAAAGCCTCATGTGAGAGAGCCAGCCGACGTGATATTTCCAATTCTTTATTAGAGCAGCTGCAGCAGACAGGTAACACCGTGCAGTTCATACAAATGAAAGAGTCCTTCCAGACGCATTTCGGGAAAGATATTCCCTTCTTCAATGGCTTGACTCCTGCTCGCACTGAATAAAATCTTTGCACCATTTATCACCGGAACTTGCCTCAGTGGGCGTGTCCTCCACTCTGGCCTCCTGGTTCTTGTGCTGCATAAAAAATAAACCTCAAGTGAGTTCGTTCAATGGGTGGTTATAAGCAGTGAATGGCGGAGGCACTAGTTTGAGTTTGCTCAGTAAACTATTACTGGCAATTTTAGAATTGTTTTGTGTTTAAAAAGTGACGTTATGACTAATATTTTCACATAACTGTATCGTCATTTTAACATTTGCTTTTATCTGTGAATTTCTGGGGTTTTTACCTTAAAGTTAGATCTTATTACCATACTTAAATATAAAGTTACTTTAACCTTTGGTTTTCTCAATAAATTTCTGGGGATTTTTAAAATTTAAAGTAAGATCTTATTTTCATACCCAGCCTCCGCGGATGGCTGCACCCTCTTCTCTCATGGCCTTCGTCCATGGGTGGTGTGGGGACGATCACAGGTGGTCAAGCCACCATGAACGGCCATCTGTCCATGGACCCTACACCACATTCTTTCTTTAAAATGTTTTTTTTAAGTCACATGGCACATTTCCTTTAGATTTCAGAGTACAGAGCTCAAGTCCACATATCCTGTAATGACGGGTGTAACATTTTCTTTCATGTTGTGTCCAGGCAATGAATTGCTCAGCCCCGCAGGACTACTGGGTTATGTGGGCCGAATTGACTGACAGGAAAAAAACACTTGCAATCAAAACACTGTATTTTTTTAAATTTGCAGTTCCTTCACACTCCAGCAGGAGTTCCGCAGGACCAACTATCCAGCTATCTTAATTTTTTTACCTTATTTTCTCCAATGGATCTTCTGGGGTCTTTAGCTGTTTGGTGGCTGTGTAACATGTTGGTTTCATCTGGAAAGACATATCAGCTTGCAAAGTACATGCCGATTGAAAACTGGTCTTCAATAGAGGTTTGTTGTGGAAAGTCTGAAGGCCATTCAAGAAGGAGCTGGAGAGGAGGGAAAATTGATGGTGTTCCCAACAAGGGAAGCTGTTAAAGTGCAGAGGAGAATATGTGTAAATATATGCAGTGGACAAGAATCTGCAGAGGAGCCAAGATTGCCACTGGATTTTACCAGGTGTCCATATTAATTCACTGTCAGAGGACTGACGCAACCACATTGAGGATTGGAGCTAGAATGGAGTACCTTGAAGGCTATATTAGTTATCGCTTATTTAGAGGCAGAAGGCCTGATTGCACTTTTCAGTAAGTTTACACTTATGAATACATTTACTACTTGTCGGTATTCACATACTGCACTTTTGTAGTATCTTTACACATTTGTGCAGAGTCCTCCATGGCCCGGAGGACTCAATTTGTTTTTAGGTTCATCTACATCTGTCAGAAATGGGAAGAGTCGCACTGAGCAGAATTGGTCTGTTGCCTCGCTGTCTGTGTGCTCTCCAGAATGCCATGTATGACATTCCAAAATCCACCTTCACTAAACGAAATAATCTCCTAATGTCCCTTGTGCGGGCGGGTAAACTTAGCAGAGTTAAACTGGATATCTCAAAGCTGGACACTGAACAGGGCAGCCTGGGGCTGCCAGACCTACAACTGAACTACTTTGTAGGTCTCTTGCAGTATTCAACACAGTGGTGTTTGGATGACCTGAATATGGAGAAAAACCTACTGGGTGCAAGGGGGACAGATGCAGATCTTCCACAATGCCTCATGCTGGGATCGGGTATCCCAGCTGACCGCCCCTTTATTGTCTGACAGGTGGCAGTGGCCTGGGAGCATAGGGTGGCATGGGTTTGACATCGGGCCGCCTATGCTAGACTTTTGCCCCTTTATTGGCTGAAACCCATTCGCGCTATCCAGTCCGTGATAGATTTGTCATAGTGGTTTGATGGTGGCAGCATACTGCTGGCGAGCTCTACCTTAGTGGTACTGTCCTTACGATAACGGAGGCACAGGGTACATTTGGTCTTCTAGGGTCATAGGACCATTATATCCTAACACCCTCATTAAAATAAATTTTAATCCATACCCACCAGACCACCAATAAAGGGATACCATGTCTGTCTCAGGTATTTTTATTCTTTCTAGTCTCTCTAGTAACAAGAATATCAAAAGAGCTCCCTGGAATATGGCGGTGCCCATCCTGGCTTTTAGGGGTCAGGATGGAAACGATGATGAAGCATGCTACTATTAGAGTGGGTGAGGGTCCCAATAAAAAAAGGAAATAAATAGATTCCTTTTTCCTCATTGATTACTGATCGGGTATCTGCGTGAGATAGGAGTTATTCTAGATAAGCAAGGGATACCCCAAGTTCTGTTTTTGTGTTAGACAGCCAATTTGCCTTAAACAAAACCCTACTCTTCATGGGAACCAATTGTTACTCCATCAGTAAGTGTATTGAGGAAGGAGCTTTCGCGTTGCAGAAGAGACCTGACCCACCGGACCCCATTGAGAGAGGTGTATAGATAAAACATTTTGGTCCGAAGGAGCTACCAGTCTACTCATAGCAAGAGATGGACTGCGCTTCTTCCATGATGCCATCATGGGGTCCAGTACAACTTCTTTGAAGTACAATCATGCCACATATACCAAAGACTGAAAGAACTCAGTAAGCAAGTAAGCCTCCACTGGTAATGGAAGTTCAAAACCTTCTGCATACTTTTGAATAACAGTAAAGAATGTGCTTACCTAAGCCAGACCAGTCTCTGCAGAGTTATCCGGGCCCCTGGCAATTTGAAGGTCTGCATCAGAATACCTGGTAGGTAGGCAGTTATGTTAAAAGCATCTGAATCAGAAGCAAATAAGGCCTCCAAATGGACACATTTCTTGGTCCTCAAGAAGCTAATCTTTAAAATCCTGTTCCTCTGTCACTGCAGAGGAACAGGAAACACAACCCGGACTTTAACAGCTGTTGATCATGGCATCATAAGTGGAGCAGTTAACTCCATGGGCCTCATTTATGAGTTTTTGCCGTAGGGCAGCACCGCAGATACGGCGCATTCCTGTCCTTTTCCCCTGCGCTGGCGCACAATGAACTGCCGTGCACCAACGCAGGCACCTTTGCACCATGGTGCAAGGTTGCCAGCGTTGCAGGGATGTTTATTTTTGTGCAGGAAGGAAACCCTTCCTGCACAAAAACGACCACAAGAGGCTTTTTTCTCTTTCTATGTGTGCTGCAGAAAAACTAGGACAAATAAAGATATTTCCCCTCATTATGCCTTCCTTGCGCCTTCCCTGGGGAGGCGTTAGTTTTGGGCGCTGCCTCAAAGTTCCAATTTCTCGTAAATCTGGCGCAACACCCATTACACTTCTCTTTAGCGCAGAATACTGTGTTAAATGGAACAATATTTACAAGGTAGCATTAAGCCAAAAAAAGTGACTTAGTGTTCCCTGGTAAATTTGGAGCAGGCTCCTGCGCTACTGGAACGTCACAAAAAGTGACCAGCGGTGCAAGCGGCTTATAAATAATCCCTCATATGCTTAGTGGGCACCTTGATCCCAGATTCATGAGACTCAGGCCTAGCGATTCGACCACTGCTGGAGCAGGATTTACCGGATGAGCCACAGTTGAAGCAACTGCTCCACCCTGATAGCTTGCAATGCGCCAGAGGTTAGGGATGACCTCCAGCATGGCTTGTTTGACGACATCAATTTGCTACACAATGGCAGCAGGACGAAGGCTGGCCTTACTATTTCCAAACCCCGGACAAGCTCTGACAAAGAGCTGGTCAACTCCTACACTGGGGTACCTCATTGCAGATTTCTCTACCGAAAGAGGAATATCATTTTGGGGAGGAGAATGAAGGCCATTCTTTCTTGCACTTTTTGTGTCTGTGCTTCTTGTGGATGGAAGAAGATCTCTCATTAGGACGTTACTTTTTTGCAGGTGACTTACCTGTGGAGGGAGAGTGGAGAGGTGCTATATTACAAGACTTGGAGCATAGAGGAACTTGGCTTCTCTTATCCTAATTGCTATCAGGAAATTATGACCAGTGTGGTGCACTGTCCTAAAACAGTATTGAAAAACATGTTAAACAATTAAGGGAACTCCGGCATATTTCAAAAGAGCAGAAAAAAACATCAGGGGCCCTATTACATATAGGATGTGCTTTTCCTGTATGCACCGTGGCGTGCCTTTAAATAGGCACACCGTGTTAAACAGGGAAAGTGCACCCTATTACATTGCATGCGCTGCCCCAGGGCAGCCGGGAACTTTTGCTGCCCAGGGGGCAGTGCATTCAAGTGAACTACTAAGCGGTTGCTTCAAAGCCACTCCATGTTTCACTGTACAGGTGTTAACTCATCTGTACTTCAAATAGGGATTAAAGATCCCTTTGCAGGCAGGTGCAGTGAGTGACTGCACCCGAATGCAGGGGGAGGTCTTTAGGGTCCATTGCACCCTCTTTGTCCCTCCAGAGCACTGCCTTCAGGGAGTGCACTGATAGTGTGTTTCCTTTTTGGGGCACACTTTCAGAGCGCCTCCTGATAGCTTCTTTGCATTTATGCCCACATCCATAATACCAAAAGAACTATTGATGGACAGAATGCAGAACAATGTCATACATTCACTCCAGTACAGAGATCTGGGCCTAAATCTATTGTTTTTTTGCTCAGCATGCCATTTCAGTTTGGACCCTGTCATATGCAAATCAGTCTTGACCCTGTGCCCAATGGGAACAGTCTAACCCGAACTGCCAGGCCAGGTCCTCCCTGGACTGGAAACAAGCATCCCAGGACCGGTTTCGGGGTTTCACCCCTCTTCAGCCAGGATAGCTTGATTTCAGTGGCATGGAGAGCACGGGACTCACGTCTGAGCATTCCCGTCCCACTCGGGGTGACAAATGCAAAAAGAACTATTGATGGACAGAATGCAGAACAATGTCATACATTCACACCAGTACAGAGATCTGGGCCTAAATCCATCGTTTTTTTGGTCACCATGCCGTTCCAGTTTGAACCCAGGTGTATGCAAATCAGTCTTGACCCTGTGCCTCATGGGAACAGTCCAGCCCGAACTGCCAAGCCAGGTTCTGCCTGTACTGGAAACAAGCATCCTATGACCGGTTTCGGGGTTTCACCCCTATTCAGCCAGGATAGCTTGATTCCAGTGGCATGGAGAGCACGGGACCCACGTCTGTGCATACCCTTCCCACTTCGGGTGACAAATGCAAAAACAACAGTTGATGGACAGAATGCAGAACAATGTCATAGATTCACCCCAGTACAGAGATCTGGGCCTGAATCCATCGTTTTTTTGCTCATCATGCCGTTCCAGTTTGAACCCAGCTATATGCAAATCAGTCTTGACCCTGTGTCTCATGGGAACAGTCCAGCCCGAACTGCCAAGCCAGGTTCTCCCTGGACTGGAAACAAGCATCCTAGGACCGGTTTTGGGGTTTCACCCCTCTTCAGCCAGGACAGCTTGATTCCAGTGGCATGGAGAGCACGGAACCCACGTCTGGGCATACCCTTCCCACTCAGGGTGACAAATGCAAAAACAACAGTTGATGGACAGAATGCAGAACAATGTCATACATTCACCCCAGTACTGAGATCTGGGCCTAAATCCATCGTTTTTTTGCTCACCATGCCGTTCCAGTTTGAACCCAGCTATATGCAAATCAGTCTTGACCCTGTACCTCATGGGAACAGTCCAGCCCGAACTGCCAAGCCAGGTTCTCCCTGGACTGGAAACAAGAATCCTAGGACCGGTTTCGAGGTTTCACCCCTCTTCAGCCAGGATAGCTTGATTCCAGTGGCATGGAGAGCTCGGGACCCACGTCTGGGCATACCCTTCCCACTCGGGGTGACAAATGCAAAGACAACAGTTGATGGACAGAATGCAGAACAATGTCATACACTCACCCCAGTACAGAGAGCTGGGCCTAAATCCATCGTTTTTTTAAACCGGTCCTAGGATGCTTGTTTCCAGTCCAGGGAGGACCTGGCCTGGCAGTTCAGGCTGGACTGTTCCCACTGGGCACAGGGTCAAGCCTGATTTGCATATGGCTCGGTCCAAACTGGAATGGCATGGTGAGCAAAAAAACGATGGATTTCGGCCCAGATCTCTGTACTGGGGTGAATGTATGATATTGTTCTGCATTCTGTCCATCAACTGTTGTTTTCGCATTTGTCACATCCATAATATGGCACAGAAGTAGAGAGATTCCCTCAGTGCATGGGGCCAGGCCCCCATGCAAATGAAGGCCTCCTGAGATATGGCTGGTGCTACATGTGCTCCATTGTTATTGTTATTGTTATTTTAATTTTATACCGCGCCTAATCACCTGCAGGCCTCTAAGCGCCCGGAAAGATGGAATAGGACAATAACACAACAGGTCAGAACAAAAGATCGCATTGGATTAAGCCACTATCTGTATTATAGAAGGGGCCGCACAAGCGTCTACTGCCCCTTCTGTAATATCAAAGTACCCCATTAGTGCACAAACGAGTACACATGCCGTCGCGCCCTCCAGAACACTTTCTGTAATACGGCCCAATGAAGCGAGGCGGCTCCTTACTTGTTTCAATGTTGTCACACGTATGGGCGAGGCAGACCTGCAACTGGAGCTGCCACAGTGCCACTTAGAGCCACTAGGAAGCTACTGCTGAGGAAAAGATTCCCATTGAGTCATATGCAAAGATGAGGAATCTGTGGGATGAAGTGCCCCTCGGGGCTGGGATTGTTCCTGCTTGTTGTGAAGGAGGAAGGCTATTGCAGCTGCCCCTCCATGTGTTACGATGCAGTGCAAGGAGTTATCTTATGGTTGTTCCTCTCTGCTGAGTTTCAGGAAAACATCTTCAGTTGTTCCTGAGGGTCTAGCCCGGATATTCCTCTTTGTTGGGTTGCAGGAATGACTCTTAAGGTCTCCACGAATGGGAACGTGTTACTCATGCCAGCTGCGCTGGAGGGGAGGGTTCCAATTGCTTCCACATATTGTGACACACAGAGTACAAGTTTGCATGGAGTTGTGTTCAAGTTGTCCCTGCAGATTGTGGTACAGGGAACAATGTTCAGGTGTACGTGAACCTGTGTTCAGGTTGCTCTTGTATGCTGCAATGGAGAAGGTTTATGCCAGTTTCGCATGCAAAGAGTTATGTTCAGATTTGCATAAAGCTGTATTGAGGTTGCCCATATGTGGGGGGTGCAGGGTGCTGGGTTTAAGTTACCACTGCAAGAGAGCTGTGCTCATCTCGCTGATACATGTTGCAGTGCAGAGAGCCATGCCCAGCTTACTCATGCATGTTGCGGTGCAGAGAGCCATGCCCAGCGTACTCATGCATGTTGCGGTGCAGAGAGGCGTGCCCAGCTTCCTACTGCATGTTGCAGTGTAGAGAGGCGTGCCCAGATTGTTACAGCATATTGCGGTGCAAAGAGCTGTGACCAGCTTGCTCATGCATGTTGTGGTGTACAGAACAGTGCCCAGCTTGCCCCTGCATGTTGCAGTGCAGAGAGCAGTGCCCAGCAGTGCAGCGAGCCATGCCCAGCTTGCTACTGCATGTTGTGGTGCAGAGCACCGTGCCCAGCTTGCTCATACCTTTTGTGGTGCAGAGAGCTGTGCCTAGCTTGCTCATGCATGTTGCGCTACAGAGAGCCATGCCCAGCTTGCTCAAGCATGTTCTGGTGCAGATAGCCATGCCCAATATGTTGCAGTGCACATAGTCGTGCCCAGCTTGCTCCTTCATGTTGCAGTGCAGAGAGCCGTGCTCAGCTCGCTCATGCATGTTGCAGTGCAGAGAGTCATGACCAGCTTGCTTGTGCATGTTGGGGTGCATAAAGCCATGCTCAGCCTGCTCCTGCACATTACAGTGCTCAGACCTCTGCCCAGCATGTTGTGGGGCAGAGAGCCATGCCCAGCTTGTTCATGTATGTTGTGGTGCAGAGAGCCGTACCCAGCTTACTCCTGCTAAGCTTCTTCCTCCATGTTGTGGTGCAGAGAGCCATGCCCCTACACTTTGCAGTGAAGAGATCCGTGCTCCTACATGTTACAGTGCAAAGAGCCATGCTCATGCTTGTTGCGGTGCCCAGAGTCGTGCTTAAATTCCTACTGCATGTTGCAGTGAAGAGAGGCATGCCCAGATTGCTCCCGCATATTGCCGTGCAAAGAGCCATGACCAGCTTGCTCATGCATGTTGCGATGTAGAGAGCCGTGCCCAGCTTGCCCCTGCATGTTGTGGTGCAGAAGAAATGCCCGGCTTGCCAATGCATTTTGCGGTGTAGAGAGACGTGCCCAGCTTGCTCATGCCTGTTGTGGTGCAGAGAGACGTGCCCAGCTTGCTCATGCCTGTTGTGGTGCAGAGAGACGTGCCCAGCTTGCTCATGTCTGTTGCAGTCCAGAAAGCCGTGCCTAGCTTGCTCATGCATGTTGCGGTACAGAGAGCCATGCCCAGCTTGCTCATGCATGTTCTGGTGCAAATAGCCATGTCCAACATGTTGCAGTGCACAGAGTCATGCACAGCTTGCTCCTGCATGTTGCAGTGCAGAGAGCCGTGCTCAGCTCGCTCATGCATGTTGCAGTGCAGAGAGCCATGACCAGCTTGCTCATGCATGTTGTGGTGCATATAGCCATGCTCAGCCTGCTCCTACACGTTACTGTGCTCAGAGCTCTTCCCACCTTGCCTCTGCAAGTTATGGTGTAGAGAGCCGTGCCCAGCTTGCTCATGCATGTTGCGGTGCTCAGAGCTGTGCCCGGCTTGCCCATGCAAGTAGCGGTGGAGAGAGCCATGACCAGCTTGCTCATGCATGTTTCAGGCCAGAGAGCCGTGCCCAGCTTGCTCCTGCATGTTGCAGTGCAGAGAGCCATGCTCAGCTCACTCATGCATGTTGCAGGACAGAGCCATGACCAGCTTGCTGCTGCATGCTCTGGTGCAGATAGCCATGACCAGCATGCCCCTGCATGTTGCGTTGCAGAGAGCCATGCCCAGAGTGATCATGCATGTTGCGGTGCAGAGAGGCATGCTCAGCCTCCTACTGCATGCTGTAGTGAAGAGAGGCGTGCCTAGCTTGCTCCTGCATGTCCAGCTGGCTCATGCATGTTGCGGTGTAGAGAGCCATGCCCAGCTTGCCCCTGCATGTTGTGGTACAGAGAGCCATGCCCAGCTTGTCAATGCATTTTGGGGGCAGAGAGCCGTGCCCAGCTTGCTCATGCCTGTTGCGGTGCAGAGAGCTGTGCCTCGCTTGCTCATGCATGTTGCGGTACAGAGAGCCATGGCCAGCTTGCTCATGCATGTTCTGGTGCAGATAGCCATGCCCAACATGTTGCAGTACACAGTCATGCCCAGCTTGCTCCTGCATGTTGCAGTGCAGATAGCAGTGCTCAGCTCGCTCTTGCATGTGGCAGTGCAGAGAGCCATGACCAGCTTGCTCATGCATGTTGTGGGGCATAGAGCCATGCTAAGCCTGCTCCTGCACGTTACGGTGCTCAGAGCTCTGCCCAGCTTGCCTCTGCAAGTTGTGGTGAAGAGAACCGTGCCCAGCTTGCTCATGTATGTTGCAGTGCTCAGAGCTGTGCCCAGCTTGCCCCTGCAAGTTGCGATGGAGAGAGCCATGACCAGATTGCTCATGCATGTTGTGGTCCAGAGGGCCATGCCCAGCTTGCTCCTGCATTGCAGAGAGCCATGCTCAGCTCACTCATGCATGTTGCAGTACAGAGAGCCATGACCAACTTGTTGCTGCATGCTCTCATGCAGATAGCCATGCCCAGCATGCCCCTGTATATTGCGGTGCAGAGAGCCATGCCCAGCGTGCTCATGCATGTTGTGGTGCAGAAAGACGTGCCCAGCTTCTTACTGCATGTTGCAGTGAAGGGAGGCATGCCCAGCTTGCTCCTGCATGTTGCTGTGCAAAGAGCAGTGACTAGCTGGCTCATGCATGTGGCGGTGTAGAGAGAGGTGCCCAGCTTGTCCCTGCATGTTGTGGTGCAGAGAGCCATGCCCAGCTTTCCAATGCATTTTGCAATGCAGAGAGCAGTGCCCAACAGTGCAGAGAGCCATGCCCAACTTGCTCCTGCATGTTGTGGTAAAGAGAGCCGTACCCAGCTTGCTCATGCATGTTGCGGTACAAACAGCCATGCCTAGCTTGCTTATGCATGTACTGGTGCAGATAGACATGCCCAGCCTGCCACTGCATGTTGCAGTGAAGAGAGCTGTGCCCAGATTGCTCCTGCATGTTGCTGTGCAAAGAGCCTTGACAAGCTTTCTCATGCCTGTTGCGGTGTAGAGAGATGTGCCCAGTTTGCCCCTGCATGTTGTGGTGCAGCGAGCCATGCCCAGCTTGCCAATGCATTTTGCGGTGCAGAGAGCCGTGCCCAGGAGTGCAGAGAGCCGTGCTCAGCTTGCCCCTCCATGTTCAGGTCCAGAGAGCCGTGTCCGTCTTGCTCATGCATGTTGCGGTGCAGAGAGCTGTGTCCAGCTTGTCCCTGCATGCTGCAATGCAGAGAGCTGTGCCCAGCTTGCTCATGCATGTCGTGGTGCAGAGAGCCATGCCCAGCTTGCCCGTCCATGTTGAGGTTCAGAGAGCAGTGCCCAGTTTGCTCATGCATGTTGCGGTACAGACAGCGTTGCCCAGCTTGCCCCTCCATGTTGAGGTTCAGAGGTTCAGAGAGTCGTGCCCAGCTTGCCCCTGTGTGTTGCTGTGCAGAGAACCGTGCCCAGCTTGCCTCTCCATGGTGAGGTTCAGAGAGTCGTGCCCAGCTTGCTCATGCATGTTGCGGTGTAGAGAGCCGTGCCCAGCTTGCCCCTCCATGTTGAGGTTCAGAGAGCCGTGCCCAGCTTGCTCACGCATGTTGCGGTGCAGAGAGGCATGCCCAGCTTGCCCTTGCATGTTGCGGTGCCTCTCCGTGCCCAGGCTGCCCCTGCATCTGCGGTGCAGAGAGCCGTGCCCAGAGTGGCCTTGCATGTTGAGGTTCAGAGAGCTGTGCCCATCTTGCTCATGCATGTTGCGGTGCAGAGAGCCTTGCCCAGCTTGCCCCTGCATGTTGCAGTGCAGCGAGCCGTCCCCAGCTTGCCCCTGCATGTTGCGGGGCAGAGAGCCGTGCCCAGGTTGCCCCTGCATCTGCGCTGCAAAGAGCCATGACCAGCTTCCTCATGCATGCTGCAGTGCAGAGAACTGTTACTAGCTTTATCATGTATGTTGCTGGGAAGAGAGCCATGCCCAGCTTGCTCATGCATCTTGCGGCACAGAGAGCCAGTGACCAGCTTCCTCATGCATGTTGCAGTGCAGAGAGCCGCGCCCAGCTTGCTCCTGCATGTTACGGAGCAGAGAGCTGCGCCCAGTTTGCTCCTGCATGTTGCTGTGCATAAACCGTGCCCAGCTTGCTCCTGCATGTTGCGGTGCAGAGAGCCGTGCCCAGGTTGCTTCTGCATCTTGTGGGACAGAGAGCTGTGCTCAGCTTGCACCTGTATGTTGCGGCACAGAGAGCCACGCCCAGGTGGCTCCCCCATGTTGCGGTGCAAAGACCTGTGCCCAGATTGCACGTGCATGTTGCGATGCAGTGAGCCGTGTCCAGATTGCTCCTGCATGTTGCGGTGCAGAGAGCCGTGTCCAGCCTGGCCCTGCATGTTACGGTGCAGAGAGCCATTCCCAGCTGGCCCCTACATGTTTTAGTGCAGAAAGCCGCGCCCAGCTGTGTGCTGCACGTTGCGGTGCAGAGAGCCACGCCCAGCTTGCTCATGCATGTTGTTGTGCAGAGAGCTGTGCCCAGCTTGCCCGTCCATGTTGAGGTTTAGAGAGCAGTGCCCAGTTTGATCATGCATGTTGCGGTACTGAGAGCGTTGCCCAGCTTGCCCCTCCATGTTGAGGTTCAGAGGTTGAGAGTCGTGCCCAGCTTGCCCCTGCGTGAGGCAGTGTAGAGAACTGTGCCCAGCTGGCCCCTCCATGGTGAGGTTCAGAGAGTCGTGTCCAGCTTCCTCATGCATGTCGCGGTGCAGAGAGCCGTGCCCAGCTTGCCCCTCCATGTTGAGTTTCAGAGAGCCGTGCCCAGCTTGCTCATGCATGTTGCGTTTCAGACAGGCATGCCCAGCTTGCCCCTGCATGTTGTGGTGCCTCTCCGTGCCCAGGTTGCCCCTGCATGCTGCATTGCAGAGAGTCATGCCCAGCTTGCTCTTGCATGTTGCTGTGCAAAGAGCTGTACCCATCTTGCTCATGCATGTTGCAACACAGAGAGCCGTGCCCAGCTTGCTCTTGCATGTTGTGGCGCAGAGAGCCGTGCGCAGCTGGCCCCTACATGTTTTAGTGCAGAGAGCTGTTGTTAGAAAGGTTAGACGGACCGGGAGGGTCGGCCGAGGTCAGGGGGAGAGGTCTCCGGGGAGAGCCGTCTCCAGCGATCGTACAGACAAGTAACTTCCCCCCCACAGACAGATACCACACAAGGATAAGATTCAGCGTTCTTTATAAGCACTTCTTAAGGTACGGTTGAATGGTACAAGGAGGTCTGGACTCAGGAGTCCCCTCGATTCAAGTCTCTCAAGGTAGGGAAGGGGGTAGCGGGACAGTCTGTTTACCAGTCAGGTAGTTCGGATGAGATGATGATTAGCTCACAATCCTCGAGCTTGGTGGTTTAGCTGGTACGGGCCGCGGCAGCGCCAGCAGGTCCCGGTCGAGATGGTCAGTACACGGTCCGCGGCAGCGCCAGCAGGTCCCGGAAAGATGGTCAATATACGGTCCGCGGCAGCGCCAGCAGGTCCCGGTGAGGATGGTCGTTACAACGGGCCGCGGCAGCGCCAGCAGGTCCCGACGAGGATAGATGTTGCAGAAGGCAGCGCCAGCAGGCAGGACGATGGTTCGCAAGATAGGGCTACGGCAGCGCCAGTAGTCCGTCAAGGCTGAGTTCTCTCGGTGTCTCTCGACTCCAGCATACAACTGCCTTCCTGCTCCGGAGTTGCCCCAGTTATAGGGCAGGCGCCCCTTTGATGTCCGGGCCCTCGCACTTGGAGGTCGGAGGGCCCGGGATGAAGGTGTCCAGACACCCAGCAGAGGGTGGAGCCAGCGCCTGGGGGAGCTGGAGGCGATCGGCACCTGGCGGGGGAAGAGCTCTTGACGCTTCGTTCTCCCATTGACCTGCCAAGTGGTCCGCTTACCTCCTGGGTGGATGGTGGCGCCGGGATGTCGGGGCCGGCCAGGCCCGGGGTTAGGGTCGGGGCAAGGCCACGCGGCCTCGTGGTGCAGGGCCCAAGATGGCGGCTTGACCCGGCCGGGGAAGCCGAGGGGGCTGGGGCCCGTGATGTGTGGAGGTCCGAGGGTAGAAGATCCGTCGGGAGACGGGGTGCAGGTGCCTTTCGTGGGTTACGCCTGGCGGGCCGGAGCTGGGGCCCTGTCGTGCGGGGAGGGAGCAAGCCCTTCGTGTGGCCTGTCCAACATGCGTCCCCCCCAGCTGAAGGCGGGGAGAGTCACCCATCTCCTTGGGGACTCTCTTCGTCGAGGCGGAAAAAGCGTGACAGGCCATCCGCGTTGGCGTGGTCTTGGCCCGGTCGGTGCTCCACGGTGAAGTCCATTCCCTGCAGGGAAATGGACCAGCGCAATAGTTTTGGGTTCTCCCCCCACATCTGCATCAGCCACTGCAGGGGTCGATGGTCGGTTTGTACCCGGAAGTGGGTACCGAAGAGATAGGGCCTGAGTTTTTTGAGGGCCCACACCACTGCGAAGGCCTCCCTCTCGATGGTGCTCCAGCGCTGTTCTCGGGCCAGGAGACGTCGGCTGATGAAGGCCACCGGCTGGTCATGACCTTCGGGGTTTAACTGAGAAAGAACGGCTCCGATGCCGTGGTCGGAGGCGTCGGTCTGTACCACGAATTCCCGACTGTAATCGGGGGCCTGGAGCACAGGGGCGGTGCACAGGGCGGCCTTCAGCTTCTCGAAGGCCGCTTGACAATCGGGGGTCCAGTTAATCCGCTTCGGTTGGTTCTTGGACATGAGACCCGTGAGGGGCCCCACGATGCTGCCGTAGTCCTTCACGAACCGCCGGTAGTAGCCGGTGAGCCCCAAGAAGGCTCGGACCTCGGTCTGGGTGACGGGGGGCTGCCAGGACTGGATGGCAGCAATCTTAAGTTGCAGCGGGGCCACCAGCCCGCTTCCCACTTGGTGCCCAAGGTAGGTCACGGACCCTTGGCCAATTTGGCACTTGCCGGCCTTAATCGTGAGGCCGGCCCGCTGGAGGGCCTGTAGGACCTCTTGGAGGTGGAGGAGGTGGTCGGACCAGTGGCGGCTGTATACAGCGATATCGTCCAGGTAGGCAGCGCTGAACTCTTCGAGCCCCGCCAAGACCTGGTTCACAAGGCGTTGAAACGTGGCGGGGGCATTCTTCATGCCGAAGGGCATGACCTTGAATTGGTAGTGGCCATCGGGGGTAGAGAAGGCCGACCGTTCTTGAGCCCTGGGTGTGAGGCCGATCTGCCAGTAGCCCGCTGTTAGGTCGAAGATACTAAGGTAGCGGGCGGCCCCCAGCCGGTCGATCAGCTCGTCTGCTCGGGGAATCGGATGAGCGTCGGTCCGGGTGACCGCGTTCAAACCCCGGTAGTCGACGCAGAATCTCAGTTCAGGTGTGGTGCCGGGGGCAGCGGCTTTGGGAACCAATACAACCGGGCTGGCCCAGGGACTGTCCGAGGGCTCGATGACCCCGATTGTGAGCATCTTGGCCACTTCATCCTGTATGCAGGCCCGTACCCGATCTGGTACGCGGTAGGCCCGGTGTCGGACAGGGGGACTGTCCCCGGTGTCCACGTCGTGCAAACACCAAGGGGTGACACCGGGGGTGAGGGAGAACAGGGTAGCGAACTGCAGCAGGAGGTTCCGGCAGCCCCGGCGTTGCTCCGAAGTGAGGGCGTCAGAGAGCCGGACCCCGTCCACGGAGCCGTCATTCTCCTGAGTCTTCAGAAGATCCGGGAGGGGTTCGGAGTCTTCCTCTGCCCCACTGTCCGTAGCCATCAAGAGGCTGAGTTCTGAGCGCACAAAGTGTGGTTTGAGTCTGTTGGTGTGGAGGACCCGAAGGGGGTTCCGGGAGGTCCCCATGTCGATGAGGTAAGTGACGGGGCTTTTGCGCTCGACCACTTTGAAGGGCCCCGTCCACTTATCTTGCAAGGCACATGGTTCGGTGGGGGACATCACCCACACTTGTTGACCCGGCTCGAACTCAACGGAGGAGGCATTGTGATCATACCACCTCTTCATGTCCTCCTGGCTGGCCTCGAGGTTCGCCTTGGCCAGCTCCCTGAAGCGCCGGGTCTGACTGCGTAGGGCCAGGATGTATTTGAAGACGTCTGGAGGGGTCTTTAGGGGGGCCATCTCCCAACCTTCCTTGACTAGGCTGAGGGGCCCTCGCACAGGGTGCCCGTACAGGAGTTCAAAAGGGCTAAAGCCGAGGGACTTCTGGGGGACTTCTCGGTAGGCGAAGAGGAGGCACGGGAGTAGTACATCCCACTGGCGACGGAGGGGCTCTTCCAATCCCCCAATCATCCCCTTGAGAGTGCGGTTAAACCGCTCCACTAGTCCGTTCCCTTGGGGGTGATAGGGGGTCGTGAATCTGTAGGTGACCCCGCATTATTGCCAGAGGGACTTCATGTATTTGGAGATAAAGTTCGTGCCTCGGTCGCTGACGACTTCTCGGGGGAAGCCCACCCGGGAGAAGATCCCCATTAGGGCCCGGCCAACCACCGGAGCTGTCACGGTCCGTAGGGGCACCGCCTCGGGGTAGCGGGTGGCATGGTCCACCAGTACTAAGATGAACCTGTGTCCTTGTGCCGTGCGGGGGTCCAGAGGCCCCACAATGTCTATCCCCACCCTCTCGAACGGGGTGGTGACCACAGGGAAGGGTTGCAGAGGGGCTTTCAGCTTCCGACCACTCTTCCCGCTGGCTTGGCATGTGGGGCAAGATCGGCAGTGGTTCAGGACGTCGTTCCTCATTTTCGGCCAGAAAAAGTGGGTCACTAGGCGGCTGTACGTTTTGTCCTGGCCCAGGTGTCCAGCCAGGGGGACATCGTGGGCCAGGTTGAGCAGGAAGTCTCTGAAGCGGAGAGGTACCACCAGTACTCGACCGGCCCCCAGCTCGGCGATTCTTTGTTCGCTGTATAGCAGGTCGTTATCCCAGTAGACCCAGTGAGTTCCGGTGGAGTCCCCTGCGTTCTGGGCGCTGGCTTGTTGGCGGAGTCCCTCGAGGGAGGGACAGGTCTTTTGTTCCTCGCGGAACTGTTCTTGGGTGGGCCCCCCTTCTTGACGCCACTGAGCCAGGCCGGGAAGGTCCTGGGGTTGCGCGTCCCCTTTGGTCGTTGGTTCTGGGGGGCTGGCCTCGTCGTGGTCTTCTACTGGGGCGACCGGGGGCGGAGGTGCTGGCCATTCCGGTTCTTCTGATCGGGGGACGGCACGGGCGGCCATGGACCGGGTGGTTATGCAGGCCCAGTCCGGGAGGCCCAGCATCCCCAGGTGCTCTCTTCTCTCAACGGTGGCCCACGGGGAACTCTCGAGGTCATTCCCCAGGAGGCAGTCCACGGGGGCATCGTCCCGGACCGTCACCTTCAACAGGCCGGAGACCCCTCCCCATTCGAATGGGACGCAGGCCATTTGACACATACTTTCAGAGTTGTCTGCCGAGCGGACAGGGCAGAGAATGTTCGGCAGGATCTGCTCGGGCTTCACCAGGTGACAGCGGACGGCCGTCACACTAGCGCCTGTGTCACGCAAGGCCTCGGCTCGCTGTCCATTAATGGTCACCCACTGACCGTATTTCCGGGTGTTAGCGGGTAGGGGAGCCCGCGGGATCATGTCTCTTCCCCCTAAGCACGCCAGGACCATGGCGGCCGGTTCCCACTCTTGCTGGGCCGGCTCATACCCTTCTGGTTCCTCCGATAATCGCTCTTCCCCCAGGGCGGCGGCAGCTACCTGGCGGGGCTTGGGTGTTTGGTTCTGCGGGCAGCTCGGGTCATTGGCGTAGTGGCCGACTCGCTGGCATCGGTGGCACGTGACGTTGGCCCGGAACCCAGGACGCAACGGGGGGTTGCTCCGGCCGGCCGGAGGCGGGGTGCTGGCCACGGGGGTTGCCGGCAAGGCGTCTCTCCCTCGCCCCTGGCCTCCTCCTCCACCCCGAGGACGGTGCTGGCTTTGGTTGCTTCGATTCTGCTCGTGTGGCCCTCTCCGGCCCACTCGGGTGCTTTCCCATCGGTCAGCTTCGGCGGCGAGCTGCCGGGGGTCAGTCAGCTTACTGTCGAGGAGGTGCTGCCTGAGCTCGACGAAACAGTTGTTTGACAGGTGCTCCCATACCATAAGGTTAAAGAGTTGTTCGTAGGTGGTGACCTGGCTCCCCTTTATCCAACCCTCGAAGGCACGGCTGAAATAGTTCACGTATTCTACCCAAGTTGTACCTGGGATCCGGGTGCAATCTCTGAACCTCTGGCGGTACATCTCGGGTGTGAGGCCGTAGCGGGTGAGGAGGGCAGCCTTCATGTGGTCGTAGGACGACATTTGGTGATCTGGGAGCTGCAGCAGGGCATCGCGACCCTCGTTGACGAACCTCCCCCATAGTCCGGCTCCCCAATCACTCCGGTCGATCCGGTGGGAGGTCATGGCGATCTCGTAGGCTTTAAACCACTGTTGTATGTCGTCTTCTCGGACATACTCGCGGACAACATCCTTGGGGATGTGGACTTTTTTCTCGGTTGGCCCCGGGGTGTGCGGTCGCTCAGGCACCCCCAGTTCTTTACTCTGTTTCCGAAGTTCTATTTCCGCCAGTTGGCGCTCGTGTTCGAGTGTTATTCTCTTCTCCTCCAGCTCTCTCTGTCTCTGCTTCTCTTCTCGTTCTTCTCGGAGCCGCATATGCTCTAGGTTGAGTTTCTGTTCGGCTAACTTGAGTTCCCCATCCATCTTGAGTCGTGCCATTTCCAACTCGTGCAGTCTGGTTCTTTCTCTTTCTCGGATCTCCTCCTGCGAGAGGCCCGTTCCCCGCTCCTCGGGAGCCGTGGCGTTCCCCTCTGGTGCGACACTGTTTTGGTCGGAGGGTCCGGCGATCCCAGTTTCCGTCCACGACTCAAGGGCGTGCTTTAGATCATCTTTGGTACTCAGGCCGGTGGTAGCAATGCCAAGTTCTATGCAGAATTGTTTCAGTTCGCGGTGGCTGTATTCTTCTAACTTATCCATTTGGAATTTCTCAGTGGAACCGCTATCTTTGGCTGACATCGTGGTTTTGTCGTGGGGTGAGCTACTCTCTGTACGATTACGCGTTGATTCGGATCGCGCCGCTGGCCACCAATGTTAGAAAGGTTAGACGGACCGGGAGGGTCGGCCGAGGTCAGGGGGAGAGGTCTCCGGGGAGAGCCGTCTCCAGCGATCGTACAGACAAGTAACTTCCCCCCCACAGACAGATACCACACAAGGATAAGATTCAGCGTTCTTTATAAGCACTTCTTAAGGTACGGTTGAATGGTACAAGGAGGTCTGGACTCAGGAGTCCCCTCGATTCAAGTCTCTCAAGGTAGGGAAGGGGGTAGCGGGACAGTCTGTTTACCAGTCAGGTAGTTCGGATGAGATGATGATTAGCTCACAATCCTCGAGCTTGGTGGTTTAGCTGGTACGGGCCGCGGCAGCGCCAGCAGGTCCCGGTCGAGATGGTCAGTACACGGTCCGCGGCAGCGCCAGCAGGTCCCGGAAAGATGGTCAATATACGGTCCGCGGCAGCGCCAGCAGGTCCCGGTGAGGATGGTCGTTACAACGGGCCGCGGCAGCGCCAGCAGGTCCCGACGAGGATAGATGTTGCAGAAGGCAGCGCCAGCAGGCAGGACGATGGTTCGCAAGATAGGGCTACGGCAGCGCCAGTAGTCCGTCAAGGCTGAGTTCTCTCGGTGTCTCTCGACTCCAGGATACAACTGCCTTCCTGCTCCGGAGTTGCCCCAGTTATAGGGCAGGCGCCCTTTTGATGTCCGGGCCCTCGCACTTGGAGGTCGGAGGGCCCGGGATGAAGGTGTCCAGACACCCAGCAGAGGGTGGAGCCAGCGCCTGGGGGAGCTGGAGGCGATCGGCACCTGGCGGGGGAAGAGCTCTTGACGCTTCGTTCTCCCATTGACCTGCCAAGTGGTCCGCTTACCTCCTGGGTGGATGGTGGCGCCGGGATGTCGGGGCCGGCCAGGCCCGGGGTTAGGGTCGGGGCGAGGCCACGCGGCCTCGTGGTGCAGGGCCCAAGATGGCGGCTTGACCCGGCCGGGGAAGCCGAGGGGGCTGGGGCCCGTGATGTGTGGAGGTCCGAGGGTAGAAGATCCGTCGGGAGACGGGGTGCAGGTGCCTTTCGTGGGTTACGCCTGGCGGGCCGGAGCTGGGGCCCTGTCGTGCGGGGAGGGAGCAAGCCCTTCGTGTGGCCTGTCCAACAGCTGTGCCCAGCTTTGTGCTGCATGTTGCGGTGCAGAGAGTCGCGCCCAGCTTGCTCATGCATGTTGATGTGCAGAGAGCCGTGCCCATCTTACTCGTCCATATTGAGGTTCAGAAAGCAGTGCCCAGTTTGCTCATGCATGTTGCGGTACAGAGGGCGTTGCCCAGCTTGCCCCTCCATGTTGAGGTTCAGAGGTTCCGAGAGTTGTGCCCAGCTTGCCCCTGCGTGTTCCGGTGCAAAGAACCGTGCCCAGCTTGCCCCTCCATGGTGAGGTGTAGAGAGCAGTGCCCAGCTTGCTCACACATGTTGCGTTGCAGAGAGGCATGCCCAGATTGCCCCTGCATGTTGCGGTGCCTCTCCATGCCCAGCTTGCCCCTGCATGCTGCAGTGCAGAGAGCCGTGCCCAGCTTGCTCATGCATGTTGCGATGCACAGGACCGTGCCCAGCTTGGCCCTCCATGTTGAGGTTCAGAGAGCCGTGCCCGTCTTGCGCATGCATGTTGCGGTGCAGGGAACCGTGCCCAGCTTGCCCCTGCATGTTGCAGTGCAGAGAGCCACCCCCAGCTTGCCCCTGCATGTTGCGGGGCAGAGAGCCGTGCACAGCTTGTCCCTGCATGCTGCGGTGCAGAGAGCCGTGCCCAGCTTACCCCTGCATGCTGTGGTGCAGAGAACCGTGCCCAGCTTGCCCCTGCATGCTGCGGTGCAGAGAGCCGTGACCAGCTTGCCCCTGCATGCTGCGGTGCAGAGAGCCGTGCCGAGCTTGCTCATGCATGTTGCGGTGCACAGACCCCTGCCCAGCTTGCCACTCAATGTTGAGGTTCAGAGTGCCGTGCCCATCTTGCCCCTGCATGCTGCGGTGCAGAGAGCCGTGCTCAGCTTGCCCGTCCATGTTGAGGTTCAAAGAGCAGTTCCCAGTTTGCTCTTGCATGTTGAGGTACAGAGAGCATTGCCCAGCTTGCCCCTCCATGCAGAGGATCAGAGAGTGGTGCCCAGCTTGCCCCTGCATGATGTGGTGCAGAGAACTGTGCCCAGCTTGCCCCTCCATGGTGATGTTCAGAGAGTTGTGCCCAGCTTGCTCATGCATGTTGCGGTGTAGAGAGCCGTGCCCAGCTTTCCTCTCCATGTTGAGGTTCAGAGAGCCGTGCCCAGCTTGCTCATGCAAGTTGCGTTACAGAGAGGCATGCCCAGCTTGCCCCTGCATGTTGCGGTGCCTCTCCGTGCCCAGCTTGCCCCTGCATGCTGCAGTGCAGAGAGCCGTGCCCAGCTTGCTCATGCATGTTGCGGGTGCACAGAGCCGTGCCCAGCTTGCTCCTCCATGTTGAGGTTCAGAGAGCCGTGCCCATCTTGCTCATGCATGTTGCGGGGCAGAGAGCCATGCCCAGCTTGCCCCTGCATGTTGCAGTGCAGAGAGCCGTGCCCAGCTTGCCCCTGCATGTTGCAGTGCAGAGAGCCGTGCCCAGCTTGCCCCTGCATGCTGCAGTGCAGAGATCCGTGCCCAACTTGCCTCTGCATGCTGCGGTGCAGAGAGCCGTGCCCAGCTTGCCCCTGCATACTGCGGTGCAGAGAGCCGTGCCCAGCTTGCCCCTGCATTTTGTGTTGTAGAGGGGCATGCCCAGCTTGCCCCTGCATGATGCGGTGCCTCTCCGTGCCCAGGTTGCCCCTTCATGCTGCATTGCAGAGAGTCATGCCCAGCTTGCTCTTGCATGTTGCTGTGCAAAGAGCTGTGCCCATCTTGCTCATGCGTGTTGCGGCGCAGAGAGCCGTGCCGAGCTTGCTCTTGCATGTTGTGGGGCAGAGAGCCGTGCCCAGCTGGCCCCTACATGTTTTAGTACAGAGAGCCGTGCCCAGCTTTGTGCTGCATGTTGCGGTGCAGAGAGCCGTACCCAGCTTGCTCATGCATGTTGTTGTGCAGAGAGCCGTACCCAGCTTGCCCGTCTATGTTGAGGTTCAGAGAGCAGTGCCCAGTTTGCTCATGCATGTTGCGGTACAGAGAGCGTTACCCAGCTTGTCCCTCATGTTGAGGTTAAGAGGTTCAGAGAGTCGTGCCCAGCATGCCCCTGCATGTTGCGGTGCAGAGAACCGTGACCAGCTTGCCCCTCCATGTTGAGGTTCAGAGAGCCGCGCCCAGCTTGCTCACACATGTTGCATTGCAGAGAGGCATGCCCAGCTTGCCCCTGCATGTTGCGGTGCAGATAGCCGTGCCCAGCTTGCGCCTACATGTTGCAGTGCAGACAGCCGTGCCCAGCTTGCTCATGTGTGTTGCGGGGCACAGAGCCGTGCCCAGCTTGCCCCTCCTTGTTGAGGTTCAGAGAGCCGTGCCCGTCTTGCTCATGCATGTTGCGGTGGAGAGAGCCGTGCCCAGCTTGCCCCTGCATGTTGCAGTGCAGAGAGCCGTGCCCAGCTTGCCCCTGCATGTTGCAGTGCCTCTCGGTGCCCGGCTTGCCCATGCATGCTGCAGTGCAGGGAGCCGTGCCCAGCTTGCTCATGCATGTTGCGGTGCACAGAGCCGTGCTCAGCTTGCTCCTCCATGTTGAGGTTCAGAGAGTTGTGCCCATGCATGTTGCGGAGCAGAGAGCCGTGCCCAGCTAGCCCCTGCATGTTGCATTGCAGAGCGCCGTGCCCAGCTTGCCCCTGCATGTTGCAGTGCAGAGAGCTGTGTCCAGCTTGCCCCTGCATGCTGCGGTGCAGAGAGCCGTGCCCAACTTGCCTCTGCATGCTGCGCTGCAGACAGCCGTGCCCAGCTTGTCCCTGCATGCTGCAGTGCAAAGAGCCGTGCCCAGCTTGCCCCTGCATGCTGTGGTGCAGAGAGGCATGTCCAGCTTGCCCCTACATTCTGCGGTGCAGAGAGCCGTGCCCAGCTTGCTCATGCAGGTTGCGGTGCACAGAGCCGTGCCCAGCTTGCCCATCCATGTTGCGTTGCACAGAGCCGTGCCCAGCTTGGTCATAATTGTTCCGGTGCACAGAGCCGTGCCCAGCTTGCCCCTGCATGTTGCAGTGCAGAGAGCCATACCCAGCTTGCCCCTGCATGCTGCGGTGCAGAGAGCCGTGCCCAGCTTGCCTCTGCATGTTGCAGTGCAGAGAGCCGTGCCCAGCTTGCCCCTGCATGTTGCAGTGCAAAGAGCCGTGCCCAGCTAGCCCCTGCATGCTGCGGAGCAGAGAGCCGTGTCCAGCTTGCCTCTGCATGTTGCAGTGCAGAGAGCCGTGCCCAGCTTGCCCCGCATGTTGCAGTGCAGAGAGCTGTGTCCAGCTTGCCCCTGCATGCTGCGGTGCAGAGAGCCATGCCCAACTTGCCTCTGCATGCTGCGCTGCAGACAGCCGTGCCCAGCTTGTCCCTGCATGCTGCAGTGCAAAGAGCAGTGCCCAGCTTGCCCCTGCATGCTGTGGTGCAGAGAGGCATGTCCAGCTTGCCCCTACATTCTGCGGTGCAGAGAGCCGTGCCCTGCTTGCTCATGCAGGTTGCGGTGCACAGAGCCGTGCCCAGCTTGCTCATGAATGTTGCGGTGCACAGAGCCGTGCCCAGCTTGCCCATCCATGTTGCATTGCACAGAGCCGTGCCCAGCTTGCTCATGAATGTTGCGGTGCACAGAGCCGTGCCCAGCTTGCCCCTGCATGTTGCAGTGCAGAGAGCCATACCCAGCTTGCCCCTGCATGCTGCGGTGCAGAGAGCCGTGCCCAGCTTGCCTCTGCATGTTGCAGTGCAGAGAGCCGTGACCAGCTTGCCCCGCATGTTGCTGTGCAGAGAGCCGTGCCCAGCTTGCCCCGCATGCTGCGGTGCAGAGAGCCGTGCCCAGCTTGCCCCGCATGTTGCTGTGCAGAGAGCCGTGCCCAGCTTGCCTCTGCATGCTGCCGTGCATAGAGCCGTGCCCAGCTTGCCCCGCATGTTGCTGTGCAGAGAGCCGTGCCCAGCTTGCCTCTGCATGTTGCAGTGCAGAGAGCCGTGCCCAGCTTGCCCCGGCATGTTGCAGTGCAGAGAGCCGTGCCCAGCTTGCCTCTGCATGTTGCAGTGCAGAGAGCCGTGCCCAGCTTGCCTCTGCATGCTGCCGTGCAGAGAGCCGTGCCCAGCTTGCCCCGCATGTTGCTGTGCAGAGAGCCGTGCCCAGCTTGCCCCTGCATGCTGCGGTGCTGAGAGGCGCTCGTGCGGTGCCTGCTTTTCTCTGGTCGGTCTGCAGATCTTCTGCATCGCGATGAGTCACAGATGCTGAATAATAGTGAGGTCTCATTCAGGGACTCTGTGTGACACATCCGCCGCCCCCTCCACTGCACCCCCGGCTCTGAGGGGGAGGCGTGTGGGCCTTGAACAAAGTCTGTGCAAAACCTTGTGGGGGAACAGACCTCAGGCTGCCTGTGTGCGAGAGAACAAGGGATGAGAGAGAGACGCTGCCGTCCTTCTGTGCGCGCGGATGGAGGGGAGACAGGAAGCAGCAGCAGCAGCTGTGAGCGCTTCCTCACCGGGCAGACACGTCCCTCCTTCATTCTTCACACTTCCCTTAACGACCATATTCTCCTTTTCTCTCTTCCCACCTCCTCTTCCTTGTTTACAATCTCTGTTATTTCCCTTATTTTCTCCTTCTTCCACCTTTTCCCACTTTGCCATGCAGCCCATCCCTCCTTTTCCTCTTCCCTATCTTTACTGTTCCTTCTTCGTCTCCCTAGCATATCCTCTTCTCCCTCTCCTCATCTCTTCCCTCTTCTTTTTCTTTCCATCTCTTCTTTATTCTTTCTTTTCCTTATTTTTGTTGTCTCATCTCTCTCGCTCTATCTCTTGCTCTCTCTAGATCTCACCTTATTTAATTTTCCTCTCTCCTATCCTCTTTTCTTCTTCTATCTCTTTTCTTTGTCTACTTATTCTTATCATTTTCTCCATTTGACTCTTATCAACACCCTTTTCCATTTGCTTTCTCCGTAGCTATGTATTTTCTTCTTCCCTCTTTCGCATGCTTTTTCCTTCTGACTTCACATCGTTTGCTTATTCTATCCACTTTGCTCCCTTGGCACCCTCAACTTTCTACCTGTTTGAACAATCTTTTCTTCTCTCCCTCCGTCCTTTACTCCCTCTTTCTACTCTATTCGTCTTTATCTATCTCTATGTACTTTATGTTTTCTCTTATCTCTCCCTCTATCCATCCCTTGTCTCTTTCTTCCTTCCTCCCCGTCTTCTGTGCCCCTCTCTTTCATCCTTTCCCAGGTCTCTTTTTAACCCTTCTTTACCTATATCTTCTATCCTTTCTTCTTTTGTTCACTATATGTACGACCGATTTGTCTTCTCTTTAACTCTTTAATATCCTTCTTTTTTTCTATCTTGCTTCTTTCCATCTTCTATATATTCCTCCACCCTTCCAGAGGCGTAGCAATTATTAATGCAGCGCGTGTGAAGCGCCCACTGCATTCCAATTATGGTTGTCTTTCACTGCCCACCTGGGCAGCACAAAGGGCGCTTTTTCTTCCCTACGTCATGGCCACTGACCCTGATATTCCCTTCCTGTTTCTGACCTAGGTCATTTGACACTCTGAAAAATCTAACTCCTATCCTTTTTCATCAATGGATTTTGAGTTGACCGATTATGTGATTATCTTTTTTAACTATCACTTTAATGCTGCTGTTGGAAAACGAGGCAGCATCTGTGAGGCCTGCACAAATAACATGACTACATTTGTCCTTCACTGGGAACCAAACACTCAATTGTAGCGCCTGACTCTCAGAGGGTAGCATTGCAGAGCAGACTGAGGCTTACTCAAGGGAGGTGGTGTGGGCTAGTAATCGCCATTTGCAGGTGCGCAAAAATAACACTCAATAATTGATTGTCCAGCCTGTACTTTGCTTTATAAAAGTAAGAGTACATTTATTAAACACACACACTGCTCAATACTATGCACCAAGTTACAAATATACATAAGCTGTTGGAATTACTTTGTGACATTGCATAACATCTCCACCTTGCCCCCAATGCAATTAGTTGAACATAACCTGGGGCGTGGGCCCTACGCACTAGCACCATCCCAGTGGCGCACCACCCCATTACCTCAACAAGCATTAAAAATGGGTACACCTGCCTTGGTGACACATAACCCTGACTGAGCATCTCCTACTAACCATAAAGTATGCACCTCGATATCTTAAGGGCTAGCAGTCTGGGGTCTTCACCTAAGTGCAGCAGCAAGAATACATGTTTAAGCACCACTTTAGAATGATAGTACTCATAACATTTGGGTATCATTAAAGTGCATTGCAATTACAGTCCCTAAAGGCATCACAGATGAAATCACCTGGATTATGCATATACAGCCAGACACCCTAGCAGGATTGTCGGACAACATCCCCCTATATCAGTGTTGGACAGGCCACACAGAGGGCTTGCTCCCCCCCCCGCACGACAGGGCCCGAGCTCCGGCCCACCAGGCATACCCCCGTGACAAGCCCCTGTACTCCGTCTCCCGACGGACCCTCTGCCCTCGGACCCCTACTCATCACGGGGTCCAGCCCCACCGGCTTCCCCGGACGGGTCAAGCCGTCATCTTGGGCCCTGCACCACGCGGCCGCGTGGCCTCACCTCGACCCTAACCCCGGGCCTGGCCGGCCCCGACATCCCGGCACCACCATCCACCCAGGAGGTGAGCGGACCACTTGGCAGGTCAATGGGAGAACGAAGCGTCAAGAGCTCTTCCCCCGCCAGGTGCCGATCGCCTCCAGCAGCCCCCAGGCGCTGGCTCCACCCCCTGCTGGGTGTCTGGACACCTTCATCCCGGACCCTCCGACCTCCAAGTGCGAGGGTCCGGACATCAAAGGGCACCAGCCCTATAACTAAGACAGCTCCGGAGCAGGAAAGCAGTTGTATCCTGGAGTCGAGAGACACCGAGTGAACTCAACCCTGACGGTCTACTGGCGCTGCCGTAGCCCGCTCTTGTGAACCATCGTCCTGCCTGCTGGCGCTGCCGCGGCCTTCTGCAACCTTCATCTTCCTGGGACCTGCTGGCGCTGCCGTGGCCCGTTGTAACGACCATCCTCACCGGGACCTGCTGGCGCTGCCGCGGACCGTCATCTTCCTGGGACCTGCTGGCGCTGCCGCGGCCCGTTGTAACGACCATCTTCCTGGGACCTGCTGGCGCTGCCGCGGCCCGTTGTAACGACCATCCTCACCGGGACCTGCTGGCGCTGCCGCGGACCGTACATCTTCCGGGGACCTGCTGGCGCTGCCGCGGCCCGTTGTATCAACCATCCTTACCGGGACCTGCTGGCGCTGCCGCGGACCGTACCACCTAAACACCCAGCTCGAGGATTGTGAGCTCATCATCATCTCATCCGAACTACCGGATTGGTAAATAGACTGACCCGCTACCCCCTTCCCTACCTTACGAGACTCTAATCGAGGGGACCCCTGCGTCCAGACCTCCTTGTACCATTCTACCGTATCATAACTAAGTACCTATAAAGAACACTGAACCTTATCCGTGTGTGATTTCTGTCTGTGGGGGGGAAGTTACTTGTCTGTACGATCGCTGGAGACGGCTCTCCCCGGAGACCTCTCCCCCTGACCCCGGCCGGCCCTCCCGGTCCGTCTACCTTTTCTAACATTGGTGGCCAGCGGCGCGATCCGAATCAACGCGTAATCGTACAGAGAGTAGCTCACCCCACGACAAAAACACGATGTCGACCAAAGAGAGCAGCTCCACCGAGAAATTCCAAATGGAGAAATTAGAAGAATACAACCACCGCGAACTGAGACAATTTTGCATAGAACTTGGCATTGCTACCACCGGCCTGAGTACCAAGGATGATCTAAAGCGCGCTCTGGAGTCATGGACAGAAACGGGGGTCACAGGACCCTCCGACCAAAGCAGCGTCACACCAGACCAAACCAGCATCACACCAGAGGGGAACGCCACGGCTCCCGAGGAGCGGGGAACGGGCCTCCCGCAAGAGGAGATCCGAGAAAGAGACAGAGTCAGATTACACGAGTTGGAGATGGCACGACTCAAGATGGATGGGGAACTCAAGTTAGCTGAACAGAAACTTAACCTCGAGCATATGCGGCTTCGAGAGGAACGAGAAGAAAAGCAGAGACAGAGAGAGCTGGAAGAGAAAAAAATAACGCTCGAGCACGAGCGCCGACTAGCGGAAATAGAACTGCGCAAACAGAATAAGGAACTGGGGGTGCCTGAGCGACCACACACCCCGGGGCCAAGTGAGAAAAAAGTTCACATCCCCAAGGATGTTGTCCGCGAATATGTCCGAGAAGACGACATACAACAGTGGTTTAAAGCCTATGAGATCGCAATGACCTCCCACCGAATCGACCGGAGTGATTGGGGAGCCGGACTTTGGGGGAGATTTATCAACGAGGGTCGCGATGCCCTGCTGCAGCTCCCCGATCACCAAATGTCGTCCTACGACCACATGAAGGCTGCCCTCCTCACCCGCTACGGCCTCACGCCCGAGATGTACCGCCAGAGGTTCAGAGATTGCACCAGGATCCCAGGTACAACTTGGGTAGAATACGTGAACTATTTCAGCCGGGCATTCGAAGGGTGGATCAAGGGAAGTCAGGTCACCACTTACGAACAACTCTTCAACCTTATGGTATGGGAGCACCTGTCAAACAACTGTTTCGTCGAGCTCCGGCAGCACCTACTCGACAGTAAGCTGACCGACCCCCGGCAGCTCGCCGCCGAAGCTGACCGGTGGGAAAGCACCCGAGTGGGCCGGAGAGGGCCCCACGACCAGAACAGAGGCAACCAAGGCCAGCACCGTCCTCGGGGAGGAGGAGGGGGCCAGGGGCGAGGGAGAGACGCCTTACCAACAACACCCGTGGCCAGCACCCCGCCTCCGGCCGGCCGGGGCAACCCCCCGTTGCGGCCTGGGTACCGAGCCAACGTCACGTGCCACCGGTGCCAGCGACTAGGCCACTACGCCAATGACCCGAACTGCCCGCTAAATCAAACACCCAAGCCCCGCCAGGTAGCGGCCGCTGCCCTAGGGGAAGAGCAATCATCGGAGGGACCCGAAGAGTACGAGCCGGCCCAGCAAGGGTGGGAACCGGCCGCCATGGTCCTGGCATGCCTAGGGGGAAGAGACATGGTTCCGCGGGCTCCCCTACCCGCCAACACCAGAAAATACGGTCAGTGGGTGACCATTAATGGACAGAGAGCCGAGGCCTTGCGTGACACCGGCGCCAGCGTGACGGCCGTCCGCTGTCATCTGGTGAAGCCCGAGCAGATCCTGCCGAACATTCTCTGCCCCGTCCGCTCGGCAGATAACTCTGAGAGTATGTGTAAGATGGCCTGCGTCCCGTTTGAATGGGGGGGGGTCTCCGGCCTACTGAAGGTGACGGTCCGGGACGATGCCCCCGTGGACTGCCTCCTGGGGAATGACCTCGAGAGTTCCCCGTGGGCCACCGTCGAGAAAAGAGAGCACCTGGGGATGCTGGGCCTCCCGGACTGGGCCTGCATAACCACCCGATCCATGGCCGCCCGGGCCACCCCCCGATCAGAAGAAACCGAATGGCCAGCACCTCCGCCCCCGGTTGCCCCCGTCGAGGACAACGCCGAGTCCGACCTCCCGGACCCGACTATCGAAGCAGACGCACAACACCAGGACCTTCCGGATCTGGCTCAGTGGCGTCAAGAGGGGGGGCCCACCCAAGAACAGTTCCGCCAGGAACAAAAGACCTGTCCCTCCCTCGAGGGACTCCGCCAACAAGCCGATACCCAAAACGCAGGGGACACCACCGGAACCCACTGGGTCTATTGGGACAACGACCTGCTCTACAGCGAGCAAAGAATCGCCGAGCTGGGGGCCGGTCGAGTTCTGGTGGTACCGCTCCGCTTCCGAGACTTTCTGCTCAACCTGGCCCACGATGTCCCCCTGGCTGGACACCTGGGCCAGGACAAAACATACAGTCGCCTGGTGACCCACTTTTTCTGGCCAAAAATGAGGAATGACGTCCTGAACCACTGCCGATCTTGCCCCACGTGCCAAGCCAGCGGGAAGAGTGGTCGGAAGCTGAAGGCCCCTCTGCAACCCTTCCCTGTGGTCACCACCCCGTTCGAGAGGGTGGGGATAGACATTGTGGGGCCTCTGGACCCCCGCACGGCACAAGGACACAGGTTCATCTTGGTACTAGTGGACCATGCCACCCGCTACCCCGAGGCGGTGCCCCTACGGACAGTGACAGCTCCGGTGGTTGGCCGGGCCCTGATGGGGATCTTCTCCAGGGTAGGCTTCCCCCGAGAAGTCGTCAGCGACCGAGGTACGAATTTCATATCTAAATACATGAAGTCCCTCTGGCAACAATGCGGGGTCACCTACAGATTCACGACCCCCTATCACCCCCAAGGGAACGGACTAGTGGAGCGTTTTAACCGCACTCTCAAGGGGATGATTGGGGGATTGGAAGAGCCTCTCCGTCGCCAGTGGGATGTGCTGCTCCCGTGCCTCCTCTTCGCCTACCGAGAAGTCCCCCAGAAGTCCCTCGGCTTTAGCCCTTTCGAACTCTTGTACGGGCACCCTGTGCGAGGGCCCCTCAGCCTAGTCAAGGAAGGTTGGGAGATGGCCCCCTTAACGACCCCTCCCGACGTCTTCAAATACATCCTGGCCCTACGAAACCAGACCCGGCGCTTCAGGGAGATGGCCAAGGCGAACCTCGAGGCCAGTCAGGAGGACATGAAGAGGTGGTATGATCACAATGCCTCCTCCGTTGAATTCGAGCCTGGGCAGCAAGTATGGGTGATGTCCCCCACCGAACCATGTGCCCTGCAAGACAAGTGGACGGGGCCCTTCAAAGTGGTCGAGCGTAAAAGCCCCGTCACTTACCTCATCGACATGGGGTCCACCCGGAACCCCCTGCGGGTCCTCCACACCAACCGGCTCAAACCACACTTTGTGCGCTCCGAACTAAGCCTCCTGATGGCGACCGACAGTGGTACAGAAGAAGACTCCGAGCCCCTCCCGGATCTCTTGAAGACTCAGGAGAAGGACGGCTCCGTGGATGGGGTCCGGCTCTCCGACGCCCTCACTTCGGAGCAACGCCAGGACTGCCGGGACCTCCTGCTGCAGTTCGCTGCCCTGTTCTCCCTCACCCCCGGGGTCACCCCTTGGTGTTTGCACGACGTAGACACCAGGGACAGTCCCCCTGTCCGGCACCGGGCCTACCGCGTACCAGATCGGGTACAGGCCTGCATACAGGAGGAAGTGGCCAAGATGCTCACGATCGGGGTCATCGAGCCCTCGGACAGTCCCTGGGCCAGTCCGGTTGTATTAGTTCCCAAGGCCGCTGCCCCCGGCACCGCCCCTGAACTGAGATTCTGCGTCGACTACCGGGGCTTGAACGCTGTCACCCGGACCGACGCTCATCCCATCCCCCGAGCAGACGAGCTGATCGACCGGCTGGGGGCCGCCCGCTACCTTAGTATCTTCGACCTAACGGCGGGCTACTGGCAGATTGGCCTCACACCCAGGGCTCAGGAACGGTCAGCCTTCTCCACCCCCGATGGCCACTATCAATTTAAGGTCATGCCCTTTGGCATGAAGAATGCCCCCGCCACATTCCAACGTCTTGTGAACCAGGTCTTGGCAGGGCTCGAAGAATTCAGCGCTGCCTACCTGGACGATATCGCTGTATACAGCCGCCACTGGTCCGACCACCTCCGTCACCTCCAAGAGGTCCTCCAAGCCCTCCAGCGGGCCGGCCTCACCATTAAAGCCGGCAAGTGCCAAATTGGCCAAGGGTCTGTGACCTACCTTGGGCACCAAGTGGGAAGCGGGCTGGTGGCCCCACTACAACTTAAGATTGCTGCCATCCAGTCCTGGCAGCCCCCCGTCACCCAGACCGAGGTCCGAGCCTTCTTGGGGCTCACCGGATACTACCGGCGGTTCGTGAAGGACTACGGCAGCATCGTGGGGCCCCTCACGGGACTCACATCCAAGAATCAACCGAAGCGGGTCCACTGGACTCCTGATTGTCAAGTGGCCTTCGAGGAGCTGAAGGCCGCCCTGTGCACCGCCCCGGTGCTCCAGGCCCCCGATTACAGTCGGGAATTTGTGGTGCAGACCGACGCCTCCGACCACGGCATCGGGGCCGTCCTCTCTCAGCTGAACTCCGAAGGTCATGACCAGCCGGTGGCCTTCATCAGTCGACGTCTCCTGGCCCGAGAACAGCGTTGGAGCACAATCGAGAGGGAGGCATTTGCAGTAGTGTGGGCCCTCAAAAAGCTCCGACCCTATCTCTTCGGTACCCACTTCCGGGTACAAACCGACCATCGACCCCTGCAATGGCTGATGCAGATGCGGGGGGAGAACCCAAAACTCTTGCGCTGGTCCATTTCCCTGCAGGGAATGGACTTCACTGTGGAGCACCGGCCAGGCCAATACCACGCCAACGCGGATGGCCTGTCCCGCTTTTTCCGCCTCGACGAAGAGAGTCCCCAAGGAGATGGGTGACTCTCCCCGCCTTCAGCTGGGGGGGACGCATGTTGGACAGGCCACACAGAGGGCTTGCTCCCCCCCCGCACGACAGGGCCCGAGCTCCGGCCCACCAGGCATACCCCCGTGACAAGCCCCTGTACTCCGTCTCCCGACGGACCCTCTGCCCTCGGACCCCTACTCATCACGGGGTCCAGCCCCACCGGCTTCCCCGGACGGGTCAAGCCGCCATCTTGGGCCCTGCACCACGCGGCCGCGTGGCCTCACCTCGACCCTAACCCCGGGCCTGGCCGGCCCCGACATCCCGGCACCACCATCCACCCAGGAGGTGAGCGGACCACTTGGCAGGTCAATGGGAGAACGAAGCGTCAAGAGCTCTTCCCCCGCCAGGTGCCGATCACCTCCAGCAGCCCCCAGGCGCTGGCTCCACCCCCTGCTGGGTGTCTGGACACCTTCATCCCGGACCCTCCGACCTCCAAGTGCGAGGGTCCGGACATCAAAGGGCACCAGCCCTATAACTAAGACAGCTCCGGAGCAGGAAAGCAGTTGTATCCTGGAGTCGAGAGACACCGAGTGAACTCAACCCTGACGGTCTACTGGCGCTGCCGTAGCCCGCTCTTGTGAACCATCGTCCTGCCTGCTGGCGCTGCCGCGGCCTTCTGCAACCTTCATCTTCCTGGGACCTGCTGGCGCTGCCGCGGCCCGTTGTAACGACCATCCTCACCGGGACCTGCTGGCGCTGCCGCGGACCGTCATCTTCCTGGGACCTGCTGGCGCTGCCGCGGCCCGTTGTAACGACCATCTTCCTGGGACCTGCTGGCGCTGCCGCGGCCCGTTGTAACGACCATCCTCACCGGGACCTGCTGGCGCTGCCGCGGACCGTACATCTTCCGGGGACCTGCTGGCGCTGCCGCGGCCCGTTGTATCAACCATCCTTACCGGGACCTGCTGGCGCTGCCGCGGACCGTACCACCTAAACACCCAGCTCGAGGATTGTGAGCTCATCATCATCTCATCCGAACTACCGGATTGGTAAATAGACTGACCCGCTACCCCCTTCCCTACCTTACGAGACTCTAATCGAGGGGACCCCTGCGTCCAGACCTCCTTGTACCATTCTACCGTATCATAACTAAGTACCTATAAAGAACACTGAACCTTATCCGTGTGTGATTTCTGTCTGTGGGGGGGAAGTTACTTGTCTGTACGATCGCTGGAGACGGCTCTCCCCGGAGACCTCTCCCCCTGACCCCGGCCGGCCCTCCCGGTCCGTCTACCTTTTCTAACAATCAGTACTTCATATTACACGTGACCGTCAGTCCCTCTAAAAGAAATAAAATTGTAAAAGCATTTCTGGTGCAATTACACCTCTTCACCTCTAGAGTACGTCCTTCTCAAGACATCCCCAACTCAGCCCTTCACTCCTGGATACACTTTTCAAATCACCCTCAGCTGTAGAATTTATATTCCAGCCCAGATGATGTTTAGTGCAGACTGAGCCCTTGAGGGGCTATTCCTTTCAAATCCCCCAGGAAACTTAGGGTGGGACTTTTCTTCCTGCTGGGGGGCGACTGCGCTCCTCCAGCAGTTCCCCCAGCACCTTCGTACTCACATGGTGATGACCCCATCCTCCTGGGGCCACCACGAGCAGAGAAAAAGATGTTTTTTCCTTGCAGGCCGGTCCAGGCCTGCAAGGCATTATGGGCGATTCCTCCTTTTCAGTGAATAATAGATGAACGGCTCTCCCGCTGTGCCGGGGAGAGCCGCGCTGGCGGTGTTGGCGGCTTCGCCGTGTTCCTAGGCCTCGTTGGGGGGGCTCGGTCCCACCCGGACCCCCAGGTAAGCGTAACGGCTCGGGTAGCCCACCCCC